>NC_082677.1:11800140-12425140 GCF_025265405.1 Mesoplodon densirostris | reverse complement strand
GTTACTGACAGTTGGCGCTCTCATGTGACAACTGTCCAATTCCAGCTCCACCAACACAGCATAATGATACATCTGTGAGCCAGTCCTGTCTTTTCTTCCTCTGAGAGTTGGTCAGTGGAAGTCCATGGGTTGAAGGAGAGGCATTGATATGGTAGAAGTAGGTAGCATGGCAGTCTGGACCAGAAGTTACTGGTAATTTACTCATAGTTTTGGACCTGCTCCAGCCCCATCCCAAATGTGCCACTTCCATCATACATTGGGTTGCTGCTATGTCTGTCTAACAGTACTGCTTGGTGGGTCTGAAAATACGCTGTGCTGTACAGAGGCCACACTTCCTTCTCTGCCCCAGTGATTGATCATAGCAGAAATATTACGACAGATCTATTCCTGGGAGACAGGGGACTCCTCTCACAGGAGATTTAGCTTGAGAACTTCCCAGTGGCGCTGCCAAAATTTCCTTAGAACTGCACTGCAGTCTAGGACACTTCCATCCACACTTTCATCCTTCTCTCCTGTCAGGATCAGATCTGCATTGCATGTCTATTCGCATCTTGGCATTTGCTTCTCAGAGGACCTGGACTAACACGTGGTGCTTCCTCTGAGTCTGGAAGCGGTGGAGAGGAGTTAGAAGATCCAGGCCCTGGGTTCAGGAAGAAGATCTCCACAGGCATGCGCTGAGGGGTTGGAAGTGGCCATGGTTGAGGAGACAGGCTGAAAGATCTGGGAGGGTGCGTAAGTTTATGTCCAGTAGAGAGGGTTTCAACAACAGATTGAAGCTTGCAACTTTAGCAGATCACCCTGGTGGGAGTAAAGTGAATGGGCTGGAAGGGAGCACATATAATGACAGGAAGACTGGTTAGGAGGCAGTGTTCCAGCCAGGGGATAATGAGTGTGTGAACTACAGCAGTGACAATGAGAATGGAGAGAGGGGACAGGTAAGATGGAGGGAAATCCACGGGACTCAGTGATATTGAAGCTAGACTTTGGGGAAGAGAGAGGAGACAGAGCTGATCTCTTGGTTACTGTTTAGAGCAACTGAGAGGATAAGAAATACAGAAGGAAACCCCCCCTTTTTTTTTTTTAATAAAGCCTTTCTGGTCACATTGAGTTTGAGGTGTCTGTGGAACATCTATGTGAGGATGGATGAAGAAGGAGTTTGAACAGCACATAACATATTTTGGGATTCCCAGCCTTGTGGGGAGGCTGTGGGTGTGAAGAGAAGGGGCCCCGTAATGACGTCTGGGGCTCACCGATGTTTAATGGGAGGATCAACGAAGAGGCGATGGGGGCAGAAGGTGGAAGTGAGATGCAGCAGGAGAAGCGGGGTCCTGGAGGCCAAGGGAGTACAGAAACTCCAGAAGAGAGGGAGTTATCAGTGGAGCTGGGTGCCCTGGAGACGGCCAGCCAGGTGAGGACTAAGACATTGCCACCTTGCTGCTGTTGGTGATCTTACCAAGAGGAATTTCACAGCCGAATCCAGGCAGAAGCCAGGCTAGAACAGGTTTGAGAATGAAAGGGAGGATACGGAAATGCACCACTCTTTCAGTGAGTTGAGTGTGAAGGGAGAGAGTGAGAAACTTGTTGCCAAGTGGGTAGGCAGAATTCAAAGAGGACTTCCTTTGTTTTCTGTTAATTCCTTTTTTTGAGATGGGAGACACATGTGTGCAGATTTAGGCTCATGGGAAAGAGCCAGCTGAAAGGGAGAGATGGAAGTTACAGGAGAGAGAGGGAGTGAGGCACGGGAAGGCTCAGGTCACAGTAGTTTCTGCCTGTTTTATGAGGGTTTCTGGATGGAGAGAGAAAGAGAGAAAAGGGATTTCTTCAGAAAGAGCTCCTCGATGTAAATAAACCGATACAATGATGTCAGGTACTAGTCCTCAACTCCCTGTGGATCCCGCACCCCTACGCAGATAATGGCGATGGCTGACGGATAGATTTTTACAGCCTCCACTGAGCTTTCATGAACTAGTCAGGTTGGATCTGCATAACTCATCCATACAAAACTCCTGCAACAATCTAATCCTATTGCCATCCCAGTCTCAGTGCAAGCTTCTCAAACAATTGAACATTTTATTAGTCAGAGGAAGAGTTTATCCAAGATCTCACTGTACAGAAAGCTTTTGTCTAATCTCCCCTGTGTCACATTTCATTATGACAGACGTGTCTGATTCCAGGTTCTTATTTACATAGCAGGCAGACATATTGTCATTACAGAAAATTAGTCTTAAAAGCACCAGCTTTTAAAACACTCAAGTCTTAAATTTCCCATTCATCCATCAGCACGGTAAGGAAAAATATGCCTCTTCCCCCATTAGGTTCTGTGTCTGATTTTATTTCTGCTCAAGCTTTTTATCCTTCTCTTGTTTGCCAGTGGAGGGGAAGCACGGAGGGGCACAGACGAGGCTATTGTTCCAGTATTCCCAAACTGCTGACATTCTTTTCTGTGAAGATAGCTGAATCACCAAATTTGATGAAAGGTCCCTGAACTATCAGGAAACAGATTTTCCGTGGAGTCTATGAATATAACTATTAATTTTAAAGTCAAAGATCTTGGATTTTTTCAGCTTGACTGTTTCTTCACTGAGAAGCATTTAAAAAATAAGTTATTGCATATTGACAAAAATATGATAACATGGGGACCTTTTTGTCGAAGAAACACATTGCAATATGAAAATCTAAGTAATATAAACTTGTCTTGAACATCTTCTAAGAGATTTTACTTAACAAATACACACTGGAGGATCTCAGTCATTCTGATTCAATTGGTCTAGGCTGGGGTCTGAGATCTACATTTCTAACAAGCTCCACAGACCACCCTTTGGGGGGCTCTATTGATTAGTGAGAGAGCTGACTTCTCAACATCAACAATGGAGATGGAGAACAATATTTTCAAAATGCTGAGAAAAAAAAAAGAATTGTCTGTCTGGTAATATATATCTAGTTAAAATTGTATTCAAGAATGAGGGCAAACTAAAGACATTTTCAACAAACGAATTTGGAGAGTTTATTACCAACTGATCCTCATTAAAGCTTCTAAACAACTTTTTAGGAAGAAGAAAAGAAACTAAAGGTGTGTCTGAGATGCAAGAATAAATGATGAGCAAAGGTTAACATATGGTTAAATCTAAAATGTTGAGTCTATGATAAAAATATTTAATTTTGCAGGTAAAAAAAATTAAGTTCAAAATGGAAATGGGGTAAGGGTATCTGGCAAGCAAGTGGTTTTAGTTAAAACTTTCTAAGATCTTTTATTTGTTAGAGGAAGGTGGAGATATTAACTTTAATTTTAAGTTATATATAAATATGAAGTTAAGGGTTAAATAAAATAAAAACATAGTGAATAACTTTCAACATTTCAGAAGGAAATTAGGTAACTTTAAAAAATGGAATCAAAAGGCAAAAAGGAAGGGAGAGAAAAAGCATCAAAATAGCAGGACAAATAGAAAACACAAAATAGAACAATAGAAATATTTTCAAGGATATTGCAATAAAAATAGATGTAAATGGTCCAAACTTGCCAGTTAAAAGAGAGTGTCAAATTAGATTAGAAAATAAATCAGGATTCTCGATAGGGGATCAACTCTGCAGGGCTGGGTAGCAGCGGCCATGCTGGGGAGAGCTGCCCCCACTCTCAGTGGCTATGCAGGAACGTCACTCAAGGGACTTGTCACTGGGGGTCCAAGCTGCCACTTTACGCATACAGGGAGGTGCCTCAGGTCTGCACATACTTCCAGCAAGGCTCTGCTTCCATGAGGCAGGACCTGCAACCCCTGGTTGCCTGGTGTGAGGCAGCTGCCATTCAGACCCACATGTCACCCTGCTAGGGCTCTGGCTGGAGCCAACCCACAGAAGCTCTGGGCTCACCTCCCTGCCCTCTGTGGCATCAGGAATTGTGTCCTATTCAGTACTTTGTAATTCTCAGACATCAAAATAAAGAAGTAATTATTCTGAGAAGTTTCAAGTATATTATACCAATTGAGTTTGTGCATGTATGGTAAAAAATAGTGGAACAAAAACAAACTATCCAATGCTTTGGACACCATCTTTCTATTATATTTTACTAAAATCATTTGGAAAGATAGCCATACCTCTGTATGCCACTTAAAGCTATCTGAAAAAAAAAAGTTAACATAAATACAACAGTTGACATCGATAGCATGTTTAAGATTAGCAAACAGATTGAACACATGCACAGATGTGTAACCAAACACTATTTAGAGCCAGCCTACCTGGAGTCCACAAGAGCATCATCAAACCCCCCAATTCTCCCACATGTAACCTTTAATAATAGGCTGTTTTGATTATCTTTAGATTTTTTGTAAGTATTAAAGACTTACCTATGCAGATTGATATATTTAATACTTTAGTTTCTTCATTAAACAGAGTTTAGGGAATAGAGGTTATATTAAAAATTAAACTCCTTCAACTGATAATGAGCAATTAGTGGTTTTGGTTTTAGTTTGTTTGACTTTTGCTAAGCTGTTCTCCGGTCATCTCAAGTAGAACTTAAACTTCTATGAAGGTGACAAGTGAGATAATCAATTTAGTTTGGTGTGAATGCTGTGGATTGTCGTTGGAAATGTCAACGTTATTAGTCTAGAAAAAAAAAGAGAGCTTTATTTTCGTCTTGTGGTCCTCTCCTGATAGTTTCCATGAGATTTTGAGATTTTCTTGTAGAGGATGGTTCAGGTGTTATGGGATTCTCTCACAGGAGTTTGGTGCCTCTCTCCTGTTGTTAGGACTGACCTAAAAGCCACCATGATGTTGAATATATTTGAGTGCCACACCATGAGAGTGGATAAAGGGCATCCTTGTTTGTGGTTAGTTACATCTTTGGTCCTCTTGCAGAACAGTCTGTCCTGGAGACCTACAGCAGCCCCTTATGATCAGCAGTTCCTTGCCAGCTTAAGGATGTTGAGAGGCAGATGGGTTTTGAAGACACAGCAACCTTAAAACTGGCATAGTGACCTTGCCCGCCTGGGATTCTCCCAGGAAGAGGCCATTGTGGGGAGGAAATGGGCAGAGAGGCGTGGCCAGTTACTCCTGCTCAACACATCCTTGCTCTTTTTTTCCCTCTTTCTCAACCTCCACTGCAACATGAACTTCTGAATTGCTTTTCATTCCTGTTTATCTTATAGAGCCAAAATAACATAGCTTACATTTCCTTTACCCAAAGTCTAAGACTATTTGGAAAGCAGATAAATAGTTTGAGTAGGCTCTGTGGCAATGTGAATAAAATTTAGTGCCTGAGAGATTCCTTTAAATGGAAGTGGAAAATTGTTATTCACTCCTGATCAGTTTTCATTTTCATTTTTTCATTCTCACTTTAATTACTGAGCTTCCTTTCTCTGAAATCAAGTCTCTAAAACAGACCTTAATTATCCATTTTTAACTGCGGGAAGATTTATTATTCAGAGAACAGCTAGCAATCCAGAATAGATGTTGTTCTCTTCATATTATAAAGGGTTAGTCAAATATTTCTCCTAATGGAAACATTTTGTACCAAAAGCCTCTAGGCAAAAAGGTAGATAGCTGAAGAGATAAAGATTTAAAGTAAATCTGTAACAGAGGAAAATGACTAAATCTTTTGAAATCTTTAAGGCATGATCCCCATGGAGTAAATGAATTAAATTAACATAATTAGAATGAAACAATCTTTGCATTCATACAGCATCTTATTTTTCCAAGATCTCTTTTTGCTTTATATCTTACATAAATAATCCCTCTAAGGTAAGTACTCTTAAGCCTTTCTTGTCTTTTAAAGAATCTATCTAAATCTCTTTATGTGCTTCCCTAAAAGGGATTTTCCTTATAAAGTTAGCCTTTTTTTAATCTATAGCCTTAAAATACAGAACTCTATCTACCTTAAGATGAAAAAGGATCATCATTTTCCTTCAGTTCTCTGTAGGCTGGTTTATAAAGTTTGTTTGCCAAAGAAGCTTAGGACATTATCATTTTTGGAAGCCTTTAAAAGTAGCAGAGCTCTTTATCTCTTGGTCATGGTTTCAGTGTGGTTCTTCTGGAAGGGAAATGTAAGACATAGACACACGGGTGTCTTTGGAAAAGAGATAATGAAAATTAGTTGTAGAGATGTCGTGCCAAGTGTTGGTATCCATAAGTGGAAGCATCCCATAGGCAGACAGAAGTCAGAACCAGAGCTTGGTAGAGAGGTTAATACTTACATATGGGACTAATCCATACAGGAATCATAGCTAAAATTGTGAAAGTAAAATATCTATTAAAGAGATGAGAATCCAGGGTATATCTAGGGTGAAGGAGGAAGAGGAGGGAGGAATCCAAGTGAGAGTCTGAAGGGTGTACTTGAAAAGATAGGAGAAAACAAGGGCGTTGTGGTGTCCTGAAAGAAGACGATGGGGAGGAGAGCATTTCAAGAGCTGGGATAGATCATCTATGTCAAATAGAAATTAAAGTAAGGCCTTGCATTTGGTATCTCAATTTTTTTTTTTTTTTGGTTAGATGACCTTGAGGGAACTGGGATGACAGTGGAAAGCATGAAGGAGGAAGCTGAAAGGGGCTGTGGAGAAACGCCTTAATAACAAAACAGAGGACATACCAGTCAGTATATTGCCCACCGAAACAGTTGGGTGAGAAAGTTTAGAAATACTGATGTTAGCTAGCAGGGAACTAAGGTCAAGTGACTCAGGGTGGGGGCATCTGTGCATAATTGTAGATAGACTGGAAGACCCCAATAAAGAGGGAAAGATGAATATAATATTATAAGGACTTAGAGAAGAGGCTGGAAGGAATGGAATCCTTCTAAGTAAACCTTAGAAATGAGAACCTTAGAAGTGAAGAAACTTCATTTCTTTGTTAGAACCTTAGGAATGAAAGACCTCACAGGTGATGGATTGGCTCTCTCATTATAGTAGAGGAGGAAATAATTCTAGCAGGAAGATATTTTACTAGGAGGTGGGGAATGGGGATAGGGAAAACAATGAAGAAGAGGTGACATTTGGGTCATTCAGTAACATCATATGTCTAGCTATTTCACAACCAATAATCTTCAGTGATTTGCTTATCAGTGAGTAATAATATACTGCTAACTCTTCATTATCAAGACCTTTCTCCACAGTCCTTTCTGACTTCCTTCTTTGACACTCTGTTACATTAATTACCTCAAGATTAGCTGTCATCTGTCAGGTAGCCAAAGATCATAGAAAGAGCATTCAAGGAAAGGAAATAGTATTCACTAAAACAGAGTTGTTAAAATGCAGCAAATAGGTCAATATGGCTGAAGTATAGGATATTGGGTTGGATGAATGGTTAGAAGTGAGCACAGAAAAGTAATCTGAGAGCTCAATTAGGAAGAGAAAGGCCATACTAAAGAGCTTGGATGTGATTCTCAGAGGGGAACTCATGTAGATTTCCCTCCTCTGGGTGCAGTGTATCATATTGATTGTGCTGATGGTACCGGACAAGGTAGGGTTCTTCAGGTGCTTGGAATGGGAATTGTGTGGGGGATGGGAGTTTCTCACTGTGGTGGGGGCTAGAGGTGAGGCAAGGACTTCTCTGAAGCTGAGAACCTCCCTCTACCTCAAGGCTATTAGGCTTGTTTTCCAGGGAAATCTTACTCCTTGGAACCACATGGACCATGAGGTCTATCACATGGTTGCTGTAGCCAAATTCATACCAACAAATAAGCTTAACAAAAGGGTCACTGAGGGTAATGCCAGGCCCTGCATCAAGGTGGAGAAGTGAGTGACTCTGTTAAAGTCATAGGAGAGCATCTAGTCCTCAGTGTTGCCCAGGATGCCCTTCAGGGGCCCTCTGACACCTGCTCCACCACATTTTTGTTGTCGAATTTAGCAGCTCTCTCTAGATGGCAGGTCATATCCAGAACACACTCTTGGCAGTGCCTTTGGTTGCAAGGATGATGCTCAGGACAGCACCATGACCCTCACACCATTGTCTGCCAGAGGGGCCACCATCAGTCTCTGGGTAGCGTTGATGGCATGGACTGTGATGGTGAGTCCTCCACGATGTGAAAGTTTCATGGATAATCTTGGGTAGGAGAGCCATTGTGGTTGGTGGTTCAGATGGCATTCCTGACAATCTTGAGAGAGCTCTCAGGTTTCTCATTGTTCACTCCCATTGCATGCACATGGGGAATCAGAGAAGGGCAAAGATGAAGACTTACCTTCAAGTAAACCTCAGCCTTCTCAAAGACACAAGGGAACTCCACTTCCACATCACCCCATTTGATGCTGGTGGGGATGAGGCCTAAAAGAGATTTTAATTTAGTATGCATGGCACATAACTAATGTGTTCCATGAAGTTATTCAGAGTGATGAGGTGACGGATGAGGTGGAGAGTTTGCCTGGAGGAGCAGGTGTAGAGTTGGGCTGAGGCACAGGAGTCCAGGGTTATCACTTGGGAAGCATTCTTGCATAGTTCAGGGGCCTAACAGGAAGCTCAAGTTCACATCAGGATAGTCCTGTGGAAACTCTGAGAGCACCAGCCAGGACCAGGTCACCATTCCAACTCTACAGACGTGCAGCCCCTTCTTCTGTCTGGTTCCATTCCTCACCAAACCTGCCCAGCCCCGACCAAAATGTCTGACTTGATACTAATGGGATTCACTGCCTCCTTCTTTTTTTTTCTTTCTTTTTTTGTAGAGACCTGGGCTGGTTATCTCTGCAAATTCCTGTCATTTAATTCAGTTCCATGCACTAAAAATCCACAAGAGTTTAAGGGAACAGTTGGAAGAACAACTTGCTTGTGCCTTATGCACTTGGAATTGTAGCTATATGCCTTGATCTTTCCTGGTTACTGCTTAGCTGAGAAGGAACAATTCTCAGTAGTGACCTGATTATTATTTAGCTGGAACAGTTCTCAGTAGTGACCTGATTATTATTTAGCTAAGTCCAGTGATATTCTTGAGAATTTAAAGGAGCATAAATGATGGAGGTGACAGCCCTCTCTATGGGCTCTCTTACAATATAGAGATCACTTATAATGAAATTCTAACCAGTAGATTATAGTTCCTCCTATAGGGGATGAAGAAATAAAGATTTATGCCTAGCCTTTAACATTATCACTTTGAGTTTCCATACTATCCTTCCGTTTTAAGTTTAAAAAACTTAATATGACATTTTCTTAGTTTTGAAATCAGACTCTGATTCTCAAGGAGTTTTGTTGCAAAAAGATTTATACTTTATATCCTAAATTGGGTGAGAAGTGATGAAGAAAGAAAACATCCCCCCATCTAGTCATTAAAATATTTAATCTTGGGCTTAATCCTTGTAAACAAGTTTCCCAGGACAACACTTAAATGCTACCCGAAGCTTAGATAAAACAAAATATGATTTTGATTAAGTGCAATACATTAGCAAAATGTCAGTTTGTGATATTTTTAAATGAGATAGGAAATGTATGATGGCTGATAAATTGCCTCTCATTAAAAGAAAACAATAGAACTAAGTTTTTTTCTAAGTATTTATTTCTGAATTTGTATACGTTTGATATACTTGTCAACTTAAAAAAATGCATAATGTAAAAGCTGTGAGTTGAGTTTATTCAGTGTCTTACTGAGGACTATAGCCCAGGAGATAGCCTCTCAGATAGCTCTGATAAATTGTTCCAACAGGTAAAAGGGGAGGTCAGTATATATGTGAGTTTGGCAAAGAGGGTGCAAGCAACCAAGCACACATCCCAGTAGAAGTTTGTTGCTAGTTATGAAGAACAGACACCTTAGTTAATGGTTTTAGGGCACCTTAGTTAATGGTTTTAGGGCTTTTCTAAGTACGGGAAGATGCATGAGTTTGGGTTCATAAAACTTTCTCCTGAAAATATCACACTGTCTAAAGGCCTGTTCTGCCAGTTTTCCCAGAGCACAGAGTGTCTCGTTCCTGATGTCCACCCTGAACTCCTTTCAAGGTGTATTAAAGGTCAGCAACTTCAGTGGTTAATGAATCAATCCTTGTAGAGCTGGATGGCTAGAGACATTCTTCAGTTGGCACACTTATCAGCCATACTTATGTTTTCTGACTTATTAAATGGGAAAGTTAAGTAGCTTCATAAAATGAAGCAAACTATAAACCAGTTAAGCTTCACTAATAGGCAAAATTCCCTTTTGCATTTTTCTAATAGCCCTTCTTTGGGTTTCATGGCCATGTGGCTCTACCACTCTCCCCATCCCACCAGTCTTCATTTATTGAAGATTTTGGCACCTGACTCACAGGAGTCGTGACTTCCAGAGCTCCTGCCATAGTTATAGACAGCATTCACATCTGGTGAGCAATCCATCAAGCTTCAACTTCACCTCCTTAACTTACAAAACCTGGACTTCCATTCTCCATGAGCCACCCATCCTCAACCTCATTCTCACCAAGAACAGCTTCATTTCTGAAGCTGGAAACTCCAATACAAAAATAATCTCTGCCCACAGCTCCTTAGTGGTCCAACTTTCACCCACCGTGCCCCACTGAGTTCTTCAGTCCCTCAAGCTCCTCCTCACCTCATTGCTTCCCTCCCTTCCCTGACTACAAGTCTCTTTCCAACTATTTCCTCCAATGGTATCAGCCTTCCAAGTCTTGACCTCTGCTAAACGTAGAATTGGTCTTTTCTGCTCCTCTCCCTAGGTACTGAATGTTACTGGAGGAAAACACAGATTGTTGTTACTATATGTTTTTGGTCCCCAAATCTCAGTGAGACCTTCAAAGCAATCCTTTCGTGTTTCTCTAGGGAGCAGTCTCTTGCTTTCCTCCCAGGGATTATTCACTTTTCCTTAAGTCCCAAGCTCCCTGCTGCCATCTTCATTCTCAGCGGGTGACATTGCACCATGTTTCACAGTGAAAAGTTGAAGCTTTCAGGTATGAACATCTCCACTCTTGTTCCTCAAGGTCCATGTTTTTCCCCACTACACCTCTTGGCTGACACATACAGTAAGATCTCAACTAGATGTAAGGGGATTATGCTAAACTGAAGCAGAACCAGGATCATTATGTCAGGATATTGGCAAACACCATTTAATGGTTACTTTTGTTTGATTTTATAGCAACAAGCTTTCCATCTCACAGATAATGAAAAATAGCCCTGTACTAAGCACAATAAACCAAATATATTATCAAAATATCTGATTTATGTTTCATCGGTGCTCATTGAATGAGTGAATTAGGTAAACGAATGAATAAATGTGGTAAGCAATCCCTGGAGTAAATTAATAAATGAAGAAGTACAAGAAGTTTAGGAAAAGTTTTCAGCCCAGGAACTTATAATCTAGTTTAGAAACATCTGAACAAGATGTTATATAATAAAGTTTTGGACTGTGTGGAATAGAAAGCTAGAGATAAGCTAAAATATAAGGAGATGTTAATTATTTAGGCAGGGTAGTTCAGACAAAATGTTTTTGATTTGTTTTCTGTTTTCATTTTTTAAGACAAAATAGATCACAATGTCCCCAACATTGGATATTCTAGGTTCTCAATATATCTCAGGAAAGAAAGGTGGAATAATTATTCTTCATATTGCTAGAAGATAGGAGTGTTAGACCATGAGATTTAAGGGAATATAGAAAGAAAAAGGGAATCCCTTCTAGGCAGTAGGGCCAAAGGAAAACCATAAATAAAGGCAAAGGGGGAGGGGCAGTGAAAATTGTGTCCGGGGAATGACAAGAAGACCAGTTTAACTGGAACATTAAATGTGATATGTAGGGTGTGTGTGTGTGTGTGTGTGTGTGTGTGTGTGTGTGTGTGTGTGTGTGTGTGTGTGTGTGTGTGTGTAGGGTGTGGTGTTTGCAAAAGCTGGGCACAGAAATTTCAACTTAGGGACTAGTTTGTTAGAAATTTATTAGTACTGTTGGGAGCCACTTTAAAGTAAATCCTATATCGGTGCACTCATATTGGAAGAAAATCTCTTTTGCTTATGATTTTATACCAGGAGCTTGCAAGAATGTCATTCAGTCTTGTTCAATCGTCACTGAAGAGTCAGTGTCATTAATAATTATTCAACAAACTTGCAGATTGTCTTCCAGATGCAAGCTAATGCTCTAGATGTTTGGGGAGATATAAAGATGTATTTTAAAATCTCATGGTGGAGGAGTGAAGGAATGCATAAGCAGTTTGTAATGAGTGAACACCTGGTTTATGAATATTTCATGCTTATATGTGATCACCACCAGGGGGCGAATCCCCTCCCGCTTGTAAAACTAGCTGTCAGAGGGAAGGAAAAAGTGCTTCCACCAGAACCCATGAAAAGAAAAATCCCTGATCTATCTTCCAGAGTCACAGAAGGTAGTAAAAGTCTCTCTTTTTGCCAGTGGTAGGTTTAAATAGGTTTCTAACATTAATTGTATTGCCCCATGGAAATAGTGCCATGAATAATGGTTAGGTTTTGCAGGGTGATTCCAAAGACATGTTTAATATTTCATGTAGTTAGGAAAAAACAAGGCCAATATACGTAATAAATATTATTTATATTTTTTATGGAAAAAATTTCCCAAGTACAAACTTTCAGAACTCAATCCATTTACATCAGTGACTGCCTGTTACTTTAAGGCATAATGCCGAATGAATAGAGGTATGTATTCACCCTTAATACTTTCCTATCTTCTGAAATGTAGAACTACTTATTAAAGAAACAATAAGGATTTACCAATACCAATACCAAAGACAACCGATTTTCCCTTTTATGAAAGAACAAATGTTCAGCTTTATTTTTGCAGGTGGATAAAAAGAGACCAGCCTCTCCTTTACCACAAGCCCCAAGCATTTGATCACCATTGTCTGGGAATAAATTATAAAAGTTTCAAGTCAGGTTAAAAATGAGCTGTGCTGTGCTTATCAAACAGCTTCACACTCTGCAAATAGCCTCTGTGCTGCCAACACAAAGGCACGTTTATTGCACATTAATTTTTTCAGCCTGATTTGCTCCAAAGCTATCGCAGGCAGAAATTCCTGTCATTAACACTATCCTCAAATGGCAGAGACAGACGCTACAAGCAAGGTCCTTTACTCGTTTTGTAGCAAAACTCTGATGTTACGGCCAAATGTGACCAAGGTCCGTGGCTCTCTGTCCCCAAGACCCAGCCTATTTTAGATTTCAGGATCAGTTTGGTGCCTGCTACTTCCTCTGCTAAAAGGCAGTTGAGGTTATAAGCCACTAATGAGCATTTTGTTCCCAGTTAAGCCAATAGAAGAAACACAGTTCTCAACTAGCAAACATTTAAGACAAAATTTTTCCTTCAGTGTATATTAGTAGGAAGCATTATCCATGCAAACCCCTATTCCTATAAAGGGGGACTAATTTACTACCAAGAATGACTCATCATCCAATTTGGGTTTCTAGATGAGGGATTATAAATTTGAAGGCAGGCAGGACCCTCAAGGGGTCGAATGGCCTGAAGTTATATCAGTGTTGCATTAAAGTTCGTTTTTGTGGAAGAGGGACCAGAGTTTCCTCAGATTTTCAGGTTGGTGACTCCAAAAAACTTAACAATCACTGATCTAGATCCCCTGTTTCTCTTCTTTTTGTTTTTCTTATTGATTTTACATCTGATTAAGTGTATCGACCCTAGGATTAGAAACACAGGAACTGAAAGCCTGATTTTTCTGTTTTTTAACCACTTAAGGTTACGTGATTGTGGCAAGTTTCTTCATTTCTTTATCACACAGCTTCTTCACTTGTTCAATGGGGTGACAGCTAATTGCAGCCCACAGAGCAGGCAGATGTTACATGAGATATGGAAGTGGTTCTAAAATCAAGAGTGTGTCAGGATCACCTGGGAGGGCTTATTAAAACAGAGTTTGCTGGGTCCCACTCTCAAAGTTTCTGATTCAGTAGGTCAAGGATGGGACCTGAGGATTTGCATGTCTAACAGGTTCCAAGTTGATGCTGATGCTGTTGGTCAAAGGACCACACTTTGAGAACCAGAGCTTCCATCCTGAAACACCCATGGAAACCTGGGCCTCATGGTTTATTTGTCTGTTTCTTTGCCCATCACCTTGCTCACCAGGGTAACTCCTATTGCTTTGTTGTTTGTGTGACTCTTCATCTCAGTATCTAGAATCTAAATTTCCAGCTCAGCCTTTCAAAGCTGGCATGCCTGCTGGGTTCCGTCCGACTCTAGTAGTTAAGAAAGGGTTGGGTTTTCACAATTTTAATGGAACGCTGTCTAGTAGGAATATAATGCATGACACATATAAAATTGTAATTTTCTAGTTGCCACATTAAAAAAAAGAAACAGGTAAAAGCAATTTTAGCAGTGTTTTTCATTTGATCTAATGTGTCATCATATGATAGGATATTATCATATTAACAAGTAATCAATGTAAGAAATTATTAATGAGATGTTTTACATTTTTTTGGTACTAAGTCTTAGAAATCTGGTATGTATTGTACATTTCCAGCACATCTCAATTCAGACCAGCCCATTTCAGGGGCTTGTGGCCACTCCACTGTACGGCACAGTTTTAGAGTACTTGTGAGGGGGAGAGAACTGGAGAGTCCTTCGTGTGTTCTCAGAATGAAAAACTCCCCAGAGAGTACTGGGTTCTTTATGCTACAGAGTCTTCTGTCACAAGAGCGACACAACCTCTCAAAAGGCCAGATGTCCTTGTGTGAGAAAATGGAAGGCTTGGGTCTGGGATATTTTTATAGAAAGTCGCACGTTTCACCAGGAAGAAAGAAACATCCTTAGATATATGTTATGGCGCCCCTAAAATATTCGCATTTCCAAAATTAGGCTCTTCTCCCTTGAAAGAGCATGTCCATCGATTCTGGTCTTCCAGTCAAGTCCAGGAGTGGTGAATTAGCTGCTTTTAATTCTTCCTGGAAGGGAAGCTGGGAGACCATTTGGAATAGAAACCTCCAGGCAAATTATGACATGAGTAAATTAGAGTCACCGGCTTCCAATTCAGCTTCCCCCTAGATGACGATGACAACCTGTAGCAGTCAAACCAAGGAAGTCAGTGCCTGGGGTGAGAAAGCCCACCCACCCCAGAGAATTTCCACAGTGGACGTGGTTGAGTACTTCACTAATGAAAGTGCCCAGTCGAAATTCATGTTTTCTATTCAGACAACACTGAAACTCCTTCAGCCAATTGTTCTCATTTCTGCTCAAGTGGTCCTTAACCCACAAAACATTACCTTTCTAAACATCTCGGGTTGAAGATCATTTTCATTTTGTCTCTGCACAGCCAAGTTTTTAAGATTCATAACAGAATAGTTGTACTTTCAAAGTTTTTCAGTCTTGCTGTAATCTTTTTTTTATAATGTGACTTTCAGATATATAATTCAGGGATGATATTGACTATATTTCAATGTTTTGGATTTGCTGTGGAATCACTGAAGTTGTGCTGTTAGTTGAGAATAAGACATGACGTGCGATGTGTCTCTGACTGGCACGCTACCCTGAGTACACAGATGGTGATGAATTTGGTGTGGTACCTTTAATAAATGTGCCTAGATAGGAACATGGAATATTCATGACTTATTTTCCTGAGTAGCCGAGTCTCACCTACTCTGCTCTGCTTTGTTTTCTTGACACTTCAGGCCATCATCCTTGCTGCCCATCAGTGCCCTTGTCTTGCCCTTTCATTCCATTACCCCATCCTGTCTCTTCTGAATTCCAGTCTTGGAATATACTTTTGTCTTTTTCCTTGACTCTGCATTCACAGATAACTCTTGGGATAAAACTCAGTCTAACTCTACCTTGTTTGCTTAAAATTATCAATTCTCTTTGGTAAATTATCTTTAAGCTAATTGTATTTTTCATTGTTTTATTTTCCATTTTGCTTTTTAAGCAGAAAGAAGAGGCAATAATAGTTGCAGGAACTTCCAAAAGTACAATTTGTCATAAACTAAGATGAGGGATGGCGGCAATAACTCTTCATGTTAACATCAGCTTTTGAGGGTGGGCTGAGTCTTTTTAAAATCCCTAAACCTACCTTCTTAGGGTTTAGAAAAAGCCCATGCTCAAATTCTCAGCTTTAACTTCAGGATAGCAGTGAGCCCAGTCCCAGTGACAGCTCAGGAGAATCGCCAGAGCATTAATACCACCGTGTAGAATGAATCAGGTACAAAACGAGGAACATTACTCTGTGGTTTTGAACCTATAAAACAACCTGGCTTTCTACAAGTTGTATAAACCGCGCATAATACAGAAGGAGAAAAATGTGGGTAGAAAGGTCTGCCTCGGAAAGGGCTTCTTAGCATAAAAACATAAAATTTAACCCAAGAAAATCCTTAAAAATCATTGACCACGAAACCCACAGAGGAAGTTTCAACCAAGAATCCATAACTGTCATTAGAATTTGAAATATGCCAGATGGGCTTCATAAAGACTAAAAATTGACTGATTTTCACAAAGCAGGACTTTGATTCATTTAGCTTAGTATGTAAGTCTTTGTAATAAAAAATATTTATTTTTCCCTTACTGGATGCCAACCGTGGAGCTGAGTTCTGTATATACAAAGGTGCATAAGACATAGTCCTGAGAGGGAGGAACACAGACACAGGAGCAACCGATGACACTTACAGGG
Organism: Mesoplodon densirostris; assembly: GCF_025265405.1. NCBI lineage: Eukaryota > Metazoa > Chordata > Mammalia > Artiodactyla > Ziphiidae > Mesoplodon > Mesoplodon densirostris. The sequence continues at coordinate 12,408,641 of NC_082677.1, read as the reverse complement.
TGATGAGGGCCTTGAGAAACGTAGGAAGGAGCAACAGATTTTACTTGGAGTCAAAGAGGAAGTGACATTTAAGCGAAATTTTGGAAGATAAACAACAGTTCCTCAGGTCTACAAAGTAGATGAGCACTGTTCCAAGCAAAGAGAACAGAGGCACAGAAACACAAAAGAGCTCCTTAAAGAACTGCAGTAGTTTGGAAGTGGCCAGAGTGCAGAGTACCTGTGGAGTAGGGTGGAAGCAGAGTAGAGGGGGAGGATGGAAAGGAGCCGGGTCGTGAAGGGCCTTGTTCTTGCAGAGGAATCTAAACTCGATCCCTCAGATAGTGGGATTCACCAATCAGGGGAGGGATACTCCTAGACACATTTTAGCAATGTCACTAAGAGTAGGCTGGATTGGAGAAGAGCAAGACCGAAGGCATGGGAACTCATAGTCCAGGATAGAGATAACAGGGGCATGAATTAGGTAGTAGAAGTGGCAGGAAAGAAAAGAAAATATTAGGAAGGTTTTTAAGAAGTGAACTGACCACTTGATGATTGATTAGGTGTAGAATATGAGAAAGAAAGAATCTAGAATTGCATTTTCATCTACTTCCTTGATGTAATTCTGCATCCCTGTTTCTTCCAATCCTTTGTTAGTTTATTCAGTTAACATGTATTGAGGGCCTATTATGTGCCAGGTGTCATAGTAAACACTGAAGATACAAATTCTATTATTTGACAAATATTTCATAGACACCTGCTCTCTGTCAGGCATTGTTCTAGACTCTCCGAATCCAGCAGTGGAGGAAACAGACGTGTTGAAATAAGCAGAAAATCCAAACAAACAAAAAACAAATAGAGGAATAAAAGGTTCCTCTTTATTAACTTGATGGGCAGCAAGGAAGACAACCTCTAAAGCAGCTGCTTCAAAGTGACGAAGAAAAGGAGTCAGTCTGAGAGCAGGTAATGGAAATTCTGGCAACAGAAACCAGAGCAGTTTCAGGCATTCTGGGCTTCAGCTTTTAGCAAAACAGTATATTGGTGATATGGGTAGTCACAAGCAAGAACCAAAGGACCCCAGCAGTTTCCCTGGGAAAGGTGCGAGGGGTTATTTCTTGGGGACTCAACATTAGAGCCAGGTAGAATGGAAAATTATGAGACCAGGGAAATTGAAGACAGTTCAGAAAAATATGGGCTTTCAAATTCTTGCCCTCCTGCAGTTTACCTCTAGTGGAGAAATAGGTGATAAACAAAATAAGTTAGTAAATTATATAGTATATTAGAAAGTGATAGATGTTATGGAGAGAAATATAAAGCAGGGAATGGGAACAGGGAACGTGTGTGTGTGTGTGTGTGTGTGTGTGTGTTCACAGACAAATGTGTGTGTTCTTTTAAGTGGGATGGCCAGGGAAGGACCCACTGAGGCAGTGACAGATGCAAATAAGAAGGAGAGCCAGTCTGCAAAGAGTTCAGTGTCCTGGTGGAGCCAGACAGGTGCAGTACCACGTGAGACATTCTGAGCTGGAGGAATGCATGGTGGTGTGGCAGCTCGTGCATTGGGTACCTAACCCAGCCAGGCAGCAGGGAGTGGTCAAGGAAAGCATCTCCAGTGAGGTGCCACTTTAGCTATAACCTGAAAGTTGAGTTAGAGTAAGTCGAGTAAGAGTGATGCAGTGGGTTTTGTTCCAGGAAGAAAGACCATCGTATGCCAAGGCATCAAGTTATGATACTTTGGAAATTTCAGATAACTTCCAGTAGCTAAGAACTACTGAGAGCAGGGTGTGCATGGAGGGGTCACGGTGACAAGAAAGGAAGGGCTGGATCATGGATAGACTTGAACATCACAAAAAGGGATCTGGATTTCAGACTGAAGGCCATATGTGTGTGCATGTGCGTATTGTGTGCCCACGCACGCGTGAATGCCTGTGTGTGCGTGTGTGACTGCAAGATTTTAAGTACTAAAAGGATTTTAAGCAAACGAATATTGAATTGGTTTTTAGAAAGATTCGTCCCATAGTCATGTTATAGATGGATCACAGGAGACTAGGGAGTAATAGAATCCTATACTAGAGTTGAGACCAGTTTAAAGCTCATTAGTAAATTCAGGCAAGACAGGAGGAAGGCCCGAAGAAGTCAGAGGCAGTGGTAATTGAAAGGCAATAGCAGGCGAATTCAGGAGCTATTTAGATGGTCTCTGTTGGTGGCGCAAACTCTCAGGCCTTCAACTCCCTTTCCCCATCCATTCCCTTCATTGCTGGTGGCCAGGAGCCCAAACAGACTCTTGCACTTCGAAACAGCCCAGATGAATTGATCCATCCATCTTTGATGTTACTCGAGCAGCTTCTCTGGAACCAGTGCCTCCTGTAGTTTATGGTGTAAATCATTCCACAGAGCCATGCTAGGCATTATGTAGGTGGGTATGAAAGTGAGTGAAACATAGTACTACTCACCTGTGCAGGTCGAGTGAGAGGAGTTGGACTGACAGACTCCAGAAAGTGCATTATGGCAAGAGCATAAGGGACTGAGTAACGGAAAGCAGGTGCTCAATAAATATTTGGAATATGAAGAAGAGAGGCCCAGCTCTGCCTGGGGAGCTAGAGGAGATTTCACTGAAAGACATTTAAATTGGGTCTTGAGGGAGGAATATGCGGTTTCCAGGGAGCACAGGGCCAGCATTCAACAAAGACAGACTGGTAATGGCAATGGAGACAAGCATAGTCAGCTGTGAAATTCTTTTTCTGTTTTGAAATCTCGCTTAGGTCCACAGCTACACTCTGTTACCTAAATTCAGCCTTCTGATGAGGCAGGAAGGAAATGATTTCATTCTGAAGGCAGAGACATAAATAATCACAGAAAACCAAAAATATGACGCTATTTATTTCTGGTTTTTCTGTTAATGTATCATTAACATTTAGAATAAAAATCCAGGGGGAAGCTAATTCTAATATTTGAAATGATTGAAGAAACAGACTGAGGAGAGTCTACGAAAGGCCTGGATCTTCTGTAAGCATCTGAGGAAGGAAGATGTTTAACTTTAAAGTTAAACCAAGAGTCCAGAGTTCCATTTCTTTCCACATCAGTTGTGTCTCTCCTCAGTGAGTCGAAAGTATTAAACAGACACTAAATGAGGTCATGGAAAGACTTTCAGGCAACATGAATACATGAATTTAGGAGTTGGGGTTGACCGAAACTTAAAGTTCCACAGCCATAAACTCCCCATCATTTCTTCTCATTAGCTTTTTATCACCTTTAAAATAGAGCATGGATTCCAATCCAACTGCACATAAATGAGAAAACAGTGAAACTTGCCAGAGGCAAACATTACATTTTGGTTAACACTGAATGAAGTTACAGAAGTTTCTCTGACTCAACCAGTTATAGATTTGCATTTGCTAAAGATGTAATGTGACAATTGGGTTTGTAGTAAGAATGTTAGTAACCGGTTCTCCAGCTGCTGACATTCAACCAGAGATAAAGTTCTGTGGCCTCAGAGCTAAAGGACAGGTACATACTATACAATCAAGAACTCAGCAAGTGTTTACATCTACTACTTGCCTTGCCCTTCCCTAGGTTATATAGGAAACACAGAAAGAAATTTAAGACATATTTCCAAACGGGCCCTCCAAACAAAGCACAATTAAGTACCCTCCCCCTCCCAAATATTACCTCGTTTTGACTTTGTCTGCCCCTGGCAGGAAGAGTGCTCAACAGGGACTGGAAGAGTTGGACAACCCTGTGGAAGGCGTGGAGCTTAACTTGGATCCCTGGAGGGATCTAGGAGGAGTTGGGAGGGCGTTGGAGCAGGGAGAAAGACATATCAACTGGTCGGGGAGTGGAGATAGCACAGGCTAGGCATCAGGGCCCTGCAGAAAGGAGATGGTTCTGTCCATGAGGAGGGGGCCTGGGAGGGCAGGAGTATAAATAAGTAGCAGTGGAGCCAAATTCTGAGGGTCTTAAAAGCTGCACAAAGGAATTAAAGACTTGATGTGGAAGGCAGTAGGAGCCATTGTAGGTTCTTGAGCAGGGCTTTGAAATGGTAAATAATGTATATGTTTGGAAGATTTCTCTGGCAGTGTGGTACAGACTGGATCAGACATGGGAGAAAACAGTCTGGAAATTGTAGTAGTTTTCCAAGTTATTGCAATTATTCAGTTCTGGCTGACCATGTAGGGACAATGGGAATGGAAGGAAAAGAAATTCTTTTATCATCCCTTATTATCCAAATATTGGGTGGGAGTGAGGCTGGGAGAAAATTGGTGTTTGATTAGGAATCTGGGGAAATAGCTAAACAAGTTTATTCACTGAACAATTTGGGACGATGTCACGATTCTCCAGTGTTCCCTAACCTGTAGGAACAGTCACTTCATTTGAAAATGACTGGCTTTGCATTCCTGTCAGTGGAATCCTGGACAGGGAACAAAGTGATATTTCAGCTGGAATATAGAAGCCAGTGTCTGCGGAAATGCAGACTTTCCAAGTCAGAGAAGAAAACTCAAATCCAGAGGGAAATGTGATGGCTGGCATTTCTGTGACAGAGAGCTGTGTGGTGCAGAATCTGCTCTTATCTGGAGCCCAGGGTTACCCAGTTGCCTTGGATGGCACTTGGAGGACACAAATGGAAAACGTAAACCCTCCTAAGGGATTTCTGAATTTTCTACAGAATTTATATTTCTTAAATATACAGAATTTATATTTCTTTTTTCTCAGTCACAGGATTCTTTTATTTTCAAAAGACTTTCTTAACAATCTCTCTCTTTTCTTCCTGTGGTCTCTATCCTCATCCTTGGTATTAACACCAAGTTAGAAGAGCAAATTTCCACATTTCATTCTTATTTTTATGCATTCACCTTTATTTATCCATGAATATATCCTGCATTGTAGCAACATGAGAATCTTCATCGTATTTGAAAATAACTTTATTTCTACAATGCTCAATAATCAGTTTCCTTTTTCAGGCATAACATTTAAAGCATCAACGGAGAAAGGCTTCTGCTATTCATGGTGAAAAATCAAGAGAAGGCTGTTTCAGCATGTCTACTGCAAAACCATTGTTGATGACCAAAGTTCAGTTTAGTTTACTAGACTTATTATTTTTTAAATAGAATTTTCTAACTATGAAATTAAGGAACACTGATGAGATGAGCTATGTTCTTTTGTTTTTTGGGTTTTTTTTGCGGCATGCGGGCCTCTCAGTGCTGCGGCCTCTCCCGTTGCGGAGCACAGGCCCCGGACACGCAGGCCCAGCGGCCATGGCCCACGGGCCCAGCCGCTCTGCAGCACGTGGGACCCTCCTGGACCAGGGCACGAACCTGTGTCCCCTGCACCGGCAGGCGGACTCCCAACCACTGCACCACCAGGGAAGCCCATGAGCTATGTTTTGATAACACCCTAAATATAATTTCATTCATTTAATCCACATTTGAGTGTCTCTTCTGTTTTAGCAACATTCTCAGTGCTAGTGATTCCAGTTTCAAAGAAATAGATGACCCTCCTCTTGACCAGGGCTGATCTCAACCATCTGCACTCTGCATCTCATTTCCTCCCATCTTCTCTGGGATCTTTTAAGTATTAATTATTTAAATTGTTCGTTCATTCATTCAACAAACATTTCTGAAATGCTATACACAGCCCTTTGCTAGGTCTGGAAGTGAAGGGGTGAAAAGACAAACCTGGGCCTGCTGTTAGATGGATCTTGCCATCCAGGGAGAGAAGACTGTCCCCTTTCTGGTCCCTCTTCTGCCTCTCCACTCCATCAGACTCCTTCTCAGCCTATAACACAGCCAAGCTCTTTCAAACTGAAAGTCAAAGTTGATGCAGCCCTCTTTGGACACCTGCTTCTACTCTGCAGTTTATATTCCATGACACTGTGTTCTCCCACTCCTTGCATTTCACACAACTCCTGCTTCATCTTATTGCTGGATTCCTCTCCTTTTATGTGCCTCTTTTTTTTTTTTTTAATAAAAAGCTTTATTATGGAAGTAGTATTTATTGGGTCATGCACTGCGTTGAGCAATTTTATTATAATATTTAATTTTTTGGAAATCCTATGAAGTAGGTATCATTTACTGCTCTAAAAGGTTGAGTAGATTATTAGATCTAGGGTTAAAATCTAGTCTGATTCCAGGAGTTGTTTTACTCATAATCAATTCAATACATTTCCTCCCACTAGATTATTACAAAACAAAAGGGATTTTTACCACAATTAAAAAAAGAAAGAAGGGCCTCCCTGGTGGCGCAGTGGTTGAGAGTCCGCCTGCCGATGCAGGGGATACGGGTTCGCGCCCCGGTCTGGGAGGATCCCATATGCTGCGGAGCGGCTCGGCCCGTGAGCCATGGCCGCTGAGCCTGCGCGTCCGGAGCCTGCGCGTCCGGAGCCTGTGCTCCGCAACGGGGGAGGCCACAACAGTGAGAGGCCCGCATACCGAAAAAAAAAAAAAAAAAAAAAAGAAAGAAAAGGGGAAAAATCTACCACAGAATAATAATTCCAAACAAAAGGAATAAATGTAAGTTTATATACTTCAACCATTAATTGGCTTGTATTTAATAACTCCACTTTGAGAATAAACTCATTATATTAGCTAGGTATGTGGTTTATATAGTTCATTTTAAGGTATAAATCAGAAAGCTATATCATTGAGCTAAAAATTCTAATGGTTATTGACTGAAATGACTTTATGGCCAAGTTGAAGGTATAGTTCACTTTTTACAAAGAGATCAGACCTCATTTCTAACAGTTTTCTGTCTAAAATTGAGTCATACTCCCTTATAAAGTATTGAGGATTTTACTCTGCACTGGAATAGATATAAAACTACATCTTAAGAAAAATCTTGGCTGTGTTTTTCAGTGTTCCTCCAACCTACTCCTCAAACAGAAGCCCATCTCCACACTGAGATGAACTTAAGTTTGTTTCTTTCACAGGACCAAAGCACAGGGGTATGTCTTTAAACTGCAAATGAAATGACTATGTTCATACTTACCAAGAACACCTCAAATGTACGGTTATCAAAAGAAGACTTCACTACGCATTTACTGTTCTACCCAGAATTACTTTCTGAGTAACTCATACAACCACATATATTTATACCCTGGCATAATTTCTTTGGTTCTCCCATAGAATTACCTTTATGAAAGCCATTGCTACTATTACTCTAAAGATTCAGGATTGGTGAAAAATCTTTTAGAAAAAAAAAAAAGGTTATCAAATTTGTAGGCACATGGTTGTTCATAATATTCCTTTATTATCCTTTTAATGTCCAGGGGATCATTAAAAGGATAATAGGGGTAAGGAGGGATGGCTCCTCTTTCATTTTTAATGTTAGTAATTTGTGTCGTCTATTTTTTTAAGTTAGCCTGGCTAGAGGTGTATCAGTTTTATTTTATTTTATTTTATTTATTTATTTATTTATTTTTGCGGTACGCGGGCCTCTCACTGCTGTGGCCTCTCCCGTTGCGGAGCACAGGCTCCAGACGCGCAGGCTCAGCGGCCATGGCTCACAGGCCCAGCCACTCCGTGGCATGTGGGATCCTCCCGGACCGGGGCACGAACCCATGCCCCCTGCATCGGCAGGTGGACTCTCAACCACTGCGCCACCAGGGAAGCCCGTTTTATTTTATTTTATGTGTGTTTTAACCTCAGTTTTATTTTATGTTATGTGTGTTTTAACCCCAAAGTTCAGTCATTGGCCTCTTCTCTTCTGGATTTGTACAGAACACCTAGGGAATCTCATTCATGTCTTCAGCCTGGCATTCCTGTCAAGTCCAGACCCGTATTTCCAGCTGTCTAAAGGACCTCGTCAACAGAGACATCAGAATTGGGACCTCCAAATTCATTATGTCCAGCCTTGCAGACCTCCTTCCCACCTTTCTATTTCTTATCCCACTTGATGATATCACCACCACTCAGCTACGTGGGCCTGCCTCCTTCTCCAGCTCCTACAGCTCTTATCACGTTGCTTTGCAGCAAGTTACCACCAGGATAATCTTAGGGAACAGATCTCTCTGAGCCTCTCTTTCTTCTCTGACAGAGCTAATGATCGCAACCACATGGAGTCATCGTGAGGATGAAGTGAAATTATATATAGCATCTTACATAGTGCCTGTCCTGCAGCAGACACTTAGCTTGTGTTTGTTTCTTCCTTTTCCTTTTTCCTTCCCCTCCTCCCCACCTCCACCACACCGTGAGCTACCTGAGGACGGGTCTGCATCCGTGAGGAGTAATTTAGTGAATCACAGAACCTATGTAACAGGGACCTAAAATAGGCAGACCTTCTAAATCTGTATTTAAAAATCTTTGAGGCTACCAATCTTTCAGCTTTCTGTATTCCTACTGTCAGGAAGTACAATGAGGTACAAGTTTAGGATAAACTCTGTACAGTGATTGCAGTAAATATTAAGGGTTTTATGTAGGGTGTATTTTCACACGTATTAGGAACAGACCACCTATAAAACCTATAGTAATGCATTCAGAACAACCTGTAGCCCACATTTCTAAAATACACCAAAGTTCTCAATCTGCACATTGTATGAACCAGAGGCTTTCTTGTCCTTGCTTTTAATGGAGTCTTTTGTTTTCATCAAATTTGCATTTCATTCGATGCCAAGGTATAGATTATTTTTGGTAAAATAGCATCTTTATCCTGCGAGAAAGAAATCAGAGTAGCACACTTTCTTCATGAGGAATTCTTTGTTGTAGTTTAGCATTCACTATGACAACGTGGCCAAGCGTGGCTGAATTGCCATCTAACCCTGAAAAAAAAGTATGATTCTAGCTATGTTCAGCTTATAAGCAGATATTTTCTAATTATACAGAGATCTGTTCAGTGTTTTTCTAACTTGATTGTTGTGTGGTATGTAGTGGTTAATTGTGTTTGCTTGAGCAAAAAAATCTACTTGTTTAAGAAGGCAGATTGTAAGCTGCTGAGTCACAGAGCTTCCTTTGGCAAAGAGAAAGTGGACCCAAAAGAGAATCAGTGAAGCTGGGGGCACACAGTCCATAGGGAGGGCGTAGGATGGAGTGTGAATATTCTCCTCTGGCCTCTAGAAGCTGAAAGGAACATGTCCAAAGCCTTGGAAAGCCTGCGGATTGGGAAATGCAAACGCTGGAAGAGGCTACTCTGAGCTTTAAGCAGTTAAATGAGTTGGGAAAACCATTTAAACTAAGATTTTTTTTCCTGTTTTCACTCGTTTTATGAGGTATTGTGTAGCTTATAAACAAATATTTTTAAATGAATTTTATTTTGTTTGTTACTCTAAATGAATTCTGTATGGAATTACTAATGAGCCTGAGGGAAATTTAATTCTGTGTTTCATAGATGACACTCAATCATTTGTGGGCTCTTTATGGAGGGAACCTCATGTGCTGGGCCTTGGGCTTTGAGGATAACTTGCAAGCTTAGAGTATCATGTGACCGGGAGACAGATGAATCAACACAGTGATGTGTGCTGTGTATTTACCAACAGGGAGTGGTATGAAACCCATAAGAAATACCTGACTTGGCCTGGGAGGGTCACAGAAGACCCACAGAGGAACTGACATCTAAGTGATAAGCTAAAGGATGTGTATGATCTAGCCAGGCCTTAGGGAAGGGGAGAGGTATTAGTGTTTACAGGCAAAGGAAGCTGCTTGTGCAAAGATAGGAGGGGAGTGGGGGGTTAGGGGGGTATTGCAGGTCCTTCCTTACCTTTTGGGGTGGGTGGAGCATGTGCGCAGGACTGACTGCAAAGAGGAGAAGAGAAGGCTGGGGGAGCTGTAAGAAATAAAGAACAGAGGGGCATTGCCTGAAGGCTTTACAACCAACCACTGGAGAGATTTTATCTTTATTTTAATGGAAAGCCGCTGAAGGATGGTAAATGATGGATCAGATCTGAATTTTCTTAACATTACTTTAGCTGCAGATTGGAGAAGAGATTGGAGGAGAAGGACTGTGGAAGCTGGAATTAATTAATTAAATCAGTTAATTAATTAAGGATTGGAGCTAAGTGGCCTGCAATAGAACAATGGTACTGGGGAGAAGTGAATGAATTCAGGAGATCTTTGGAGATCTGATGGTCAGGCTTTTGAGACTGTTTGAATGTGGGTGAGGCAGTAGGAGGAGCCAAGCACGGAGCACGGAAGATCTCAGAGGGGGAGCGGCTGTGGGGCAGAGGGCGGGAAGATGAGGACATCAGGGCTGGACGTGCTGAGTTCGGGCCCCGAGGTAGCTGGACGGTAGGTTGACTGAGAGTCGTAAGCATGTAAACGGAAGTGACTCCATGGGAGTGGATGTGATTATGGATGTAAAGAAAAGATGACCAATGACAAATATCTGAGGAACACTAACATTTAAATGAAGAGTCCAGAAAAAAGATGCAGAGAAAGCGATTGGAAAACAGTGGCCAGAGGAATGCTGGGAGCGTGTGGGGTTGTAAAGCAAGGAGAAGAGAGAGTTTTCAGGAGGGGATGTTCAACAGTGTGTCAGACTCTGCAGGGAGTCCACATGGCAGGGGAGAAGGATAGAGTTGTGTCCACTGAAGTTAATGACAAAAAAAGTTGTTGGTGACCTTCAAAGAGCACAGCGATTTTAGTAAAAGGGGTGTGTGTGTGTGTGTGTGTGTGTGTGTGTGTGTGTGTGTGTTTGCAGAAACCAGACTGCAGCAGGTTGATGAGTGAATGGAAGCAGAGGAGGTGGAGACAGATCTTTTGCATAGTCTAGATGACATGAGGAGGAGAGAGGGTGAAGGCTGAGGTCCCCTTGCTGCTTTGGACCATTTCATGGGCTCATTCAAGTGCCCTCCTAAGAACCACTCTTCATAAACTAGATAATTTCCCTCCATAACTGCTCTGCCTGTTCCTAGCAACCTTGGTTTCTGGAGCCATGTTCCCAGGGTCTTGACATCTTTCCTATTTGCTCTCTCCCCACAGCTTAAGTTAGGACCAGGGAGGCCCATCCAGAGAATAAGAGAGCGTATCATAAGGAGAAGAACAACCTTTAAAAACGCTACCCTCGGGCTTCCCTGGTGGTGCAGTGGTTGAGAGTCCGCCTGCCGATGCAGGGGACACGGGTTCGTGCCCCGGTCTGGGAGGATCCCACATGCCGCGGAGCGGCTGGGCCCGTGAGCCATGGCTGTTGAGCCTGCGCGTCCGGAGCCTGTGCTCCGCAACAGGAGAGGCCACAACAGTGAGAGGCCCGCATACCGCAAAAAAACAAACAAACAAACAAAAAAACGCTACTCTTCATACATGATGACATTCCTTTGCTAAATTATTGTGTCAAATTTGATATGCTGAACATGGCATTCATGTAGGAAGAAAGAGTAGTATCAAGATTAGAGTGAACTGGGCTTCCCTGGTGGCGCAGTGGTTGAGAGTCCGCCTGCCGATGCAGGGGACACGGGTTCGTGTCCCGGTCCGGGAAGATCCCACATGCCGCGGAGTGGCAGGGCCTGTGAGCCATGGCTGCTGAGCCTGCGCGTCCGGAGCCTGTGCTCCACAACGGGAGAGGCCACAACAGTGAGAGGCCTGCGTACCACAAAAAAAAAAAAAAAAAAAAAAAAAAAAAGATTAGAGTGAACTGTTTCTACACATATTTTAGTTATATTTTGGAACAGGGGTAGTAACAAGAGTAAGAAAAAGCCATTCCACCACCAAACAAAGCTGATCATTCTAAATGTTTTTTGTGAAGTTATATCAGGTAGTGAGCTCTGTCACAACAGATGGGACCATGCATATTGATGTCATAAATCAATTTCCTCCAAAAAGTTCTCATGGCAGTGTAATTGAAAATCATATCCTATAGAGGAACCTTTATAGACTGGAGTATAAATGTCTCTAGAACATTGGCTTTGCTGGGATCACAGTCAAGACAGTTTTAAGTGGCCCAGGGTGCAGAAGAACAAGCCAGCTGGTGGTGTGGATTCTGAGCACAGGGCAGACAACTCCCTGAATGAGAGGCTGCTTGTTCCTGGGAAGAGTTGAGGAAGCCAATGGAATCGCTGGAAAAGAGGAACCTTTGGGGTTAATGAAGGACAGTATCAGAAGGAAGGGGGAGGGAGGATGTAGCCGAACACGCTATTCTCACAAGTTGGAGGGAACCCAAACCAGGAGGCAGTAAAACCTCTAGAGGGGAAAAAGAAGTCAGGCAGAACTGTGGATTTCATTTAGCCTTATAAACAGTGTAGGATAAATTGTCTGCAGGATCACTGAAGCAAAGAGTACAAATAAGCTTGAAAGACTCTGATATTTATATGGAACAGCTGATTGAGAACTGCCCTAGCACAGACAGCAAGAGAGGTTTAAAGTCTCAAAGATGCCAGATTTACTGAACCGAATAAGATGCTTTTCCCTGTTCAGCAATTTATTAGGTTCTTTGGCTTATTACTACTTTCCTCATGTCCTCATGAACGTTTTCATGACATATGGTATGCCCTGCCTTATCCAACTCCTTCTCAATTAAAAAACTCAGTGATCCAAGCTGTGGTTACATATCTCTCAGCCTGATTTCTTTCCACTGGCTTTTCTAAGCAAAAGAGTATTTTCTAGAGCTTCCAGGATGAAACTGACACGTGGAAAGATTCTTAGCCTCGGATTCAAATCGTTGCCACTGGTTTTTTGGATGGTGCCCATGAAATCACTGTGATCAGTTCTCCTCATGGGATTCAGGGTGCTCATGCTGCCCTTCTGGGAGTAGAGGGAATTTGTTCCTGCACGGTTGGTCTGTCTTTCACTTCCTCATGCATTCTGCAAACATCACTAAGCCATCGTATGGCTGGAAAAAAAGACTTTAAAGTTTGCAAAGCACTTTCATATGTATTATGACTCCAAGTTTCAAGAAGCTCAGGAAGCATATGGTCATGTCATTCCCCTGCTTAGGAGGGCTCCACAGCAAGCCCCCAGCTACAGGGTAATGCTCCAACCTCCTGTGGCAGACAAGGCCTGATGGTTTACATCCTGGCTGGCGGGGGCCATCTCCCACCATGCCCTGTAAGAGCCCTAACTAGCCGTTTTGTCATCCTGGGGTCCAGCAGGAAGCTCACCCTCAGAACCTCAGAGATGAGATGGAGGTGTATGTAGGAAGGTGGCGAAGAGGAGTGCATGGCCGCTTGTCCTTGATCTTGGATTTCAGGTTCCCTCTCCCCACCTTGTAAAAGTGCTGCAACGGGTATTGAGCTACAGGCTTAGAGATGCCACTCAGACAAGAGGACCCCAGGAATTAAGATGCTGCACCAGGAGCGGAGGGCCTAGACACTTTGGAAGCCGGTCCAGTGCCAATCCGCCTTCCTATCTGTGTGTTATATGCTCACGGCATGGAACGCTGTATGATTCCTCACACATACTAAGCCCTCTTGACCACCACGGCTTTGAACTTGCTGTTGCTGCAGGAATGCCGTCTTCAGCGCCCATATACATGGCGAAGAGCTGGCTCAGGCATCCTCAACTTAGAACAGGCAGAAGCCTCTGTGTGTTTGCTCTACGTTATACTTACTTCCAGTAGAGCTAATTTTACAGCTTTGTAAATTCTAATAGCAGTTTGTTCCCACCTCTAAGCATTTAGCTGAGGCTGGGTTGGCATGACACAAAAGTGTGCATTCGTGTCTATGAAGTGAAAAAAAATCACCAAGACATTTGGAAATGGATAGCAAAAGGTTAATATCATTTTTAACTTTGCAACCAATTGTTTTCATATGTTTATCCTTTGTGTGAATAAGCAGAGCATATAGACCCAATCAACAGATGGAAGACAGAGGAAGAAGAGGTCAATTTGATGTGTGACGAATTATTACTTTTTGGTTCCTTTTTTTTCCCCAGGTAAATCTGTGAAACCTCTGTTTTGATTTGTGGTCTTTTTGTTGGCCGACTTTGAGTGATTGAAATAATAGAGATTCAATAATTATCTTTACACTGTAATCCTCAGATGATCATCCTTTGGGGTGTAATTTCATTTTGGGTAAAGAGAGCCCAAAAAGATGCTCTTTGCAATTCAAATAGCATCGTCTCAGAAAGTCCTCTCTTTCCACCTGGTCTAAACGTCCGGTTACACTCAATTCTTTCTATTTCCTTTTCCTACTTTATTTTTTCTCCTATGCACTTAAATTATCTGACCTACAATGTATTTTACTTATTTATCATGCTATTGTCTGTTTCCTCCACTAGAATACAAACTTCTCGAAGGGCTTTGGTCTGTTTTGCTTACTGTTGAACCCTAAGAGCAAAGAACAATCTTGACATATAGTAGGTGAGCAATAAATATTTGCTGAAGGAATGAACACCTCTTCTTTTCATTAGGAATGAGTCTGCCCCAAGGAGGGGCTCTCTGTGTGCCTTGTATGTGTGTTCTCTGCTCCCAGCTGCTGTGGAGCTGAGACGTCTTCGTGTCCATGCTGTGGAAGTAGGGTCTTTGCTCAGTGTTCCTGGCTCCAGCTTGGGCACGTGTGTGAGAAAGGAGGCTGTGTGGCACCTGTGTCCATGGTTAGATAAGACAGCAATAGCCTGTGTTCTTCTCTCCGTTTTCAGCAGGTACACATTTATACTGGCCTGGGACATATTGCAAAGTTTAATATGTGGTTATATAGTTATTCCTCAGTCACCTTTGTGAGTAAACATATTCCCAAATATATCTATTAAAAATGATGATTTCTGAATGAAAGGAAGAGAGGAGTAAAGAGCAGTAGTTAAGTTGCAGAACTTAGAGCCTGATTCTTTGGGTTGGAGTCCTGATGATTCTGCCACTCACTGGCTTTGTGACCTTCCTCAGTTTCCTCATCTGTAAAATGGGAATAATAATAGTATCTACTGCAGGGAGTGTTAGGAGTGCATACACAAAGTTCTTAAAAGAGTGACGTGCAATAGTGACTATGTAGGTGTTGGCAGTTAACGTTACTTGTCATTATTATTATTCTTGCTTGAATAACGGTCTTGAGCTAAATAAGTTTACTTTTATTGCTAGTAGTAAGCATGCTTAATACTTTCAACATTATTACAACTGATATTATAGTAAACAAATGAATCTGGCCTTTTATTAACCAGAACTCCCTCTGGACTGGCATTTATGCCTATAGAGCTAAAAATGATGTTTATAATGATAATTCTGGGTCACTGGGAGATCTTGAATTAGCTTCTGAATTATCAAAGTTACTACAGCTTTGGGGTTGAGTGGATTTTGTTATAAAGAAACTATAAAATACTTTTTTGAAATATAATACTCCAGAAGTAGCAATATACAAAAATTCTTCAGTAAGTTTACATTCTTGAATGCCAGGGAGAAGTAGTACAAAGACTCCTCGAAATATAAGGGCATAAAGACAGTCTGGGAACCAGTAATACGGTGTGCAACTAAACAACACATACTGGGAATCCAGAGGTACTGGTTCATTGGGCAGCACTGGATGATTTGGGCAAATATGCAGAGGCACCGTGTTGCCTGACATCTCCAGGCACTGTCTCAATCCACCCTGACTTTCCTAGGGTGATTCCAATTTTGACTGTAACCCCAAATCTCTCCAGCATATTCGTGATGCTTCATAAGTCAGAGGGTGCTCACCAGTCGGCTTCATTCTTGAACTGTCTTTCCGCCATTATTGCTCACATTATGACACATGACTCTGTCCCCAAAGCCCACAGACCTTGGGAAGGGGATAGGCTGGAATAAGTCAACAGGGTCTCATGTTTCTTCGCTGAGGCCACGGGAGCTTAGAGAGGGGGTAAGGAAAGCAAGATGACAGCAGAACAGGTAGGGCCAAATGAATGAAAGGTTAAGTTGGAGGTGTGAAAAAAAGAAGACTGGAAGAGGAATTAAATTCATGAAGGTAGAGAGAGTAGACAGGAGGCAGGATAACACAGGGATATTTGCACTGTCAGGAGCCAAACGTTCTACCCAGTGTTTGCTTGATATTTGCACATACAGTACTACTTACCACATATTAAGCAATGTGGTGTTAGATGGTTTACATACCATTTCTGCTTAATTTTTACAACCTGTAAGGAAGTTACTATTCTCTTTACGTTATTAAGATCATGGAGGCTCAGAGAGGTTGCCTAAGGTCACAGAGGTAATAATCAGGGCTTAAGGATTTGAACCAGTCTCTGTCTGAATCCACACCCTGTGTTCCGTGGCACATGGAGTGAGTCAAACAGGGCAGGCAGATAACTGAGCACAAACTACCCAAGAATGTCAACTATTCACAAGAGGCTAGAATCATAAAGAATAAGCCATATAGTAGATAAAGCATGACTGCTTTTTCAGGAATGGAATTTTAAAAGTAGCAAAATTTTAGGGCCTCCCTGGTGGCGCAGTGGTTGAGAGTCCGCCTGCCGATGCAGGGGATGCGGGTTCGTGCCCCGGTCTGGGAGGATCCCATATGCCGCGGAGCAGCTGGGCCCGTGAGCCATGGCCGCTGGGCCTGCGCATCCGGAGCCTGTGCTCCGCAACGGGAGAGGCCACAACAGTGAGAGGCCCGCATATCGCAAAAAGAAAAAAAAAAAAAAAAAAAAAAAAAAAAAAGTAGCAAAATTTTAAACACTTCAACTTTACTGCAGTATTAGAGTTTTATTGGAACATTAGGCACACATCATGTTAAAAATACTGGAGTAAGAGTTACATGGGCTGAAAATGATTGAAAGACTTTAGACCAGGGCCAAATGGGGACAAGTGAGGAGAGGAGAGGAGGGGAATCTGAGAAGGTGGGGAGGTGGGGGGAGAAGGAGAGGGAGAAGGAGGGAGGGAAGAGGGAGGGAGGGAGAGAGGTGAGTGTGTGGAGGAGGAAGGGAGTTGTGTGGTAACACTCGTTCTAAGCTAAGACCGTTTCCATGGCTAGAAGATGAACAGATATTTGTAGCAGGGAGAACAACTCTCCACCCACTCCCATACCCCACCCAGGGTGGATCCGAATAGAACTTTGTGTCCATCTCTGGTCTATTTTCCACAAAGCAGCTAGAGTAATCTTTCTTAAACATAAATTCAGTTATTTAACTTCTCTGCTTAAAACCGTTCAATGGATTCCCCCTGCTCTCCAAATAAAACTCAAATTCCTACTATAACCTACTAGGCCCTGTATAATCGGCCCCTGCCTACCACTCCAACTTCGTGCTGTGCACCTCAGCACTCTGACTTTCCTGCTTACAAGAGCTGAGATCTTTCCTGCCACAGGGCCTTTGTACATGCTACTCCCTTTGAAAAAATACTCTTCCCAGCGTGTTTCAATGCTTACATGTGATCTCATCAGAAAGGCCCTTCCTGACCACCATATCTTAAGTGAGTTTCCCTTCTTGTCTATCATTTCACCCTTTTATTCTAACTGTAATTGTAATTATACATATTGTTTGTTCATTTGTTTCTGTATTTTCTTCACTAGATTATAAGCTTCCTGAGGGCAGGAACTATATCTGCTTGTTATACTTAGTGACAATGGACTTACTTGTTTATTTAATAAATACCTGATGATAATGATGTCTCCCTACAGTGTTCAGGCTGGCACACCCTCCCTCAGAAAGGATCAGAGCTAAGATAAAGAAAAGCAGTCAGTACTTGGAATGGTTTGATGAGGGCTCTGAATAGTCAGATGTGAAGTGACTCCAGGAATCAGTGAGCTCTGTTTAAACGAAAGGAGCGTTACTGGGAATTGTCTTTTACAAAACAGAGATGTTTAGGCATGGTTTTGAAGTTGAAGAATGGCTAAGGAGGAGCTCCTGTGCTCTG
Source organism: Mesoplodon densirostris (assembly GCF_025265405.1). Lineage (NCBI taxonomy): Eukaryota > Metazoa > Chordata > Mammalia > Artiodactyla > Ziphiidae > Mesoplodon > Mesoplodon densirostris. Next base: position 12,390,995 of record NC_082677.1, on the reverse strand, counting down.
CTCACTGTTGAGGGCAGGGTTATAGTGAAGTCAGTGGACTGTGTAAACTGTGTTGTCTTTGAACACTGAGAATTGTTGTTTGTTCCTGGGAGGTTTGTGTGTGTGCGAGAGTGTGTGCTACACACACACACCACACACACACACACGTGGGATTCTGAGAGCTTCCCACTGGTGACCAGGAAGAAAGAGCACAGTTGCCCTCTCAGGGGGATAGACTGAAGGGAGCTGGCCTGGGAGCCCCAGAGCTCCCCTTGGACTCTTCCACTTCAGCCTCCCCCCAGTCACCCACGGGAACTACCGCCTCCCCGCACACCCTGTGCTAACTCAGGCTCTGGGAAGTGCAGTGCTGAGGCTTGGGCTCTGTGTGTTGTACCAAGTAGGACGGATCCTAGAGGGCCTCCTAAAGGACGGGAGGACCTGGCATTGGTCTGAAGTCGGAGACTTCAGGCAGCAAGTCTAGACACTGGGGTTTTTCTTGGAGAACGTTTCCTTTTCATTCACTGTTCATTCATGTGCTGTTGTTTTCCTTTGGATTGTGGGGATAGTCTAGTTTGGGTACCGTGTAAAACATTTTCTCTCATTTGATAAACCTCATCGGTGACCCCCCAGTCCTTTAACCTAGTCTGTTATAGGCACATGATCTTGTGAAAGAGGTGCTGCAGGGAAGAAGGGCCGTGACTTTCCTTACGTCCCTCTTCCACGGAGCCCAGTGTGATGGCAGCCACTTTCCACCTAGGAAGGTGGCCTGAAGTTCAGCCCCGCACCCCCCCAGTGGGCAGGGCTGTGAGCCGTGTGAGGGGCGGGGGGACACTTTGCTTGGAGAGACGGCAGTTACTTAGGTAGCGGTCCAGAGGTAAGACCTCCCTGTCCTCCACAAATACGCTTGAGCAATATATGCGACCCCTTCTCTGCCACAGTGTGTCCTACTGACCATGAGCATCACCCAGGGTCCTTGTTAAACATACCAGTTCCCTGGCTCCACTCCTGAGGTCTGGACTGTGGCCCCGGAACCTGAATATTTCCCAAGCATCCAGGTGATTCTTCTGATCAGGGAAGTGTGGGTCTCACTGCTCCAGAGGGAGGGGACCCTTCAGAGATGGGGAGAGGCTGACATTTGGGCCACTAATTATTGACCCCGCTTCAGAGAGGACATGAAGGAAAAGCCTCCCTAGGAGAGAAGCTTGCGGACCACCTCACTGAGAACAAACAATAAGAGAACAGCCAGGCTTTCAGTGGGCTTGATTTCTTTATTTATAAACCAGTCTTCTAACCTTTCTGAACTTCTTAACACAAATTCATCTCAAGTTGTACAATCTGTTATCCTGACAAGCTGGGAATGACAAATCCTATTTTACATCTTTGAATGTTGCTTCCAATCACTCTAGTTAACCTTGAGAGCTAGAAACATCATGGCAGGGGGAGGAGGAGGTGATTGCAAATTTTTTTTAAAAGTTAGTTTTACTTTTAGAAGCCTTTAGATCTCCTCCAGAAGGAAAGAGTATAAAGTTACCCCTTAGAACAGATCATACTAAGATTGTACTGTTGTGTGGCAAATTTGCTCCTTTATTTTTTAAAATCAGTTCATCCAAGTCCTTTCTTCCTTGGTAACCAAAATAGCACAAGATTAATCAAAGAGCAAAAGTGATAATATAGATGCCTCTGTAATCCTGTGCAGCTTTCACACAACTCTTAATTGGGAGTGTGTGAATATATATATTATATATTCTGAGAATGTGTTGTGTACAGACACACACACACACACACACACACACACACACACAGAATGCTATAATGGTCTAAAATAGCAGAGTTTTTCTGGTCCAGCATTTATACTACATAATAACATTCTGACACACTGCCATGCTTTAAATGACAGCAAAGGCAAAATTTTTACTAATTATACATTTTAGGGCAGCAACTCTGTGCAGGTCTTATGGTGTTTGAGGACATTTTTGATATATATAAACCTTTCAATGTGGTCTGATTTAAGTGAGGCTTATGGATTTAAAAAAAAAAACCTTCTGATCCTCACTTACCAATCCGCATTTCTCTCAGCATTTTAGAATGACAAAGATAGACCCTAGGGGCTTCCCTGGTGGCGCAGTGGTTGAGAGTCCGCCTGCCGATGCAGGGGACACGGGTTCGTGCCCCGGTCCGGGAAGATCCCACATGCCGCTGAGCGGCTGGGCCCGTGAGCCATGGCCGCTGAGCCTGCGCGTCCGGAGCCTGTGCTCTGCAACGGGAGAGGCCACAGCAGTGAGAGGCCCGTGTACCGGAAAAAAAAAAAAAAAAAAATAGACCCTGCTAAAATGGCAGATTCTTTATCCCATCCCAGTTCTGGATGGAGATGCCACACAACCAAACCAAAGGGTGGCTTGAAGACCCACCACTTAAGATTAGTAAATGTTTTGGACAAGAAGGATCCAGTTGCCATGGGCAGACGGGGCATGTTGATGCAGTGGGCTTCGTAGGCTGAATACATTCAGTGTTTACACCATGGACCATTTATTTTAAAAATTAAATTAAAATTCTTACTCTTAAGAAGCCACAGTTTGCTTGCTTTGTTAGGTTTTTAGGGGCAGCTTGATTCCCTCCATATTCCATGTCTATGTTCAGGTGTGTGGCTCATTTCACGGACAAAGCCCGAGTTCAGATGTGCTTGGCTGACCACAGTATGGCAGCCCCAGGATCACTAAGCTCCCAGCAGCTACCCAACGTGAGTGTTTACAATTTTAAACATAAATCCACATCCTGGAATCCTAATGTAGACTATTATGTTAACACACAACAACAAGTTATCAGAGACCTGTAACATTCATGGAGTATATAATAACATGGATATTAGCTATTGAGTCTTCTAAGTTTTGCAACCTAATGTGAGTGAACAAACATCTGACATCTTGGAGTCTTACTATAATCTGCACTAAACTTATAAAGACTGTGAAACTGAATAAAGGAACATACACAACTGCGAGGAGTTATTACTGTACAAAATACAACTAAATGAGTATTTTCCATATGTGTGATTCCATTGATGGGAATTATAGATATAAAATAAACATCCTGGTGTCTGTTCTGGCGCTTCTCTTAGTAATAGCAACAGCAATTATCACAAAGAATTCCACCATGTAGGGGCATTATGACTATAACATAAGTAGGTAAAAACCCAAGCGGCAGAAATACATTACAAATGGCGTTATAACACATATTTGTCTTGCTATTAAAAGTTAGTCTTCCAGAACTTTTCCACATATGACTTAATTCACCAATAAATGTGATTTAGAAAACATTTAAAATATTTTTGCCCCCGGTTTTAGAGAGGCTATACATGAAATCTAAATTGACTCTTTTTAAAATTGGTGTTTCCACTTTATCTTTTAAATATGGATAATATCTTCCACATTGCTCAGACTTCACTTAGCCAGTTTCTGCCGAGTCCATTGATTTTACGGTTTTGTAAGAGAAGCCAAGTGCAGAGCCCTGATCCAGCATCCTCTGCTAGGCTGCCTCAGGTGAGTTCTGCCTCAGGTGTCCAACAGGGTGGCCTGACCCACTGAGAAGAAGCCAGCCCCAGATTCACCAAGCAGTCTGGGTGAAATTCTGCACCTTGCATGCATTTCTGTCAGCATCAACTCCAACATTCACAATGAAAAGCATCATGAACAGGAAAAAGAAATCAGGGCTGAAGGAGAAGGAGAACTGGGTCTCATCAGTGGAAAAGAACAAAATGGGCGTTTCTTTCCTGAGGCACGCACTTCATGCGACACTTCCCGAGGGAAAACTCCCCGAGGGGCTGCAGCATTGAAGGATTCTTACATTTTCTTCAGGAGGAAAGGTCTGAAAAAGTGGACCTTTGCGAGGAAATACTGCAGACTTCCAAGTTGGTGAAAGAACTTCCAGCGTCGCTTGGATACTCTGGGTAGGAGGAACTGGAGGAGATGATATTTTTGAGCCTCTGGAGGGCAATGATTAAAAGTAGAAGCAGGAAGGCTAACAGACTGAGGAATATGGACACATAGATGTAGACATTTGACAGGTGGCCTGAGGACGGGTCCACCGATGTGGACAGGGATGTGGGAAATAGCTCGAGGAAAGTTCCATTCTCCATACTCCCCGAGAATACAGATGAAGAGTCAGGTTCAGACATCGTTATGGAAGGTCAAAGAATGCACAGTATATGAAAAGCAGTTTCACACAGGGGTCAACAGGGACAGAATCAGCATTCTTTTTGTCATGATAGCATCAGCAAACATTGTGGGTGGTTAAATCAGTACAGCAAAACTCAGTTTCCAAGCAAAGGCAGCAGGGTATCAGGTGTCCATCACTGCAAAAACAAAGACAAAAAACCCAAAACAACTGAGTACATTATTCAGAAAAAATTACATTTGAATCTCACTTCCAGTTTTCACTTCAGCAAAGGATTAATTATAAGAACCACCGGGGAGGCAAAAGAATGAAATAACTTCCCCAGGAACAAGTAATGTTTCTGTCTTTATATTACAAATGATGATATAAAAATGCACTTTTATTTGATCTCCACAGTACCCTAGGTGCCAGGTTTCTGCAAGGAACTAAAAATGAAATAAAAAGGAAAATATATTTCTGATACGTTCCATCTGCTGAGATTTCAACAGATGCTCCAAGTGCATGCTCTGAGAATAGGACCCCAAAAGTTAGCTCCAAACCTTCCTCCTCCAGAAAATGAATTTCCCGCACTCTCCAGCCCACCAGCATAATTCCAGACCACTATTTCCTTCTAGTATGCTTTGGAGAATCACTGCACATGTAAGTTTGCTTTTCATAATTTGCGAATTTGTTTATAAAAATATATCTTCTTGAACTTGGGGGCCATTTCTACATATTTCTTTTCTTTCAGGTCTACCTCTGTACTTTGTTCTGCATATGTTAGGCATTCGGTAAAAAACCTTTAGATTAACTTAGAAGAATAAAGGTTGGATTTCCTCTGAATGGTAGAAAGAGTACTAGCTTTGCTGTCAAGAGATTTAAGTTTGAGGCCTGAATTCTCCTTTATCTTTGGGAAGTTGGGCAAATTGCCTACATTTTCTGAGCTTCACTATTCTCATTCCCTCACTGTGTTATGCAGGGATCAAGATAATAGACAGGGAAGCACTTTGTAAATTGTTAAGATTGGGCCAAAATGAGTTTACTGTGTGGGGGTTGTGTGTGTTTGTGTGTATGTGGTGTGTGTGTGTGTGTGTGTGTGTGTGTGTGTGTGTGTGTGAATGGGTGCTGAGAAAGAAATGCTCTTGGCCATGTTCCCCCTCCTCACGGGGTCCCTTTGAGGAACACTGGAAACAAAGTGGACTGAATCAGGCAGGTAGCCCTGGGGCAGAGCATGATTCTGCAGGCTCCAGGCGTGGGGGCGGATGCCGTGTGTCTCTGACACCCTCGCGTCCATGACTGGGGAAGTCATAGCCAGCTTCTGCCTAGTTTGTGCGGGGGCGAGGTAGGCAGCCTGAGGAAGAATGATCCCTCCCGATGGATGACTGTCTTTCCTCAAATCCAGAAAAGATGCTCTTCCTAACTCTTTATGGCATTAGATCATTTTGTTGTAAATTTCCAATTTCCTTGCATCGGATGTAGGGAAACGCTAATGCGAAAATATCCACTCTGCTCTGGCTTTCCCTTTCCCTAACCTCCGCCCTGCATTTTACCTTGAAAACTTGCCTTTCCCTTCCGTTCCCCCAATCTAATTAAGTGGCTGATTCCTTGAGGGGCTGACAGTGGCCGCTGTGGCTGTGGCTGAGTGGCACTAATGATCCCTGGAAAGGAGGGGACCCTCCTGAGAGGGCTGCCCTGTCCGCAGTCAAGCAGGCTAATCATCTTAGTGGCTCCTCAGAGGAGGCCACGGGCAGGTTTAGCACTTCCTAAAATAATCTGACTCCTAGTCCTCATTACACTTTGCCTGGTGATTTTAATTCCACTAGGCTGCCACAGGCTCCTAACAATCCTTAAAAAGAGAGAGAGGGAGAGAGAGGGAGAGAGAGAATCATAGTGGGACTGCAAATGTGTTACAGTGATCTGGCAATACCTTGTCTTATACAGCACATAAATGCTTTAGCCACTCATCTTTAGGGAAAACAGCAGCATCTCAGAGACAGCATGATGTATAGGCAAGAAAACTAGGAAAGAATCTCATGGGCTGAATCAAAAGAAATCTTCCAGATGTTTTGGTAAGACCTCCTAAGTCTAGCTGAGGAAACTGGGAACAAAGAAGCTGATCGATTTGACAAAAGAAATGTATCTAATTAGAAGATAAGCCAGGACTTTCAGCTCAATTTTCCTATCGTTTGGTAGTAATGATTTTACATCCTCTTTTTCTGGAATGGGCAGGAAGGCAGGGGCTGTGCATTTTATGTTGCTCCTCACACAAACTAGTTTGTAAGGGAGGTAGAGCAGGAATTATTATTCCCATTTTGCAGGTGAGGAAACCGATCAGCAAAGAAATTGTGATTTACTCAGGGTTCACAGCTAGTCAGCGACAGAGGACTGACAAGAACCCATGCCTGAACAGCGTTCTTAGTTTCCTCAAATATGGTAGGAACAGAAAATGACGAGACTCAGGTAATTAGTTCCCACCTGCCACTTATTTTGAACAAGCTCACAGTTCAGCCTTGATATTTCAGTTTTCCCATTTGTCCAATGATACCTCTCCACGAGATCCTAAGTTAGGATATGATACCGTGTCCAAAATCATACTTCGAAAACGATAAAAGGCCATCCAAGTAAAGGGCCGGTAGACAGTTCTTTCTCAATGCCTAGAAAGACTAGAGGAACTTCCAGGTCTCTGCTAGTCCAATAATTCTGACACGTGCAGGTCATCGATTCAGCTGGAATTGGCTGGTTTTTCTAAAACCACCTTTGCTACCCAGAACTGTATCATTTTCTGGAGGTGAGGTTGGAGGCACAGATAATGTCACTGGCAATTCAGTGGCAGGGCTCACAACTGGCTGCCAGACCACTTGCTAAAACAAAGGTATCTCTTTACAGTGTAAATATTCCAAGAGTACTTTTCACATCCTGAAGATCACCTTCTTTCAGACAAAAACCCACTGTGAGCCTCAAATGTCTATGGAATAGTTTCTAGCAAATGAGGTTAAGATTTGGGGAAAGCATCTGGTCTTCCAAGTGACATTGGAAGATGGTAGAAATGAACAGATGAAACCTTGTGTCCGAAAGCATCTGGTCTTCCAAGTGACATTGGAAGATGGTAGAAATGAACAGATGAAACCTTGTGTCCTTATTTGACATTTCACAATTAAGTATCTTCTCTAAACATCCTCCCCCAATACTTTAGATTTAATGTTACTTCCAGAATACTTCTTAATTTAAAATGACAGATATATGAATTTCATTTCACTCTTCTACTCTGAAACAATAGAGCATATGCAGTGTTAGAAATCATTTTAATTTGATGACATTAGTTCCTATTTTCTTATAGATGTTTTAAAACTTGATAAATCTTCTTTCTCTCTGGTGAATGTTTTGACAGTCTATGTAAAATGCTGAGGACGATCCAAATTGTATGTGTTTAGGCACTGGGACAGTGTGCATGAGGCCCAAGGAGGTACTGTGGAAACAAAATCAAACAAGTGTGTTTCAGGATGCTGTTTTTTGGGCTGTTTCTTCCAAACAGATTGGGTTCAAAGGAAAGAAGAAAGCGACTTCATCTTAAATGCATAGCCTTGACCTATCTAGGGGCAGCGACAGCAGACTCTCATTTCAGGTAGCACCTAAAGCCATGTGGGGATTGTGATGCTTTTTTTCTGAGCCATTCTCAGAAAGTGATTTTTGAGAAAGGAAAATGAGACAGTGAGATCAGAATATTATAAATGAAGATCTGTGGAGATGTTTAAGTTCATGGTCAGCCAGCTTTCCCTTTGTCTCTTGGAATAAAGAACTGTGCTGAGGAGAAGTCTACAAAAGGCAGTCACCTCCTGAAGTGAGCAAGGACTGACTATAATCTCACCATGAGCCCAGCGGGGTGGAAGATGGAGGGACCGCACAGATAAGTCAGACCGTGTGTGGGGGGGTGTCTCTGCTTCCATGTCACTCAGCGCCCAGCCACTGTGACTCCTCTGAAAGAATGGAAGCTTTCCTTCCCATGGGGTAACTAGGGCTGTAAAGTTTTGGACGAACAAAGCATACTCTCTGGTGTGTACCTTGCCGCTTGGTAAAAGGAAGAAGAGCTGACGGGCCCTCAACTCTGAGTTCTCTCACCTAAGCATCGCCAGACCCCTGGCCACCAGCCTGTGGGCAGAGCCTCTGCCAGGGCCTTGACTTCTACAATGCAACGTGTATAAAACTCTGCCTACAGTCAACCTCAAATCTGTCGCAGCAATCTCTTGAGTTTCTGACCTTTATTTAAATACATTTCTATGTGAATAACAATTCTTTGAAAGGTTTTTTTTTGTTGTGGAAAACTGGGACAAGCTGCTTTATTCCCTTGCAGACATTATTCAGAGTCCCCTAGCTGTTACGATGTCAAACCAACATTTCATCCTTATCAAGCCCTGCTGTGTCATCCTCCAAAAGGTGGTCTCCCAAACCATTAGCAGCGATTTGATAAAGTATTAACGTGATATGGTAAAGGCTTTTTCTGGTCTACACATGTAAAATTTAATAGTATAATGTAATGAATAGTTTTAGATGATACACTGGGTTTCTTTCTCTGTAGAATACAGAAACTACCATCTCCAGAATCTAGAAGGGAACTTGTCACATCTGAGCCCAGCTGCTTTTTGTTCTACTTAGAAAACAGCATGTTTTGTACAAGACCTTGAACTTTCCTTTACAATTTGCATGATTCTCTTTTCCCTTAACACTTTCTCCTTGCCTAGTGGCCTTTTAGGTTGTGCTAGGTGAGAGAAGATTGGGGCTGACAATACAGACTGTCCACTCACTCTTCTCTAAATGTAAATCTTGACTTGCAGTCAATGGCAGCACTTACCCCTGGGCTTGCAAAAATGAAAATAAAGTTTATTATCTGACTACTAAGCTTATTCAGAGCTGATTAAGTCCATCCATATATTCGCCTGTTTGAGAACTGCTCCTACTTAATCAATACAACGCTTTGAGAGAAGAATTTTGTGTGAAAATGAGTAGAATCTCACTGTGATTCCCTGTATCAGCACAATAAAAAACAAAAGCAAGTAAAGAAAAAAGCTGAGTCTATCTGCTATCTCATAGGGTTCAAGAACCATCTCATGAAAGGAAGTGTGGAGAGATGAAGATTCTGAATAAGCCCTGGAATTCATGGTCTAGACTGGACAATGGCAGCCAAAAAAATTAAAATGAACAGTCATCTTTATCTGGGGTTCCAAAGAATGATCAGAAAATGTAATCAGAACTTTTTTATGGCACTTTGGTGAAAATTAAAGAAATGTCAAAGTAACAGCTTGGTATCTGTGATTTATGTTAGATGTCAATCTCTAGGGTAGGTCATTAGGTGGCTTTGGATTCAGTCCAATCTCTTATTATCTCTCTTTACCTTGGTGATGACTTTTATCTCTCTGGATTAGCCTCAGGCTCAGCAAAATAATTAAATTATATTATATTCAGAATACTTTTCTGTTAGACTAATTATTTTGTCCTAATTTTTAAAAGTTAGTTATCCGCATAAGGTATAATCCACAGACACTCAGAATATACATTTCTTGACATGCAAAACAGTGTAGATTGAGTAAAGCTACAAAAAACACACACACACACACACAAGAAAGTATTTCAGAAGGGAATGTAACTGTTTTGACCATCTTATCTTTGTATAGCCTAAAAAGTAATTATATTGATAGATATGACTTCCCTTGCATTTATATAGCAGTGTTTTCCTGGGGAAATCAAACTATTATTCTTAATAAATTTTTGCTGTATCTAAATTTCTTGTGAAGATTTTATGTCCAAATCACTGCCTTAGTAAGAATAATTATTTTAAAATGATACTCCCTTAGAAAAAGAGTTTAAGTGGATAATTTTCTGGATAAAAAGGTCAAATATAAAACCAGTTCTAGGCATAGTATCATGATTGTTTTATGATGTCTAGAAAAGACCAAGGAGGGCTCTGTCCTGCGCTTTGGGGAAACTGGACCCATCTTGGTTAACACACTTAGTCTAAATCAAAACGAGAGAAGTGGCAGCTTAAAGGTTGAAGGAAGCCTGCACTGGTTAAGGAGTAGCAAAACAATGAAAGTCATTTTTAGGGAGCAGGAGAAAAGGCTATTGGCTAAACACTTGATTTAGAGAAAAAAACAAACAGCCAAAGAAATAATGACTTGAGGATCATAGGCAAGGTTGAAATGAATCAGTGTGAAGAAAGATGGTTAAGAAGAAAGATCAACCTTTCAAGATGTTACAGCATTTTTAAGGAGGACTTTTGGGTTCAGTTCTCTCCCTCCACTCAGCTTCGATCATTTATAATATTTTAGAAAAGTAGTAAGAAAAAATACTCTTTATTCTTGGAGCAGCTAGAATTGGTTAAATTATAGCATTAGTATACACAAAAGCTTGCTTATTTTTAATTATACTAGACATGTTTTTGAAAATTCTCATTCAACCATGCTCTGGTTGGAGAATGGTGTTTCCTCCTTTTCCATTGTCTTTCATTCTGTCTCCACAGTTAAAATAATTTGTATCAAATATAGTTTTTGTCCAATCAGGAAATGCTCTTAACAGTCTCCTTATAGAGTATGATACGTGGAAAGATTTTGTTCTCGTAAACTTAATTTTGTGATTGTCATAACTCTATTTTTGAAACCTTTATAGGTAGACCACAAGGTATCCCCAGTCTACTCTCTCACGCTCCAGAGGCCTTTGGGTGCCTCTAAGGAAACAGGGAAGAGCTTGGAAATATGGGTTTTCTATAAGCATTTGATGAAGTCCACCCTACATTTAAGCAGACTCCTCAGAATTGGGCAGCCATGGGCCACTGGTGCCACACAGTATAAGAAGAAAATAAGAGAGCTTGTACGACTCCCGACAAATGCCACTCCTTCTTTTCTTGTTTCTACTGTTACCTCCCTCTTTAAATACATATTACTGTGTTTGTGGCTAATTGTCACCACTGATCCCTCTTTCTCTGAATTCCTCACTCCATTTCCCTTCATCTCCCATTGGCATCCAGGTTAATGTGTTCAGTGAAAACCTTTCTGTTTGTGTATGTTTCTGTAAATGTCTATTGTTTTGTGTATGTTCTCTTGTAAATATTCATTTGTCTTGTAAATTTTCAACATAAGAATGGATCTGTAGTAAATGTTTCATTCACTCCATAACTTAAACCCCAAACTTAATTTCCACTTAAAATATCTTGAGAATTGAGGCATATGGAAGAGAGGAACATAAATTATCTAATATATCCACCTCTCTAATTTTGCACTTAAGAATATGCCAAAAACTAATACCCATTCTCTATCTATAAAATAACATGTACATGTACAATTTGGAAAAAAAAAGTGATGACATAGGTTGTCTAAAAAGAACTTCAGTATTAGCAAATTAATGAAACAGGTCACTATTTATATTTCTCTATTGACAACTATAGTCATGTATTTGTTTAAACTAAGATGTTTTGTAGCCTATTCCTTAGAAATGGACTGGAATATGACAAGTATGTATAAGGGTTTTAAATCTTGCATTTCCCAGCGGGGACTCAAGCTCTTGGAGTCATCTACATGATGACATTTTTAACCAAGGCATAGTGTTTACTTGAAATAATGAGCCATCGTCCGTCATAATACAACTACAAATAGAACCTTAGTTGATTACATAGTGTATACGTTGCCTATCCCTTCTGGATATTAGCCCAGTGCTTAGCATAATTCATACATATGAATTTTGCTAAATAAGTTCTCTCATTCTTCCATGGCTGGCAGTCAATGTATGATGATGCTTTCCATAATGAAATGTATATTTAAAAAGAATAATGCTTAGTAATTGGCAGCTTAGGCAGGCTAAGTTCTGGTTACATACAGTTTTGGCCATATTACATTATTTAGTAGTCAGATGAATAATCAGAGAAGAAAAAGTAGGATGCAGATTTCAAGATTTATCCTCTAATGTGATGGAAGATCCTTGGACCAATTAAAAGAAAAAACAACATTGTTATAAAGGACATTATTAGGATAACGGGGGAAATCTGGACATAGACTGTACATTGGATAATTGCATTATATCAATATTAAATTTCCTAAGTGTGATATAGGAGAATGTTCTTGTTATTAGGAAGTACATGTTCAAAGTATGTAACTATAAAGTGTCACAGTTTCAGCAGCTAACCAATGGTTCAGCCAAAGTAAATAAGTACACATACACATATACATACAGAAAAGATGATAAAGCAAATGTGTTAAAAGGTTAACAACTGATTAGTCTAGTTAAAGGATATATAGGTGTCCATTGTTATTATGCTTGCAACTTTTCAGTAGGATTGGAGTTTTTCAACATACAACCTGGGGAAAAATTATTTATCCCCAAGGATATTAAGAAATATGCTTAGTATAATATGCAGTAAGTCAGCCAAAAGGTTAAAAGCTTCTAAAGAAATACAATGATTAAGCTTGATTCTCCCATGGGCAATGGAGAAGTTCAAATATTTGCTGCTACCATCATGCCCACTAATCCACAGGTACAGGAGGTGAAGCATCAGAGAATAAGTTAGAGGAAGTTTAATATGCCCAAGGGCACTGGGTCCATGGTGGTGGGAGATGCTGCCTGAAGACCAGGAATGGTGACTGGCTAGCCAGCCTTGCTCATGACTTCACTCTGCCAGCATCCACTGGTCTGAATCTCAATCTGGGCCTCCAGGATCATGGGATCCAGTTATGTTCATCTTACATCATCAGTCCTCTTCAGAGGAAGCCAAGGATATCTTTCTTGCAGTTTAAATACCCAGTCAAAGGGAGGGGCTTAGGAGTCATCTTGAGTCAAGAGAGAGTAGTTTTCTTTCTTTTTAAAAAAATTGAGATATAATTGACATATAACATTGTATTAGTTTGGGGTGTACAACATAATGACTTGATATTTGTATACTGCAAAATGATCACCACAATAAGTCATCATCTGCCACCATCCATAGTTAAATTTTTTTTCCTTGCAGTGAGGACTTTTAAGATCTACTGTCTTAACTTCAAATATACAATGCAGTATTATTAACTATAGTCACCATACTGTATGTTATATCCCCATGACTTATTTATTTTATAACTGGAAATTTGTACCTTTTGACCACCTTCACCCATTTCACACACACCCTACCCCCCTCCAATCAGTTCTATCTATGAGCTTGTTTTTTTGTTTTTGGTTTCCTTAGATTCCACATATAAGTGAGACCGTGTGGTATTTGTCTTTCTTGGTTTGACTTATTTCACTTAGCAAAATGCCCTCAAGGTTCGAGAGAGAGTTGTCTTCTAATGAGGACTAATGTGTAGGTGGACTCTGGGGAAGCTCACTGAGATCCCCCAATAGCCAGTGAGCTCCAGCTTCCACACAGGGCCTGAAGGAAACAACAGCAGCAAATAAACACAGTACAAGTGGGAGACTTGATTTAGGCAGTAAGCGCCAAACAGTCTTCAAACACCAAGTTCAGCAGATTAAAGAACTCACACTCCGTACAACTCTTAAACTAGCAACCACCTCTCTGACTGCCCTGGTTTGGGTGAATCCTCTAGTGTGGCAAGAGGCTAAACCCAACCACATGAGCTCTCTTACAGTCCAGGGTCCAGTATCTTTTGAAATAGGAGCCAATAAACAATTTTAAGAAAATCTAGTTGTCGCAAAACGCAGCTGCAAATGAAAAGAAAATATGGAGCATTGATATTAACAGTGCTCTTCATCAGTCATCAGCAATCATCTGACTGAGGCTCTAGGTAGGTACCCTAAATTGATGAGTACCAGATGAGTCAGATTTTAGGCAGAGGTTACATAGAACACCAACCATATAAGGAGACAAAGTGATCTCTCATGGCTCTGAAATTACTCTTCTACCAGGACTTCCAGGTTTACCAGGGACGGCAGAAGACAGAAAAGAGGACATTGTGTCCTTCATCAGGAAAGCAAGTTCCCATGTGGGATTTCCCACAGTCCTGCTAATCCTTTGTGTGAACAGAGCAGCAGAGCTTGCCTTAATATTCTCGCATGCATCCTCTCTCTCTCTCTCTCTCTCTCTCTCTCTCTCTCTCTCTCTCTCTCTCTCTCTCTCCTCTCTCTCAGGCAGTACAATGAACTCAAAAGTCTGGCTAACAAAGAGAATGTCTACATGTTCCTTGTAACATGGAACAAAATGACATGGCAGGCTATCAAGTGTGGGAGGAAATCAATTCCCCAACAGCCTGTTGTCATATGAGATAACAACTCAAGACCAGAATCTGTCAAAGACAATATGGATGCAGTAAACAAGTGTAGGCTCAGATTCTCCCAGAATGTATTTCAACTTAGAAATGCAAGGAGGTCAAATTGGAAAATAATGAGTAATTATTTATAGAAAACAGACTGCTATACTGATGACCTATATGAAAGAGTTACACATTCTTTTAAAAAATATAAATAAATATGGTTTTACTCATGGAAATCATGAGTATCTTATACAAGATTTAACAGACTTTGGCTTTGTCCTTTATCAGGGTTGTACTCTTCACCTTACCCTTTAAGGTTGTGTGCCCTGTGCTTTTTATTCAATTGTAGGAATAGCCTTGGTCAGAAACACACGTTCACACGTCACTCACTGCTCTTACATCTAAGTTCTCTTTTATTTCAGTCATGTGCCCTGGATGACCCTGGATGTAGGGGGGCACATCATGCCAGAAGAGTGGTGGGAAGTAGAGGGGAGGGGATGGTGGGAGCATCCCCAAATCATTGTGGAATGGGAACAGAACATGACAGGCAGGGAAAGGTGGACCCGGGATGCTTGTGTAGGAGAAGGAATGTCCAGACAAACTAGTTTGGAAAAACAACAACAAAATGAATGACAGCAGCCGATATGTATTAAATAAAAGCATATACTAGTTGTGTGTGTGTGTGTGTGTGTGTGCATGGTGCAGGTGTATATTCTTTAATCTTCACAGCTCTTTACTCCAGTTATTATTATCCCTCACCTTTCTTTAACCAATGAGAAAATTAAGGATCAGAGAATTTAAAAGCTTGCCCAAGGCTACCCAGCCACATAGAAGCAGGACTGGCATTCAAATCTATATCCCTATGTCTCCAAATTTTATGTTCATTACATTTCTTCTCTCTGGGGAGGTTGGAGGTAAAAGAGGGATAAATTTGAGACCTATGGTCCTTGGTGATGTTCACATGTTTCTGCCGTTCTTCCCTCTGTCCAGGTATGTTGTAGGGCTGCGTGTTTCCACCCCCTCTGAAATTAGGGTGGCCACATAACTTGTTTTGACCAATAAAATTTGGGGAAAAGTGACATGTGTCACTTCTGGGTAGAAAATGTAAGACTGCATGTGAGATTTGCTATATCCCTTCCCTCTGCTGCAATAACGGTGTGAGTTCGAGCCAGCTTCTGTCAGTATTATGTTAAGTGCCCTCTATGCCTACTTTCTGGAGGGTTTTTTTTTATCATAAATGGGTGTTGAATTTTGTCAAAAGCTTTTTCTGCATCTATTGAAATGATTATATGTTTTTTTTCTCCTTCAACTTGTTAATATGTTTCATCACATTGATTGATTTGCATATATTGAAGAATCCTTGTATTCCTGGGATAAACCCCACTTGATCATGGTGTATGATCCTTTTAATGTGCTGTTAGATTCTGTTTGCTAGTATTTTGTTGAAGATTTTTGAATCTATGTTTATCAGTGATATTGGCGTTTAGTTTTCTTTTTTTGTGACATCTTTGTCTGGTTTTGGTATCAGGGTGATGGTGGCCTCGTAGAATGAGTTTGGCAGTGTTCCTCCCTCTGCTATATTTTGGAAGAGTTTGAGAAGGATAGGTGTTAGCTCTTCTCTAAACGTTTGATAGAATTTACCTGTGAAGCTGTCTGGTCCTGGGCTTTTGTTTGTTGGAAGATTTTTAATCACAGTCTCAATTTCAGTGCTTGGGATTGGTCTGTTTATATTTTCTATTTCTTCCTGGTTCAGTCTCAGAAGGTTGTGCTTTTCTAAGAATTTGTCCATTTCTTCCAGGTTGTCCATTTTATTGGCATATAGTTGCTTGTAGTAATCTCTCATGATCCTTTGTATTTCAGCAGTGTCAGTTGTTACTTCTCCTTTTTCATTTCTAATTCTGTTGATTTCAGTCTTCTCCCTTTTTTTCTTGATGAGTCTGGCTAATGGTTTATCAATTTTGTTTATCTTCTCAAAGAACCAGCTTTTAGTTTTATTGATCTTTGCTATTGTTTCCTTTATTTCTTTTTCATTTATTTCTGATCTGATCTTTATGATTTCTTTCCTTCTGCTAACTTTGGGATTTTTTGTTCTTCTTTCTCTAATTGCTTTAGGTGTAAGGTTAGGTTGTTAATTTGAGATGTTTCTTGTTTCTTGAGGTAAGATTGTATTGCTATAAACTTCCCTCTTAGAACTGCTTTTGCTGCATCCCATAGGTTTTGGGTTGTCGTGTTTTCATTGTCATTTGTTTCTAGGTATTTTTGGATTTCCTCTTTGATTTCTTCAGTGATCTCTTCGTTATTTAGTAATGTATTGTTTAGCCTCAATGTGTTTGTATTTTTTACAGATTTTTTCCTGTAATTGATATCTAGTCTCATAGCGTTGTGGTCGGAAAAGATACTTCATATGATTTCAATTTTCTTAAATTTACCAAAGCTTGATTTGTGACCCAAGATATCATCTATCCTGGAGAATATTCCATGAGCACTTGAGAAGAAAGTGTATTCTGTTGTTTTTGGGTGGAATGTCCTATAAATATCAATTAAGTGCATCTTGTTTAATGTATCATTTAAAGCTTGTGTTTCCTTATTTACTTTCATTTTGGATAATCTGTCCATTGGTGAAAGTGGGGTGTTAAAGTCCCCCACTATGATTGTGTTACTGTCAATTTCCCCTTCTATGGCTGTTAGCATTTGCCTTATGTACTGAGGTGCTCCTATGTTGGGTGCATAAATATTTACAATTGTTCTATCTTCTTCTTGGATTGATCCCTTGATCATTATGTAGTGTCCTTCTTTGCCTCTTGTAATAGTCTTTATTTTAAAGTCTATTTTGTCTGATATGAGAATTACTACTCCAGCTTTCTTTTGATTTCCATTTGCATGGAATAGCTTTTTCCATCCCCTCACGTTCACTCTGTATGTGTCTCTAGGTCTGAAGTGGGTCTCTTGTAGACAGCATATATATGGGTCTTGTTTTTGTATCCATTCAGCCAGTCTACGTCTTTTGATTGGAGCATTCAATCCATTTACATTTAAGGTAATTATTGATATGTATGTTCCTATTACCATTTTCTTAATTGTTTTGGGTTTGTTATTGTAGGTCTTTTCCTTCTCTTGTGTTTCCTGCTTAGAGAAGTGCCTTTAGCATTTGTTGTAAAGCTGGTTTGGTGGTGCTGCATTCTCTTAGCTTTTGCTTGTCTGTAAAGGTTTTAATTTCTCTGTCAAATCTGAATGAGATCGTTGCTGGGTAATCTTGGTTGTAGGTTTTTCCCTTTCATCACTTTAAATATGTCCTGCCACTCCCTTCTGGCTTGCAGAGTTTCTGCTGAAAGATCAGCTGTTAAGCTTATGGGGATGCCCTTGTATGTTATTTGTTGTTTTTCTCTTGCTGCTTTTAATATTTTTTCTTTGTATTTAATTTTTGGTAGTTTGATTAATATGTGTCTTGGTGTGTTTCTTCTTGGATTTGTCCTGTATGGGACTCTCTGCGCTTCCTGGACTTGACTGACTATTTCCTTTCCCATATTAGGGAATTTTTCAGCTATAATCTCCTCAAATATTTTCTCAGTCCCTTTCTTTTTCTCTTCTTTGGGGACCCCTATAATTCGAACGTTGGTGCGTTTAATGTTGTCCCAGAGGTCTCTGAGACTGTCATCAATTCTTTTCATTCTTTTTTCTTTATTCTGCTGTGTGGTAGTTATTTCCACTCTTTTATCTTCCAGGTCACTTATTCGTTCTTCTGCCTCAGTTATTCTGCTATTCATTCCTTCTAGAGAATTTTTAAATTTCATTTATTGTGTTATTCATCATTGTTTGTTTGCTCTTTAGTTCTTTTAGCTCCTTGTTAAACGTTTCTTGTATTTTCTCCATTCTATTTCCAAGATTTTGGATATCTTTACTATCATTACTCTGAATTCTTTTTCAGGTAGACTGTCTATTTCCTCTTCATTTGTTTGGCCTGGTGGGTTTTTAACCTTGCTCCATCATCTGCTGTGTGTTTCTCTGTCTTCTCATTTTGCCTAACTTACTGTGTTTGGGGTCTCCTTTTTGCAGGCTGCAGCTTCATATTTCCCGTTGTTCTTGGTGTCTGCCCCCAGTGGCTAAGGTTGGTTCAGTGTGTTGTGTAGGCTTCCTGGTGGAGGGGACTGGTGCCTGTGTTCTGGTGGATGAGGCTGGATCTTGTCTTTCTGGTGGGCAGGACTGGGTCTGGTGGTGTGTTTTGGGGGTGTCTGTGACCTTATTATGATTTTAGGCAGCCTCTCTGCTAATGGGTGGAGCTGTGTTCGTATCTTGCTAGTTGTTTGGCATAGGGTGTCCAGCACTGTAGCTTGCTGGTCGTTGAGTGGAGCTGGGTCTTAGCATTGAGATGGAGATCTCTGGGAGAGCTTTCACTGTTTGATATTACGTGGAGCCGGGAGATCTCTGGTGGACCAATGTCCTGAACTCAGCTCTCCCACGTCAACGGCTCAGGCCTGACACCCAGCCAGAGCACCAAGACCCTGTCAGCCACATGGCTCAGAAGAAAAGGGAGAAAAAAATAAAGAAAGAAAAAAATAAAATATAATAAAATAAAAGTTATTAAAATAAAAAAATTTTTTAAGTATTAAAAATTAAAAAAATTAAAAAGTAATAAAAAAGAAGGAAAGAAAGAAGAGAGCAACCAAACCAAAAAACAAGTCCACCAATAATAACAAGCGCTAAAAACTATACTAAAAAAAAATAAAAGGACAGACAGAACCCTAGGAAAAATGGTAAAAGCAAAGCTATACAGACAAAATCACACAAAGAAGCATACACATATATACTCACAAAAAGAGAAAAAGGAAAAATATATCTATATATAAAAAAAAAAAGAAGGGAGCAACCAAATCAATAAACAAATCTACCAATGATAATAAACTCTAAATACTAAACTAAGATCAACATAAAACCAGAAACAAATTAGGTGCAGAAAGCAAACCCCAAGTCTACATTTGCTCCCAAAGTCCACCCCCTTGATTTTGGGAAGATTTGTTGTCTGTTCAGGTATTCCAGAGATGCAGGGTACATCAAGTTGATTGTGGACATTTAATCCGCTGCTCCTGAGGCTGCTGGGAGAGATTTCCCTTGCTCTTCTTTGTTCGCACAGCTCCTGGGGTTCAGCTTTGGATTTGGCCCCGCCTCTGCGTGTAGATCACCTGAGGGTGTCTGTTCTGTGCCCGACAGGATGGGGTTAAAGGAGTAGCTGGGGCTTCCGTGGTGGCGCAGAGGTTGAGAATCTGCCTGCCGATGCAGGGGACACGGGTTTGAGCCCTGGTCTGGGAAGATCCCACATGCCGCAGAGCTACTAGGCCCACGAGCCACAACTATTGAGCCTACGCGTCTGGAGCTTGTGCTCTGCAACGAGAGAGGCCACGATAGTGAGAGGCCTGCTCACTGCGATGAAGAGTGGCCCCCGCTCGCCACAACTAGAGAAAGCCCTCGCACAGAAACGAAGACCCAACACAGCCAAAAATAAATAAATAATTAATTTAAAAAAAATAGGACACAGCAAAAGCAGTAGTAAGAGGGAAGTTTATAGTGATAAGAGCCTACATTAAAAACAAAGATTTCACATAAACAACCTAATTTTAAAAAAAGAAAGAAAAAAAGGAGCAGCTGATTTGGGGGCTCTGGCTCACTCAGGCCGGGGGGAGGGAGGGGTACGGAGTTCAGGGCGAGCCTGCGGCGGCAGAGGCCGGCGTGACGTTGCACCAGCCTGAGGCGCGCCGTGCGCTCTCCTGGGGAAGTTGTCCCTGGATCCCGGGACCCTGGCCGTGGCGGGCTGCACAGGCTACCCGGAAGGGAGGTGTGGAGAGTGACCTGTGCTTGCACACAGGCAGGCGTCTTGGTGGCTGCAGCAGCAGCCTTAGCATCTCATGCCTGTCTCTGGGGTCCACGCTGGTAGCCACGGCTCACGCCCGTCTCTGGAGATCTTTTAGGCGGCGCTCTGAATCCCGTCTCCTCGCGCACCCCAAAACAATGGCCTCTTGCCTCTTCGGCAGCTCCAGACTTTGTCCCGGACTCCCTCCCGGCTAGCTGTGGCGCACTAGCCCCCTTCAGGCTGTGTTCACACCGCCAACCCCAGTCCTCTCCCTGGGATCTGACCTCCAAAGCCCAAGCCTCAGCTCTCAGCCCCCGCCCGCCCCGGTGGGTGAGCTGACAAGCCTCTCGGGCTGGTGAGTGCTGGTTGGCACCGATTCTCTGTGTGGGAATCTCTCCGCTTTGCCCTCTGCACCCCTGTTGCTGCGCTCTCCTCCGTGGCTCCAATGCTTCCCCACCACCACCCCCAGTCTCCGCCAGTGAAGGGGCTTCCTAGTGTGTGGAAATCTTTCCCTTCACAGCTCCCTCCCTGAGGTGCAGGTCCCATCCGTATTCTTTTGTCTCTGTTTTTTCTGTTTTCTTTTGCCCTGCCCAGGTACGTGGGGAGTTTCTTGCCTTTTGGGAGGTCTGAGGTCTTCTGCCAGCGTTCAGTAGGTGTTCTGTAGGAGTTGTTCCACATGTACATGTATTTCTGCTGTATCTGTGGGGAGGAAGGTGATCTCCGCGTCTTACCCCTCCTCCATCTTGAAGGTCTATCCAAGGATTCATCTTTCTATCCATGATTCAGCACAGTTTCTGGTATAAAGATGCTCAATAAGTATTTGTTGGATGGTTGCAGGATTGAAAGGATAAAGGAATGAAGAAACTTGAAGCTTCTTGGAGAGGTAGTCCCTATTTGTTCTATTTTTGGTTGCATGATAATATTTATTGAATGAATGAATGAATACATGATCTTGTATTAATTCATATTGATTAGTCAAAGGGTAATTATTCAATAGTAAAGAAAAATTATGAACACTCACTAAATTTATAAATATTTTAGTTATGGCAATAAAATTAATAGTTCCAGGCTCCAGAGGAAACTCTGACCATACTTTTATCAAACGATTGTGTCTCTCAACAATATTCAACAAATATTTTATTGAATCAAGTGTCCACCAGGATAATTGAGGAAAGAATGGAGGAATCTGCTGTTAATACTGAAATACATTATCATGAACATAGCTGAGTGGTTGGAACGAATGTATTCTGAAGAGCACAATAAAAATTGAAAGGGAGTTTACCACAGTGAGTCAGTGAAGATGTGACTGGATGTGGAAGTAAGATGCATTGTTTTTTATTTAAAGTGTTAAGTTAAATTCTATGATAATCCCATCCTTTGACAATTACCAAGTCCCTTATAATCACAACCTTTGTCCCTGTGCTCGTCTGTGGAGATAAAAAGGGTCAAGGACAATATGTTGATCATTGTAGGGAAGGGTATTATAATTTACTGCATTCAGCAACATCATGTACCATGGTGGTGTTAGTCACTCTATCTCAAGGATAAACACACCTTCCCCTCAAAAAGACCCCAATTTCAATAGAAAATCAGTACAGAAGGAGAAAATGTTTACATTTTTATAAATTTCTCAATTTAACTACAAAGCCCCACATTAGAGATCAATGCCACTCAGAGTAGCCACTTGGCTCCCTCAGGAATATATGGGTTACGAGTCCTTGTGAGAAGAGGAACTTGCAAAGCAATGCTTCCTTCATCAAGAAGGTCTTACCACCAAAATAGCCATCTAAACTAAAAAGTGTGCTTAGTGCCTTACTTGATTTATATTCTGACTCAAGTTCCATCTCTCATGGTGAATGAGTAATTAACAATTCAAGGGCTGGCACTGGTGCGTGAACTTTACTTTGAGTAGCATTTTGTCTAGATCATAGCCGTGGTGATGTGAGCAGTGATCAGTATTGTGCTCACTATTGTGCTCGGCCTGAGAGTGATCAGTGTCAGCAGTATTCTGCTAGGAAACTTAGAAAATAACAGCTTCTTAGAAAAATAACACAAGGAATGAAAACACATGGGCAGAAAAGAAGCAAATATTTTCTCTTCTCATTCATTGTGGAACTAACTTAAAACACTTTTCATGTATCTAACTCATTCCGTCTCTCCTTACGGTCACTCAATATTAACTTTCCTCTATGAAAAAACCAATCTAACAATACCAAAACAAAAACCCAACAAGAAACAACAACCACAACATTAAAGGAGAACGTTTTTCATAGAATCAAGGAGGTGGAAGTCCTTGAGGAAGACCTCAAGAAACTGAGGTCTCCAAAAGTTAAGTAAATTTTGAAGGTCATTATTTGTACTCCTTAAGACAAAGGATGGCAGAAGGAGACAGCTGGAAACAGAAACCACAAACTGAGAGCTCAGGATTCCTTTTCCAACTCTAAATCCATCTATACTCATCTGAGCTGGGTGGCCAACAAGAGGAAATCAAATGAAAAACAAGTTACTCAGTTTCTCTTGTTATTGAAAGTTTATCATATCAATCCAAATATAAGCTAAGTGGGATCGAATGGATAAATATAAGACCAAATTGCTAGGGATGATAAAGTGATAAGAGGACAGAATGAAGGATCTTGGAAACTAATTCAGCTGAACCAGGCCAACTTTGTTGACAAGGAGTCCTTGAAGGTCTGAGAAGCATCAGTCAGCATTCCACTGTCAATCTCAAAGGCTTGGTTCCCATACTTTAGCACTCGACTATGAAAACCAAGGTCAACAAACTCACGAAGGACTTTCTCGTGAGTAATTGTTAGAATAATCAATTGGTTGCCAAGGCACGTGAAGAGCACAAAGGGAGGGGATTGGTAAATATTTTATTTTTTGACCTGGATTCCATTTATATGAGTGTGTTCAAGTTGAACACATAAATCATAAATTATGTACTTATGACTTGTATGTTTTCTCTGTGAATGTTAAACAGCAATAAAAATTGTTATTTAAGTGAAAAAATAATGTTGGGCATATAGAAGACACTCTGGGTCACAGTGGGGAATATCTACCACTTGTTGGATGAATTATTGAGTGCTTCCTTTTTTACCCAAAAATATAAGGCATATAGGCTAATAATATAAATAATGAATTCTGATAATTTACCCTATGGGAAAAAAATCAGACAAATTTAAGATGCACATGCACAAAGATGTACACTGTAGCTAAACATTGGAGCTACCAAGATGACCATGAGTCAAGGATTCGTTAAATGAGTGATGGAAGAGTCATACAAATGGAGGATTCTGGTGTAATCAAAAGGATTATATGTTCTAGCATGGAAAGATGTATGACAGAGTCAAAAAGTAAGCTTCAGACTCGTGCATAGTATGATTCTATTTTTTTTTTTTTTTAAAAACTACTAGCACGGCCACTGCTACTACACATGCATCCACAATTTTAAAGGCATGCAAAACCAAACCAAACCAGACTAAACTAAAGGAAATAAGAGGTTATGCACCAAGCTGTTAACATATGATTTGTTAGCGGGTGACATTATGGATATGTTCATATTCTGTTTTGTGTATGTCTGTATTTGAATGTTGGTACAAAGAATATGAATTGAATTTTAATCAGAAAAACAATATGGGTATTTTCATTAAGAAATAGAAATAAAATTTAATTATAGCTTATGCAGTGAAAACATAACTGATTTTTGAGCCCAGAACTCTTTCTCTTCCTCCTCTTCCTTCTTTTTTTGTAATGTATACACTTAACACAAGCCTTTGAAATGATTCATATGTACCTTTTATTTCAAAGTTTAAGACTCTCAGGCTGAGGCCAGTAAGTCAACCTGCCCAATAGGACTTGACTGCACTTTCTGTTACAGTTGCATTTTACAGCATGTTCTAAATGTTCTATTTAAGAAATGAGAACATAAATCCCTCTGCTATAATCCTGGTCATAGGAAAATTGAAAGCGAGTAAGAACCAAACCAGCTTAGTTGGCAACAGTTGATAGATAGCCAGGTACTGTTGATCAGTACTAGACTACCGTGACAAATGAATCAGGAAGGCTGCTGTCTTGGCTACCCCTGGGGAGGGAATCTATATGTTAAATGTTCCCTGAATGAATTACTTTAGTATTTTAACTATGGTTAAGTCATCTTCCTGTCTTTCTGAGTCTGAAACAGGTTCTTACAACCACCTATGCTTTTGTTTCCCATCAAAGCTTGTATTCAGGGCTGTTAACTTCTTAAGTCACGATTTTTAACAACTGTTAGAGACTAACAATTTCCGGACCTGCTCACTGTTGCCTGTAACAGCATCAGCATCAACGTTCAAGCCCATAATACAAATCATAAGTCTGGGCTGACTGATCTCCCATTTTAATGCAACTTAATAAATAATAATTTAAAAGTTAGGAACTCAGGAAATATTAATGACAGTCTATCCTGTTCCTGATATGAATTCAGAGGATTGAAATATTGACACTGTTCTGGCTGGATTGTGCCATGTCGTATTTAGAGATACTGTTAAATTGTATCTCTGATATGAATTCAGAGGATTGAAATATTGACGCTGTTCTGGCTGGATTGTGCCTGTCGTGTTTAGAGATACTGTTAAATTGTATATGGCTATTTGACTACTCAGAATCTCCATTTTTTTGTGGCTGTTGTTGTCAAAACTTAGTGTAGACTAAATAATAACTATTTCCTGGTAATGCAAATGCGAGCATGGATTCTATTCATAAGGAACTCTTGAAGAAGGCGTTCTATGTCACGTCACTGAGCATCTCAGAGCACTCTCTCCCAGAGACATCTGCCACAAATCAGAATCAGAGGTGACGAGGCCCTAGAATGTGGCTCGGTAGCCTGCTACCCTGGACCTGCAAAGACCAGTGGATGCACAGATGGACTTTCCAGTTCTGTGTCAAAGGCTAGTCCACATGTGGGTATCATGGACTACTGAATCAAATCAAGCCTCTGGCTTGATTTCTGTAGGTACATCTGTTAGCTAAAAGGAATCCTGCCAACTCAGGCACTTAATTTGAGCTTCCTCTCTGTTGGGTTCCCTAATTCCATTAACTAACTTGAAGGCTTTATTGTTTTCTTAGTTGTCATTATGAACAATAATGAAATAGTCTATAAAAGTTAAGTCTGTGATGCTTTGTATTAATGTAGTAATGTAATTATACAATATGTTCCATATATATCTATTTGAAGAAAATTCTTCTGCCATACTACTTTTTGGCTTCTAGTTTCATTTAACAAATGTTTACTGAATGGTTCATGGATGCCAGGAGCCAGGCAAGTGGGACCTACACCAGTGCCTGATGTCAAAGGCTTTTCATAATTTTCCAGGTTCTTAAATTACTATTTAAAAAACCCAAATGAGCAAAACACAAAAATTCAGCCATAATTTTACTTTTTGCTTTTCCCTAATAACTAAGCAAATCTTAAAAAAATATTTAAATATAAAACAGTTAAATATAAATTCTACAAACTTTACAAGCACAGGGAGAAGAGTAAGCCCAGAGAAGAAATATTATCAAATGGGCTGAGACTTGATCTAGAGTAGAAGCCAAATCAGAGAATTTTGCCTGTGATGGCTTAATCTTTCATTCTTAGAAAAAATGTATGACTCCAAGTTTACTTAATGATTAGTGTGATTAATCATTCTCACCAATCAGCTCTGTCATCCTTCATCTGCCCTCATTAAAAAAGAAAAATAAAAAAGAAACTCAGGAAGCCTGCAAATAAACCTTCTGAAAGATTTGAAGCCACACACCAGCATACTGTTATTTATCCCTTTACATCGCAGACATCCAGTAAAATCTGTTGAATTGAACTAACCAACAGCAGGGAGAACAGAATGGATCTTACCTTACGTGAGGCTTCTTTAATGAGAACCGTAAATGTGTGTGTGGTGAAGCTCTTCAAGCACTTTGCCTTATGTAGAGAAATCAAAAATAGTAAAATAATAATAAGCCAAATAAATAATAAACTTCAAACACAAAAATGGAATACCCCACCCATTTTCTGGAACTCACTATTCCCAGAATACTTCAGAGGTTGGCAAATGGTTCCCCATCCCCACAATGCCCAGCATTTGAAGGTGACTGGGACGTGCTCCGTGGGGTGGTGTCAATGCGAGACAGTCTCACTAACACACGCTTCAAGAGCCCATTCACGTTACCTATGAGCTATGTGCTGATTATAAAGGGTGTAAGTGGCAGGGGGTGAGAGTGGGGCAAAATGCCTTTATACTTAGCAAAATAGAGCAGTTTAGTCACAAAACAGATTTAAGCATGTCTAGGAGCTAGATCACGAATAAGCTAAAACACAGGCTAAATACTGCTTTTTTTTTCTTTTTTTAAAGGATGCATTGGGCTGCAAGACTGCATTATGAGGTAAACCTTTGAAGAAGAGTATTGCTTATCTTGACTCTTCTCCCCTTGATAGGCAGTTGTCTGACAATGAATCTGAAAAATCCAAAGTGAAAAGCACCTGAGAAGAAAGATCTTGAGGCATGGTCCCTCAGGTCGGCCTGGGACTGCCCAGGACGTAATCGCTGCCTATTTCCCGCCCTTTGCACCTGGTGTCTGGACTGAACCAAATGCAATGGCTTCGAGACGTCATGCAGCCATCGGATCCCATTATCCCCCGCAAAGAACTACCCAAGTGCTTAATACTTCAGCAGAGAATTTTCCGAAGGAAATTTAACGGGCAGAGGAAACGAAGGACAATAGGAAACGGACCCTGTCCCTGGAGTCTGACACCAAACCCGGGACCAACGGGGTCCCAGGCGCCTGGCGGTGGAAAGCGAGCAGGTGCAGCCCGCTAACCTGGTCTGGTACTCAACAAGATGTTTCTGTGAATGAAGGGGTCCTTCTGCTCCCCGCAGGACGGCACATCACACACCTCCCTCCTCAGTTAGAACTCAAACAATTTGCCCATGATGCATGCACCTCGGCAGGGAAACGCAGGATTCCAGCGTCTCATCAGATCAGGGAAAAGGGAAAGGTAGCTGGTGCGTTTTCCTACAACCAAGAGCTCGGGAAACCACGGCTGGGGAACGCCAGGATGTTCTGCGCCAGGTAGAACTTAACCGGATTTGGAGCCACCGGAGACAGGTGAAGAGACTCACGCGAGCAAGGTAAGGTACAAAGCGGCTGTCAGTGTGCGCGCAGCGAGTCCCCAGGAAGGGACGGATGACCCCCAGAAATCCAGGTAGGCGCCAAACACAAGCGTGACCGCACACACCACAAAGGCAGGAATAACCAGAATGCACCCAGAGACACGCTCCGCAAAGTGCAGAACTGTCTGCACTTGCACAGGGAAATCAGTCAACCTCTGCAGCGGCAGACGCGAGGGCAGACCTCCCCGGCTCCCTGCGTCCGGGACAGAAGCGGGTCATCCCGGGACCAAGGACATTGCGTCCTACTGTAGCCCCATGAAGTCACCCCAAGAACAGGGAGAGCCGGGCAGCGGAGGCTGCTAGCGGGCAGTAAGGACGGAGCCGGCACGAAGGGGACAGATTCGGGGGTGTCCAGAGCAGGGAGCCAAGGGGAGAGTTTGCGAGGCGGCTCAGGAGGGAGCGGAGCCTCCGCGACCCGAGGCCGCCCCAGGAGAGGAGACAGGGCGCCCGTGGCAGAGGGCGAGCCCCCTTCCAGGGCGTCCCCGGCGCCCACTCCCCTGCGACTGCTCACGGGCGGCGTCGGGAGCCCCTCACTGACCTGCCAATAGGGACGCGCTGATCTGCCCCGCCGGCTCCCGCGCTCGGGGTGGGGACCGGGCTGCGCCGACCTCCTCGCGGGCGCCCGGGTCCCGCCGATCCGCGCCCGCGAAGCCGTCCGCGGGAATGTGGGGCTCACTGGGGCGGCGGGCGCAGCCAAAGTCTTCCTCCCGCCCCCAGCCGCACAGCCAATGACGGCGAGCGGGACCCACTCCCCGCCGCCGCTCGGGCGGGCGCTTGAGGCTAGGACTGGAGCCCCGCTCGGGCGAGGGAGGAGCTTGCGCCGGCGTTGGAAAATCCTGGAGGAGGAGGAGGCGTTTGCGCAGGGGGCCCCATCTGGGGAAGGCAGGTGTGCCCTCAACTTTTGTGCGCGCGTGTGTATTGAGGGAGGGGACGCAGTTTCCTTGGGGACTCAAGGACCTCTCTCTGCAGGCAGAAGCATCTACTTCTTGCCAAGTTTCTTCTCCTCTTATCTTTTATGAGTCCGCGGAGCACCCCGTCCAAACCACCAGTCCAGGTGCATCACAGCAAGCCCAGCTCTGAGCTGTTTGGGGCCCTCGCCCGGTCCTGTGGGCCTGGCCTCAGACGTCTCTCCTTCGGCGTTTCTCTTCTTTCCCCTCTGAATCCTCTGCCTGATCATCAGATGAGCTGAGTAGGATTGCAGTTTCTCTCACTGCCAGGGAGACAGGCAATCATAAAACTCCCTGTTGGGTCACTGGCTTAGAGAGAATCCTACATCTTAAAAGAACTCTGGAAAGGGAGCCTTTAACTGATACGACTGACTCCAGTTACTAGTCAGCCCTGTGACCTTCACCCAGCGATTCTGAAAAACAGGCATCCAGCGATTCTGGATTCCTGTTTTTCAACCGGAAAGTGAGAGGCTTGGATTATTTGATATCTGAGGTCTCTTCCACTTTGACAGTCAACAATCCAGGTGGCTCTATGGCCTGCTAAGTGCTGAGCCCTGGGAGGTGTTGGTGTGGCCACCTTTTCCTCCAGTCCCTGCTCTGCCTGTCCCTGCCTGCGTGTCCTGCTGTGTTCACCCTGACATCATCCCCCTGCGGCCAGGAAAGCACATCATACAAATCAATATTAAAAAATGCTGCTCAAGTCTCAGTGACCATATAAATTTGCACAAATACTGCCACCTACCAGTGCCCAGCTCCTGGGATCATGGTAACTGTGCCCATGTTCGGTGGTTCTCCAGGTAGAGATGGATGGGGGTGGCAGGCTTAACTCTGAGGCCCCTTTGGTAAGTGAGCAAAGGCTCTATCTCTCCCCTTTCCTTCTCCAGGAGAATTGTCTGTGTGTCAACCTTTTCTATATGAATCTTTCTATATAGGATCTAAAATGCAGGATGCTGGAATGAGCTGCATTGTCCAAAGGGCAGATTCTGAGACCTCCTTCTCTCCCAACACACTTGCATTTGTACCCTAAACTTTACCCATTCACATGCCACTTTCATGAATTTTATTACATCCATCTACCACCTGCTCTATTAGGTACTTAGATTTTTACTTAGACTCATCGTAAGCAGTAATATCCATGAAATTATTGCTTTGCTATATACCAATTGCACTTCAATACAAAGTAAGTAATAAATAAATAATCTCTAAGGTTTTTCTTGGTATGTCCTGAACTTGGATTCTTAGGGCTGCTGTAACAAATTGCCACAAGCTATTTCAAAATTGATAGGGAGGCAAAGCTTCCCGTGTCTTTATTTTTTTTTTTATTTCATGTACAAATGAGCTAAAAAATTCGCGGGCCTCTCACTGTTGTGGCCTCCCCCGTTGCGGAGCACAGGCTCCGGACGCGCAGGCTCCGGACGCACAGGCTCAGCGGCCATGGCTCACGGGCCCAGCCGCTCCGCGGCATATGGGATCCTCCCAGACCGGGGCACGAACCCGTATCCCCTGCATCGGCAGGCGGACTCTCAACCACTTGCGCCACCAGGGAGGCCCGAGCTAAAAAATTTTAATTGTCATATTTGCTTCCATAGAAAGTCTTCAAAAGTAGGTCAGGCGCCACTCAAGGTCCTGGGAGTTTGCAGGCACAGTTTAGAGACATAGTTCCAAGCTTCTTGCAAGCATGATCATCCCATCTTTCCCCCAACCCTTTTCTGTCTTATTCAGAGAGAGATGGATTGGTGAAAAAAAAAGAGTGTGGAATTTAGAATCAGATGGAGAGTCATTACATTCTGATGCTGTCATTTATTATCTCTGTGACTTAAGCCAATCACTTAACTTCTCTAAGCCTCATTTTCCTTATCTATAAAATGGAAATAATAGTGTCCACATTATTAGGTTGTTGTGAGAGTTAAATACACACACACACACACACATACACACACACACACACTGTTCCTAGCAATTGTCTTGCATATAATAAGTGCTTAAAAATATTAGCTCCATCTTTTCTTCCTTGCTGCCATCAAAGCAGCATTCAGAATTACTTTGTCTGTTCTCTAATTTCCTTCTAGGTTATCAGGAAACTTACATTCTGTTTCTAATACTCCCTGGACTCTCTGCTCCCTTTCCTTGATTCCTTCATCTCTGTCCCCCTTTTAATGATTCCTTCCCAAGCTCCGTCCTCTCTCTCATGCCTCCATGTCTCTTTTTTCAAGCAGTTCCCACTTTCCATCTGCCACAATTTCAGAGACCTATGCCCTGTGAAGGAACTGATAACTCGGAGGACAGCGTGGGTCATAAAAATTCTTACTTCTTTTGCCTTTTCATGATGTTTCAATAGTCCTTCTTGTTTATTTGCTTGTTTAAATCATGGTCTTCCCAAAAGCATGGAGAAATTTGTGTTCTCTAATGCTATGGAAACATTCCTGGACCACAGTCTTATTAAATTCGTCAGACATTTATGGAGCATCTGCTATATGCCAAGCAGTGCCCCAGGCACTAGGGAGATAAAAATAAAGAAGACAGAGTCTCTGCCCTAAAATGCTTACAGACCAACCAGGCAGACAGACCTATAAACACCTACTTTGAATATAAGTGTGCCTTGTGAGGCTTCAAACAGTGCACTTGAAAGAATTCCCTGTGCTTTTTTGGTCATGAGATTGTCTTGCACTGGCCAGTCAAAAGGCCCTCCTTGCCCACAGCCCCCTGCTGAGTGAAGAGCGCTGTTCTGCTCCCCTGAGCAGAGCTCACTTACTCTGCTTCGTGTGCTGGGTGTCCACATTCTTTTCTTAGGTGCCCATCATCGTGCCACTGTTTGAGACTTGGTGAGAGGCAGAACCCATCTCCCACTGATGAAGCCTGAAAGGCTGTATACTCTTCCCTGCTCTCCCATCACCACCCAAACCCCATGCAGGTGGGGTGAGAGTATGTGACCTAGACTTAGCCAATCAAATATACCTTCCTTAGACCTGGAATTGGGACTTGGTCACACAAGGGAACTGAGATGAGGAGGGCTCCTTCTGGCAGTGATTGCAACAATGGCCAGTTTCCAGGGCCAGCAAGGGCAGGGGGACAAGCAGTGAGATCTGGTTTCCAGTGCCCAGGTGTCAGTTACAAGTTGCAGCTCCTCCTGCTCAGTGACGGCAGTAGTGTCTGCTCTCAGCTAATTTGGAGGTGTGATTGGGCTGTGATTCTGGCTTCTCAGCCTCCCTTTGTTTCTGTTCATTTTCTGAGCCTCTCTCTGAAAATCCAATAGCCTTTCAATAAATTTTTTTTCCCCTTAAACCAGCCAAACTGATTCTTAGCAAATAAGAGTGCTTCGGCTGAGGCTGCTACAAAGGCTCTACCTCAACAAGCACAATGCTAATAAACTGATCCAGGTAACTTCTCCTTCTAGGACATTCAAACTGGAAATATGTGAGTGGGTCAGTTAGAATCCAGAACAGAAGCGAAAAGCACACGCCCAGGGGCTATGTGTAGGCTGAAATTGTGAGTAAGCAGGAGTTATGAATAAGCAAAAGTTGTGATCTAGCAGATGTCAAAGCACATGCAGAGGAGAGGAAGAGGTGGTTGGCTGACCGCTGCAAGGAAGCAGAAGCCAGAGGCATTAAGTCCCCATGATGGTGAGGGAGTAGATGAACCCCTGCTTTCCAAGCTCTAGATTTTCCTTGAATTTGAACTATTTTCCATTTTCCAAACTGCATTTCCATTTCTTTTTTTTTTTTTTTTTTTTTTTTTTGCGGTATGCGGGCCTCTCACTGTTGTGGCCTCTCCCGTTGTGGAGCACAGGCTCCGGATGCGCAGGCCCAGAGGCCATGGCTCACGGGCCCAGCCGCTCCGCGGCATATGGGATCCTCCCAGACCGGGGCACGAACCCGTATCCCCTGCATCGGCAGGCGGACTCTCAACCACTGCGCCACCAGGGAGGCCCTGCATTTCCATTTCTATGAAACTAATTAGCCATAGCTATTCTTGGGTTCCCTTGAAATTCCAGGTTCTCATTTCAATGTATATCCTTACAATAACTTGCCTATTATTTGAGGTAACCAGGATAAGACTGTTCCATATGACCAAAGGGTCCCAAAGATTACGGTGATGCTATGACCAGGACACAGGAAACAGCTGTCAAGTAGTATATCTCAGAAGTCACTGACCTGCCTCTCCAAAGATGTCCTTTCTTTTCCTGTCTTCCTTGAAGTTTCCCAGCAGCAGAACCCTTCCTCTGGGCTGGAAAATAATGGTTTATAAGAAGTCCCTGTTTAAAATGTACTCTATTACCTGGAGGGAAAGAAGAGCCAGAGGTGTTTTTCTCTGCATTAGCCATTAGCACCTGAGCAGATTAAATGAGTTCCTTCTTAAATTTGAACGCTTAGAGGTCTGATACTTAGGAGATGAGCTGGTTATAGGGCAGAAAAATCAGACACAGGGGAGGGGAGGGTGGGGAGTAGATAATAGAAAATGGCGGTGAGAGGTCCCAGGGACATTCTAAGGGACTGTCTAATGGAACATTCCCACGGGGGAATGTCCTGGTGGGCAGCCAGTGTGAAGAGTGCTGGGGTCAGTGCGGCCAAAATGGCAGCAAACATTCTCACTTCACAATCTGCCTTCTGCGGCCCTGGAGTACGACCTTGCATAGTTTCTGTTACCCTTCAGCTCTTACAGGAGGTGGGGCTGGGCTAAAGTAGAGAGTAAGATGGTCGTCTTGTCTGCCCGCTTTGAGATTCTGCTCAGAAATTACATTAGTCGTGCCTTGGGGTTACTTGCATTCATTGCCACAGGCTTCACTTTATCTCCTGCGACATACAGTGCCCTCTCACTGCTTGTGCAAAAGGAAATATCTACGTGTCTCACCTAGTCAGTAAATGGTACACATTCTAGAAAAAAAAGAAGTGATTCTGTTAATAAGGCTTGACACAGAAAGGAACGAATTTACGATGCTGCTGTGTTTGAAGGGAGAGAAGATGCACTGAAGCTGCTTTAATGAAAGCAGAAGCCTGAAGTTATCCCTACAGAGCTTTATTTATTTTCTCAAAGTCTAAAATGTACCTCAGGGTTTGGTGTTTTTCTTCTTCTGAGACTAGTGGGTAGAACTCTTCTCGGAGTAGCAGTGAGTCACATCAGGGTGCAGGTAGGAGAAAAATATTAATGCTAGGGACCCATCTTTTCTTTCTTAGATGCTGGGGGCTGCGTTTGCCTATCAGCTATGTTTGTGTGGCCAAGTGACTTACTGTGGGTTATAAATCAGGGATGAGCAATGTGAAAAGCAGATGGGGAGTTGAATGCATCCTCCACATCTCTGTCGTGTGACTGGCTGAAGTCCATGTGCAATTTTGAAAAGGATGTTTGAAAAGGATATTCATCATTTTAAATCGCTCCGTGGGAGCTTTGCAGTTCATAATGTGCCTCTTAGGTACTTCTCAGAGATGGGTTTGCCTTGACGCGGTTTGTAATTTCATAACAGCAAAAGGGCAACTTGGGCTGTTAGGATAGAAAAGCTAATTTTGAAAGAATTAGCAAGAAATAGGGTTGGGAGGGAGGGTGAAGGGAGGGAGCTAAAGGGGTTTGAAATATTTGGGCTGAATTCTATCCCATAGTGTCTGTCACTGGGAATTCCCAGTGTCTGACAATAGCTTTGCTATCCATGCCTCAGTCCAACCCTCAAATGCTGTTGGGAAAATCTACTTAGGCATGAGCCTTCAGGTGGTGAAAATATACTTGCTCTTGTGGAAAAACAGTTAAAAACCCAGAAGTATAATAGTTTAACAATACTAGAGTTGATCATCTGCGAGAAAATAGAAAATCGTTACTGAAATGATTCTGAGCCAGACACATCTGCTCTATTCTTTGCCTTATTTTGTGGCTTTACTCGGAGGAATCCTCATCAGCAGTGGTGTGAGTGATGTGAGCAGTGACTGTGAGTGGTGTTGACTGTCAAGTGGAGAGTTGGTGTATGGGCACCACCTCCCCAGACATCCAGGTGAAAACAAGTCAGCCATCAGCAGCCTGGGAAAATATGCATCTTGAGCAAATGTGCTGTAAAGTCAAAAAGAGAAGAAAACAGAATTGGATCTGATTCTTTCAGCACAATAAATATGAGCAGAGTATTATGTGTGCAGAATAGGAAAGCATGAGATTTCCACAAACCCTGCAGGGGAAGGGCAGTGAGGAGCAGCAGACCCAACAGGGCTCCTATTGCAGAGTGGGCTCTAACTTTCATATGTTAAAAATGTCTTGTAGAAAAGCCCCAGAAGGTATTGCTATACAAAGTACATGTTACAGAAATTGGGAAGAGTTGCTCCAAAACTATAAATAGAGTAACTGTATTTTCGCTTCTTTCATTGATAGTCAAGGCAGGTAGGTAGAGAAAGCTTTCCCTGAATAGTGCCTTGCAGTCTAAATTTCATAAATACGTTCCATTAGTCAACACATCTTTTTTGAGCGCCTCCCGTGTGCCAGGAACTTGTCCACAGTCATGAACAAGATAGACTTGAGCTAGAGTAGATGGTCATCATGAAGATGTCTGAGAAAACAGACCTTCCTGGACGTGCTGTGGTCCTGGTGCTTCCCCCTGTGTCCCCCCATAACAGTGTGCAAACACTCCCATCGTGCCTTTCTCGTTTTCTCTCTTTTTTTTCTTAAAACAAATTTTATTTCCCATTCTCTTGCTGTCTTTCTCTTGGTTTTCCTTTTCCTACTTCACCATGAACTTCCACTTAACCAATTCTCCAAACCAGTGGCCTTACAGCTTTTCACAGTTGATCATCCACTCTTTTTTTTTTTTCCCACAGAATGTGATTTATTTTTCCTCTATGTATATACCATATTTGGGGGAAGGAGGAGGAGAAGGGAGCCCATATTTCCCTAAAAATAGGCAATATACATTTCTTAAATTTCTTAATGTCCTCTTAGAGCCACATGATTTTTGAACTCTGGTACTTGAGTAAGTATGAACTAAATCTAATGACATCCTGTTTTTTAATTTATTACTATTCCTTTTTCTGTTCTTTTCTTTCCTTTTCAGTTATTGTCACTACCTCTTGTGATTGTTCATCATTCACTCTTGTCCTCACTTCTCTCCTTACCCCTCTGAGATTTCACGGGTCCTCACTTCAGTGAGCTTCAAACTCGGTTCCCATAAGGTACAGGAAGGCTTTCCAAGAGAGAACTTGTGCAAATGATAGTTTTAAGGAAAACTTCAACTTCATATTGATTATTTTTCTTAAACTGATCCCCCTGAGAACTCACAGGCATTTCTAATACCCCTACTCCTACTACACATGAGAAAGGCATATACCTCACTGATCCCAAATCTTACTGTGGAAAATAATAATATAATCGATGGCCTATATTTGATATAATTTAATCTAGAAACAAGTAAATTCACCTATGGATGAAATAATTAGTTAGAAAAAAGTGTCCTCCTTTATTAAGAGAAGAACTTCCAATAAAATATTAGTTTTTATGTTTAATAGTTATTTATAAAATTTTAAAATAAATTTATGTTTCGGTAAAAAGCTTTAATATATGAAAATTTTTGTCAATTGTACATTAATAATAATTATAATAGTAATTGATCTAGAAGAAAATTTTTAACACTTAGAGCCTTATGCTCACAGAAAATGTAAACTTACATTAAAACTTCAGTTTATAGACAGTTGACCCTTGAACAGTGGGAGAGTTAGAGGCACCCTCCCTCTGCACAGTCAAACATTTGAGTTTAACTTATAGTTGGCCCTCCTTATCCACTGTTTCTGCATATCTGCGGTTCCACATCCTGGGATTCTACCAACCCCA
Organism: Mesoplodon densirostris; assembly: GCF_025265405.1. Lineage (NCBI taxonomy): Eukaryota > Metazoa > Chordata > Mammalia > Artiodactyla > Ziphiidae > Mesoplodon > Mesoplodon densirostris. Next base: position 12,354,883 of record NC_082677.1, on the reverse strand, counting down.
GAACCTGTAGTACTGTCATATCTACTATTGAAAAAACCTGTGTATAAGTGGACCTGAGCAGTTCAATCCCATGTTGTTCAAGGGGTCAACTCTATATATTTGTTGCTGAGAAATGAAGGTGATAAATACAAAACTTGTGAGTACAAAAATACAATATAAAATTTAGTTGCCAGGGAGGATACATGGACTGGAAGTACAGGTTCACATAGAAAGGAAGATGTAAACTGTCAATTTAAAAAGCACTTTTATGTATTTTTAAATGGATGATGGTGGGAAACAAATGTATATGGTATTAAAATTCCTTGACGACTGCTATAGACTGAATGTTTGTGTACCCTCATAATTTTTAAATTGAAAACTAACCCTCAATGTAATGGCATTTAGAATATTAACCAACCACCCTCTGGCATTGATCAGTTACTCATCTGTGGTGTTGGTTAGACAAGGATAAGAGGGAGAGAGGAGAAAGTTTCTGATCCCTAGAAAAAGCCATACCTTGAAATTTCATTGGGAAAAAATGAGTACAAACTGCACAAACAGAGCAAATCAAAGCACATCAATGTAAGCAAACTTACTCTGTAAATGGCCAAATAGTACCTATTTTAAGCTTTTCACGTTGTATTCTGTAGAGTTTTTGTGACAACTTCACCTCTGCTATTGTAAGCAGCCATAGACCATATGTAAACAGATAGGCCTGGCTGTGTTCCAATAAATCTTTATTTATAAAAGCAGACAGTGGGCTGGATTTAGCCAAATCCTGGTATAATATATGATCCACGTTCCACAAGAAGACTGATGCTCTATTGGGCAGTAGCTGAATCTCGAAGTTACCTAAAGGGAATATTTGCCTCACATTGTCAAGATGCAGACGTTTGGCTTGATCCTTTGACCTGTCGCTGAAGGCTAAGGTTCTCAAATCTTTTGGTGTCCTCACAGCATGGCAGCTGGCCTCCCCCAGGTTTTCTGAGAGAGAGCAAGGAGAAAACCACAATGCCTTTATGAACTATTGTAAGTCATACATTGTCACTTTTGTTACATTCTGTTTGCTAGAAATGAGTCATTAAGTCTGACTCTCAGAAAAGAAGAAATACAGACGGCCAAAAAGCACATGAAAAGATACTCAGCATTGCTAATTATTAGAGAAATGCAAATCAAAACTACAATGAGGTATCACCTCACATTAGTCAGAATGGCCATCATCAAAAAGTCTACAAATAATAAATGCTGGGGACAGTGAGGAGAAAAAGGAACCCTCTTACACTGTTGGTGGGAATGTAAATTGGTACAGCCACTACGGAGAACACTATGGAGGTTCCTTAAAAAACTGAAAATTGAGCCATCATATGACCTAGCAGTCCCACTCCTGGGCATATATATGGACAAAAACATAATTCAAAAAGATACCTGTGGGGCCTCCCTGGTGGCGCAAGTGGTTGAGAGTCCGCCTGCCGATGCAGGGGATACGGGTTCGTGCCCCGGTCTGGGAGGATCCCATATGCCGCGGAGTGGCTGGGCCCGTGAGCGATGGCCGCTGAGCCTGCGCGTCCGGAGCCTGCGCGTCCGGAGCCTGTGCTCCGCAACGGGGGAGGCCACAACAGTGAGAGGCCCGCATACCGCAAAAAAAAAAAAAAAAAAAAAAAAAAAAAGATACCTGTGGGACTTCCCTGGTGGTCCAGTGGTAAAGAATACGCCTTCCAATGCAAGGGATGAAGGTTCAGTCCCTGTTCGGGGAACTAAGTTCCCACATGCCGTGGGGCAACTGAGCCTGTGCACCACAACTACTGAGCCTGTGTGCTCTGGAACCCGTGTGCCACAACTAAAGAGCCCATGCGCCACAACTAGAGAGAATCCCACGCGCTGCAACGGAAGATCCTGCATGCGGCAACTAAGACCCAGCTCAGCCAAATAAGAAAAAAAAGATGCATGTACCGCCCCCCCACCACCGCAATGTTTATTGCAGCACTACTTAGAGTAGCCAAGACATGGAAGCAACCTAAATGTTCATTGACAGAGGAATGGATAAAGAAGATGTGGTATATATATATACAATGGAATATTAGTTAGCCATAAAAAAGAATGAGGTGATGCCATTTGCAGCAACATGGATGTACCTAGAGATTATCATACTAAGTGAAGTAAGCCAGAGACATATTATCATATGATATCACTTATATGTAGAATCTAAAAAAAATGATACAAATGAACTTACATACAAAAGAGAAATAGACCCACAGTCATAGAAAACAAACGTATGGTTATCAAAGGAGAAAGGGTGGGGGAGGGATAAATTAGGAGTTTGGAATTAACATATACACACTACTATATATGAAATAGATAACCAACAAGGACCTACTGCATAGCACAGATAACTATATTCAATATGTTGTAATAACCTATAAGGGAAAAGAATCTGAAAAAGAATAGATAGCTGTTTCTGAAAAGTGAGTTGCATTATGGAATCTGAAACCATATCCATGAACTTTTCAAATTCTGTTACATTAAAATTTATTAGTTTATTTTGTACTTTAAATCGATATTTTACCCATATATTTTGTAATATGATGAATTTTGTAACATGATGCATTGGTCATTTGGAATATTGATTCACTGAATTACGCAGCTCTTTCAAATGTTGGCATATTTCATTATACAGTGTAAAATGTTATATTTGTTAATGTTACTAATCATCAGAAAAGTCTTTGAGCATTGGAAAGCTGCCAAGCTTACACTGGCAGATAAAATTTTTCTAAAATTCTAATTTTCACTGCAAAGCTTGAATTTTATCCTTGGCAACAAAACTGTCAGTTGTTTTCCTTGAAATGATAGTCTCATTGGTTCATTGTTGAGAAAATGTCTGCCAAATACCCAAGTCTAAATATGATTCTTTACCAGTTCAAGTAAAAAATGGTATTCTGTGAAAAAAGTGGCTAGTTTAGCTCACAACTCAAACAACCATCTAAGTGCTTCTTTTTGAGACAACCATCATACTTCGGTATGTAGTAGAGGTACTTTTTGTATACTTCCCATTTCATCAAACAGAGTATAAAAAATGATGTACACCTAAGGGCCTACATTTAATAAAGTTAATAATTTATATTGCTTCATAACAGTCATTGTAAGGTGAAACTCTTCTCTGGATTTTTTTTTTTTCTCCTACCAGTAAGTGGCAGTGAAGTACAATGTACATTATAGTAGCACACTGAATTCACATTAAACTAGTACATGATACTGGTACAGTTTGGGGCCATTGCCTTGATTTGTGTTCAGCCACCAACAGTTTTACCCATCATTGCTTCTGTACCATTGATGCAAAACAATGCAATGAAAAAAGGCAAATAATGTCTTAGTATTATTATGAAAGTAGTTTTGCATTTTCAAATACTCTGCAAGTGGCTTCAGGAACCCTCAGAGGTCCATGGCCTATACTTGGAGTACTGCTGTCCTAAGGTGTTGGCTAATAGCCAGTTTCTCCTGAGAAAGTCAATGAGTCTTCTCACAAGCTTTAACCTTGATCTTTTATCTCCCTGCCTCCACCCCTCGCCACCCCTTCCCACCCCCCATCTCCCACCACCAATGCCTTTACCCATTGGACTGAGCAGTTGTACTTCTTTTTTTTTTTTTTTAATAAATTTATTTTATTTATTTATTTTTGGCTGCATTGGGTCTTCATTGCTGCACGTAGTCTTTCTCTAGTTGCGGTGAGCAGGGGCTACTCTTTGCCGCGGTGCATGGGCTTCTCACTGTGGTGGCTTCTCTCGTTGCGGAGCACAGGCTCCAGGCACCCGGGCTTCAGCAGTTGCGGCACGCGGGCTCAGTTGCTCTGCAGCATGTGGGATCTTCCCGGACCAGGCCTCGAACCCGTGTCCCCTGCATCGGCAGGCAGATTCTCAACCACTGCGCCACCAGGGAAGCCCAGTTGTACTTCTTATCTTAGAAGAGACTGTCTTCTGACTTTTTAAGTTTTGTGGAGAATATTAGAAAAATATTTATTTTAAATATTGAAAGTTTATTTCATTCAGATGATAGAAGTTACCTTAAAATAATTTGTTTTTAAAAACAACCTACTCAATCTTGACTACAGTGGAGGACTGCCATATCCTTGTTATTAATGTGGGTGAATTTTCTAGGGTATAGGACATGTTACTAAGTCATGAAATTAAAAATGAGAGAAATATGTTTTCCTAATTGGGTGCCGACCATTTATGTGCTCTTAGCTCATCTCTTGCAGGATAATTGACAAGTATCAGTGAATCAGAAGTGGATTCACATACAAGTTGTGATGCCTTAGCAGAATAGAGTCAGCAAAATACATGGTGTTCAGAGGGCCCTGTGAGTCTTTGATACCTTTTTTTTTCCTCGTACTGGCTTGAATCTCTGTGCCATGTTATTTGTCATGGTATGCACTGACTGCTGAATCTTCTGTGTCTCTGAACTCAGTTTTTGCTGAGAGATTTCAGGTATAAAAGGAAAATCAAAATGGAGTTGGTGTTGACAAGAGACATATCTAAAATAGAGCCGGGAGGGCACTGAAGACATGTGACTCAAGCACCTCTCGGCCTAGAGAAATCTGAACTTGGACCACTTCTTATCTTAACATAGGCACCCAGAACATCTGCCCAATGTTCCAGAAACTCAAGATGCTTATCCGACCCTCACTCTAAAATAATTTGTGACAGCCTATCCCTTAAGGTCAAATGTTTCCTTTATTGTATCAAAGTCAGTCATAGTTCTTGAACAACCTTGTGGTGGCTTTTGCCTTTATAAGCCCCCAACTCTTTCTAATCTCCAGGAACATTCTAAACGGTTTTATCGGAGTCTGTGTCTCCTGAATTGCAATTCCTAAGACCTCAAATGAAGCTCTTTGTTCTTTGCAGCCTCAATAGCGATTATTGTTTGACACAGGATAGATTATGCCTTTTCCCTTGACTTTACTCAATGTGTCAGAACCTCATGCAGACCCTGTAGGAGTTTCCTACCTGGTAATAAGATTGGAATTAACATCTGCTTGGTCATTTTTGTTGCACTGATCCACCTATTGTTATGCGTCCGTGGTGCTATATCTAAACTAGGGCTCTCATTTGCCCCTGAGGCCTAGTGTTCCTGTCCTTAACTCCGGATATCCAAATGATGATGTATGCAGACCGTTTGGCTATATTCACACAAATTGCATTGGGGGCCTTGGTGAAGCTAATGAAACTTAGTTAGAAAATGTCAACTAGACAGATTTTTTGCAACAAATCTCCTTTGCAATGAAATCCTTCTTGCTGTTGGACAGGGTCAGATCTAGGTTTTATAGGGCCTGAAACACATGATTTTGGGGTGCCTCTAAGAAAAAAACTACAAAGTTATAAAAGAGATCTTTGTTAAAATGAGGAAATAAATCACAACAAATTATGGAAGGCTTGGGCTTCCCTGGTGGCGCAGTGGTTGAGAGTCCGCCTGCCGATGCAGGGGACACGGGTTCGTGCCCCGGTCCGGGAAGATCCCACATGCTGCGGAGCAGCTGGGCCCGTGAGCCATGGCCGCTGAGCCTGCGCATCCGGAGCCTGTGCTCTGCAACGGGAGAGGCCACAACAGTGAGAGGCCCGCGTACCGCAAAAAAAAAAAAAAAAAAAAAAAAAGAGGAAAAAAAAAAAAATTATGTAAGGCTTGAAGATTCAGAGATCTCTTTAGGCAACTTAGCAGAAATGAATACATAGGAATGCTTCCTGATGAGAACCTTGCTTGCTGGTCCCTCCTAGGACACTAGGACATTCATAGCTCATGACATTCATAGCTCTGTGCAAGGGAGAGACCCTGAAGGGTCAGCTTCATTAACTTCACTGTGGATCCATGTTGGCATTGAGAGAACTGTCTATTCCAGACACTGCCACCTTTCAAATCCTGCTGTCAAGCATGGCTGTTTTTCAAGTGACCCTAAATCAGGCAGAGTAGAATCCTGAATTATGTTGAAGTGACAAAGACACTTAGGTTCTTGCTTTTCATTAAGCATTTAAAATGTCATTTTAAAATGACATTTAAAAGCCCTACTTATTCTAAAATTATATTATGTTTAACATTATTAGACAAGAAAACCTCCCAGAGTGAGCCAAATACCATCTTTGTCTATAGGAAACTTGTAGCTGTTACTGAAAGGAGATGCTACAGATTTCACAAACTCAATTCATGACTCCCGTTAGTTTTTTAAAGAGGTCTGACCCTTAGGAAGGCAATTTGAGAGGCAACAGTTTAACGAGCTCCACTGGAGATCAGGTAATTCGTTATCCCAAATATCATGTTTATGATATTAATAGATTTACATGCTAATAAAAGGACAAGTCCCCGTGCTTATGTTTTATAGTGAAAGTAAAACCCCTGGAAGGATGAGATTAGAGTGATGTTAGTTAAAAACAGCAGTAGAGATCTGTAAGAGTGATCTTTTAAAGCATGCAGCAAGGTGGTCTCTTATAAGGGATTTTCTCTTTTCATCTGCCAAGGTTATTTAGTGGTATCCTCTCTTCTCCAGCATATCACTTACTTCGGTAAATGCGTAAGTACAAATAAGAAAATTGAAAAAAAAAAGTCTACAGAAAAATTTGTGAAAAAATTATATTTTATAAATACTATAGGTAATAGAGTCGTAAAGAGTGAACACATCTATAATCCATCATCTTTTGTAACATCAGAGCAATATATGTGGCTTTTAGAGTATGATTCTCATTACTTGGATAGAACTAGAACATTCTAATCATATGATTCTTGAATCAACCATTCAGTTTATTTATTTATGTGCCACAGAAAACTCATGACAAATATCTCATCAATTAATTCATCAGCTAGACTTTGCAATGGTTTGAATCAATGTTAGAGATAGCTGAAACCTCTCCGTCCATCTCTTAATGGAGTATATTTAAGATCTATAATACATATTTTTAATTCAGTGTAGATAATGACAGAATCATAAGGCTCAGACTTGGAAAAGGATTGTAATTCATCCATGAATCCTTCTGCCTTCAGACCTTAAATTTTCCAGATAGATAATATATCTGTTTTTAAGGAAGTTTACAGTATATTTTGTATACTACTTAATGATAACATTCACCATTAGAAAAATATATTTTATATTTAACATAAATTATTGATACAATGCCATAGATTAATTAAATTCTACAAGTGTTGAGTATTCTAAGGTCAATCCTAACCATGATAGAAGTTGCATGGAGGGTTACATGACAGGAGGATTACAAGTTGAAGGACTGGGATAGATTTCTCCAAAGGAGAATCACCCCAGTGAAACATTTAGTCATAATGACAATGTATGTGTCAATCTTTGTGGTCCCATCCGTAAGCACTAAAGGAGGAAACCTGAGAAGATAAAGTTCAATGTTAACGGACTCATCTGGGGAAGGTTTAGAAAGACCTAGGTCTTGTCTAATGACATCGAAGGGAAGTTATATTTGGGTAGGTGGAGAGTAAAGGAAAGCCACATTTAAAATGGAAAGACCAGCATGGGCAACACTGTGGAGAAAACTTTTATTATCTAATTAGGAGAGATAAAAAGATTTTTTTTGTACTGAGAAATTATTCAGGCATCTCTTTGGTCTCTTCCTTTCAAGTTAAATAATCTCAGATCCTCTGACCTTTCATTCTACACCCTATTTTCCAGCCCTCAGCCTTTTCTGAGGCTGTCCAAGCTCTCTGTGTCTCTCATGAGCCATATGGCCTAGTGGATGGAGCCTCAATTAGGGGTTCGGGGTTCTGACTTCTACTTGTCATTCTTCCTACTGTGTAGTCTTGACCAGGTCCTTACTGGACCTCAATTTCCCTCTGTAATTTAAGGCACCAGACTATGGTCTCTTGACTTCCTTCTCTCTCAAAATTCTGAGCCTTAAATTGTGAAGCCTAGCATTTGATATGAAGTTCTAGCCATGTGGAATAAGGTTAAAGGTTAATTTCCAATCTCCTTCATCCTTCATCCATATTTCTCTTTGGACATTCCAATATCATAATTATCTTTAAAAACCCTGAGTCCAGAAAAAAGTCTAGTACCTACATAGAAACTGAGTTTCCTTGTCCTAGACTTTATCAACAAAAATGTCATTTGTATAAAATGACCTTAAGTGCCAACCTACCCTAAATATGGAGTAAATGTATTTTCCTTTTAGGGATAATGACAATTGCTTTTTAAAGAAGGATTTAGGCTGCTGACCTATAAAGTACTTTAAATATTATGTTGTGGAGGATTGCATTGGAACAGTACTGAATGCAGATTGTTCTCTGACCACATCCTTCCTTACTGAATCATTCTTCAAGATGTTGTCTCTGTCTTTTACTTCTTTTTTCCCCATTGTGCAGCAGTTAGGAAAATGAAATTATGTCTTTTGCTACAAAGCACAAGCCAGTTGTGTGTATGCTCCACCAGAATAAATTTCATCCATCTTCCTTAACCTTGGATAAACAGAGTATTGTAACCTATTAAAGTAAGTATTTGATTAACAGGTAGGGTGTTTGGAAGTAGGGAAGTTCCAAAAACTGAGGCAAAAAATATTGCTTGAAATGAAATAGATGTACTGTAAAGAGGAACCATGAGTCATAGTCACAGAGATATTCCCCACCATGGTTAATGACCCGAGCATGGGTGCTGGAGTCAGATGGCTGGGCTTGAACCCCATTTCTACCACTTACTGGCTGCATTGCCTTGGTCAGTATATTAACCTCCTTGAGTTATAGTTTGCTCCTCTGTAAAATAATAGTGCCTGCATCACAGGTTGTTCTGAAGGTTGAAGATGGTAATGCAAATAAAGTGCTCAGCACCGTATCTGACAAAGTCAGAGGTCAATAAATATTAGCTGTTGTTACTGTTATTACCTGAGCTTGTAGCTGTTAGCATTGTGTTTGACAGTGAATAATAAAGACCCACAGGATAGAAGCTTGTTTCTGTTTCACATAGGGATCTGGGAATAGAAAGCCCAGAACTACTCCTTGAGGACCTCAGGCACCCTGGCTCCTTCCAGTTCATTATCCCACCATCCCTAAGATGTGACCTTTGTCCCCATGATCCAAGATGGTGCTAAGAGCTTCAGCCATGTTCTCAGCAGCAGGATTGAGGAAGGGATAAAAAAAAAAAGGGAAAGATGTTTAAAAAAAAAAAAGAAAAAAGGGAAAATGGTGGCATGTCCTACTAGCTGTGTTTTTGTTTGTTTGTTTTGTTTTGGTTTGGTTTGTTTTGTTTTTGCGGTACGCGGGCCTCTCACTGTTGTGGCCTCTCCCGTCGCGGAGCACAGGCTCCGGACGCGCAGGCTCAGCGGCCATGGCTCACGGGCCCAGCCACTCCGCGGCATGTGGGATCCTCCCGGACCGGGGCACGAACCCGTGTCCCCTGCATCAGCAGGCGGACTCTCAACCACTGCGCCACCAGGGAAGCCCTACTAGCTGTGTTTTAAGGAAGAATCTCAGGAGATGCCTGAGTGTTTTTTGCCCATAATATGTGAAGGACCGACTTTCATGACCATCCAACCCCATTTCAAACTTTTATTTTTTAAAGTATCACAAGAGTTATAGCCTACAGTCTCCTGGGGCTCACTATGACCATGGAATCTTTTTCTGTTATATGTCAACAATATTGATTAACTAAAACATAAAACAGTATGACTAAATTGAATATCATTTAGGGTTTTGTATCAGGCTGCCGTTGAAATGTTATTGTCTCAGTGTTTTGAATGTACCTGAATTGTTCAGATTTTAAACTCTGAAATCTAAAATATGATTTTCCTTCCCCTTTGGGAGTCAGTGGCAAGTTAAGCCCAGAAGGCGAGGTTTACATTGTAGGCTGATTGTATAACAAATGCTCTGTCAAGAGTGCTCTGGGGCAGAAGTGTCCAGAAAGGTTGTATGACAGAACAACAAGGTGATGTGGCAGGAAGATTAGCTTTGCCCTAGGATTCACATGAATAATAGATGCAAAGCAGAATAAAAAAATGATTAAAAAAATTTTAAAACCCACTGAAATGGCAGCAACTCAAGGCCACACACCATCCTGGGTATGTACAAGTGGGATGGATCACTGTCACCATGATGTCTGAAATGTGGTTTCTGTGCTCCCTCCTCTGTTAAATGACTTTTACTTGGCTATTAATAAGTAATGACTATTACTCATTAACACGGGCAGTAGAATCACTGAATATAAGGCAGTAGAGTGTAGTATCTCTTGGTCTACGGCATGTTATATTTTGTAACTGATCAAAATGGTACATCCAGGGACATCTTACTCAATATTTCTAATGACAATAAAACCTCTGCTGATTCAGATTTCTAAATCCTAGTGTTGCTGCCTTCGCATAGCAATCAGTAGATCACAGTCTTGTAGAGATGATACAGAAGTAGGTATATTTGGGAGTTAAATACAAATTTGTTAACAGCATAATTGGACTAATTTCGAGAAGCAAATATATTAGTTCTAAATATAAGCCCTAGTAATGACTAGGATTCAAGAACACAAAATAATTATCCTAAGAAGGATAAAGTCATTTTCTTGAGTTGAGATATTTCTTTTAAATCAGTTCTCCCATCTGCTGTAATAAATGGGTTGATGGTGATTGACAGGATAATGGTTTTCAGATGACAGGCTCTCTACCCCTTTGGCTCATTAAATAGAGAAGCAAAAGAGTAAGTGAACATTGCTTTTTCTTATCTAATGTTTAATCAGTATTAATGGACTTCTTTTGAGTAGCTAATGTAATAAACTATAAAATATACAAATGATATCTAACTGTTACCTATTAAATATTACCTATTAAATATCTTCCCACTTCCTGCTTGCTGCCAGAAGCCAGATTTTATTAAGGGTGGAAACATTAACCTAAATACATGCTTATAAAGCCTCTTTTGCAGTTAGAAGTGTATTGCAGTTGTGGCCAACGAAACAAAGGTGGAATTTGGCTGGACTTTCTAGGAAAGCATTTGCTTTCCCGATAAAAATGGACAGATGCAACTGGCATTGCTCTTTTCCTTTCTGCCTTCCTCTTTCCTTGAAGGCATGATGTCTAGACCTGTAGCAGCTTTCTTGCAAACTTGAGGTGAAATGCACGAAGTAAAAGCCCCCAAAATGGCTGACTCTGGCTCTGATGTCTCTGAGTGCTGACAGTGCTAGCAGCCTACCGCCTCCAAACTTCTTTTGGGTGAATCCCACTTATTTAAGTCACTGGGTTTTTTGCTATTTACAGTCAAGTGAATACCTAATTAAAACCCAGGCCCATATAGAACTTGTTGCCAATTGGCATTGCCATAAGAATAATGTAGAGTAGGATATTTCAGTGACTCATAAATGAGTTAAAAGGAAGACACAAACCTTATTTTTAAAGCTGGGCTGATAGGATGTATTAAAAATTATGGGGGTTATATTTACGCTGGTTACTCTCCATTTACCACCCCTTAGGTCCACTCTGTGCCCTTCTCAACCCTCCTCTGTGCCCTAGGAGGCTGACCCTATGAACTGCAACTCCTGACTCTGGCTTCTGTTTGGGTTCAACCAGTGGTCAGCACCAGTAGGAGACTGGAGGTTGGGAGGTGTGACAGGTAATATCTCAACTCAAGAACTGGATTTTCCTTTTTAGAGTAACTGTTTTGTGTTCCTGGATCCAATGACTAGGACTTAGTACTGATGTTTAATATGAATATATTTGCTTCTCAAGGTTAACCCAATTCTGCTGTTACCTTACATTTGTATTTAGTTCCCCAAATACCTAATTCTGCATCAACTCTGTAAGCCTGTGACCTACTGATTGTCATGCCAAGACAGCAGCACTAGGATTTAGTGATCTGAATCAGCAGCGATTTTATAATCAAACAAAAATATTGAATGAGATGTGAATAAGGTAAATGGTGGGAGAGAGAGGTTGCACTGTGTTTTCCCTGTTCCATCCCTGCTTTGGGCAGAGTTTTCTGGCAAAATCTGGATTCCTCAACTCCGTGGGTTCCTGAAATGTCTTATCTTCCCTGTCAGTCTAGGTCCAAGAGTGGTAACCACTTATTCTGGCTAATTTCTAGGGGCATCAACATCTTCTGTCAGTCCCTTATCTTGACCCACATTTTTGTGAAATTTCCTTGAACCACCTGATTTTGATTCTGTTTCCTGTCAGGACTCTGTCTAATACAATATTCTTATACCCACATTTCTAAAAGTGATGTTAATTTATTTGATGAAAACCATCAAATGTCTTTTAAAAAATTGTCTGGATTTGGCATGTAACTCAACTGAAATTGTTTTGATTTGTGTGGCTAAGTGAGCAGTGTGATCCATTGTTCCAAATTAACTCATTAAGGGCAAAGGGATTTTAATATTTGCTAATATATTTATATTCCATTCTCTTTTTATGGCAATGATGAACAGTCTAAGAAGTTCCAAACTTTATTTCAACTGCAAAGATATGTTGCCTGGAGTTAGGTATTCTGATCTAATACAATATTTACAAAGTAATTTTATAATAATTTCTAAGTTAATCCTAACAACCTTCCTATGAACAGGGTCAATGTTATTATCAATTCTTATTTTAGAAGTCTTGTTTCTGAGCAAGGAAGAAGAATGTTCCCCAGCTTATACCACTTGCCAGTTAAGGTCTGGAGCACAGGGTTCCTTGTTCTTGTTCTTGAGGTACTGCTTTAGCTTCCCTTCAAAAATTAATTCCCTGTCTAATTCACTGTCATGCAGGGTATAACATGTTGCTTGTCTTGCCTTCCTGACAGCAACCCATCATATTTAGTGTGTGTTTGCTGATTGTTTCTGATTGCTCTGACAATGCCAAGAAATAATGGATTGTCTTATGATCTTTTTTTTCTTCTCAGTTCTCTTATTTTCTTTCTTCATATGCACTACTCCACTGAACCCACTGCTACAGAGACAGAAGAATAGAGATTCTGAGGTAGGAGTGGAATTTTCTAAAACTTCTGTGAGTTTTACTTGTCCTCCCTAAGAGAGGAGTAAGTGTCTGATGGATGATGGCTCTAAGGCCAAATAGTGCCCTCCTGCCTTAGTCTCTCAACCTGATCTTTTTAATAAAGCCTCTAGAATTGTTTCAAAAAGCAACAAACCCATTTAGCCCACATGCACACACTGATATGTTTAACTATTTTTTCTAAACATGGGAAGGCTGAGTTCACTTGCCACATGTGGGATACTTGTCACGAAAGGAAGAAAAGGTTCGTTGGGAGACTCTGCTGTGATTTGTACAAATCATGTTCATTGTGTGAAGTGATCAAGATAATAAGCTTTCTTTGTGGTCCTCCCCTAACCACTACCAGTTTTTATCAAAAATGGGACTCACAGTCTTCTCCCCAAAACGTTCTGCCTGGGTTTCTCATGCCCATCATTTGTTCCATTGCCCATACATCGGGAGTCATTTTTTTCTTCATGTATGTCTTGTACAGCCAACAGGGGGAGAGGATTCATTCTCCTTTTCCTTTCCTAAACTGCCTGAACTCAGTGAAATCATGGATTCTAAAGACTAGCAGAGAGCTGTTTGGGGTAACGAAATCACAGTTTCTTAAGAGAGTCACAGGTTTGGATGTGTATGAATCATGCATTATCTTTCTGTGACTCCTGTTCCTTCACCTATTCGCTAAAGGTCAGTGTTCCCCAGGGATCCATCTTTGGGCTTCCGGTTTTCTTACTGTGTCTTCTCTGGGTGACTTCTCTCCAGTGGATACATTCTGTTGCCACCTGTGCAGTGATCAGTTTAGCACATCCCTCCGCTGAGCTACAAACCCAGGTGCCTAACTATTGGGTATGTCCACTCGGACGTCCTACAAGCAACTCAAAAGCAAGATGTTTGAGTTGTATTCCCTTCCAATCTGGTCCTCCTCCTGTATCCCTGTCTTGATGACTGGCACCTCTGCCCTCTGGTCTACCTAAGTCAGAGGTCACTGGGAGTCATCACAGTCTCCTCCGTCTCATTTTCAGCCCTCCATCCTTTCTCTTTCTAACTGCCATCCATTTTCTCCTCTCCTTCACGACTGCCCCTGCTTTATTCTGCCTTGTGCAGGGTTACTGCAAGAGTCTCCTAATTAGTTCCCTCACTCTTTCTCCCTCCTCAGGACCAGTTTCAATTCATCTTTTACACTGCTGCTATTCGACTCATGTAGTTCCCTGCTTAGAACCCATTATCGAATACAGAGCAAACACCTTATCTTGACCCACAGGGTCCTAATGATCTGGCCACTCTGCAGTTGTAACTCCTGCTATTCCTCCATACATGAGTGCCCTTGCCCTGATGTTTCTGTTTTTGTGATTTTACACCTGACATTTCTTTCCTTCAAATTGCCTTCCCCATCTTTAAGTCTAGCAAACTCCTACTCAGACTTTTAAGAGCACTCTCATTTTATTTATTCTTTGTTTCCTTCTGTTCGTATTTCATTGGTGCAGTCTCATGTCTCTGAGATATTAATGACAGGCTTTCTTTTTAAATTATCTTCTCCTTGCATTGTTTCTATTTCTTCTGAGTATCTTCTTTCCCCTATTTATTTACTTTAATCCTCAAACATCCAGCAATCCTTGTCTGTCTGGTCCTAATTAAGAATGAGGCCAACCAGTTGTTGATTGGAAGTTCTGTGTGAAAATAACTTCCCTGTTTGTTCACTGCTGGGCTTCACTCTAGGATGATCTGGCTGCCCTGTTTCATTAGGGGCCCCCAATCCTTCTCCCTCGGGCTGGTCAGATTCTGTCTCGGGCTGACCAGAACTGTCTTCCATTCTCCTGCGTAGGGGGCCTGGGTCTGGCTCCCAGTGGTCTAGAAGGCTTGTGGATGACGTGGGCTAGGCAGGGGTCTTATAAGTCCCTAAACTTTTGCCTAATTCTTGTTTTTACGACAGTGATCTCACCTGCCGTCAGCTGTGCTCTGTGTTTCCTGTCCAGAATGCCTCTGGTTCACCGTCTCCAGAGGTGCTTCTTAAATATAATACTATTTTAACCAATCTTGCTGTCTTCAGCCTCACTTTTGCCCTTCCTTTTAGAGGCAGCTGGTACTGCCAGTTCCTGACTTGCTCTGAGTTTCTGTGGGAAAATCACGTTGCTTCTCGGTTTCCACTTCTGCTAGTGTGGATTCCAGCGATCTCTGGACTAAAATGTCACCTGCTTCTCCTCTGTTTTTTCGTGCCCATGTGTTCATGACTGTTCCTCAGTTCCAGTCCTCTCTCTTGCTATGGTTTATGTCTTCAGCTGTCATTTAGTGGGAATTAAAGAGAGAACAGATGTAAATGCCTGTGTTAAAGCCCACTTTAGCCAGGATAGCCCTCAGTGTTTCATTCCCCAGCACTGGCCTTCAGTAGAAACTCAGTAAAAGTTTATTGGATGAATAAGTGAAATCTGCTTATAGAGAGGAAGCCTCAGGTTACGTACACATTCCCTGCTTAGGTGTGCATTCTGGTACCCAGAGAAACTTCCAGAGGTAAAAACGAAATTATGTCTCTCAAGCACATACTGTACTCCTGGACTTTTAACAACAAATCTTTGTGTCTCAGGCCTATCCTGAAAAGTCTGGTGATGCTCCAAAAGTGGGCAACACTGGATATTTAGGAAGTCCATTCTCTTTACATGAGTGACTCAGTCTTGGAACTGGAATTTACATGTGTCCTGATGCTTATAGCCCTCAGCTCTTGAGACTAGGTCAGTCTGTGAAACACCAGGATAGTTGGTGTGAATTTTACTCTACAATTTTGAGTGTAAACATTTAACATTCTTTTAAAACCCTTAAGTCAAGATTAATCTTCAAGCCCCCATCCTACCAGGTCACCATCAAATTCCATCTCAGGCATAATGGAGACCCCTTCCTTTATGTCTAGGTGGACAGAGGGGTTTCAGCGTCTGGGAGAGAGGCCCCTTCACTCCTCACTGGACTATGTCCAAGCCCATGGGGTCCTGGAGGGTGGAAGCCCTGCTGCTATGGGTCAAGGTCAAGCATGGGTCTTTAGTGACACCTCCATGGCCTCAGCAGCCAGCGTACCATCCACAGCATTCCTGATCCACCCCTTTAGAAGTTCTGCCACCTGGTAGCGTCTCGACAAGGGAGTGGAGGGATGGGCCACCCTCCTATTCCCTGTCCCAGTTCAGGGGCAGAAGGAGCTCGTGGAATCTCCTTCAAGTCTCCCTGCTAACAGTGGTGTCAC
The DNA here is from genome assembly GCF_025265405.1 of Mesoplodon densirostris. Taxonomy (NCBI): domain Eukaryota; kingdom Metazoa; phylum Chordata; class Mammalia; order Artiodactyla; family Ziphiidae; genus Mesoplodon; species Mesoplodon densirostris. The sequence continues at coordinate 12,338,749 of NC_082677.1, read as the reverse complement.
CCTCCATCCTCTCCTCCTCCAGGGTTATCCTGCATAACCTTTCTTAGATTTTAAAACACAGTGCTGGTCTTTCTTCAGAAGGATGTGGAAGAATGAGAGGGTAAAACGAGTCAGTTTTTTTCCCTTCATTGACAGACTTGGGAAAGCCAGTATTCTCAGGGATAATCAAAAACAACTGATGATGAGTCTTATTTTTTTAGATTCCACATGTAAGTGATAAAGTATTTGTCTTTCCTTGTCTGACTTACTTTACTAAACATAATTTTCTCTAGGTCCATCCACGTTGCTGCAGATGGCAATATTTAAGGGGAAACGGATGGGGGAAGGACAGATTAGATTATTAGACACAAACTACTATACATAAACTAGACAAGCAACAAGGATTTACTGTATGGCACAGGGAATTATATATAATGTCTGTAGTAACCTATAATGGATTATAATCAGAAAAAATAACTGAATCACTATGCTGTATACCTGAAACTAATACAATATTGTAAATCAACTATACTTTTAAAAAACCCCAAAAAACAAACAAACAAAAAAACCTGACTGATGATTAGAACAAAGACTTTGAGCCCAATCAAGAGTGTATGTCGGGGCCTCCCTGGTGGCGCAGTGGTTGAGAGTCCGCCTGCCGATGCAGGGGATACGGGTTCGTGCCCCGGTCTGGGAGGATCCCATATGCCGCGGAGTGGCTGGGCCCGTGAGCCATGGCCGCTGAGCCTGCGCGTCCGGAGCCTGCGCGTCCGGAGCCTGTGCTCCGCAACGGGAGAGGCCACAACAGTGGGAGGCCCGCATACCGGAAAAAAAAAAAAAGAGTGTATGTCTATTGGAAACCTTCCCAGCTGCACTGAAGTCCACTTACTTTTCTTCCTAAGGTGTAATTGATCAGTGTCCCTCCTCCCATGCTAGGAGACACATCTTACAGAAAGATTTCTGTAATTTTGCTTTTGTTCTTTCTATATTAAATTCTAGCCAGATGTTGGGGAATAAGACAATGACATAAAGAAGTTGGATGTAACACAGGCATTTATCTGGTGAGGGCTGAAAATAATATAATTATCACTCAGTTCTGTTTTATTCTTTAAGGGGTGAATTTTTCTAATGTTTCTTTCTTGATTAAATTCCTTTCTTGTGTCTTTTTTGTAATTGTTGTGAGAGGGATGAAGAAAAGAAAATAGTACTTTTGAGCAGTGGCTCTGGACCTTGGCTGTGCATTGGAATCACCAAGGGAGTTTACAAAATACTAATGCCTGGGGAGCTAAACCCCAGGAACTCAGATTTAATTGGCCTGGGATGCAGCCTGGATGTGGGATTGTTAAGCACTCCTCACTTGATTCAAATGTGGAGGAAAGATTGAGAACCAAACCTTAAAATATACTTAAACTGTAAAAATAGATGACTTATAAAACAGATAGCTAGTGGGAAGCAGCTGCATAGCACAGGGAGATCAGCTCGGTGCTTTGTGACCACCTAGAGGGGTGGGATAGGGAGGGTGGGAGGGAGACGCAAGAGGGAGGAGATATGAGGATATATGTATACATAGAGATGATTCACTGTTAAATAGCAGAAACTAACACACCATTGTAAAGCAATTATACTCCAATAAAGATGTTAAAAAAAATAGATGACGTTCTATCTTAAGTAAACCAGCAAGTCACTAAGTTAGTAGCAGACATTTAGGGAATGAGCATTTAATCCCAATAAAAATTCTGGGCACAGAAGTGCATTTTACGGTTTGCTTTGGTTTGTTTTGTGTATGGATGCAGCCAGCACAACCTGGCATGCCACAAAGGCGTTGTATGGGAAGCATTTGGAAACAGTTAGGAAGTCATTTTCCTGTTATGCTCTAATCCCAGAATTTTCTTCACCATTGCCAGTTTCCCAGGCAATGTTTGGCTTCCCCAACTGTTGATTTCCCCAGGGTTTTCATTCAGCTCTCACAGATCATAGACTTCCTGGAGCAGGCTGATCGAGGTGGAGATTTTCTCAGAAGGAAACAAAAGCCAAAGAATGCTCCTGGTAGAGAGGGACCAAACTTCAATACATCTCCTTAAAGTGCTGACTGAATGTCTTCAATGGTCTCTCTCTGCTTTCTCAAATTTCACCCAGAGCTCTAACACTACTTTTGGCTTGCTATATTTTTGTTCATTGATTTTGTCCACAGTGTTCCAAGGATACATTCAGATTTCTCTGCATCTGATTCACAACTGTAGACACCCAATCCTAAATTAATTTTAGTGAACTTGTGCTCTACTTATTAATGATGATTTTGACCACGCAGTCATGGCTAGAAGAAAGCTTTCATTTGAAAAATAATAATGTGACTAATAATGGATGTAGATGTGGAGTTTACTAACACTAAAAACTGTAAAAAGGAGAAAATAGAAAGACCATGGATTGTGATTTGTAGAACTGGATTTATCAGAGGAGATTGGTAGGAAGCACCGGCCGTCTTGACAGTAAATCAGGAGACCTGAGCCCGACTGCTGCTTCTGTTCTGCAATAATGGGTGGCCTTGTGTAACTCAGTGACAGCACTGTGCCCCTGGTTCTTCATACAAAAATAGAGTTCACGATATCTTCCCTGTCTACCTTCCAGGGTTGTTGTAAAGAGCTTATTTACATAACTCTTTTCACCACATCACATTACTAGGCTGCAGGGCTGATTTAATTTTGTTTTGATACTTTAACATATAGAGTGGTGTTCAAATTTTAATCTGCATCAGAATCACCAGGAGGGCTTGTTATGACAGTTTGCTGGACCCCATCTTCAGAGTTTCTGATTCATTAGATGTGGGCAGGCTCCCATATTTGTATTTCTAACAAGTTCCCGGGTGATGCTTGCTGATGCTGCTGGACCACACCTGGAGAACCGTGACTCGAGAGCTTGTTCCCTCATGTACAAGGCACAGCAAACCCTAGTGTTGTGGCCTGAATTCTGTCTCCCCCTCCAAATCCATATGTTGAAGCCCTAACCCCATTGTGACAGTATTTGGAGATGTGCCTTTAGGAAGGCAATTAAGGTTAAATGAGGCCCTAGTGGACTGGGGGCCTCATCCAATAGGAATGGCGTCCTTATAAGAAGAGCAAGAAATACTTCAGCTTAAATGAGACCATGCAACCCCCCAAGCCTTTCCCTTCTCCCGTCACAATTTAGTCATTATCTGTACACACCTGAAAACCATTAGGTGGCAGAACTAAAGTGCGTGGTCTGATTTAAGCTGAGGTGTTAGTAGCAGATAATATATTACCCTACCGGGACTTCCAGATTAATCAACACTTTGTTGCTCCCTTCTTGAGTGCCAGACCCCAGGATAATTACTGGGTGCATATTGGTGAGTAAAACATAATCATCCTTGCTTTCATGGAGCTTGCAGTTCTGAAGAATGAGGAAAATAAATTTCAGACAGGTGAATGGAACCAGTAGGTGGAGATGCCTCTTTGATCCCTTTAAATATTAGAGGAAGAAGTTGGAAGCTTGCTGCTGGGGGTCCTTGAGTCTCCTGTCCCTTGTGTCTACCAGGGCCAGTTCTGCCACCTCTCACAGAGGCAGCTAAATTGCTGGGTGAAATTGATGGCTTCCAATCCTAGGGTCTTGAAAAAACAGCATTATTTTAGCTAATATTTGAGTGCTTACCAGGTGCCCAAGTCTGTTCGAAGAATTTTACATGTATTAATTTACTTAATCTACATCAGCCCATGAGTTACAGACCACTATTATCCCATTCTGCAGATGACAAAATGGAGGCATAGATGGGCTACCTAATTAGCTCATGGTCACATGCTGTTAAAGGGGGGATGGAGTCTGAATGTGAAAGGGCTTTATGCTCAGTGACAGTAAACAGTCTCCTGGACACCCTGTCATTTCCCTGGTGACGTTCCCTATTCTTTCTCAGGGTGGGTTGTGGGAAACTGTTGAAGGAAGACATGCATGTTTTTTAGTCATTGTTTTATGTAAAGACATTGTATTTTTCCTCTTCAAAATCTGTTGAATGTGTTACGTTTACTTATAATAAGTAAGATGGATTTGTGCTATTAAGTAAATACAGGTAACTTCATATGTAACTTCATATCACTGCAGGAACTCTCACAGCAGCCTGTCTGCTTGAAAATATGCTTCTCTGACTTTTGAACCACTGGACCAGAAGCAAAATCTCCCAATTATAATGCTTCAGTGTTCCTAGCATACACGAGTGGGTCTTAAAGAATTATTGGTTTACACAATGTCTCAGTGACTCAAGCGAAATGCTTAGACATTTTATAAGCACACAGTACAATTACCCAAAGGAACTGAATTCAGATAAAATCCTAAGGTTATACCTATTTCAAAAAAACTTCTACAAGCTAGAGAGAGGGTGACAGCCCCAGAGATTTGTGAATCACATAGTGTAAAAAAATTGCAGGTGGCTTTGGAAGATACACCTCCTCTCATTTATTGCTTTTACCCACAGTCTTGCTAGCTCCTGAGGAATGGATTCCTAACCCAGGCTACACACTAGAATCACCTGGAAATCTCTTAAAATTCCTTATTCCAATGCCCAGATCAATGATATATCAGAATCTCCAGGGGTGGGACCCAGGCATCCATATCTTTTAAAGATCTACAGGCAATTCTGATGCGCAGCCAAGGCTGAGAACCACTTGGGAGAGAGGGGACCAGAGACAAATAGCAATGCTTTCCTTCCTGCAAGTGTTGAGGAAATATTAATGAGCACCCTGGCATTTGCCTGATCTCCATCATCTGGGACATTCTGCAATAATTTATACAAGTAATTTAATTAACATGAAAGCAAAAGCAAAGCACACCGTGAACACCTAGATAACTCATAAACTGACTATACACAGCTTTCCATGGGGCAGTAGATTCTGACATTTTGAAAGAGATAGAATTAACTACATGATAGAGGTTTAATAAAACCCTAACTGAATGAAGGTTCTGTTACCTGATAGGTGCAGTGCATACAGATGAGGTAGGCAAGATGGAAATCTTACTATTGAGGAAATCTGTACAAGCAGAGAGTTTAGAAAATTTACTTATAATCTATCTGTTCATTTGAGCAGATATTTTTAGCAGGGTGGTAATAATCTATCAGCCACTTCACCTAGGGATTTAGCTTTAAGGTAAATTGTATTACCTTTCAGGTACTAAACAATTTAACAAAAAAACTAGTTTTGCGTCTGAAAAAGTGATTTCTTTAAATTGTTGGGTCAGGAACTGTTGCCACATTGTGAATCAGCGATACAGCCAGTAAAAACATTAGCATTCAAAATCCATTTAGAAATGTATGTCTTGACTTTCTGAATGATAACCACAGAGTTCTCTGGCTTTTCCTTTCTTTAATATATTCTTCTTTTCTTAATGAGTTTATTAGCTTCCTGAATACCTATGTGTAACGGTTAAAGGAGGACTGTGGAATCAGATAACGTGCATGCAGTGTCATCCCCACCAGTGCCTAGCTTTATGACTTTACAGTACCATCTTTGTGCTACAGTTTCCTCAGCTGTAAAATGGGCACCGTGAAAGAACCTGACTCATAGAGTCATTGTGAGAAGAAATGAGTTACATGTGGAATTCTGGAATGGAGCCAGGCGCATGGTAAAGACCATATGCATGTTAACCCTGCTAACAGGGACAAAGATCCCATATATGGAACCACACACTTCTCTTTCCCTTTTTTCTCTTGCCTTTTGGCTGCCTTCAGGCCATTTCACTGTTAATTAGCACCTCTATCTTATCATGAAAGAAAATCAAGACAGTTGATTTTGGTACTAATTACCACCTAGTTAAAAAAATAAAAAGGCTAAAGCCATTAGCATAAATGAGATTTGGGGTTGCCTATAGAATTCAGTTATCTGTGTTCCTCCCAGACCCTGCAATTCTCTCTCAACTTGCCCTTGACATGAATAACTGGAGGTTGGTTATCCAAACTAATGGCTCAAAAATCTGGATATACTTTAGAAACATCAGGATGTTTTTTAAAATACCTTTACCCTGGCCTCATCCCAGATCATTGTCACTGGAATCTCCATATTGTCTTTTTTAGAAGCTCCGTGTGTCATTCTGATGTACAGCCAGGATTGATTAAGATTGACCTTGAGGGGGATTTCTGATGGCTTTTAATAATTTAGGGAGAGTGATCGCTGTGATAAGATTTGAGTATCACAGATGGATTGCTCCTGGTTCTTGGTTAAATTCCCTGTGGAAGGTCATCTGATAGAGAGTGGAAGCAGCTCTTCAGCCCTATCTGGCCTCACTCCTGTCCCTACTCAGACCAGACATTGTAATTGATGTCTTGAATCATTTCCTCATCAACATTCTTGATTACCTTTTCTTCTGAGGTGCACCACCAGCCCCAGGTCATTCCCCATATCGTCTACTCTCCTGCCTCGGGGCAATCAAACACTGCTAGATAAAAACATCACTGTACTTTGGAGACTGTTGCCATCACACATCTGAAGTCTTGCCCATAGTCAGCCTTGCTTTCAGTCATTTCCCTTGGTGTCTGTCACAAACATCCACAATCCTCCAGCTCCCTCCCTAGTCCCTGGCCTCCAGACCTCTCACTCTTTGGATTATTTGCTGCTGCCATTCTCATCCGCTAACTTATCTACTGTCCCTATGCTCATCCTTGCCTTCTCCCTCTAGTTTCAAAGGACATATCCTTACTCTTGTACAAGAGCAACCCCTCCTTCCTCTCTGAATGCCATTGTTCCATCAATACCTTCCTGGAATTTATACTTTCAAGCTTTTCCTCATCATTGGCTCTTTTTCCATAATCCATAAAAATGTATTTAAGTGTCAACCCCCCCCAAACTCTTCTCCTTGAGCCTGCATCGTCCCTTTACTGCCCCCATCTCCCCTTCACTTCACAACCAGGCTTCTTGAAAGGTTAATTCACATTGTCTATTCTACTTCTTGATCTCTGCATTCATTTGTGTTGGTCTCAGCCTATTGATGGTGATGCTATCTATGGGCTAGGAATGCCTGAGACCCTCGCCTGGGACCATACTGCTTGTGATGAGCCCCACAGACATTTCCCTGACCACACCAGTGCTGTGACTGGACCAGCCCTTATGGTTCTTATTATGATTGTAGGACACAGCTCAGCAACAACCATCGGGGAAGTTTGAAGAATAGATTTATTACCCACAAATCCGAAAGGTACATGGAACACCCAGGGCCACACGACGAGGTCTTGGATTGAGGGAGGGGGAGGAAGTGTGGACCTTGGACTTGCCTTTATTAAGGTCCAAGGGTAGGGTGTCTAGGATTTCACAGGCTCACTCTTTACTGGAAAAGGTAAAATGCAGGAGTGGGAATTAGAGAGCAGGAAGGGAAAAAGCGAGGTCACTCAAGCCATCCGTTATCTAGGCTACCCTAGACCTTCTAAAAGGGGTACTTCATGGGTGGGGATTGCCTGGTTCCTTATCTAGTTGGTTTGCTAGTAGCTGTGTCATACAGCATGCAATGTGTTTAGTCTTGGTGGATGTCTTTGAAATGAATGCCTCCTCGATCAAAAGCCTAACGTCTGGCACTTATATTACAATCAAAAAACTCTTCATGTCAGCACTCACACTGCATCACTCTTACACCCTCTATCATCTGTCTTTCGTCCTCATCTCCTGATAACATCTCTCTGACAAAGACCATCCATGACTGTCATAACATCCAATCTGAACAATAATATAATTTTCAGCTCTCTTGTTATTAAACTTCTCTTCTGCATCTGACACTGTTGGTCATTCCCTCTTCCCTGGAATTTTCTACTCTCGTGGGTCCTGGGGGAAAATCTCTTGCCAATTCTCCTTCCTCCTCTCTTACCCTTCCTCACTGACCTCCTTCATAGTTTCTGTTCTTCTGGCCACCCCCAATCTCTTGTTCTTCCCAGAGTTCCTTTCTCAACTGCTCCACTTCCCTGTCCACATCGCCTCCTTGGGCCTCCACATCTACTCAGGACCTCCACAGTGAAGTGTCTACTGATGGATCCTAAATGAACGTTCTTAGTTTGCTCCTCTTTCCCGACTTGGCTCAGCAGCTGTAGCCTGTGAAAGCTTCACTGAACACCAGGGAGCTAGGTGTCTTTCCTCAGAGCCCTCCTGAGTTTAATCACTTATCAAGTTATATCACAACTATCCATTTAGAAGCCCCCTCCCATGACAAAGGACGTGGGCTCTGTCTCATGCATCTTTGTGCCCCCACCCCTTGCACTACGCCTGACATAAAGCAGATGCTCAATACATCTGTTTGAACTGTTAAAGCGTTTTATAGTCGCTTGATCAGTCGAATAACTTCATGAAGTTTCAGTAAATGTTTAGAATAGTTATGGGGCACCTAGAAATACACGTCAAGGTCTAGCAATGGGTTCTTTTTGCTTTGTTTTTGTTTTCCTCCCCACTGAGTCTGCACTGTTGCTGGGAGAACACATGCATTCGAAAAAGCAAAGCTTTTGAAGCCAGACAGTTCTAGGTGCAAATTCAGGCTCTGTAATATGTTAGCTGTGTGACCATGATTTCTTTGAGCCTCAGTTTCTTCATCTGTTATGTGAAGAGGATAACGCCTACTCTTTACTATTGTAGAGGAGATTAAATGCCAGAATAAACACAACCCTTTAGCACAACCCTTTAGTAGCTCTCACAGAGCAGTGACACAGTAAAGAGTCACTAACATTTCTTATGTCTGCTATGTTATTTTTCAGTTAATAATGTTTTTATGATTATAGTAGAAACACATGCTAATTATAAGACAGTTTATAAAATACAGAAAAACATAATGAAATCATTAAAACCACCTTTCTATCCCCCAGTGAAGCCACCAGTAGACAGTTGGATAGATGAATCTGGAGTCCAGGAGAGAGGCCTGGGCTGGCTGGATATACAGATTGGGAGTCCTCAGTGGATACATGTGAATCAAACCTGGGAGAGTTGACGAATTAACTCAGGAGAATATGTGGGTGAGAAGAAAAGAAAACTTAGGATGTAGTCCTAAGATGAGCCACGTGGGTAAAGAAGTATGTACAAGCTCCAGCCTTCACAAAAGTCTGGCCTCAATGCAGCTGGATGCTGAGATGGTAGCTCCACAATGGAAGGAAACAGATTAACTCCAAACAAAATACTTTCCCCATCCCTGGTGTTCCTTTAAGTACCTTTTCCTTTTCTTGGTGGAAACTCCCTTTCTTCAAAAGCTTTCCATGACCAGAGCCACAGGTCATGGGAAGCTTGGGCTCTGCCCCGTCTGGTGGGATTGCCACCCCAGAGGAAGAGGTGCCTTTTCCTAATTCAATAAAAGCACTAGCTGGCAATGACCCCATCAGAGACCCATTGTTCTATTACCTTCTCTCCACAGTCAAAGCTGTTACGGATCAAGTATGATGTTTTTGTATATATTGATCAAAACTAATTTATGCTAGAGTGCTTCCTTAGTCAACATATATCCCCATTAACACTTGTATCTGATGGTTTCCTTGATGAGCAACTCCAGGGAACCCCAGCAATATTGAATTCTATGTTATGCTCCAGGGGATGCTATTCAAATAGAATGCAGAAATATTTATGAGAAATTAAAGGCTGTGTCCTTATTTAAAAGAATACAAATCTGGAGGAAACGGGAAAGATTTTCCAGTGGGGAGATTTTCTGAGTGTGTGGAACCCTCTCCCAGAGATCTCTGAAAGATGGTGACTTCTCAATTTGCCTTGAAAGAAACTTTAGATATCTGAAGGCCACTTTGGGGTGGGCATTCCTTAGAAGGACTGCTCCAGAACTTTCAGACCCATCTCCACAAACAGGTGAAGGCAAGGACATAGTGACCACACTGGTTGCCCACCCGACAACCCTTTCCTTCTTTCTAACAGAATCAAGATTTGCTCAGGTTTTTGCCCCTCTCTGAGTGGGTAGTTGTTTCCTGGGAGGTGAGTCCCATCACTAGCCCCAAAACAGTAATAATTCTTTCCAGTGATGGGCCAAGGCTTGGGAATGTGATACTGAGGAGGGGGAGTCACACAGGCAGCTCCTGGGAAACTTTTCTTTTTCTATCTTGAAAGAAGACCCAACGGAAATAAGGTTCTTCTTTCTGCCTCTGGATGTTGTCATAAGGATGTGGCACCTTAGCCCATCAGAGGATGAGGCTGATAGACTGGGGATGGTCATGACCTTGTTTAAATCATGGTGCTACTGTATTAGTCATCCCTAGAGATGGTTCACCTCTCTCTAAACACACTAAGTTCTCTGAAATTAGAAGGACATGGTATACTGGTGACTAACTCCCTCTGAGACCAAAAGATAAGTGATAGCCTGGGTAGCTGATGACAGATGAGCTGAAGAAGAGGTGGATGTCAAAGGGGTGAGCCTGGATTCCAAGTTTGTCAGAGAAAAGGAAGCACGAGAGTTTTCCATGATCCATTGTGGGTTAAGTCCTGTCTAACAGGGCTACCTGGAGAAGTGGTGGGGCCTCAGTGGAGGGTACCTAGAGGCAGACTGATGAATTCCTAGGAGTAAAGTGAGCTGGAATAGGGTTATCACTGGCATTAAGGGAAGTGCAGATGAAAATTCTCCAGTGAATGGGGGGAAAGGAGTCCAAGGACCCAAAAAAGCATACAGAAGGACTGCATCACCTTTAAACATCACTCAGACTCAAAATGTAAGGCGAGCTAAGACAGCACCAGGTAAGAAGGAACTTTCCTATTTCCCTAATCTTTCTTCCCTACAACCTCTGAGGGGTCTGAGACAGTAGCTAGAAAGAGAGAAGAAACTGGTAACACCTTTCTCTCCTAGAACGTGATTCAGCTGGAGAGAGGAGAAAGAATTGTCATTTGAATGAAGTTGGAAGCTTTGATTAACACATGAGTGTGAACTTTCTGATATCTGATTTGAAACTTGGCCCATGGAGGGATTACAGGACTTTCTAATAGGGGCACAATATTACACATAATTCTGAGAAAATGGAAATATTCCTAAGGAAATCTTATATTGCTTTTTTTTGTGTGTGTGTGGTATGCGGGCCTCTCACTGCTGCGGCCTCTCCTGTTGCGGAGCACAGGCTCCGGACGCGCAGGCTCAGCGGCCATGGCTCACGGGCCCAGCTGCTCCGCGGCATGTGGGATCTTCCCGGACCGGGGCACGAACCCATGTTCCCTGCATCGGCAGGTGGACTCTCAACCACTGCGCCACCAGGGAAGCCCTTATATTGCTTTTTTCTTGCAATATAATGTTCACAATTAACACTTCTTTAATCTGCCATATATATTAATTCGCCAGAACAATTTCAGTCGTCTTCAAACTTTGTCAATTGTTGACCATCAGATTTTGTGATACTGAGCATTCCTTTGCTCACCATCATAATAAGCCATTTAATGAAAATTAGGGTTTGAGTGGGAAGGTTTTATTTATTTATTTATTCATTTTTAAAATTATTTATTTGTTTATTTATTTATTTTTGGCTGCGTTGGGTCTTTGTTGCTACGTGCAGGCTTTCTCTAGTTGTGGCGAGCGGGGGCTACTCTTCGTTGCTTTGGACGGGCTTCTCACTGTGGTGGCTTCTCTTGTTGCAGAGCACCGGCTCTAGGCACGCAGGCTTCAGTAGTTGTGGCACGCGGGCTCAGTTGTTGTGGCTTGCAGGCCCTAGAGCTCAGGCTCAGTGGTTGTGGCCCACAGGCTTAGTTGCTCCGCGGCATGTGGGATCTTCCCAGACCAGGGATCAAACCCGTGTCCCCTGCATTGGCAGGCATATTCTTAAACCACTGCACCACCAGGGAAGCCCCTTGAGTGGGAAGGTTTTAGACTGGGGTAGAGACAATAAGAAATGGTCCATGGTAAACTGTATTATGTCAGACCAAAGATTCGCTGGCTTGATGACCAAATGTTTTAAAATAAAACAGGGAAACTGTGCTGTAGTTTTGCAGTATCCTTATTTTTTTGATGATTCCTTTCTCAACAGTCCTTGAATATTTATTCTGTAGAGTCTTTGGAGAAACCTAGGCCTTCCTCACTTCCTGTCCAGCCAGATCTCAGGACAGAGATAAGTGGAACCACCACTTCGTTGAAGTTTTCAGGCAGGGAGGGAGCAGGTATCTAGTTGTAGGTGTCTGACTATTTCAAATGAAATAGAAATTAGTTTGGCTTATCTCTTTTTCCATTCTCTTCTCTTCTCTCCATTCATGCATACAGTTTATAATTGGCTGTATAAATTAAATACTTCAAATGAACCTAATTCTTATCTTCTCTAAATGCAGTTTCATTAACATTAAAGCTTACTGGAGTAGTCTGTCATGTCACATCATTGCACTTATTCAAAAACTTACTAATTATCCTAGGAATTGTGATTCTAAGTTAAGCACTGTGAGATAGGGGCACAGAATCTGGAGAAAAGAGCAAATTAGAGCATGATATCAGGGAATACAGAAGATGAGCCTGGAGCAACGTATAGTGTCAGAAAATAAGGAAGCAATGGAGGGAAGGAAGGAAGGAAGGGAGGGAGGGCGGGAGGGAGGGAGGGAAGAAGGAAAACCACACAATGATGAGGTATATAAAAGAGACATAGGAGCCACCTGAAAGAGTTCCCAATGGGCAAATCTAGAACAATTTGAACAGCAAACTCATATTGGATGATAGCCCAGAGTATAAAATAAACATCCATGGGTCCTTACTGATATATGTGATTGATGAATGGATAAATAAATAAATAAATGGGAGAAAGGAGACATGTCTCCTATGCATAAGAATTCTAAATAAATTATGTAGATACTCGCCCTCGAGGAGTTGGAGCCAAACTCTCTCCTCCTCAAATATAACCTTCACATAGTGACTTCCTTCCAAAGAATATTGTATGGAAAGGGGAGTGGGGAGAAACTTTCCAATGGAAATACCTGACAAACACCACCTCAGCTAGGTTATCAATGTCAACATCAAGAGTGATAAGTCATGTTTTTGGTTATTTCTTTCATACCCTTGATATGATGTGGTGAGAATGGCAGTTTTTGATCTTCCTCCCCAAAACTTGTTATCTTGTCTAATCATGAGAAAAACATTATACAGACCCCAACTGGGAGACAGTCTACAAACCATCTGACCAGTACTCCTTAAAAATGTCAAGGTCATCACAAACAAGGCAAGTCTCAGAAACTGTCACAGCCAAGCAGAGTCTCAGGACACAAGACAATTAAATGTACTGTGGTATCCTGGAGAGGAGAAAGAACATTAGGTAAAAACTAAGGAAATATGAATAAAATATGGACTTCAGTTAATAATAATGTATCAATATTGGTTCATTAATTGTGACCAACATACCATCCTAATGTAAGGTAATAATTGGGGAACCAGGAATGGGGTATATGGGAACTCTCTGTTCTACCCCCAGAACTTCTCTGTACATCTAAAACTATTCTAATACTAAAATTTTATTTAAAAACAAATTTGAGCATTATGGATTGTAAGTGGAATTGATGTAATTCAAGTTGCAGGCCTCTAAAGAGGGTAACCTAGGGCCACAGGAGTGAGTGGGGTGGATTCCCAATAGGAGAGGATGGCAGGTGAGTGCTATGGCCAAGAAAGAATATTATACTGTGGAAGATCAGAGTAAAGAAATGCTCGCATAATTATGCTTTAGGATTATTCTGTCACATATCAGAAAAATGTTTCCAAATACACACAAAAGGGAAAAAAAGAGTAAGGGCCCTAAAGGAGCTTGAATGAAAGCCAGATTATCAAATTCATTTTAAGTTAAAGAAATCTCCTTCTTTAAAGACTGAGCATTATTAGATTCTTTATTTGAAAAATCCAGAAGAATAAGTGTCATGGAGAAGGATGAGTAGGGGCTGGTTTCACCATGATGACAACTGAGCCACCCGTGGGACCGTGTACAGAACAGACGGCAACACAGAAGGATGTGCTAGGGAGGAAGAGAGGCTGTGTCCTCTTTCTCTGTCTTTTTTTGTCAGTGATCTGGAAGAAGCAAGGTTAAAGAATAGAGGTTTTAGGAAAAGGAGATTTTGAGGGAGAGCCCACCAATAAAAAATTGGCAAAGCCCAGGCTACCAATGGAGCCACATGGCAGAGCCTGTCTAACTCCAGCTGTTCATCTTCCACCAACCTCTGCACAGATCCAGTGGGTCACAGAGCCAGAGTTCTGTTCCAGAAGAGGTCAGTAAGATTGTCCTAAATGAGGGAATAAGACATGCGGAAAATAAAACTGGGAAACACTGTGATTTACTGCTTATCCCTCACTCCCTGCAACCAGTCAAAATATACATCTGCATGTTAAAGTCTCTAAGAAAGGGGGGAAATGAGGAAATGTGGGGGTACAAATTTCAGTTATGCAAGATGAGTTTTGGCAATTCAGTGTACAGTGTGCTGATGACAGTTAACAATCCTGTATTGGATACTTGAAATTTAAGATAGACCTTAAATTAAATCTTCTCAAGACACACACACACACACACACACACACACACACACAATTGTACCTTGTAGAGGTGCTAGATAAGTTATTCAGCTTGATTTTCGTGATCTTTTCACAATGTACACATACATCAAGTTGTATACCTTAAATATGTGCAGTTTTATATGTCAAAGAATAACATTAAAAATTGTCTCTAAGAAATGGTACAGTAAATAAAAGTATTTAACTTTACTAACCCACCATTTCTCAAACTTATTTAGCCCTGGAATACCCCGCCCTCTCTCCAGTACTCATTTTTACCTCCTGTTGAATAGTGTTTGGTGAATTCTAGGTTGGGAAACCTTATCTTAAAAGCTATTATTCTGTGACTTTAAAAATAGGCAGAGCTGTAAGCTGCTGTTTGAGCTGTAACATGGATATGGATATGACTCTACCCACTAGAGTCACACAGGCAAAATTCCATGCTGCGTCTTTACTAGCTGTGTAACTTTGATCCAGTTCTTACTCGGAGTCTCATTTTCCTCAGTTGTGAAATGAAATAAATGGCAGGAGAATAGCCACTTTGCAGTGTTGTTTTTACAAATTATAGGTATCCATCAAGCATGTAGTATATGCTGAATAAGAGAGGTTACTGTCATGACTGGCTTATAGCAACTGCTGAACTAAATGACTCTTATCATATACAGGAGGCTTTATATTCTATAAAGCAGAAAGTAAATGGAAATTCTCATCGGGTGGGCATTTTAAAAGATTGAATTAAGAAAGATAATTGGATTCTGTCTTAAAATCTTGCTTTAGTTGTATCTTAAGAACAATTAAAGTACAGCTTGTATGTGGCATATAAGCAGTAATTATGATGTCATTTATTATTTGAATTTAGACAAGATGCTGAATGGGACTATATTTTCTGTTTTCTTGGAATTTTAGTTGAAACCCTAAACCTGAGAAAATAGGCAAAAATGCTTCTGGTGTCTAAAGAGAAGTGCTGGACACATCTAGACCAGACCTACTCAAAGATATCAGATTTGGTCAACCCTGTCCCCTACCTCCAGCCACCATCAGCCTATGTAAGAGAAATGGTCATCAAGGAAAGGCAGCTCTATTGGCCTAGGGGGTTAGCAAGGCATTTCCAACCTCCAAACCAAGTTGTGGGTCTGAGAGACATGCTTACCAAGACTGGGGGGTGCCTGACAGGAGAGACATTTGGCATCTCACTCCTGGCTCTGCACTCACTGAGCTACAGACACTGCCGGGCCACCCAGGTACACTGAAGTGGAAGAAGTGAAGGGCAGCAAGAGGTGGACCTGGGTTTCCGTAGATGTTCCAGGGGCATCTGTGAACATAAAGACTCATGACTGACTTCTGTCTGGAATACATCGAAGGTAGGAGGACAGCTGGAGAAGCCCATTAACCAACCGACATGGGGCAAGGAGTGAGGTAGGCCTTTCCCATTTGTTGTGGAAAGACACAAGACTTCCTTGAGGACCTAGAGAACGTGGCAGTTGTCACCAGGCTTGAACTGTCTTGATGGGACCTTGCTCCAAGTGCTGACTCCTGGGCTGAGTGACTGCTGCCCTGAGAGGGGTTGGGGTGGACTGCCTGGGGCTGGCACTGAAGTGAGAAGGAGGTCTCTACAGGTCTGCTGAATAGTTCACTGTCCCTGTCAGGAAATGAGAATGTTCTGTGGGGGTGGAGCGGGGCCAGGGGGAGGGCTCCAAAGAACCCTAAGTGGTGCATTTGTATATATGCCTGCCAGATGGGAGGGTATAACAGCTGACTAGCAGTAGCCAAGAGAGAGCACCAGTGGCCTTAGCCTTTGCCTGCCTCCCTTCCCCTGATTTGAAAGAGCCAGAAGATTAGGCAGAGAAAGGGCAAAAGTCATTAGATCAGCTCTTGCCCACTGCAGGGTTCTGAGCCAAAGCTAAGCCTTGACCTGGTAGGGGGTGGAGGGGAGAAGCTATGAACTGGCTGTGAGCTTCAAGTTTTGAAACTAGATGGGATCAAAGCTTTTAATATCCAAAAGTCAATTAGTACCAAATAAGACTTTTTTTAAAGTAGCTGGAATTGATAGGGCAGCTATGGACTCTGCATAAGCTGTCATCAAGGGGTGGGCAGAGGAAATCTGAGAGTGCAAATGTGAAAGTGGTTTGTGGTTTTACCCCACTGATTAAACCCATTTTAAAAATCAGTAACTGTTATTTTAAAATAGAAATCTTCTATAGAAAAGGCTTTATTGACAAGCAGGCCATTGAAATTTTCCCCTTGTCCTTCTCAGATATGCAGGCCCAGGGAGACATAAATCGAAGAAATTATTCTTCCTGAACATAGAGCCTGCAGGGAGTTCTGCCGGAACACTAGCTTTGCAAATCCCACTCGGTAGCAATGTAGTGTGAGTTGTTGGGTGGTGAAGACAGATTTCAGGGAAAGAACCATGACATTTTTTGGAATACATGTAATATTTTGAAGACAAAGAGAAAAGGACTTAAGTTTCCCCGCATATGTCTGGCCACCTGGCACTGTGATAAGCACTTTATCTCATTTAATCTTTTCTACAACCATGTAAAGTAATCATTCACACATTCATTTTGCTGATGAGGAAATGGAGCCTCAGGAAGGTATGGAATTTTCCCAAACTCATCCAATTTATAAATGTATTTTATTCCAAAGCCATTCTGTTTCTATCATATTGCATTACCAAAACTTGTGAAAGGGAATATGAACCTTACCACATTGAACTTCAAGGGAAACTGACTAGTATCAGATAGTTTAGAGCCATAGCAGGGATCGTTATCAAGAAACCAGACAAGAGAGATGGGTGTTCCATGAAGGAAAGAAAAGGAACAACTAAAAGAAATAGGAGCTTGGGGTAATATTGGAGGAATGCTAGCAGTGTCTAGAGCAGGGGTCCCCAAACCCCAGGCCATGGA
Organism: Mesoplodon densirostris; assembly: GCF_025265405.1. Taxonomy (NCBI): domain Eukaryota; kingdom Metazoa; phylum Chordata; class Mammalia; order Artiodactyla; family Ziphiidae; genus Mesoplodon; species Mesoplodon densirostris. The sequence goes on along the minus strand of NC_082677.1, from coordinate 12,321,428 downwards.
CTGGTACTGGGCCACACAGCAGGAGGTGAGTGGTGGATGAGCGAGCAAAGCTTCATCTGTATTTACAGACGCTCCCCATTGCTCACATTGCCACCTGAGCTCCACCTCCTGTCAGATCAGCAGCGACATTAGATTCTCATAGGAGCGCAAACCCTACTGTGAAGTGCACATGCAAGGGATCTAGGTTGCATGCTCCTTATGGGAATCTAATGCCTGATGATCCGAGATGGAGCTGAGGCGGTGATGTTAGCGCTGGGGAGCGGCTGCAAATACAGATTATCATTAGCAGAGAGGTTTGACTGCACAGAGACCATAATAAATCAATTGCTTGCAGACTCATATCAAAACCCTATCAGTGAGTGGCAAGTGACAATTAAGCTGCATCCGGTGGCAGGTTTTATAGTGGCAAGTGAGTTGATGTACTTCAATTATACAGCTGCATCTGGTGGTAGGCTTTAAGTCAGAATCCAACACTTATTTTAGTCCGCACATGGCCTGCCCATTATTTTATTTACCACTTCCATCCATGCCTCTTTCCTGCACTGCGCACTTGTCTCAGTCACAGTTTTGCTAAGCCCACAAGCTAACCCTCGCCAAAGTGAGTAAAAAACAAATGTCGCTGGAGAGCTTCTTTGCAAAGGGGGAAAAACCCAATGATGAGACAGCAGAAGAGTCTAAGACTGCCAACAAAAAGAAAGCTGCACTTAAAAGGAAATACCAAGAGTCCTACTTAAATGACGGGTTCATTGCAACAGGTGATTCACATTCTCCAAGCCCGCTTTGTATAATACGTGGCGACTCTCTATCCAACAAACCCATGAAACCTTCAAAACTGCTTTGCCGCATGGAGATCAAGCACCCTGCATTAAAAGACAAGGCTTTGGAGTTTTTCAAAAGAAAAAATCGTGAACACGAAGAACAGAAGCAATTACTGAAGGCCACCACTTCATCAAATATATCTTGCACTGAGAGCATAATTCTTAGTGGCTACCGGCATTGCTAAAGCTAAGAAGCCCTTTACTGTTGGTGAAGAGTTGACCCTGCTGCTGCTAAGGACATTTGTCATGAACTTTTAGGAGAGGCTGCAGTTCAAAAGGTGGCACGTGTTCCTCTCTCGGCCAGCACCGTAACGAGATGAATTGACGAAATAGCAGAGGATATTGAGGCACAATTGTTAGAGAGGATTAATGAGTCACCGTGGTACGCAATCCAGGTTGACGAGCCTAGTGATGACAACAAGGCAACAATGCTTGTTTTTGTGTGATATATTTTTCCGGAGGATGTGCATGAGGGTGTGTTATGTGCACTTTTGTTGCCAACCAACACCACAGCTGCAGAACTACTCAAGTCTTTGAATGATTACATATCAGGAAAACTGAACTGGGCATTTTGTGTCCGTATATGCACGGCAGAGTGGCTGCCATGACTGGATGGCTTTCTGGTTTCACTACTCGGGTCAAAAGAGGTCGCTTCTGAATGTGTGTCTATGCCCTGTGTCATCCATAGAGAAGTGCTGGCTAGACGAAAACTGTCGACTGAACTTAACAACGTTTTGCAGGATGTGATTAAAATTATCAACCACATCAAAGTACATGGCCTTAACTCACGTCTGTTCACGCAGCTCTGTGAGGAGATGGACACAGAGCACACACGTCTTCTCTTATACACAGAAGTGAGATGGCTTTCTAAAGGGAGATCCCTGGCCAGAGTTTTTTTTTTTTTTTTTTTTTGCGGTATGCGGGCCTCTCACTGTTGTGGCCTCTCCCGTTGCGGAGCACAGGCTCCGGATGCGCAGGCCCAGCGGCCATGGCTCACGGGCCCAGCCGCTCCGCGGCATATGGGATCCTCCCAGACCGGGGCACGAACCCGTATCCCCTGCATCGGCAGGCGGACTCTCAACCACTGCGCCACCAGGGAGGCCCTGGCCAGAGTTTTTGAGTTCCGAAAGCTGCTCCAGAGATTTGTTTTAGAAAAACAGTCTCCACTGGCAGCACATTTCAGTGACACAAAATGGGTCGCAAAACTTGATTACTTGTGTGACATATTCAACCTGCTCAATGAACTCAATCTGTCACTTCAGGGGAGAACGACAACTGTGTTCAAGTCGGCAGATAAAGTGGCTGCATTCAAAGCCAAACTGGAATTATGGGGGTGACGAGTGAACATTGGGATTTTTGACATGTTTTAAACATTAGCGGAGATTTTGAAAGACTGAGCCAGGGCCTTCTTTCTCCCAGCTGGTGCATGATCGCTTATCTCAGCTTTCAAAGGTGTTTGAGCATTACTTCTCAACCACAAGAGACCCCCAAACTGGGAAGGAATGGATCCGCGACCCATTTGTGAATAAGCCAGGTGAATCGACTTTGTCCATGCAGAGGATCAGAAGAGGATCAACTGCTTGAGATGGCAAATGACAGTGGCCTTAAAAGTATGTTTGAGACAACTTCAGATCTCCTACATTCTGGATTAAAGTCAAGACGGAATATCCTGAGACTGCCACAAAAACACTGAAAATCCTGCTTCCATTTCCAACATCCTGTGTTTGTGAAGCAGGGTGTTCTGCAGTGCCAGCAACCAAAACGAGATTATGGAGTAGACTGGACATAAGTAACACACTTTGGGTGTCACTGTCTCCCATCACCTCCAGATGGGACCGTCTAGTTGCAGGAAACAAGCTCAGGGCTCCCCCTGATTCTGCATTATGGAGAGTTGTATAATTATTTCATTATATATTACAATGTAATAATAATAGAAATAAGGTGCACAATAAATGTAATGTGCTTGAATCATCTCGAAAACATCCTCCCACCACCCTGGTCCATGGAAAAATTGTCTTCCATGAAACCAGTCCCTGGTGCCAAAAATGTTGGGGACCACTGGTCTAGAGGGAGATCTCTCTGGATTAGATCAAACAGAGCTGAGCCAATGAGGCAGGAACATGGAAAGGTAGAGGCAAGACTGATGTAAAATGGAGCAACCGGAACGGAAAACACACGTGGGAGCAGAGGTTGCTGTTAGAAGGGGCGCAGTTCCCAGAGTGAGCAGCTCTAAGAAGGACACTGCAGGAGCTGAGCGGCCCTCACACCAGCTGGAGACTGCTGTTCTCTACCTGCCAGAATGTGAGCCCGCCTCTCCTTGCCCAGATTGACCTGGGGATGCACAGTGAAGATCAAGGAAGGAGGTTCAGGAAGCTCTCAGACAGGCTACCTCTGAGCTTGGACATACTTTCAAGGCTGTTGCCATTCCCATTCCCAGGTGGGTCCTTTGAGAAACCAGCCAAGTCAGGGAGGTCACCTGAGGTCTCAGTGTGGAGAGACTGACGGAGTAGATTTTTCCAAGTGAAATCTAAAGAATGTTTATCCTGACACTGTCCCTGCTCACTTGGATGAGGATCTCCAAATAAACAGATGGATTTTGTTTTGGTTTGCTTTCTTCAGCGCCAAAGGAAAGTCCCCTCTACAACTGGATATAAACAGGATGCCCTGCCCTCCTCTCATTCCCATTCCTGGAGAATCTACAATTTTGAGCTTTATTTAAAGATCCACATGCTTGGGGAGTTGAGTTGGTGAGGGAGGATGGTCTAAAGCCAATCTCAAATTCCCTGAGAGAAACGTCAAGGAAAGCCTCTCTGCGGGCGCATCCCACTCTGCGTGGCCTGTATCCTGAACCATCTGCCTTCCCTCGCACTTCTGAAGGAGCAGCTCACCACAAGACAGGATATGGGTTCTTCCTCTGCCCCCCGGGGTCCCCCTCCAGGTCCTGCACTGACGTGCATCTCTGGGAAAGAAAACCAGACACGTTATCCTGCAAGAAGCCCAGCACACGATGTGGCATCTGACAAGGGCCCACTTCCCTGATTGCCACTCATCTGTCGTGGCTGCTCTGTTCTCTTTCTTTGATCCTTGAAGGCAGAGATATGTGTTGTCACGGAAAGAGCACAGGCTTGAAGTTACAAACCAGGGTTCAGATCTTGCTTTGTGTCATCTTGGGCAAGTGATAGACTTCAGTTTCCTCATCTGCAAAATGCACAATCCCTGCATCACTGGTTTTGCATTTGAACTATATTAATGATTAAATAAGATAATGCCTGCAGAGTGCTCAGTATGTGACAGACGTGCAATAAGTAGTCCCTTCCTCCAGCCTCTTAAGTCAGTGTTTACAGAGTTGCCTGCTGCTTCCAAAACCTACAGTTGGGGCACCCTGGGGATAAGCAGGACCCAGCCACGCCAGGGCACCCATATTTCAGAACACCTTCATTCCCTCACTTCCCTTCACGTCCTCCTGGTCTGGGCACTGAGTTCCCTTCAGCTGAGTTAATAGCAAGACAGAGATGGCAACAGGAGGCGTGATCCTTTGAAAGTCTTGTTGTTGCCCATTTTCATTCTTCCTGACATGAAAGCAAACCTACCTTTCTGACAATGTTACTTACAATACTTACATTACAGCTGCCACAGAGCAGGCTGTGACTTGGGGGCTTCCTGACAAAATGTTCTTTTCAGAAATTCGTTGAGTAGAAATGACGTATTTGCACTGTTAATGAGTTTTTGAGACCCCCAGGGTCCACCAGTAAAGACTGTCAAAGGATGGATGGATCCCCTCTGCTGCTAGATGCTGCTACATCTTCTTCAAAAGGCATTTAAGTTCTATACCTAAAGGAGCATTTCCTATGGGATTTTGTTTGCTTATGATGCTGATGTAATACGATCATATAATCACGTAAGATGATGATCATGTAATATGATATCTTACATGTTTATATGATATAAACAAAATAAAGTGTAGGTGGATACTGTTTTGAAATACTAATTGATGCATTCTTCTTTCATTCCTTTTATGTAGAGCCCTTTAGACAGGCTATAAATAAAAGGCCTGTCTAAGGCCATTTACTTACAAAAGTAAGGCTGAAGCTTCTTGCTCTGCAAGGACAGAAAAATATCCATTGTGAAAAATGGGTAAATTTTAGGCTTTGAGTTCCAAATTAGGTGCATGAAATTCAAAGCCAAAACAATAAATTTATTTACTTTTTTATTTATTTTTAAAGATATTTTTGATGTGGACTATTTTTAAAGTCTTTATTGAATTTGTTACAATATTGCTTCTGTTTTATGTTTTGGTTTTTTGGCTGCGAGGCATGTGGGATCCTGGCTTCCCAACCAGGGATCAAACCTGCACCCCCTGCATTGGAAGGTGAAGTCTTAACCACTGGATGGCCAGGGAAGCCTTCCAAAACAATAAATTTAAAAGCCAAATTCTTCTGATTTGTAAGAGATGTAGTTTTATTTAATTTTGTTTTTCAAAAAGGAAAGGCTGGAGAATTAGAGTTTTTCCACCAAGACTTTTGATAGCTGAGAGCTGGCATCTTCCTCCTAAGAACCTTGTCCCAGGCTGAGGAAAGCGAGAGCTCAGTCTCACTCTTGGCAAAAAAAAAATATAACATATACCATAAATCACACCCACCAGCATCATTGCTACAGGAGCAGCAGGGCATCGCCTGACTACTAGACCAGGTGAGGCGTGAAGACCAGAGGCTGCTGCTGGGATCACTCGTTCATCCACCCAGCAAACATTTCTAAGGCAGTCGACTACGTGCCAAGACTGTTCTTAGGATACAGCAGGGACCAAAGGTTTCTGCCCTCGGGGGCCTTTTGAACTAAAATGAATCCAGTAATAGGGTACTAAAGATAGATTTTGGCACATCTAAGTTTGTGGACTGATATGATTGGACGCTTAAAGCCATAGTAAAGTGGTGTGAAATTCTGAAGCCTATTAAGAGGTTAAGCTTTGAGCAGGTTCTGTTTTTCTAATTTGATAGGCAAAAAAGCTGAAGTTCAGAATTCTAAGGCAGGTGTTCTCCAAGTATGGGCCTGCACCGGCCCATACTTGGGAGCTTGTTAGAGATGCAAGTGCTTGGCCCTTCGGCCCCTCCCCAGATCTCATGAATCAGGAACTCTGGGGATGAGGCCAGTGATCTGCTGACAAGTCCCCCAGCTGATTTTGCCCATGCTAAGGTCTGAGAACTACTGCTGGGATGGATTGGGATCACTAAGGAGACATTAATTTATCCAATAGGCATTTATTCTGTTTAAGTCCTGGGTTGGCACTGGGGATGTGAAGGCAAACAAGATGAGTTCCCAACATTCAGGTGGTTGTTCAGACCTGGACACAGATCACCACAGTGTCTGTGTGATCACAATTCCACGGTAAGAGAGGCATGCTCAGGTACGGGGCGAGCCCAGGGGAGTTGGACCCGGCTCTTCCCCACATGTCTCCTTGTGGTACAGGGAAAGACAAGGCTGCTCCTTCCTGGGTCTCAAGAGTGCCGGGGCCTGAGAAGTCTTCTGCCTCCCAGGCAGAGCTGCCCCGACTCGAGAGCAAGCTTCCCACAACAGGCTGTGCTTCAGAAACACAAGGAGAGTTTATAAACATAAGCTCCTTGTCTTGTAGATTCAATGTCAGTGGAAATCTATATTTTTTAACAAGCTCCCTAGGTGATTCTTATGCACAGTAAAGTTTGTTCTAACAGATTAAGAATTAATCAGCCTCCGAACTCTCCTGTCTGACTTTTCATTGGCACTGCTCATTGCACTATGAGGGGATAGAGGAAATATCTTGCTCTGGTTGTTCGGGTTCATTCCCTCTTCCACAACTAATCTTCTGTGAGGCAAATCTAGGGGCTGGGTGGGGTGTTGTTTACCTGAGAGCAATTGTTCATGGCACAGGAATCTCACCATGTATTGTAGCTAAACTACCACTGTAATGATTGCAACACTCACTTAACAAATGTTGATTGAATATTCACAGGTCATGATTCCCCTCTCCTGGCATGCTTTGGCCAATGGGAATGACCAGGCATGACCTTTTGTTATGGCTGAACAGAAGCTTTAAATGTCATCATATGGCATGGCTGAAGCCAGCCCCCAGTATGGGGTCTTAGGTAATGGCTTCTCCTTCAGCCTAGATTCCAGAATGAGAAATAGGTGGTACCAAGCCTAGCAGAGCCCAGCTGACCTGCAGGCTACATATAACGTGAATAAGAAATAAATATTTGTTCCTGTAAATGATTGTGATTCTGAGCTTGTATATCTTGCAACATGGTCTCAAACACCTACTCTGTGATTGGCATTATGCTGGGGGGATGACGATGGTTCATATAGTCTCCTCCCACAAAACGCTTCTGTTCCTGAAGAAGGAAGAGACGATGTTCCGTTCTATCCTACCCTACCCTATCCTGTCCCATACTACTCATTCATCTGTTCCCTAGCTTGTTACGGAAAGGATTTATTCTTGCCTTTATGTATAAAATGTAGGTAATGGAATACAATAAGGTACATTAGAAGCAGATGAAAAGGAAAAGGGAAAAACATAGATCAAGGAATGTGACATAAAAATGCGTCATCTCAGAGCATCGAGTTGATCTCCCTGTGCTATGCGGCAGCTTCCCACTAGCTATCTTTTTTACACTTGGTAGTGTATATATGTCAGTGCTGCTCTCTCACTTCGTCCCGGCTCCCCCTTCACCCACTGTGTCCTCAAGTCTGTTCTCTACGTCTGCATCTTTATTCCTGCCGTCCCACTAGGTTCATCAGTACCGTTTTTTTAGATTCCATATATATATGCGTTAGCGTATGGTATTTGTTTTTCTCTTTCTGACTTACTCAGTATGACAGACTCTAGGTCCAGGATGGGAGGGAGGCTCAAGAGGGTGGGAATATGGGGATATATGTATACATGTAGATGATTCACTTTGTTGTACAGCAGAAACTAGCACAACATTGTAAAGGAATTATACTCCAATAAAGATGTGGAAAAGAGGGCTTCCCTGGTGGCGCAGTGGTTGAGAGTCTGACTGCCGATGCAGGGGACACAGGTTCGTGCCCCAGTCCGGGAAGATCCCACATGCCGCGGAGCGGCTAGGCCCATGAGCCATGGCCACTGAACCTGCGCATCTGGAGCCTGTGCTCCACAACGGGAGAGGCCACAACAGTGAGAGGCCCACGTACCATAAAAAAAAAAAAAAAAAAAAAAGTGGAAAAGAAAAAAATGCATCATCTATCCTCCTGGGGTGGATACAAATTTGATTCTAATCATCTAGAAGCCAATTCATAAAAGAGGCCTGATTAATTTTACGATTCACAGAGCCTATAAGATTAAACAGCAAGCAATTGCTCCAGAAAGGCATGGCTATGTCTAATCATAAGACAACATAGAAATTACTCTGAAAGTCCATGGGATTTGAGCCATTCAAATTTGCTCTTGGTGTTGTAATTTACCATTTTCCCTTTCTAATATACTATACATCTCAACTTGATTCTGTTTTAATTTCAAAGAGAAGAGTGAGGAGAAAAGAGATTTTTTTTTAGCTAGAAGAGAGGGGGAAAGATGCAGTGAGGTGTCTATAAAGCATTCTTTTTGAGTGTAATGCTTTACTAATGTCACATTCAACTGTAAGTGTTAGTTTACTTGTTTTTTGTGTTTTTCTTCCTGTGAGTTATTCTAAGGGAGGGTTTGGTCTTAATCTATTTTGACTTTCTGGCTCAGTTCCTAGAATAAAGTTCAATAAATGTCAAATAGAATGAGTGAGCATTGGGTTTATTGATTTTCCTTGCTGTATAGTGTTCCACTGTGTATATTATTATATGTCCATTCTACTATTAATGGATATGTGGGTTGTTTCCAGTTTGGGAAAATTACAAACTATGCTACTATGAGCATACTTGTATATGTATTCTCCTGTACACACACACACATATCTCCAGAGAATAAACCTAACATGGAGTAACTGGGTTATATGGTATATATATCTTCGAACTTACTGGATAACAACACTCTGTTTTCCAAAGTGGTGGTTCCCATTTACCTCCTCACCAGCAGTAAATAAGAGTGTCTGATATTCCACATTTACACAAACACGTACATCGAGTATTTTCAGTCTTTTTGATATTTGCTAATGTTAATGAGCATATTATGGTGTCTCCTTGTGGTATAAATTTGCATTTCCCTGATTGATAATGAAGTTGAATTCACCCTCATGTAAGTGGCTATTGGGTTTCCTTTCCTGTGAAAAGCCAGTTCAGGAATTTTGCATATTTAAAAAATTGCATGTCTGTCTTTTAATTACAGAGATTCTTTATATGTTCTGCATACTAATCCTTCATCTATTATGTGTGCTGCAAATATCTTCTTCTACTCTGTGGTTTATCTTTTCACTCTTTTTATAGTGTCTCAATGAGGAAATGTTCTATTGTCAAATTTAGCACCCTTTCATTTTATTATGAGAGATTTTTGTTGTCTAAGAAATTCCTTCGTATCTCAAAGTCATGAAGATATTTCTTATATTCCCTTCTAAAAAGCTTTATAATTTTGCTTTTCGCATTTAGGTATTTAATCCACTAAGAATTATTATTATTAGTTTTTTTGGTTGGGGGGATGGATCTGGTAGGGTTCAAAATGATCCACTTCAGTGACACATTGTAAGAGGTTTTCACAATATAGCTGTGTCAGAGCTATTCAAGAAGTTTGTGTGCAGGAGTGAGGTTGGAGGTTAGTGTCTAAGCTATTATCTTTACAGTCACTGAAGGGTAAAGGATGCCTGCCACCACCACCGCCCTCAGGTGCTATAGACACAGAGGCAATAACTCTGTGGGAACACAGAAGTCAAAGCTGACCCCTCCCTGCACCCCAGCCCAAGCCCAAAGGTGGGCAGTGGACCATAGGTAGTCCAGAACTGAATTATGGCCCTCCAAAGATGTCCACATCTTAATCCCTAGAACCTGTCACTATGTTACTTTATACAGCAAAAGGGACTTTGCAGATGTGAGTAAGTTAAGGATCTCGAGATTTGGAGATCCTGATGTAATCACAAAGGTCCCTAAAAGAGAGAGGGAGAAGAGAGGAGAGAAGATGCTCCATTACTGGCTTTGAAGATGGAGGAAAAGACCACAAATCAAATAACATAGGCAGCCTCTGGAAGCTGGAAAAGGCAAGGAAACAGATTCTCTGCTAGAATTTCCAGAAGGAATGCAGCCCTGTGTACCCATTTTTAGACTTCTCACCTCTGATGGCTCATTTATTTGCAGAATTGAATTAAATGATCCCACTATTTGTTCAGGAAACAAATGTTCCTTCAGAGCAGTGGTTCTTAACTCATTTTTGGGCCAGAGACCTTTTTGAGTTTCTGATGAAAATTGCACATAGTCAACACATGCAAAATTATAAGTATAATTTCAGAGGGTTCATTTATCCCTACTTTAGAGTCATGAGGCAAGCCCAAGAACATATATGTTATTGTCTTAAAAGTATGCACTTGGAACAAGACCTTAGTTTGGAATCATTTATTTAGCTGTGTCCTTTGGAATTATCCCAATACAAGTTAAGAATTTAACCCCTTTCACCTTTAAATCCCAAAGTCCATTAAAAAAAATAAAGATGAGGCAACAGATGAATGGATAAAGAAGATGTGGCACATATATACAATGGAATATTACTCAACCATAAAAAGAAATGAAATTGAGTTATTTGTAGTGAGGTGAATGGACCCAGAGTCTGTCATACAAAGTGAAGTAAGTCAGAAAGAAAAAAGCAGATACCGTATGCTAACACATATATATGGAATCTAAAAAAAAAAGTGGTTCTGATGAACCTAGGGACAGGACAGGAATAATGACACAGGCATAGAGAATGGACTTGAGGACACGGGGAGGGGGAAGGGTAAGCTGGGACGAAGTGAGAGAGTGGCATGGACTTATATACACGACCGAATGTAAAATAGATAGCTAGTGGGAAGCAGCCACATAGCACAGGGAGATCAGCTCGGTGCTTTGTGTCCACCTAGAGGAGTGGGATAAGGAGGGTGGGAGGGAGACACAAAAGGGAGGGGATATGGGGATATATGTATACGTATAGCTGATTCACTTTGTTATACAGCAGCAACTAACACAACAATGTAAAGCAATTATACTCCAGTAAAGATGTTATAAAAGAAAATTGGAGGTGAGGGAACTCCAGGTCTGTCCAAATTAATGTCTGTAGAACTGGCTGGAGAGAAATAACCCTCTGGGATTAGAGGCTGCAGGGCCATTGGCCTGACCTGACCCCATACAACTCTGCTGCTGACTTGGAGTCAGGCCAGGCCCCATCCTGTCTTCCCTTCAAATCTGTGGTGATGGATGTTTTAAAACTGATTTTCAAAAGCTAAATGTTGAGACAGTTAAGGAGTTTACAAATTCCCTGATGACCTTAGAATAATAAACCCAAGTACTGAGCTTTTAGAAACAAAAGTGATTTCTGGAGGCGATATTGCAGGCGGATATACAGTGAGACAGCAAGCTGAAGTCCAGCCTGCAAATGGATAAGGGCTTCATCTTCTTAGAGAGCCCCAAAATGAGCTGGAGCATTAGGGTAAATCTGATTACTTCTATTTATGTAATTTTAAAGTGTATTTGGATTACTCTTGATTTGCCGTAAACAGAGTTTTTCAGAAAATGATGACTTCCTTAACTGTGGAAAAAATGCACATGAGATCAAGACCTACTTTGGGGATAATGTGAAATTAATTTACAATCAACCCACTATAGCCAACTTCATCACCTGCCTGAGTCAGAGCCCCAGGGGGCTGTGCTGGCCAAGGGCCTTCTTCCCAGAGCCGTCTACATTTTCTCCCAAACTATTTCTGCTCTCAGTAATCTTAAAGGAATCTAAGACACTGTCATCCCCAAACTCTTCAGGAGAATTTATGGATGCGACTAAAACTTAATCCATTTGGTCAGGAAGCTGGAAATTGCTTTAGTGTTGAAATATGTGCAGACACGAGTTTCCTTAAGATCAATGGAGCTCTTCTCTCTCATTCTTCCTTCAGAATATCTTGCAATGCCCAGAAATTTATATAAGGGTTTTACACACCTGCATATCATGGTATTGGAGAAGTTAAGTGACAGAAAGACTTAACAGATCATCTGGTCTTTGGCTGTGCCAGAATAACATGGTTCCTTACAACATGCAGTCTGGAGATCTTTTCTGGCTACAAGCCTCTAACCATACTGTTAAGTGATTCTATAATAATCCAATGATGCTAGGACATCTTCCTTGACACTGAGTGTGTACCTTCTCCTCCCAATTTTAACCATATATTTTTAAGGACTCCTTTTTTGACAACCTTAATTTACCAACTTTCTCAATTTCTGAGTTCTTTAAGAACTGACTGCAAATAACAAAACAAGAGAATTTTTTTAAGTATAGGGAGCTTAAATAATGTATTTTGGAAATATATCAGATTTTCTCTGGGTTTGAGTATGCATTCTGTGCTAGTATTTTTGTTTACTGTCTAGATTTTACCAGGGTTTCACTGCAATCAATCCCAAGACGATCCTCTTATATTTTGAATACGAGAACAGGAATGCTAACATGAATGTTTAAAACTTAGGAATTTTAGGGTAGTTTTGAAGTTAAAATAAGACAAATAAATATGCCAATTTAGAAAATTATTAAAATAAATAAGATGATTGACTAAAAAGAATTCAGCCGTGTAAACTCTGAGACAGTTGAATTCTGCAAAACATATTTCTTGGATGTGTTCAACCATAGTCAGTTTTTTTCATTACATTCCCGTCAAAGTTAAATTTTCAAAAATTGTGGGATAAAAGACAGAGAAAATGTAGAAAATATTTTGAAGTCTTATTTTGCTTTTTATATTAGGATTTCAAATTGTGGCCCAAGAGAGCAGTGGTGCTTGCCTGTGATGTGGCTGGAGAAGGCTGGGTGAGTGGAAGAGGTGGGTTGTGATCTGCATTTCAAAATTTGTTCTCTGGCCCACCACTCATGCCTCCCCCTTCCATTATGATGGGCTGTGTAGATTTTTCTTAGCCACAAGAATTTATAGATTCTTGAGGGTAGTGAAGATATCACAAAAAGAATATCTTTGTGGCTGAAACATAAGAAGAGATTAGAAGAAAGGGAAAATGCAAAAGGGATTTGTAAGCTCAGACTTAAAAAATCTGAAATATATGTATTTTGCCATTTTGTTCACTGTTTTATAAGACCAAAGATAAAGAGGCAATCAACTTTATGATCAGTAATTGACCTCACTGGTATTTTTCTTGCTTTTTTTATAAAATCTCTTAAAGAGGAGGGGAGAGAATTGTGTTGGAGAGAAAATTTAAAGCTAAATAATTATTGCCACATTATTATTATTTATTATTATTATTTTGGTTGCATTGGGTCTTCGTTGCCGCGTTGGCTTTCTCTAGTTGCGGCGAGCAGGGGCTACTCTTCGTTGCGGTGCGCAGGCTTCTCATTTTGGTGGCTTCTCTTGTTGAGGAGCACGGGCTCTAGGGAGTGCGGGCTTCAGTAGTTGTGGCATGTGGGGTCAGTAGTTGTGGCTCGCAGGCTCTAGAGCGCAGGCTCAGTAGTTGTGGTGCACCGGCTTAGTTGCTCTGCGGCATGTGGGATCTTCCCGGACCAGGGATCAAACCTGAGCCCCCTGCACTGGCAGGCAGATTCTTAACCACCATGCCACCAGGGGAGTCCTGCCACATTATTATTTAAAGAGAGCCTTTATTTAAATAGCTGTCTGAGTTTTCATTTTATCTGGTATATTTTTTAATCCTCTGTAAGCATTTTTAATTCTTTGGTAACTGAAGTTATCAAACTTCCATATTTCTGGCTAAATATTTCTTACTTAAGTTTTGTCCTTTTACCAGTATAAAAATTATTCCATGAATTCTAAGATATTTTTTTCAGTATGCTTGGTTAGGTGTTAAATATCTCAGTAGACACTATCCTCTGTGTTCATCATCTGGAATGATGTTTCTAATAGGCTAATTGATGGCCAGAAAGACAATGACGCTGTAGTGAAGAGTCTGCAATATGAAATAAGACTTCTTTCACTTTCTTGTTAGGTACTTGATCTTGAGTCTCTTATTAACCTCCATATGATGGAGACAGTAGCAATCTGCAGATTGTTGGGAAGTTAGCAAATAGGAAGGACATTGGCCAACTCTGTAGGAAGGAAATTGGCCAACTCTGTTTCTATTTACTAGCCAGGTTTTCTCCACTGTTCGGATCTGTACATATCACTCAGAGAAGAGAGGAACCTTGTTCCCAACCTCCCCATTAGGTCAGATCTTCCACCTTTTTGTTCCACAGGAACAGCCCATCATTGTGATGTTGCAAATCACAGGAAATTTACAATTCTCTTTCTCACTTGAATGAGGCAGCCTCCTTTGTCTTGTCACAGTATTTCCTTTTGGCATTTCTGCCAACTGTGTAACCACAGTTACCAGAGCCACGTTTGGATCTGCTTCGTGTTCATAAGCCTCAGTCATGGATTTCCAAAAGCGACTGGTCACTTATCAGCTCTCTGGGAGGGTTTACCTGCTTCTTCTAGCGAAGGGTCCCGAGCACCACTACTCTTCAAAATCTCAGCTCTTTTCTTTATCTCGTGTCAGGTAAAAGCATGAACAAAATGGCAAGATACATACTTCAGACTCCTGAAGTCTGGCTATAAAACCGGAGCATACTACGTTGTGGAGTCTCCACCCTGAATACCTAGCTAGTAATGAGGCAAGACTTCAACCACCTGACCCCAACCCCATCCCGCTCCCTTCCCCACAAGTCACGGCTTCAGCCAGCACTCTTGGAAATACGCTGTGACCTGAGTGAGATGTATTTGGGTCTGAGGAGAAAGGAGAATTGTCAAGCTTATCCCTTGGGAGTTAAGTTTCTCCCTATGGCTCATAGGAATCCTTAGGTTAATATTTCTAGTATATTTTGAAATGCTTGCAATTGTATTTTAATTTGATGGTGAGAAGGTATAGCTGCTTTTGATATTGGAAGCAAATGATAATGTGAAAATTCTTCCCTCTCACTTCTGCTGTGTGTAATTGCAGCTTTCTAAGTTTTTCTCAAGCGCTTATGTCAATGATATTTCTATTTTATGCAACTTCCACTCTCTAGAGTAAATGCGTTATCATGAAAATGTAGAGAATTAACTTTTGTTTCAGAGCTGCTATTGTTTTTATCTAGCTTTTTAAGTCAACAGAAAGCTTCCGTTGTGCACTGTCATCTCTGAGACCCCGAGGGCTGAGTAAATAGTACACATGCTGAAATGTAGAAATTGTGCTTGTGCTTGGAAACTGACTGAATTGCAAAGTGGCACAGAGATGAGTGGAATTATCTGAGCACCTACTGTATTAACCATGTCTTTTGTTTTCTGTATTCTGATACTTTGACTTCGGGGACCTAGCTGACCCTGGAGGGCTGCCCCTCCCCGGGTGAGCCAGGCGCTAGAGACAGTAGACAACTGGCTCTCAAGTGTGCTTTTCAAATGCAAACCAACCAATCTAGAGCCCACACCCCAACCACCTCCTTTATTGGGCTCTCACTCTCTGGGCCATTATCCCACTGCCCTAGTCACCCCAGGGGCAGGTACCAGACAACTAGAGAAGCCTCTATGCCCCAGAGCCTGTTGAAATTACTCACACTAGTCAATCTTGAGCCTGTTTACCTTGACTCACCGGTTCCTTCCATGGAAACCACAATAAAGACTCTTGCCCATAGTTCCTCCCTCTCTTTCTGTCTCCTGACCAACCATGACACTTCCCTGTGTGGCCCACTGTGGCATGCCGTGACACCTTCTCTTGAGAACTGTAACAAACTAGCTTTTCAGGCAATTGTCTTCCAATCTGTTGGCCTCACTATACCTCAAATTTTATGTTAATGCACTACTTTTTAAGACACCCACAGATTATTCATGTGGTAACATTATTATACCTACAAGATGCTACGAGATGATGATTTAACATCGGTCTTCACATGCAGTGCAAAAATGTAATTATATACTTAAACACAGGATCTTTTTTGAATTTCTTAATGACTTGAAGAAATTAGATCCTCAAGAAAGCATTTGGTAGGGTGAATTGATTTGTTGTCAAGAATCCTGGGAAGTTTGGTGAACTACATACAGCTTATTTTTCCTCTTCTGCCAGTTTTGGTCCTCTATCATTATTCACCTGCTGCTCTGCACTTCTAGGATTACTGGTAATAAGTAGCTGATAGCTCAATCTGCATTTTTATTTTGATTTCATTTGTGCACCAGCTGAAAGCCATTCCTGACTGTGCAAAGTTTAAAAGCTTTACAAGGAAGAAATGGATTAGGTAAGCTGAAAGCATTACCATGAAACCTTTCTAATTAAGATTTATAAGGAACTAGGGATAACTAGTTCCTTATAAATCTATAGTGAGATAAATATAACCTATTTTTTCTCCTCTCCTCTGCAAACACTCAGAATAACAGAATAATGACAGGCTTCAGGGTAGGAAAACTGGAACATGTGAGGGGCCTGAATTTTATTTTATTTTTTTAGTTCAGAACTTAAAAATTAATACAGAGTCCAAATTTAAAACAATGATTTTTTAAATCAGCTATAGTAAATAGAGTTAATACTTCACTATAACCCTCATGATCAGAGTTCAACTACCGGACTTTACGATGCCCAAGTCAGAGATAGGAAGACCCCCAGGGCTCTTTCCACCCCACTGTCCTTATGGCTGCCACTGCCCACAGCCCCATCAGAAGGTGTAGGAGAGGCAATCTGCCTTGCTGGAACAATCCACGGGTCACAAGTGTACAGAAAATAGATACTATATATTTACCAGAAGTAAGTCAGGATTTTAAAAAATGAATGAAGAACATCAGAAATCACAAATATCTGATTAAATATAAATGACTATTTTCTTAAATTCTCTAAAAATGACTGTTTAAAACAAAAATTATAACATTGTCTCGGGGGATGTTTACTATATGTAGATGTAATGTATATGACAGTTGACTCATAAAAGACATCTGGGGATGGGGAGGTCAAAAGACCCTATATAGGTACAGAATTTCTACATATTATGGGAAATGGAACCATGTTAACTCTTAGTAGATTATGAAAAGTTAGGCGCATATATTGTAATCCCTACAAATATTAATAAAAGAAAAAATAAATAAAAGAGTCAAAGAGGTACAGTTTAAAGATCCAACAGATAAATCATAGTATTGTCTTAGTCCAGGCCACTAGAACAAAAATAGCATGGACTGGGTAATTTAAACAAGAAACATTTATTTCTTACAGCTCTGGAAGCTGGGAAGTCCAAGATCAAGGCATCAGCATATTTGGGTCTGGTGAGAGCCCTCTTCCTGGTTTGCAAACAGCTGGCCAAGAGAGATCACCTCTTATAGAATCTCTTCTTTTAAAGGCATTTATCCCATCATGAGGGCTCCACCCTCATGATCTAATTACCTCCCAAAGGCCCCATGTCCAAATACTATCACACTGGGGATTAAGGCTTCAACATATGCATATTTGGGGAACACATTTAGCCCATTGCAGAAATACTAAAAATATTTAATTAATCAAAAAGAAGGCAGGGAAAGGGGACTAGAGGAGCAAAAAAATAAAAAAAAAAAAACAAGAGACAAACAGAAAACAAATAATAAAGTGGTAGACCTAAATCCAACCATATCAATAATTACATTAAAAGCTAGTGATCTAAAGCACTAGAATTAAAAGGTAGAGATTGTCAGTATGGACAGAAGCAAGACTCTAATATATGTTGCTCATAAGAGAAGTACTTTAATTTGAAAGACACAGGTTGAAAATAGATGAATGTGAAAAGAGTGCACACAGTAAGCATAAGAAAGCTGGAGTGGCTATATTCATATCAGATAAACTTCCAGACAAAGGATATCAGCAGAGATAATAGGGATATTTCATTATGAGAAAAGATAAATCATCAGGTAGACATAATTGTAATGTGTATGGGCCTAACTATAGAGTTTTACAGTACATGAAGCAAAAATGGACAGAATAAAGGAAAAGATAGACAGTTTCACGTAGTATTATATTTAGGACTCCTTTCTTAACAATTGATACAACATCTAGACTTCAAAAATTAGTAGACATAGATGATTTTAACAACCCTATAATCCCTATGATCTAATTAAAATTTATAGAACCATTTGTTGATCTGCAAAATAGACTTCTCTTCAAATGCATAGTTCATTCTTCAAGACTCACTATATGTTGGGCCATAAAACAAGTTTCAATAAGTTTAAAAGAATTGAAATCATAAAACTATATTGAAACAAATATACTGAAACAAATATACTGAAACAAATCAGTAAGAATAATCTTATTTCAGAGGAAAACACAAATATTTGGAAATTAAACAGAATCGTTATTATTGCATTATTAAGTTATTCACAGAACAAAGAAGAAATACAAGAGAAATTAGAACATATTTTTAATTCAGTGATAAGTATAATTCAACCTATCAAAATCTGTGAAATGCAGCTGAAGGACTGAATAGAGGAAAGTGTCGTTTTAAGAGACTATATTTTAAAAAAAGAAAAATATAAAATTGGTCACCTGAAGCTCCATTTTATGAAGTTAGAGAAGAATAAATTAAACTAAAAATAAACAAAAAGTAGGAAATAATAAATATAGGAGCAAAACTTTTTTTTTAAAGTAGAAAATGGGCAATAGAGAAAATTAATGAAGTCAAATACTAGTTCTTTGAAAAGATTTCAACAAACGCTTAGCTAGACCAGTCAAGAGAAAAGAGAGAGAACACTAATGATCAATACCAGAAATGAAAGACAAGTTATCACTTTGAAGTCTACAGACATTAAAAAGATAAGAAATGAAAGCCCTCAAACCATTTTTAGAATCTCATTTTGTATCCGGGATTCATAAATAGAAATCCAGTAATATTCAGTAGAACAAATAAGGATTACTCTGTAGATCCTTTGGGAATCATAAGATTTTTATTCTGCTATGTGCTTAAAATGTAAACCACGAAACTCAATTATAAAGGTATTGAAACCATAATGTCTAGATTTTAAGGGAGCAAGAAAATCTTTATTTTTTATTTTTTGGGTGAGCAAGTCATGAAGCAAAAAATTAAGATTTTCCTTTTTCCTCTTCTTTTGAAAAACATGTAGTATATGGAAAGTCATTAAGACCAGGTTTACCTTGTCCACTATAAAGTTGAAAAGAAGTTCACATGAGAACCGTGCTATGTGTGCACTAAATACATTCTGTAACAAAACATTTATTGCAGGAAGGAGCTATAATGTTCCAAGTAAAATTTCCCTGGATACATAGATGTGAAGTTTTAAAGTAAGGGGAAAATATCCTTGACAAAAATCAATAATAACACTATATATCTATATGCAGTTGTTATTAAGTGAAGAATAATTTCAGACTGTTAGAACAATATCCATTGCTTTAATTACTTTGACACTATAATAATGAAAAGTATATGATATATCCATGAAAATCTGTATTTAATAATGTCTAATACAGGAAACATTTTTTTAAATACCATTCTTTTTTGAGATACAAATGGCATTCTTATGATATTTCAGAATTTCATAAAACAAAAGTATAAGAGTGATTCTTCAGATCTTTTTGTTTGCTTTTGCTTTTGTTTTGTGGAGCTTAGTTCTTATTCCAAAGTTGCTATGTGCGTCTTCTTATCATTGTAAATAAGAACTATTTGGAATATATAATACTCTTAAAGGAAAAATATTTGGTAAGTGGATTTGGACATCAATTAATATGGTTGAGTGAGCAACTATAAAATCATCTCTATTTTGCTCTCAGAGAATAGGAATTTTAATGAAATATATTTTTAAAATATTAAAATATACTCAATATTTTAAATATACAAATTACATATGGAATATATTTAAAATAGATAACTGTTTAAAAGGGGTGGTAGAGGAATTTCCATGTTCCAGGAATACTAAAGAGCCCATAGTGGAGATTGAAGCCATGGAGCTCCCAGAAAAAAGTGTATGCAGAAAATGGGTTCGAGTATTACAAGGCTCACAAAGAAGTGGCTGATGGCCATAGCTCTCTTGTGGCAAAAGACCAGAATGAAGCTGGGTGCCAGATAGCTCTCCTAACAGTGAAATGGCCTGAATTAACTTTATTTGAAACCCCAGGACATGGCCACAATTCTGCCAGTTTTTTGTGATCTTGAAAGAAAAGAGAGACAGCCATGAGAACACCTTTGCCAAGACGGTATGTGGGCATGACATCCTTACTAATTCTCC
The DNA here is from genome assembly GCF_025265405.1 of Mesoplodon densirostris. Taxonomy (NCBI): domain Eukaryota; kingdom Metazoa; phylum Chordata; class Mammalia; order Artiodactyla; family Ziphiidae; genus Mesoplodon; species Mesoplodon densirostris. Next base: position 12,301,327 of record NC_082677.1, on the reverse strand, counting down.
TCACATGGATAAAGTGTGCAAGCCTCCAACTGAAGACTGGTTTGTCTCTGTTCAACCTGGAGGACCTCGCTGAGGCAACTGAAAAAAACACATGAGATGAGGACTTTGCATGAGAAAAAAAGTTCCTGTATGAGGTAGGATCTCAGACAAAAGTAACAAACACATGAGGAATTGCCTCATTGAGAGGTAGTCAACTTATGTAACAAATGGGAGAATCATACCCAAGGAGATAGAAATATTGAAGAAGTAACAAAGAATTGTAAAATATGCATGCTGAAGCTGTTCATGGAGTTTTTTTAAAAAAACTATTAGCATCCTTCCAATGAGAAGGAAAGGTTATGTAGCAAGAGCAAGCAGATATAAAAAACAATACCATTGGAAATCTTGAAAATCTCAATAATTTTTTTAAAAAGGAGAGATAGGATGAATAGTGGATTTAATACAGTTGAGGAGAAAATTACCTAACAAGAAGAGAGAACTGATGAACACAGCCGTGAGAAGTTGAGACAGAAAACAGGGAAGATAATTTAAGACAGATGGTGGGTAGATTAAAAAGTTGTAACGTTATTAATAGGAAATCCAGAAAATGATAAAAGTGAACGTGGCAAAAGGGAAATATCTGAGATAAAGGCTTAAAATTATTCATAATTTTAAAAAAGATATGAGTTATTAGATTGAACAATTCACTGACTGGAGGAAGCAGTGAAAAAAAAGCAAAGAGAACTCATGGTCAATACAAAAGTAAAAGCAAAATGGTAGAAATGAGTCCAAACATTTCAGTAATCAAAACGAATGTACATGGGTTCAACTCATTCATTAAAACTAAAAGACTCTGAAATTGATAAATTTTTTTAAATGCAGCTTTATGAAGTAAAATGACACTGAAGAAAAGATTGAAAACAAAAGGATGAACAAGATATAACAGGGTAATACTAACCAAAGATACCTGGTTTGAGAAATTAATACTTGTCCAAATAGAACTCAAAGCAAGCTGCATTAATAGGGATAATGGAAGACATTTCATACTAATCAAAAGACTAACCCACCAAGAAAACTCTATAATCCTAAATAACTTAGCCTCAAAATATATAAAGCAAACACTGAGGAAATCACAGAGAAATGAATAAGTCAATAATAACCGTAGAATATTTTAACATGCCTTCTTGGAAAATAAAAGGTTCAGTAGACAAAAATATATTCCAAATATATTAGATCTGAATGGCACTATAAACTTTCTTGATGTAATAGATATATAGAACTCTGTGCCTAAGAAATAGATACACATTCTTCTCAAGACCTGAAACATTTATAAAAATTGATCAGATCTGTGTCTCAAAGGAAGACTCAACAAACTGCAAACACTCAGTATCATTCAGACCACACTCTCTGATAACAATATAATAAAATTAGATATCAACTTTTAAAAGAATGTTCAGAATGCCAATAATTAATTCATGGATTAAATATGAAATATTTAGAAGTGAAAGGTAACAAAAATACATATTAATGATGCATGGGATGCAGATAAAGCAGTACTTAATTAGAAATTTTTATATATAAATATATTTATTAGACAACAAGAAGGCTTGAAAAGAAATAATCTATTTTCAACTCAAGGAATTAAAAGACATTAAGAATTAAACCTAATAAATTATAATAAAATAATTAGAAAAGCAAAAGCAAAAATGCATTTAATCAAAAATAACAAGAAAATTGGGCTTCCCTGGTGGTGCAGTGGTTGAGAGTCTGCCTGCCGATGCAGGGGACATGGGTTCGGGCCCTGGTCTGGGAGGATCCCACGTGCCGCGGAGCGGCTGGCCCCGTGAGCCACAATTGCTGAGCCTGTGCGTCTGGAGCCTGTGCTCCGCAGCAAGAGAGGCCGCGATTGTGAGAGGCCCGCGCACCGCGATGAGGAGTGGCCCCCGCTTGCCGCAACTGGAGAGAGCCCTCGCGCAGAAACGAAGACCCAACACAGCCATAAATAAATAAATAAAATTAAAAAAAAAAAAAAAGCCAAAGAAATCTGAATGAAGTATGGTCTTAAAAAAAATAAATAACAAGAAAATTAAAGTAGTTAACAAAAGCTAGTTCTTTGAAAAGACATAAAATAGACAAAGTTCTGTCAAGACTGATCAATAGAGAAAAGTTAAACAATTTAGAACAATAAAGTAACAGACCTACAGATATAATAGAGACTTCTTAAAATTATGAATATTAAAAATTAATGCCAATGATTCTATAAGTGTAAATAAAATGAAAAACACTTAGGAAAATGTAGATTATCAAAATTGATTCAAAAAGTAGAAAATCTGAATAAATTTTAAACTTTGATTTTTAAAATTTCCCCTACAAAATTATACTCATATCATATGAGTTTATGGGTGAATTTTATTAAGCCTGCAGAAAATGATTATTCCTCTTTTATAAAATGCTCCCAGAAAGTAAGGAATAGAGTAGGAAAGCTGTCTCTAAATCAGTTTTTAAAACTAACAAGCTAATTCAGAATGTTGGTGGCTCTAAAATTAATGAAACGAAATCAACAGCACTCCTAGTAAACAATTAGAATACATAACAAGACAAAACCCTATTCGCAATAGTAAGAAAAAAAAGTAACAGAAATGGATCTATCAAAAGATGTATAAGAGCTTTCTGGAATATTTTTAAACTGTAGATTGAACTACGTGAAATTTTTTTTTTGTAAGTCAAAAATTTTTAAGTATGGGTAACTTCATATGGTTCAACCTATTATAGTGATGGAAATAAGAAAACCTAAATAAATGGACTGGTATATTTGTTTATAGATGTAAAAACTTGATGATGTCATAAGTTGGTTTACTAATTCCAATCAATATCACTCCAAAAAATTTGTATGGCACCTCATTTTAAATCTGCTTATTTTAAACCTACTTCTAAAATCCGTACAAAATAGTAAATATCTAAGAATAACCAAACAAAAATTGAGAAAAAGAACAAGCAGGGAGGGGGCTTTGACCTGCCAAATATCAAACTCATTAATAACTATAGTATTAAAACAATGTGATACTTAAGCAGAAACAAACAGATCTAAATAAGAGATCACAAAGGTCAGAAATAGACCTAATTGTATATGAAAACTTTAAATATAATAGAGGTGGCATTAAAATCAATATGAGACAGATGAATCATTCAATTGATTATATTGAAACACTAGATTCTCATATGGAAATAAAATACTCAAATATTCACACCATATTTAAATAGTAATTGCAGAAGGATTAGAAAAACTGCCTGTGAAAATATTTTAACTCTCAACAGAAAACCAAATAAACCAAAACAACAACAACAAACAACCTATAAACTTGAGATAGGGAGAGTTTCTTAAATACAACATAAATTCGTGGAAGATAATATTAAAACTTTTTTATATCAAAATTACAAAGATCTATATGAGAGAGGACATCATTAAAAATTAATGTTTAAGTAATAAAGCAATAGAATGAAAGCACAGGTTGCCCTCCACCACCTCTCTAAATCTCACTAAATAACATTTTAAGGATTAAAAAAAAAATTAGAAACCCCATAAGGACAAAGAAAGAAGGGAAGAAAGACACTAACGATATTTTGGTATCATAGAAAGGCTTGGAAATTGGTAGTACCAGGTACCGAAAGCAGAGGGAAAGATAGGGGCCAAAAAAAGAAGATGGATTGAAAGTTCACTCGGGAGCAAGTAGATCTTCATAATCCATTCTCTATTCATAGCTAGGAGAAGGCACTTTTCTAACCCTCTAGAGAAGGTGAACCAGGACTCTGTAGGAGGCAAGATCCAATGGAAGGAAAAGGTACAATATTGGAAATGGAAATACGTGAAAATTCACATTCTGAAATGTGAGTGCCCCCTTTCCTCTCTTGCTTCTAGCAGCCAGGTTTATATCTTCAAAGCAGAAATTGGAAGATTATTCCGTAGTAGTACTGACTTACTAAGAGACAAGATCTATAGATACTGACAGTGGCATATCTCTGAGTGAAACAGCCCAGCCAAATCACCTGCAGACTCACTGATTTATTCAAAGCCTCCAATCAGCTTTTAGTGCCCCACTCTTGAATATGACCAGAAATCCAGTGACCACAAGCTGAGGAAAGTCTCCAACATGAAAAGCAGAAATTCTCTCCTCCTCCTCCCCCCACAATAACTAATGGAATATTAGAAAAGGAAATTAAAGAAGATAAGAGGCAAGATTGGAGAAGAAATATTTTTAAAAAAACATTAAGATATTGCAACCATGAAGCAGAAACAGAATGCTTTTATAAAGGAGTATTTGGAGAGCAAAAAAAGCTTAGAAATAAAAATTTGGTAACAGAAATGAAAAGTCTAACAGAAGGTTTAGACAATAAGGAAGAGGAAATCTCTGAAAGTAGAGAATAGATTAAAAGATGAAAAATATTTAAAAATGATAAAATTAGAGGCCAGTCCAGGAGGTCCAACATCTGAATAACAGTAGTTCCAGAAATAGAAGGAAAGAAAATGGAGGAGGAGGAAATTATAATTAAAGAACATTCTCCAGAACCGAAAGACACATGTCCTCAGAATGTCAGAGCCATCAAGTCCCCAGCATAATGGCAGAATGAAGATCCACATGAAAACATATCAGCACAAAATTTCAGCACAGGCCTCAGTGAGAAATTTTAAGATGTCCAAAGAGGAAAAAAATAACAACAACAACAACAAAAAACCCACAAAAAGTCATATACAAAGGAAAACAGCAACATTGGAAGCTTGGTTTTTTTAAAAAAGCAATTTTTAAAGCATTCTGAGGTAAATAGTTTCTAAACTACAATCTATACTAAGCCAAATATTCAAACAATGTGAGGTTAGAATGGAGGCATAGTCAGACATTCACAGATCTCAAACATTTTACCTCCTTGTACAGATGCAGTTAGGGACTATATTCTATGGAAGTGAGAAAATAAAACAAGAAAGTGAAATCTTTGTGGATCATTAAACAAGAAATCCAGTACAGGAGAGAGATGAGAGGAGATCTTGGGGTGAAAATGTGCGGCCGACTTAGAGAGAAATGCGACCAAAACAAAAAGATCATTGCAGGAGGAATATCCCCCAGAGGAAGAAAAGGATTAGATATCTGTTGTGCTGCAATGTTTTGAGAGATTTTTCCCTTCTGGCAGATAAAATTGTGAATGGAGAGTGACATGCAAGCCACGAGGCTGTGCGGAACAGTTTAGGGAGGGGTATGGAGAGAGGAGAGAAGGAAAAGAGCCCTGGGCATCCCATTGGTTAGAGGCTGGGGAGACACAGACGGAGCTGACAGTGAAGCAGGAAGAGAGTGGGTGAAGCAAGAGAGGGGTGTTCTGAGAGCCAAGTGAAGAAGGTATTCTAGAAGCCAAGAGTGATCAACTCTGTGAAATTATTCAGATGGATTAAGTGAAATGAGGACTCAGGATGATGGCTGCATGAGAGCTGTTTTGGTGGAGGGGTGAGGATGGAAACCTCCGGTGGGGATGTGAGAAAACAGCAGGAGAGGAACTGGAGACAGATGTCTCTACACAGATGAGGAGCTAAATGAGAACAGAGGGAAGTGATGGGAGCCAGAGGAGAGACGTAGGTTAGAGTAGACTTTTTTAAAGATAGAAATGTTTAAGCACATTTTATGCCATTGGGAACGATCCAGTAGAGAGGGAAATTTTCATGACACGGGAAGGACAAAGGAATAATGGCTGGAGGGATATTCTTGATGAAGCAAGACTGGGAGAATCCAGTGTTCAAAGCGAGGGTGACCTGAGACAGGAGAACAATAATCTATCCATAGTCACAGAAATGAAGTCCTAGTATATGGATTTAAATACTATTTAGGGACACACTTAAGTATACAAAGCTGGTAAAAGACTCAAATAAATACATCAAATGCAAGATGAGGGGAGCCTGAAGCACAGATGGGATTGGGATAAAGGTAGGGTCAAAGGGAGACCAACTTTCTCTGACATTTTAATTTTATTTTTAAAAGATAAAGCAAACATTAGAATTTTCAAATATTTTTTTCCTGCTCCTATTTATTACCAGGCTTCAGATGGCATATCAAACACATACAGCTTTTCTTCCCAAAGCCTGATAGCTTTGAGTCTCAAAAATTTTCTGCTACAAGTATTTTTAGATAGTTTATTAATATCCAGGTATCTTATCCACCCTGTACCTGTGCTGCCTGTGGATCTTTAAGCTGTATTAGGATGCAAAGAGAACCAGATATTTTAAGAAAAGCAGAAGTAAATTGTATTTCAGTGCAGATGGAAGGAAGGGCATATAACCAAGAACAAACACAATTTTGGCATCAACCTTAAGAAGAAGGTCAAGAGAGCTAAAGCAACCCTAGCTCTCAAAGGATGCTGACGATAACCACCAAGCATTTGTTTTTGAGCCAAGTCAAAGCTAGCAGAGCAAGGAAATGGACCTATCACCCCGAGGGGGGCGGGGAGGAATGTTGGTGCGACTGTTTATTTAAATACTTGTACCTCACCTTCTTCCACAAAGGATCTGAGGCTATTCACAGAGACACTTACAGTGAAGTGAGATCTTTTTAAAAGTGAGAAAATAAAGGGAAATAAGGATAAGAAGAATAAGATGAAGCCAGATATATGGAAAGGACCAAAATACATGTGCTATGATCTTGTTCACTTTGCTAAAAATCGGTCTCATATTAGATTCTAAGTAACAAGCATGATCGGTTACTCAGTCCTTGAAATCCATAGGATAAAGACAGACTGTTTGCCTGGAAGTTCAACCATCCCTGTCCCGAGGCTGGAGAGAAATCTCTGCTGTGCATCTTCCAAAAGACAGTATGGAGGGCTTTCAACACAAAGCAGGGTTAAAATGGCACCCCAGGGTTTTCCTTCCCTAATACCTAACAAAATGAGCAAAATAGAGTAAAAACTAACAAGAAATGGGGGGAAGGGAAAGCCCAATGCAATACACTCAAAAACCTGGCAACTAAGGAAAGACATAGATTTTGGAGCAAAGCATAGGAGGGCTATACAACTAGATTCCTAACTTGCCCCTTTTCCAGGTGGCACATTAATATGTTGAGAAAATCCTGAGATGACACACAAGTATCCCCAAATCTGGAGAGAAGCAGAATGAGAGTGTATCCTCTGAATGAAGAATAGTGGAAGTAACAGCTAAAGAGAAACAGATGAACCTGTAAAGTGCCGACTCTCTCTGAGGGAGAGGCACTGGAGCACCACAGGCTGGAAAGCATGAAGATGTTCTCCTTGAGCATCAGATGCATTCCCAGATTAAGTGGCAGAAACTCAGGTATAAGACATCTAACAGAAGCTCAAAGGAAAATGCAGACCATAGTTTCCTTTCTTCCCACCGTTACGTCAGTCTATAGAAAAGTAGGCAGAATATAATATGTTAAGTCCTTAACTAGGTTGGAAGTAGAAAACATTCTAGTCGGATTGAATGGGAAAGGAGACAGGAGTAATAGAACGTTAGACAGAATCCCTCTAAAATGAGCTAGATGAAAAGGAGTCACAAAGCAATTACAGGCACACCTCAGAGGTATTGTGGGTTCAGTTCCAGACCACTGCAATAAAGAGAATATCGCAATGAAGCGAGTCACACAAACTTTTTGGTTTCCTAGGGCATATAAAAGTTATGTTTACATTATAATGTAGTCTATTAAGTGTGCAATAGCATTATGCCTGAAAAACGTATGTACCTTAATTTAAAAATACTTTATTGTTAAAAATGCTAACCATTCTTTGACTCTTCAGTGAGCCAGAATCTTTTTGCTAGTGGAGGGTCTTGCCCCGATGTTGATGGCTGCTGACTGATCAGGGTGGTGGGTGCTGAAGGTGGGGTGGCTGTGATAATTTCTTTTTTTTTTTTTTTTTTTTTTTTGCGGTATGCGGGCCTCTCACTGTTGTGGCCTCTCCCGTTGCGGAGCACAGGCTCCGGATGCGCAGGCCCAGCGGCCACGGCTCATGGGCCCAGCCGCTCCGCAGCATATGGGATCCTCCCAGACCGGGGCACGAACCCGTATCCCCTGCATCGGCAGGCGGACTCTTAACCACTGCGCCACCAGGGAGGCCCGATAATTTCTTAAAATAAGACCACAGTGAAGTTTGCCACATCAATTGATGCTTCCTTTCACAAATGATTTCTCTGTAGCATGCAGTGGTGTTTGATAGCATTTTACCCACAGTAGAACTTCCTTCAAAATTGGAGTCAGTCCTCTCAAACTCTGCCACTGCTTTATCAACTAAGTTTATGTAATATTGTAAATCCTTTGTTGTCATTTTGAAACAGCAGGACCCTATGGTCTTCTGCCTGCCTTTAGTCTGGGGAAAACCTTTAGCCAAAGAATAAGTTTAATCAGAGAAGTGAGAAAATGCAGAAACAAAGGAAAACAGTCAAGGAGACCAAATAATAATTGTTTAGTCTCTAAGCATAGTCAAGGACTTTTAGTTCCCTCTCAGGGGCTATAGATAATATTCTGAGCCATAACTTGTGAGCTGTCTTGTAGATACTGAAACTCCTACCAGACTGTAGCCATGACGTAAGCTGCCACAATTCCGAGAATTGGCCTCAAGGAAATGGGAAAAAACCGACCCTGGAACTAAAGATTAACTGTACTTAAAACAATCAAGATGATGTTCATCAGATCACCACATGGCCAATTTCAAGATGAATGTCAGAGCTGGTTATGCTATTTTTACATGTAGCCCCCTCCCTCCATCTATAAAACCTCTTGTCCACTGGTTGTTGGGGGCAGGAAATGGGGGAGAGTCAGGCTTTGGACAGGAGTCAGCCCTCTCCCAACCCCACTCCCTAGTTGCCAAGATAAAGCAAACTCATTTCCACCAACCTTGCCTCTTTATTGGCTTTTGAGCAATGAGCTGTTGGACCCCATTTTCAGGAACAGTTTCAACAATCTTCACAGCATCTTCACCAGGAGTAGATTCCATCTCAAGAAACCACTTTCTTTGCTCATCCATAGGAAGCACCTCCTCATCTGTGAAAGTTTTATCATGAGATTGCGGCAATTCAGGCACATCTTCAGGTTCCACTTCTAATTCTAGATCTCTTGCTCTTTCTACCACATCTGCAGTGACTTCCTCCATTGAAATCTTGAACCCCTCAAAGTCATCCATGAGTATTGTAATCAACTTCTTCCAAAGTCCATTAATGTTGATATTTGGATCTCTTCCCATGAATCATTAATGTTCTTAATGGCATCTAGAATAATGAGTACTTTCCAGGATGTTTTCAATTGACTTTGATCCATCAGAAGAGTCACTATCCATGGCAGCTATAGCCTTATGAAATGTATTTCTTAAATAAAACTTGAAAGTTGAAATTACTCCTTGATGCATGGGCTACAGAATGGATGTTGTATTAGCAGGCATGAAAACAACATTAATCTCATTGTCCAGCTCCATCAGAGTTCTTGGGTGGCCAGGTGCATTGTTAACGAGCAGTAATATTTTGAAAGGCATCTTTTCGTCTGAGCATTATGTCTCAACAATGGGCTTGAAATATTCAGTAAATTATGCTGTAAAGAGATGTGCTGTCATCCAGGCTTTGTTGTTCCATTTATAGAGCACAGGCAGAGTAGATTTAACATAATTCTTAAGGGCCCCAGGATTTTCAGAATGGTAAATTAGCACTGGCTTCATCTTCAAGTCACCAACTGTGTTAGCCCCTGACAAGAGAGTCAGCCTGTCCTTTGAAGCTGTGAAGCCAGGCATTGACTTTTCCTCTCTAGCTATGAAAGTCCTAGATTGCATCTTCTTCCATTGTAAGGCTGTTTTGTCTACACTGAAAATATGTTGTTTAGTGTAGCCACCTTCATTAATTATCTTAGCTAGATTTTCTGTATAACTTGCTGCAACTTCTACATCAGTGCTTTTATGTTATGGAGATGACTTTTTTTAAACCTCATGAACCAACCTCTGCTAGCTTCAGACTTTTCTCCTTCACCTTCCTCACCTCTCTTAGCCTTCATAGAATTGAATAGAGCTAATCCAGGGTCTTGCTCTGGATTAGGCTTTGGTTTAAGGGAATGTTATGGCTGGTTTGATCTTCTATCCAGACTACTAAAACTTTTTCCATATCAGCAGTGAGGCTGTTTTACTTCTTATCATTCATATGTTCACTGGAGTAGCACTTTTAATTTCCTTCAAGAACTTTTCCTTTGCATTCACAGCTTGGCTAACCCATTTCACAAGAAGCCTAGCTGTTGGCCTGTCTCAGCTTTCAACATGCCTTCCACACTAAGCTTAATCATTTCTAGCTTTTGAGTTAAAATGAAAGACATGTGACTCTTCCTTTCACTTGAGGAGGAGGCCATTGTTGGGTTATTAATTGACCTAATTTCAATATTGTTATGTCTCACAGAATAGGGAGGCCCAAGAGGGAGAGAGATGAGGGAACAGTTGGTTGGTGGAACAGAGACCACATGACATTTATCAATTAAGTTTGCTATCTTACATGGGTATGGTTTATGGTGCCCTAAACAATTACAATAGCAACATCAGAAATCACTGATCACACATCACCATAACAAATATAATAATAATAAAAAGTTTGAAATATTGTAAGAATTACCATAATGTGACATAAAGTGAGCAAATGCTGTAGGAAAAATGGTGCTACTAGACTTGCTCAATGCAGGGTTGTCACAAAACTTGTAGCAAAATGCATAGAAAGAGGTGTGCTGTATGCAGAATTGTTATGTCAGTTGCTAAAGTTAAAAAACCCGAAATACATGATACACAAGACAAAGCACTGGACCTCAGAGAAAACATAAATCAAGGAACAGATGGAAGTATAACACAATTGCTTCTGCTGTAGAATAACTTAATAAAAAACATTAACATGCTAAAAGACAAGGATGTTAAAATAACTGAATGACATGAAGAAAAGTTGTAAAACTAAGGAAATAGAGTATTAAAATGACTAATAAATAAAACTAAAACATCAAGGAAGAGAACAGACTCCATTAAAATTAAATTCTGACAATTAGAGGAAAGGTTTGAGATTATCACTATAAATTAAGATTAAAAATACAGAGAGTAGAGAAAGTAGAAAAAAGCTGTTATAGAATATAGACAACAGGGTCCTACACAAAGATAATTGACAACATTGAAGTATAGAAACCAAAAAAATGGAACAAAGATAAAATACAAGAGAACCCCTAACACTCCCCCCCAACACACACACAAAAGAAAAGTTTCCAGGTTGAAAGATCATTAGATTCTGGAAAATTCTGATACAAAATGTTCAACAGTGATACATATCAGAGCTAAACTACTAAACTTTAAGGAAAAAGAAATAATTCTTAATCGGTCCAGAAAGAAAGGAAGAAAATACCCTGTAAGAAGAGATAAATCAAGCTGGCCTTAGGCTTTTCCATGGTGAAGACAGTGGAACAGTTTATATCAAGACATGTGGAAAGTAGTGTGACCAAAGAATGTCATACCAAGTGCAGATGTCATTCAAGTATAACGAACACAGGCAGACCTTCTCAGGAGAGAAGCAGCTCAGAATTCAGTATACGAGGGTTTTTCTTGGAGAAACAAGTTGACAAAAAATCCAGATAATTAAAAGACTCAAAATGAAGAACTCGGGAATAGAGAGACCATGGTGAGAAGGGGCCAGTAATGAGCACTGAATTTGTCTAATTGTAGAATGATTACTAAACTACTATGGGACTTATATTTCTGAACAAAATGTAAATATTATCAAACTGAGCAATGTTACTAAGAATATACAAACAACATTTGGGAGATGGGCAGGAAGATGGAAGCAATAGAGTATTAGAGAGGTGTATGGATTGCATACCATTCAGGCAATCCATTACAAATACTATTTCTCTCAACTAAATTTTGGAAAAGCACTGGGTAGCACCAACTGTGAGACTTTACTCCCTGACAAGTAGTTGGAAATCAAATCTGTAAGTACAGATCCATTAGCTTTTGGATAGTACAGATCCATTAGCTTTTGGATCCGGTAGCAAACCTACCAGATCCATAAGCTTTTAGAGTTCGAAAGGCTAACAGATCCATAAGCTTTTAAAGTTAGCATGGCTAATCTGAGTTAGTCGATCTCAGAAAGAAGGCAGAATCACTTAGCTCCTGTTTTTATTTTCATGGTTTTCAGAGACAAGAGAGGAATTCAAATAGAAAAGTGCAGAAAAACATGTAACAAAGAAATTGTAGCCCAACATAACTGAGGAGCCATTTAGAAAGGAACGTAGTCACGTATAAGAAGCATTCGCATTTCTAGAGCCAGAAAAAGAACATCCCAGGGCCCAGAAGGAACCATAGATGTGATCTCAGCCTTCTAAGATCTCGCAGCAAAGTCACGGAGAATGAGGAAAGGCCTGAACAGTGGAGACAGAGAAATGTTACCCTACTTTGCAAAAGACGAAGTAATTGAATTCAGAATATAGATTAACAAGATTGAGGTCTGGAAAAATTCTTGAAGAGACTGTCACATGGTGAACTTTTAGGAGAAAGGAAACTAATTTTTAATGATAATTTACATATTCAAATAGTTCCATCCCCATAACAATTGTGTGATGTATTCATTGTTCTTACCACAATGCAGATGGAGAAACTTAGTGTCAGAGAAATCAGTATTTGTTCAAGGTCACGCAGCTAGTAGATGCTGGACTATATTTGCTGCCCCATTTTATAAAAAATGTGATGATCACTAAGGGTCCTTGCAGTTTTACTAAGATAAGGGTTGGTCAGGCTTACTCTCTCTTTTGATAACATTCTAGGTATAGAGATCTACCAGAGACCTGGTATCCTGGCTTAGTTAGGTGCTTGACCAAGTCTCCAGGGTATTCTTGTGTCTGATGTAATGGAAAAAAATCAAAGCTTCATAGAATAATTGTTGCTTTAAAATCCTCAGCCTAAAAATATCAATAGCACTGTACAATCTATTAAATGAAAAAATCATCTAAAATAAGAGACTATATCTTATTTTGTTTTGTTTCTTCAGAGACCAAATGTTATATATATATTTTAGTTAGCTATTTTTCTCTTGACATGGTTTCTGGTATATAGTAGGTACTCCAAAATATTTTGTGGAAAAGTTCATGAATTTGGAGGGAAATCTTCAGAGGCAAGCTGCAGAGCTCTGCCCTGTTTGACATTTTTTTCTGTGACTTGATGAAAACATAGAAGACACGCTTATCAAGTTTGAAGGTGACAGAAAGCTGGAAAAGGGAATGAATAAGACTGATGATAAAATCAAGATTCAAAATAGTCTTGACAGGTTGGAATGATAGGCAAAACCAAAGTGTTCTATTCTGTATTTACCTTTAAAAACAACTGCCTGACTACTAAATGAGGAAATGGGTTTTGGCACCAGTTTATATGAAAAAGATTTTAGAGTTTTGCTTGTCCACAGCAGGAGCCAACAATTTGATGTAGTTGCTAAAATTTTTTTTAAATTCCAGATTGCATTAATAGGATGGTGGTGTCCAAATCACAGAAAGTAATAATCCCACTGGGTTTCCCACTGGTCTGATTACAGCAGAATATTGCTTTCAATTTGGGGCACCCCAATTTAAGATGGATACTGACAAATTGAAAGCCTCTAAGACAAGATGGCCAAGAAGGGGAGAAGCGTTCTTTAAGAGACAGTTCAAAGAACCAGGGAATTTGGCCTGTGGAAGTTTTAAGGGGAGACACATTAGCTGCCTTCAAATATCTGAGAGGTAATTGTGTACGAAAAAGACAAGATCTACTCACTGTTTTTCTAGGGAACAGAAATGGGAGGAAACAATGACAGAAAGCAGAAGGCAAGCAGATTTCAGCTTATAAAAAAGAACTGCCTCACAACTAGTTTTATTCATTGGAGAAATGGGCTAACTTTCAGGGGAAGCCTAGAAGTTTTCAGTTCAGTGTGAATGACTGGAGGGGATTCCTGTACAGAAAATGAGAAGAGTCAAGAATATCCCGTGGGCTCCTCCCAGAGACCTTCTACTTCACTCAGATTCTGGGCTAGAGAGGAACTTGGTCTCAAATAAGAAGAATTTTCAGTGGTTCTCATTACTCTCCCCAATGACTCACAAGGAATTTCTTTACAAACAAAATGCTTCCCACCTGCCTTGTATTTCCATCTTTAAGCAAATCTGCACTTTACATACTTTATCATATGCATATTATGCATCAATTTAAAAGATCCATTGGGCTCTAAATGCTTGGGTGTCTTCTGCTGAAAGAGTAAAGGTACCACTAATGACAGCAGTGAATTTCAAACACTTGACTTGTTAATATGAGACTCCTTTTTACTCAAGAAACACACAGTACACAAGAACATCCAATAGAAATTTGTTTATTGTTTTAAATGAAACAAAACTTCTATCTCAAATTCAAGTGGAAAGATTCTAAAGGAATATTTGGACTCCAAAAGTCCCTAGCAGTGACTAAAGTTAAAGACTTTTATTAAAATCATCTTGTTCCACTTACGTTCCTACAGAATTCTTCCTTTATTTGATTTGCTTAACAGGTTTAAAATATTTTCTTCAAGGTGACGGGCACCTTGCCTTGAAATAACTGGCTTCCCTCTGGGAAGGTGAAAGATCATTTTGTAAGCAAAAGCTGACAGATGTGAATAGCAATTTTAACCTACAGACAGATCATGGGTATTTGGGAATTCAATCTCCGGCCTTGCTAAAGACTGACAGAGCCTGGGGGAGGAATGCAGATTGGAAGAAAACAGATTTCTGCCGATCAGGAAAACCAAAGGAAGAGCTCATGAATATTGATTCTGGACCTGCTTTCTCTCTGCGGAGAGAAATGCTGACACAGTGCAATCCATATTGCCATGCCTAGATCCAGTCCAACAGCACGCTGCTGCTAGATTATAAACAACTTATCAAACCACAATCTAGACATATTTCTTCACTTTCATATCATGTTTCTGAGGATAGAATCCATTTCACAAAATTGCTGATAGGCCCTATTCTGGGTACTTTAAATGAAAGTCCAAGCAAATAAGGGTCTGCCACATACCAAGTGCTCAAAAATGCTTACTACAAAAACATGAACTGGGTAGCATCTCAGATTCAGTCTGTTTTGCAGGGGGAGGATGGGGACAGATGTGATCTGGGAAGAGATAAATGGAAAAGGGGCAGAGAAAAGAGTTGTTGGCAGGTTATGGAACACGCTATAAGAGACTTTTAAAATTTTCGTTAAATACCAGGGCTCTTTTGTGTAATATATAATTTGTCCCTAAAGAAAATGGAGGATCTCATACATTAGGATTTTTTGTTTGTTTTTCAGGAAGTGTACAATATAATTGGTACTACATCCAGTTTACGAAGGACTGGGTTAGACATTCCTCTTTAAAAATGCCTGCTGGGGCTTCCCTGGTGGCGCAGTGGTTGAGAGTCCGCCTGCCAATGCAGGGGAAACGGGTTCGTGCCCCGGTCTGGGAAGATCCCACATGCCGTGGAGCGGCTGGGCCCGTGAGCCATGGCCGCTGGGCCTGTGCGTCCGGAGCCTGTGCTCTGCAACGGGAGAGGCCACAACAGTGAGAGGCCCACATACCGCAAAAAAAAAAAAAAAAAAAAAAAAAATGCCTGCTGAATGGAAGCTGGGGCTCAAAGAGCACATGTGGTGAATGTTTCAAGGCATGTTGTTGGTGATAAGTTATTAGCAACTCATTGTGTTTAAAAAAAATTCAATCAGTTCTACTTCA
Organism: Mesoplodon densirostris; assembly: GCF_025265405.1. Taxonomy (NCBI): domain Eukaryota; kingdom Metazoa; phylum Chordata; class Mammalia; order Artiodactyla; family Ziphiidae; genus Mesoplodon; species Mesoplodon densirostris. Next base: position 12,285,618 of record NC_082677.1, on the reverse strand, counting down.
AAAAGGAAGAAACCCTAGATGGAGATATTTACCATTACACAAGGAGAGTCAAGTGCTCTCCTTGACATCTTTGCTCAAATCCTGCATTCGTTATTCCTCATATTTAAGCAACCCTAGTGTTTCAGAGGGTAAAGGAACTATGTGAGAAACCTGTATCCTACTCCAGAAACTGACATTCACAAAGTAAAATTGATTCTGTGCGAGTGAATTCAAAAGAGAAAAATATATATTTGTCAAATACTTTTCATGGCCAATTCTTTTAGCAGTTTACACTCTTGAATGCAATACTTTGAACTATGGGGTGACAGAATCTGGTTGTGCTCTGTTTGATACAGGAATGAAGTAAACTTTGCCTTCATAAAGCAGATTTGCTCTAAGACAGAAATACATGGCAGGAGGGAAACACTTTGTTGGTAAAGACACTCTTTGTGAGCCATTGGGGAGAGCAAATAAGAACCACTGAAAATTCTGCTTATCTGGGACCAAGTTCCTCTCTAGCCCAGAATCTGAACATATCAACTGTATAAGGTCCTTGGGAGGAACTCATGGGATATTCTTGACTCTCCTCATTTTCTGTACAGGAATCCCCTCCAGACGGTCATTCACACTGAATTGAAAACTTCTAGGCTTCCCCTGAAAGTTAGCGTACTTTGGGTGCCATATTCTGTTCCCCCTCACTCCACATCCTTGCCAAAATTTGTCAGATGTTTAAATTTCAGCCATTTTAGTGGGTGTGTACTGACATCTCATCATGGCTTTAATTTTCATTTCATTAGATTAATAATGATATTGAGCATATTTTCATATGCTTATTGGTCATTTGGAAATCTTCTTTTGTCAAGTGCCTGTTTCAGTTGTTAGCCAATTTAAAAAAACAAATCATTTGTAATGAGATATCATTTATATAATAGAATAAAATCAACTGATTTTAAGTATTCAGTTTGATGAGTTTTGACAAACATGCATACTTATGTAACTGCCACCACAATCAAGATATAGAACATTTCCATCACCCCCAAAAGTTCCTTCATGCCTATTTGCAGTCAACGTCTACATCCACAGCTCCATCCAAACACTGATCTGATTTGTCAGTAGAGGTTAGTTGCTTGCTCTAGAATTTTATATAAATAAAATTGTACAGTATGTACTCTTTTGTGTCTGGCTTCTTTCACTGACTATGTTTTGGAGGTGTATCTATGCTGTTGGGCATATCAGTAGTTCATTCCTTTTCACTGCTGAACAGTAGTCTTGTATAAATGTTCCACAATTTGTTTATCAGTTCATCTGTTGATGGACATTTAAGTTATTTCCAATTTTTTGCTACTATAAATAACAACTGAATAGAGCTATTATGAACCTATGTGTAGATATGTCTTTGTGTACACATATTTTTTTTATTAGTTTCTGCTTTATAACAAAGTGAATCAGTCATACATATACATCTGTTCCCACATCCCTTCCCTCATGCATCTCCCTCCCTCCCACCCTCCCCATCCCACCCCTCCAGGCGGTCACAAAGCACCAAGCTGATCTCCCTGTGCTCTGCGGCTGCTTCCCACTATCTATCTACCTTACATTTGGTAGTGTATATATGTCCATGCCTCTCTTTCGCTTTGTCACAGCTTACCCTTCCCCCTCCCCATATCCTCAAGTCCATTCTCAAGTAGGTCTGTGTCTTTATTCCCGTTTTACCCCTAGGTTCTTCATGACATTTTTTTTTTTTTTTTTTTTTTTTTTTGCGGTATGCGGGCCTCTCACTGTTGTGGCCTCCCCCGTTGCGGAGCACAGGCTCCGGACGCGCAGGCTCAGCGGCCATGGCTCACGGGCCCAGCCGCTCCGCGGCATATGGGATCCTCCCAGACCGGGGCACGAACCCGTATCCCCTGCATCGGCAGGCGGACTCTCAACCACTTGCGCCACCAGGGAGGCCCTCATGACATTTTTTTTTAATTCCATATATATACACATATGTTTTCATTTCTCTTCAGTAAATACCCTGGTGGAATTGCTGGGACAGTGTCATATAGTAAATGTATATTTAGTTTTATAAGAAACTCCAAGCTGTTTTCCAAAGTGATTGTAACATTTTAAACTCCACTGAGCAGTATATGAGAATTCCAATTCCTCCACATCCTTGCCAATATTTGAGGTGTCTGTCATTTTCATTTTAGCTATCCTTTCATGCACCAGTAACTAACTGTGGTTTAAACTTATTTAACCCATTTTTAGTTAGGTGTTTTGAATTTTTCCTTATAGATTTGTGATATTTAAAAAAATATTTACTTAAGAGATTGGTTCAAGATGGCGGAGTAGATGGACATGCGCTTATTCTCTCTTGCGAGAGCATCGGAATCACAACTAACTGCTGAACAATCATCAACAGGAAGATACTGGAACTAACCAAAAAAGATACCCCACATCCAAAGACAGAGGAGAAGCCGCAATGAGATGGTAGGAGGCATGCAATCACAATAAAATCACATCCCATAACCGCTGGGTGGGTGACTCACAAACTGGAGAACAATTATACCACAGAAGTCCACCCACTGGACTGAAGGTTCTGAGCCCCCCATCAGGCTTCCCAACCTGGGGGTCCAGCAAGGGGAGGAGGAATTCCCAGAGAATCAGACTTTGAAGGCTAGCAGGATTTGACTACAGGACTTCGACAGGACTGGGGGAAACAGAGACTCCACTCTTGGAGGGCACACACAAAGTAGTGTGCACATCAGGACCCAGGGGGAAGGAGCAGTGACCCCATAGGAGACTGAACCAGACCTACCTGTTACTGTTGGAGGGTCTCCTGCAGAGGTGGGGGATGGCCGTGGCTCACTGCAGGGACAAGGACACTGTCAGCAAAAGTTCTGGGAAGTACTCCTTGGCGTGAGGCCTTCAGGAGTCTGCCATTAGCCCCATCAAAGGGCCTGTAGGCTCCAGTACTGGGTTGCCTCAGGCCAAACAACCAACGGGGAGGGATCTCAGCCCCACCCATCAGCAGACAAGGAGATTAAAGTTTTACTGAGCTCTGCCCACCAGAGCAACACCCAGCTCTACCCCCCACCAGTCCCTCCCATCCAGAAGCTTGCACAAGCCTCTTAGATAGCTTCATCCACCGCAGGGCAGAGAGCAGAAGCAAGAAGAACTACAATCCTGCAGCCTGTGGAACGAAAACCACATTCACAGAAAGATAGACAAAATGAAAAGGCAGAGGACTATGTACCAGATGAAGGAACAAGATAAAACCCCAGAAAAACAACTAAATGAAGTGGAGATAGGCAACCTTCCAGAAAAAGAATTCAGAATAATGAGAGTAAAGATGATCCAGGACCTCAGAAAAAGAATGGAGGTAAAGATTGAGAAGATGCAAGAAATGTTTAACAAAGACCTAGAAGAATTAAAGAACAAACACCTAGAACAATTAAAGAACAAACAAACAGAGATGAACAATTCAGTAACTGAAATGAAAAATACACTAGAAGGAATCAATAAGAGAATAACTGAAGCAGAAGAACAGATAAGTGACTTGGAAGACAGAATGGTGGAATTCACTGCCGTGGAACAGAATAAAGAAAAAAGAATGAAAAGAAATTAAGCCAGCCTAAGAGACCACAGGGACAACATTAAATGCACTAACATTTTCATTAGAGGGGTCCCAGAAGGAGAAGAGAGAGAGAAAGGATCCAAGAAAATATTTGAAGAGATTATAGTAAAAAAACTCCCCTGACATGGAAAAGGAAATAGTCACCCAAGTCCAGGAAGCACAGGAGAGTCCCAGGCAGGGTAAACCCAAGGAGAAACATGCTGAGACACATAGTACTCAAACTGACAAAAATTAAAGACAAAGAAAAATTGTTAAAAGCAACAAGGGAAAAATGAAAAATAACATACAAGGGAACTCCCATAAGGTTAACAGCTGATTTTTCATCAGAAGTTCTATAAGCCAGAAGGGAGTAGCATGATATATTTAAAGGGTTGAAAGGGAAGAACCTATAACCAAGATGACTCTATGTGTCAAGGATCTCATTCAGATTAAATGGAGAAGTCAAAAGCTTTACAGACAAGCAAAAGCTAAGAGGATTCAGCACCACCAAAAAAGCTCTACAACAAATGCTAAAGGAATTTCTCCAACTGGGAAACACAAGAGAAGAAAAAGACCTAAAAAAAAAAAAAAAACCCAAAACAAGAAAATGGTAAGAGGAACATACATATATATAATTACCTTAAATTTGAATGGATTAAATGCTCCAACCAAAAGACACAAGCTCGCTGAATGGATACAAAAACAAGACCCATATATATGCTGTCTACAAGAGACCCACTTCAGACCTAAGGACACATACAGACTGGAAGTGAGGGGATGGCAAAAGATATTCCATGCAATTGGAAATCAAAAGAAGGCTTTAGTAGCAATACTCATATCAGATAAAATAGACTTTAAAATAAAGAATGTTACAAGAGACAAGGAAGGACACTATATAATGATCAAGGGACCAATCCAAGAAGAAGATACAACAATTATAAATATGTATGCACCCAACATAGGATCACCTCAATACATAAGGCAACTGCTAACAGCTGTAAAAGAGGAAATTGACAGGAACACAATAATAGTGGGAGACTTTAACATCTCACTTACACCAATGGACAGATCATCCAGACAGAAAATTAATAAGGAAACACAAGCTTTAAATGACACAATAGACCAGATAGATTTAATTGATATTTATAGGACATTCCATCCAAAAACAGCAGATTACACTAGAGAAAGAAGAACAAACAATACCCAAAGGTAGTAGAAGGAAAGAAATCATAAAGATCAGAGCAGAAATAAATGAAACAGAAGCAAAGAAAACAGTAGCAAAGATCAATAAAACTAAAAGCTGTTTCTTTGAGAAGATAAAAAAAAATTAATAAACCTTTAGCCAGACTCATCAAGAAAATGAGGGAGAGGACTCAAATCAATAAGATTAGAAATGAAAAGGGAGAAGTTATAATGGACACCGTAGAAATACAAAGCATCCTAAGAGACAATACAATTAACTCTATGCCCAAAAAATGAACAACCTGGAAAAAATGGACAAATTCTTAGAAAGGTATAACCTTCCAAGACTGAACCAGGAAGAAATAGAAAATATGAACAGACCAATCACAAGTAATGAAATGGAACCTGTGATTAAAAATCTTCCAACAAACAAAAGTCCAGGACCAGATGGCTTCCCAGGTGAATTCTATCAAACATTTAGAGAAGAGCTAACACCCATCCTTCTCAAATTCTTCCAAAAAGCTTCAGAGGAAGGAACACTCCCAAACTCATTCTGTGAGGCCACCATCACCCTGATACCAAAACCAGACAAAGATACTACAAAAAAAGAAAATTACAGACCACTATCACTGATGAATATAGATGCAAAAATCCTCAACAAAATACTAGCAAACAGAATCCAACAACACATTAAAAGGATCATGCACCATGATCAAGTGGGATTTATCCCAGGGATGCAAGGATTCTTCAATATACGCAAATCAATCAACATGATACCCCATATTAACAAATTGAAGAATCAAAACCTTATGATCATCTCAATAGATGCAGAAAAAGCTTTTGACAAAATTCAACACCCACTTATGATAAAAACTCTCCAGGAAATGGGCATAGAGGGAAACTACCTCAACATAATAAAGGCCATATATGACAAACACACAGCAAACATCATTCTCAATGGTGAAAAACTGAAACCATTTCCTTTAAGATCAGGAACAAGATAAGGATGTCCACTCTCGCCACTATTATTCAACATAGTTTTGGAAGTCCTAGCCACGGCAATCAGAGAAGAAAAAGAAATAAAAGGAATCCAAATTGGAAAAGAAGAAGTAAAACTGTCACTGTTTGCAGATAACATGATACTATACATAGAGAATCCTAAAGATGCCACCAGAAAACTACTAGAGCTAATCAATGAATGTGGTGAAGTTGCAGGATACAAAATTAATGCACAGAAATCTCTTGCACTCCTATACATACATAAGGAGGTTCCTTAAAAGTCTAAAAATAGAATTACCATAGGACCCAACAATCCCACTACTGGGCATATACCCAGAGAAAACCATAGTTCAAAAAGACACATGGGGCCTCCCTGGTGGCGCAGTGGTTGAGAGTCCGCCTGCCGATGCAGGGGATACGGGTTCGTGCCCCGGTCTGGGAGGATCCCATATGCCGCGGAGCGGCTGGGCCCGTGAGCCATGGCCGCTGGGCCTGCGCATCCGGAGCCTGTGCTCCGCAACGGGAGAGGCCACAACAGTGAGAGGCCCACATACCGCAAAAAAAAAAAAAAAAAAAAGACACATGCACCCCAGTGTTCATTGCAGCACTATTTACAATAGCCAGGTCATGGAAGCAACCTAAATGCCCATCGACAGACAAATGGATAAAGAAGTTGTGGTACATATATACAATGGACTATTACTCCACCATAAAAAGGAACGAAATTAGGTCATTTGTAGAGATGTGGATGGACCTCAAGACTGTCATACAGAGTGAAGTAAGTCAGAAAGAAAGAAACAAGTATCATATATTAACGCATGTATGTGGAATCTAGAAAAATGGTTCAGATGAACCGGTTTGCAAGGCAGAAGTAGAGACAGTTGCAGAGAAGAAACGTATGGACACAAAGGGGGGAATGCAGGTGGGTGGGGGTGGTAGGATGAATTGGGAGATTGGGATTGACATATGTGCACTAATATGTATAAAACTGATAACTAATAAGAACCTGCTATACAAAATTAATTAAAATTCAAAAAATATATATATATATACTTTATTTTGGATATAAGTTCTCTATTACATATGTTACTGAGAATATATTCTTTGCATCTGTAGCTTGCCTTTTTACTTTCTTGATGGTGGCTTTTGATGAACAGGAGTTTTTCATTTTGCTGAAGTACAACTTATCTAATTATTTTCTTTTGATATGTGCTTTTTATATCCTGTTTAAGAAATCTTTGCCTAACCTCAAAGTCATTATTGTATTCTCCAATGTTTTTTTCTGCAACCTTGATCATTTTACCTGTCACATTTAGGTGTAAGATCCATTTTGAATTCATTTTTATATATCGTATGAAGTAAGCCTCAGGATTCACTTTTTTCCAAATGGATATTCAGCACCATCTGTTGAAAATTCCACTGGATTTTAAGGACTGTTTCCACATAAACTCTTGATGTGGAATCCATTTTTAGATTACAGCATTTAAGTAAATGGAGTAGGTTATTAGAAACTTTTATGTTCTTCTATTGAGTAATCATGGTGACACCCTGAAAGTTTGTTATCTCTCCCTAGATGGATGGGGTATGAGGGATTTTCCAATTTGTTACCGACGGTCTAACTGGATTCTAACTGATCTTGACCGGCCCCCACTCTGACTCTCAATTCTAAGGAGAGCCAGGTACCTGGATTCAGCCTCTCCTCAATCAGTACCTTCTCATGAGAGTTCCACATCCTCACCAACACTTGATATGGTCATTCATTTTAATTTTAGCCATTCTGGTATGTAGTGGTAACTAATTGTGGTTTAATTTTTTTTCCAATTTTAAACTTTCATGTGAGTTTTGCTGAGAACCATCCTCAATGAAGATATCCATCCCTCCTCACCTCAGTGTATTCTTATAAATGGCTATTTAAGTCTCTACATATTTGGTATTGTTTGATGCAGTTCCCTGGCCTCATGATATAGACTGCTTTTTTTTAAATTTAAATAATACACAAAGCTAAAGAAACGGAACTCAAAAAATATTTACATTGAACACCCCTCAATTCCTTTTGAATTCAAAGCTAAGCAGAAATCTGGGAATGTACTTGTAGACTATTCATTTTATTTCAGTCTTCAGTACTGGCACATAAAAAGAGAACTTCCTTTATGTAAACCAGAGATCCTTAGTGTTGTCTTCAACCATTTATCCTTCCTGAGGGGCTCCATATAGTCCACAGACCAAACCCTTGCATTATTAATATGTATAATACAATTCTGTCTGTACTTTGTTTCTGACTTCATTAATATTTATTATGTTTAATGAAAGCTAATTATCACCTCTTCAGAGCCCATTGAAAATAGCAGCATTAGATCCAGACTTCTGATGAAGCTTTTGGGCAGTAACTTGATATGCTTGCAGGTCTTTCATCAAAATATTATCCAGAGCTGAAAGTGTAAAAACAGCTTGAATACTCAGTTGTCAGTTCCTGTGAGAGGCGTTTTTTGAAAGAAAGAGGATTAGTAGAGTGGAAAAGTAAGAAAGTTCAAATGTAAAACTTATTCTGTAATTAAAATAGGAAACATTGCTTTGATCATTTAACAACTTAAGAAGTAGGTAATCAAGTTGTTTCTGCTCAATTCTGTAATAAGAATATACGACTTATATATATGACTTATAAGGCCAATGGAACCATAGTACTTATGGCTCTCAGACAAAAAATTGGAGTTGTAAATATTACTTATTTTCTGCAATAGCTGATTTTATGTGTTAACTTGACTGGCCCATGCAGTGTCCAGACATTTCCCGAAACATTATTCTGGATGTGTTGGTGAGGGTGTTTCTAGATGAGATTAACATTTGATTTGGTAGACTGAGTAAGGTAGATTGCTCTCTTCATCCAGTCAGTTGAAGGTCTTAATAGAACAAAAAGGCTGACCTTGCTAGAGGAAGAGAATTTTTCCTGCCTGACTGTCCTTGAACTGGGACATTGGCTCTTCCTGGGTCTTGAACCTATTGAGCTTTGGAGTAGAACTACACCATGAGCTCTGCTTGTTCTCAGAAATTCAGATTCAGACTCAAACTAAATCATTGGCTCTCCTGGGTCTCCAGTTTGCTAACTCACCCCGTCAGTCTTGGGAACTTCCAGCCCCCAAAGTCATGTGAGCCAACTACTTATAATAAATCTTTTATGTATATAAATTTATTTATTTATTTATATTTATCTATTTCCTATTGGTGCTATTTCTCTGGAGAACACTGACTAATATATTACCTTCCATCCAAAGGGAACACATTTGAAATTTAAATTTAAAACTGAAAATATTTTTTCAAATACTTTATATTCAATGAAGAAGATTTAAAGGCAGACTCTCAAAGCCTTGCTTTTCCTGTAATTTAAGGCAAACAATTTAAAGCAAACAAGCAATGTTTACCTACTGGGCTTCTCCATCCCACAGACACATATTATACCCATGGTCCTCATGGGGTATTTTTGTTTTTTGTTTTTAATTGGAAAACAAACAAGCTTTAATTAGAGGAATTTTCAAATGTAAAAAAAAAATTTAAAAAGGAGAGAGAGTGGCATACTAAACCATTAGTATGCATTAACCAGCTTCAATAATTGTCAGTGGGCTTCCCTGGTGGCGCAGTGGTTGAGAGTCTGCCTGCCGATGCAGGGGACACGGGTTCGTGCCCCGGTCTGGGAGGATCCCACATGCCGCGGAGCGGCTGGGCCCGTGAGCCATGGCTGCTGAGCGGGCGCATCCGGAGCCTGTGCTCCGCAGCGGGAGAGGCCACAACAGTGAGAGGCCCGCATACCACAAAAAAAAAAAAAAAAAAAAAAAAATTGTCAGTATTTTGTCATTTTGTTCATTTCTTTTTCCCATTATCATTTTTTTAACTGTGGTATTTTAACTTAAAACCTAGACTCTCGTCATTTTACCTTTAAATGCTTCAATATGCATCTCTAACTGGTAAGAATTTTTAAAATGGCTTTCTTGCCATTATTATCTTTAAAAAAATAAGTAATTCCTTGATACCGTGTGATACTCCATACCCACATGTCACAATTTGCCTCAAAGATGTCGTCTTCCAGTTGGTTGGTGCAAATCAGAATTTAAACGAGGGCTACATGTTTTTAGTTATGTCTTTTAAAACTTCTTTTATGCCAGTCCCTCCTCCTTTCCTGCCAATGTCTTTGCCCATAGAAGTGTCAGGGAAGAGAGTGGAAATGGATCAGCCAGCCGTAACCCATATTCATTCCTTTTTGGAAAAATAAATCAAGACATGTGCCTTCCTGTTGTGAAAGTTGGGTTTTTTGTGTCGTCTCACTCCACATAGAAAACACACAATTATCTCTGAGTGCTTCTCATGCAGCTAGGCTGGCAGCCACGGACCTGAGTCGTAAGACAGGTTACACCTGCTCCATGAGCCTCAGCATCTTCCATTCAGTGGGGGAGGAAGTAGGAAGCCCCACGGTGACTTCTGGCCTCAAGCCATGTCTTCTATTTTTTTCCTAGAATTCTCCTTTGGAGATGATGGGAGATTGTGGGATTAATAAAATGGATACTTTGGATCCCATTTGGTTATTTGTTCTCTGGGGTGGTATGTGATTGGCCAGAACCCTGGAAAGTAAGAGTGGTAATAGGCACAAGGAATCCCTCTTAAAATCATCAAAAACAAACAAAAGAGCCAAAAGCTAGATTTCTTTTTATACTGGAAATTTTGACCAGGGTAACTGGTGTTGGACCCAACTCTTTCTTATGCATTCATCTTGGATCCTGACTGCTCTAATGGTGGTAGAAGACCAAGGCAAGTGTGTGTTGGTGAAAGATTCATAGTCTTGATGGAAAGTCTGGAGCAAGTCTGTTTGTGCGTAGGTGTGGATGTGGGCGTTGGAGGGTGAGATGGAGAAAAGGGGCAGAGAGCTCTTCTCTCTCCAAGAGTAACCAACACTTTACAAGAGTTTTACCGTTTCAAAAGTATTTTCACGTATATTATTTTAGTTAAACCTCATACCAAGTATGTAAGTTAAAATTATTACCCAGGGGCTTCCCTGGTGGCGCAGTGGTTGAGAGTCCGCCTGCCGATGCAGGGGACACGGGTTCGTGCCCCGGTGCGGGAGGATCCCATGTGCCGCGGAGCGGCTGGGCCCGTGAGCCATGGCCTCTGAGCCTGCGCATCCGGAACCTGTGCTCCGCGGCGGGAGGGGCCGTAGCGGTGGGAGGCCCGCGTACCGCAAAAAAAAAAACCAAAAACAAACAAAAACGAAATTGTTACCCAGGTTTGACAAGTAAGAAAACAGCCATTTTTTAAGATCAGATAGGCAGGCAGTACCGAAGGAAGGGTCCTTCCACTTCACCCTTTACTACCCCTATCTTTTTTTTTTTTTTGCGGTACGCGGGCCTCCCACCGCTGTGGCCTCTCCCGTTACAGAGCACAGGCTCCGGACGCGCAAGCTCAGCGGCCATGGCTCACGGGCCTAGCCGCTCCGCGGCACGTGGGATCTTCCTGGACCGGGGCACGAACCCGCGTCCCCTGAATCGGCAGGCGGACTCTCAACCACTGCGCCACCAGGGAAGCCGCTACTCCCGCTGTCTTTCAAAAACAAACCCGGGTGCCCATGAATCATTTCCAGGATGGCTTAGGCACAGACTGAGGAATGGAATAACGTGATCTAATTCGTTCCTCTTCTGTTCAGGCCTAATGAGGGTTGTCCTGGAAGACACTTAAAAAGATTTTTTTTTAAAGCCGTTTGTCTTGGATTACCCAGGCTTGGGATTGCTGGCCTATAAAGATTCTTTGATATAATCAAGTGATAGTTGAAATGACAATGATGGATCTGCAATGTGGAATAGGTCCTGTTTTGTTGGGGTTTAATCATTTCTGGTGGATAAAATGGCCTGGCCTGCTAGAGATTTAGTAACCTGGAAGTCCTGTTGATTTAATATACAAAGGTGTTTAGAACTATTGTTTTGTCAAGTTGTTACCTTTGGAGATTAGTTTCCTTTAACATTTATTTCTTTTTTCAGTGAGCCATACTGAGCACAGTCATGGTTGGACCGAGGCATGTGTACACCTCAGGAAGGCTAATAATTTGGTGCCTTTAAAAAACCCCTTTAAACATTTGGTTAACACATTTAGTGGAGCAGAAAGAAACTACTTTTCTATCACAAAAGAAAAGATATATTAAATGTACAGAGCATAACAGTTTAACTTATTTGTAGCTATCTTCCATTTCATAATTCTTCTGTTCATAATTGAATAATAACAAGGGGCTGATATTTTCTGAGTGCTTATTATACACTGAGTACTGATTCGTTTATATGATGTATCTCATTTCATGCTCGTAACAAGCCTATGTGGTAGGTAGCATTATTATCCTCAATTTCCAAGTGATAAAATTGAGGCTTAGTTTGTGTAACATGCCCAAAGACACGCACAGTTTCTCCCAAGTGGTAGAAATGGGATTTGAATGATGCAGTTCTGAACTCAGAGCCCATGGGCTTCCTTAGAACCCCCTCCTTCTTTGTAATATTAGTTTCTTCTACTCACTAAGTGTAAAGGTCACATGACTATAGGCAAAAGAGCCTTGTTCAAAATCTGTTTAAAAGTTCTTTCTGGCTCTCTTGCCAGTAAAACTCTCTTCCATTTTCTTTTGCTAGTTTTGGAATCAAAGATTATCTTGGGAGGCCTATTAAAAGTTTTCCATTTTAGATATTAAAATGAATAATACCTCATTTCCAGTAAACAGCATTAAGTGAGGTACTATTTGGCTTCAGACTTCTGCTGAACACAACTGCCTATGTGAGCCAGTCATCAGCGTGCTGGGCTGGTGGTGTTGCCTACAGGCATACATGCAACTTGCATAGAATCCGTCAGCTGAGGAGTATTATTATTATTATTTCTACTGCATTATTACTAGTTCTACTACTATTATTTCTATTTATTATTGTTATCATTTCTATTATTACTTCATCTACAGGGTGCTATCTAGCTCCAAGGGAATAAGGCAAGTTATAGCTCACCAAAAATACGAATTAACAGGCACCATTTTAAAATACAGTAATGTTTTGTCACCCCAGCAAATCCATCCCACTGGTCTGCCCTAAATTTAGCTCTGCACAAATTTAATGTATGAGAAAAAAGCTCTGCTTTCTAGTCCTTAAGGAGACCCCCTCATTATTCAAATGTCAAACTGAAAACTCAATAAAGCAAACCAAGGGACATTACTAACCTTGAATTTGTGGATTGTAACCTCTATATTCCATATGTTGGAAGGTAACTTGATCAGAGTGTCTAGTAATCTGGTGGTCAGATCATGTGATTATGAGAAGAGCCCTCTGAATGCATGAGCACCAGAGAAGGAAGGGAATCTTGAAGGTGATGTCAAGTGAAAAGTGGTAAATGCTAATGGTGATTTGTCCATAAATTGTAAATCATCCCCAGGTGGCCCAGTCCATGTCCCAGTGACATTATAGTTTAGTGTCGACGAATGTCATATTGAATAAACATGTGGCAGCACTTACCATTGCAGAGAGCAGAGCAGTGTCTGTTTAAACACAGACACTACAGGAAACAGTTTGCATTTATGCCCTGGCATCTGAATAAGTCACCCATCTGTTTCAGAAATTCCATTCAATTTCATAAACATTTATTGAACACCTACTACGATCAGAGCCGAGCACTCTGACAGATGCCTTAGGCATTACAAATACGAGTAGGTCTCAGCCTTGGTCTGGCAGGGGAAATAAGACGTGTGCAGGAATAATCACAACACCAGACAGAAGGAGAAGTCTGGGCGGTCTCTAGAGAGCCATGGACATATAGGGACAGCCAGGGGGCTGGGATTTAAAGAAGGTTCCTCTGGAAAGTAATAGGACTGAAACGGTGGATAAAATACGAGAGTCATAAGTGAGAAGTAAGGAGAAATATCCTTGTTAGGGGAGAATAAGAGAAGACTACCAAACGTAGAATAGATAGCTAGTGGGAAGCCACCGCATAGCACAGGGAGATCAGCTCGGTGCTTTGTGACCGCCTGGAGGGGTGGGATAGGGAGGGTGGGAGGGAGGGAGACGCAAGAGGGAAGGGATGTGGGAACAGATGTATATGTATAACTGAGTCACTTTGCTATAAAGCAGAAACTAACACACCATTGTAAAGCAATTATACTCCCAATAAAGATGTAACAAACAAACAAAAAAGGATGGCAGTCAAGAGCGGGCAGGACAAAGAATGGCATTGATACACAAAGGGAGTTGTGACTCTAGGAAATAAGGCAAGTTCAGGTACAAATGGTAGAAATCAGATTTCAAATCTCAACTTCTGGACTTGAATTCAATCTAAGATATGAAAATACAGTTAATCCTGAATTGATGTGGGTTTAGAGTGTTCTATTTTGGGAAATTGAATATTTTGGCTTTTGGAGAGTTACCATAAAACTTGAGATGAATGTAAAGTGTGGTGAACAAGACTTTAAACATATTTATTGAGGTGTTTCTGCTTACAAATACTGAACTTAACACACTGACTATTCTCCATGATTACTAAATATCCCTTTACTTGTTTTTTGAATGACTGCAGAATATTTCAATGTATGGCTGTACCTTAGGGTACCTAATGTTTCATATTTATGTTGCTTCTAATTTTCAGATGCTATAGATAAAGCTACAATAAAATTCTAATGGTTAATTTTTCTCAAGCGCTTACAGCGGTCCAGGCACTGTGTCAAGCACTTCTTTAAAAATTGTGAAGAAATCCACATAACAAAAAATTAACCATTTTAAAGTGAACAATTCAGCGACATTTGTGGATTCACAATGTTGTGCAACCACTACTTCTATCTAGTTTCAAAACACTTCTAGTTGCATCACCTTGGAAGGAATCTGTATCCATCAAATAGTTAACTTTTCACTCCTCTCACCCCCAGCTTCTGGCAACCACCAACCTGCATTCTACTTATGGATTTACCTATTCTGGATTTTTTACCTAATGGAATCATACAACATGATTCTGCCTTCTTTGTCTGGCTTCTTTCACTTAGCATAATGTTTTGAGGTTCATCCATGTTGTAGCATCTATTAGTATTCCATTTCTTTTTATGGCTAAATAATATTACATTGTATGTATATATCATGATTTGATTATCCATTCATCCCCTGAAGGACATTTGGGATGTTTCCAGCTTTGGTTATTGCAAATAGTGCTGTTATGAACGTGCATGTATATGTATTGTTTTTAATTCTTTGGGGTATATACCTAGGAGGAGAATTACTAGGTTATACAGTAATTCTACATTTATATTTTAATAGAACTCCAAGCTGCTTTCTGTAACAGTTAAAACATTTTACATGCCTACTAGCAATGTGTTAGGCTTCCAATTTCTCTCCATATCCTTGGTAACACTAATTTTCCTTTTTTTTTTTTTGGTTAGTGCCATCCTGGTGGGTGTGAAGTGGTATCTCATTGTGGTTTTGATTTGCATTTCCCTGATGACTAATGATGCTGAGCATCTTTTCATGTGCTTGTTGGCCCTTTATACATCTTCTCTGGAGAAATATCTATTTACCTTCCTTGCCCATTTTTTAAATTAGGTTACTTACCTTTTTTATTACTGAATTGTAAGAGTTTTCTATATATATTTTGGGTACTAGACCTTATCAGATATATGATTTGCAAATATTCTCTCAATTCTATAGGTTCTCTTTTAACTTTCTTGATAATGTCCTTCGATGAACAAAAGTTTTTAATTTAAAGTCCAATTTATTTTTTCTTTTATTGCTCACTTAAGCTTTTGATATCATATCTAAGGATCCATTGCCAAACCCAAAGTAATGAAGATTTACTCCTATGTTTTATTCTAAGAGTATTATGGGTTTAGCTCTTATATTTTTTTTTCATTTTTTACATCTTTATTGGAGTATAATTGCTTTACAATGGTGTCTTAGTTTCTGCTTTATAACAAAGTGAATCTGTTATACATATACATATGTTCCCATATCTCCTCCCTCTTGTATCTCCCTCCCTCCCACCCTCCCTATCCCACCCATCCAGGTGGTCACAAAGCACCGAGATGATCTCCCTGTGCTATGCGGCTACTTCCCACTTAGCTCTTATATTTTTGTTGTTGATTCATTTTGAGTTAATTTTTGTATACAGTGTGAGGTAAGGATTTGTTTTCATGTGGATATCTAGTTGTCCCAGCACCATTATTTGTTGAAGAGACTGTTGTTTCTCCATCATATGGTCTCAGTACCCTTGTCAAAAATCAATTTGAGATAGATGTATGGGTTTATTTCTGGACTCTCAATTCTATTCTGTTGATCTGTATGTCTATGCTATGCCAATACCACCTTGTTTTGATGACTATAGCTTTGAGGTAGATTTTGAAATCAGGGAGTATGACTTCTCCAACTTTGTTCTTCATTTTTAAGATTGTTTTGGCTATTCAGAGCCCCTTTCAAATCCACATGGCTTTCACATCTATAAAAAAGGCTTTTGGGATTTTGATAGAGATTGCATTCAATCTGTAGATCACTCTGGATACTATTGCCATCTTAATAATATTAAGTCTTCCAATTCATGAACATGAGATGTCTCTGCATCTATTTAGCTCTTCTTTATACCTTTCAGTGATGTTTTATAGTTTTCAGTGAATGTCTTTCACCTCTTTGTTTAAATGTATCCCTAAGTATTTTATTCTTTTGGGTACTAGTGTAAATGGAATAGTTTTTTAATTTTTCTTTTCAAATTATTCATTGCTGGTGTAAAGAAACACAACTGATTTTTTTGTTGATCATGTATTCTGCAACTTTGCTGGATTTATTAGCTCTAGTAGGTTTTTTGTGGATTCTCTGATGTTTTCTTTATATAGGATTATGTCATTGGTGAACAGAGATGATTTTACTTATTTCCTTCCTATTTGGATGCCTTTTGTTTCTTTTTCTTGCTTAATTGCTCTGGATAGACCTACTAGTTCAATGTTGGATAGAAGTGGTGAAACTGGGCATCCTCTTCTTGTTTCTCATTTTTTCCTTCATTCTATTAAATGTGATGTATTATATTGATTGATTTCCTTATGTTCAGCCATCCTGTGCCAAAGACTTATAAGTAAGTTATCACATTTAATCCTTACAATCACCTATGAGATGTGGGTAATTTTTTCTTCCTTTTTAGTGTATTTTAAAATGTATAGTATGGTTAAATTATACTCACAGATTTTCAGAGTTTGTGGGCTAGTATCATTCATCTGATTTCAGAACCTACACTCTTAATCATTTTTGCCAGTCACGGAATGTTTCTGCACATGCATTTTTATTCTTTCAAATACTATTTATTATGTATGTACTCTGTGCCAGACACAGTAATATGCACTGAGGATACAAAAATAAAAAAGAACAGAATTCTTACTTATGGAGTTTAGTTTCTCTATTCCTTTCCTCACACTGGCCCCTCTCTGGTCCCTCCAAGAAACCAAAGATCAGCTTTGTGTCACTATAGAGTCTGCATTTTCTCAAATTTTTTATAAATGGAATCATACAGTATGTACTTTTTTCCCCTTTCATTCATAATTTCTTTAACTCATCATAATTATTTTGAGATTTATCCATGTTATTACATACATCAATAGCTAATTCCTTTTTCTTGCTAAGTAGTAATCTGTTGTCTGGATATGCCACATTTTGTTTATGATTCATTTGCTGAAGAACATTTGGGTATTTTCAGTTTTTTGGTGATTATGAATAAAACTGCTATAAATATGTGTACAAGTCTTTGTGTGAATGTATGCTTTCATTTCCCCTGGATAATACCTAGGAGAGTAGGATCCTTTGGGAAGTGTGACTTTATAAGATTCTGTCAATGGTTTACAAAGTTGCTGTGCTATTTTACATTCCCACAAAGAGTGTGTGAGATTTCCAGTTTTCTTTTTTTGTTGTTGTTTTTATTCTTGCCTAATTGTACAGGCCAGAACCTCCAGTACATCTTGAATAGAAGTGAGAGTGGCCATCCTTTTGTCTTCTTGATCTTAGCAGGAAAATATTCTGTCTTTCATCATTAAGTATGATGTTACTTGTATGTTTTTCTTTGATGACCTTTATCAGGGTCAAGAAGTTCAATTCTACTCCAAACTTGGAGCAAACTCCAAGTTTGCTGAGAGGAATAGATGTTGAATTTTGTCAAATGCCTTGTCTATGTCTCTTAAGATGATCATATAGTTTTGTTTTGTTTCTTAGTTTGTTAATATGGTGAATTACATCAATCGTTTTTGGATAATAAGTCAACCTTGCATGCCTGGCATAAACCCCACTTGGTCATGGTGTATATTTGTTTTTATTTTTTGTTGGATTTGGTTTGTTAAAAATTTTAAAGAATTTTTGTATCTATGTTCATGAAGGATATTGGTCTATAGTTTGCTTTTTTGGTAATGTCTTTATGTAGTTTTGGTATCAGAGTAATGCTGATCTCATAGAATGAGTTGGAAATTATTCCATCCTCTTCATTTTTTTAAGATTATAAAATTGTTATTATTTCTTCCTTAAATGTTTTGTGGAATCCATCACTGTTATCACATGGACCTGCGGTGTTCTTTACTGGTAAGTTTTTAATTAAAAATTCAAGGTCTTCAATGTATAATAGGGTTATTCGGGTTATATTTCTTCTTGATTGAGCTTTGTTAATTTCTGTCTTTCTGAATTTGTTCATTTCTTCTAAGTTTTCAAATCCATTGGCATAAAGTTGTTCATTATATTCCCTTTTTATGCTTTAATCTGTAGAGCTTATAGTAATGTCACCTCTCTCATTCCTGATATTTTTAATTTGTGTCTTCTCTCTCTTTTTTTCTGATCATCCTAGTTTGAAGTTTGTCAGTTTTATTCATCTTCTCTAAAAATTATCATTTGGTTCTATTGATTTTTCTCTATTTTTTTTTTTTTTGTTTTTTATTTCATTGATTTTCCCCTGCCTTGGTCTATTATTTCCTTTCTTCTGCTTACTTTGGTTCTCACTTGCCCTTCGTTTTCTTGTTTCTTAAAGTGGAAGCTGAAGTCATTGATCTGAGGCATTTCTTCTTTTCCAATAAAAGTGTCTAGTACTAAAATTTCCCCCTGAGTGCACCCACAAAACCTGATATGTTGTGTTTTCACATTCATTCAGTTCAGAATAGTTTCTAATTTCCTTTTTGCTTTCTTCTTTGACCTATGGGTTATTTAGAAATGTGTTGTTTAGTTTCCAAATATTTGGAGATTTTTCATAATTTTTCTGCTTCAATTTCTAATTTAATTCCTGTGTTGGAGTGCATATTTTGTATGACTTGAATTATTTTAAATTTATTGACTTGTTTTATGGCCCAGAATCTGGTCTATCTTGGTAAATGTTCTGTGTGTACTTGGAAAGAGTGTTGTTGGGTCAATGTTAGGTCAAGTTGGTTGATAGTGTTTTTTAATTCATCTATATCCTTGCTGATTTCCTGTCTTGTTCAATAACCCCTTCCTTTGCAATATATAATCTGTTGTTGATGCTCTCTGATGTTTTATTCATTTCAGACGTTGTAGCTTACATTTCTAGAAGTTCTATGTGGGTCTTTTTTCTGTATCTTCCATGTCTTTAATTCAGTTTTGAACATATGGAGTACAGTTATAGTAACTATTTTCATGGTTTTTTCTGGAGAAGGTAAAGACAGCTTCCCTGAGACTTAAAGAATGAGTAGGCATTTACCATGGGAAGGGGGTAGAAGGGGTGGTAGTATGCAGCCAAACAATTGTATTCCAAGCAAAATGAACATGTAAAGGTCCTCAAGCAGGAAGGGCTTTAGAGTTTCAAGAAATACAGAGAAGGTCAGAATGGGTGGCACAGAGTATGGTGAAGAGAGGGAGAGTGGTGAAAGGTGTGCTTGGGACGAATGAGGGCAGCAGATCACACAAGGCCTTCTAGGCATGTGTCTTAGTCAGCATAGGCTACATTATGCTGTGATAACACATATCCCCCAAATCTCTGTGGCTCACACAACAAAGGGTTATTTACTGCTCACGTCACGTGTTCGTAGGAAGCTGACTGAGACTCTGTTCCACATTTCCAGTCAGGGACGAGAGCTAAAGGAGCAACTTTTAACAGGATATACCTACTCTATGGCAGAGGGGAAAGACTCTTGGTGAGCTGCCATACAGCTTTCAAAGCATCTGTCTGGAACTGGCATATGCACTTCCACTCACATCTCATTTGTCAATGGGATGGGAGGAGCAGCAAATATTTGGTAACAATAATACAATCTACCACATAGTGCTAAGGATTTTAACCTTTATCTGAAGAACAATAGAAAGCCAGCTTCAGTGGAATGTTAAGCAAAAGAGGGACATTATAATTCCATCTAATAAGAACAGACTTTATTTCTGGGAAAAAATCAAAAGTAATTTGGAATCAAAGTCAGAGAAATAAGATGGATGATCATACTCAGTAATATTGTTTGGGTCAAAAAACAGGATAAAAATTTTATGAAAGTAGGAAGATTGATTTTTCTTTGAGATTATGTAATGCTATTATGGCATATTTTATGTTTATAACTGCCCAGCAGAACCATCTTAAAAGGAATGACAGTTATTTGCATATGTAGCTTCTGATGTCTTTTTTTTAAAAAGCATTATTTTATAATAGTATCTTGAGCACCGTATTCTGATGATTGCTATTACAAACTTAGAGTGCAATGTAAAACTGAATTTTACACTGCAGTTACATTGAATGTTACTTAATCTTTCTTTGCAATATAAGCAATGGTGGGTTTGAAAGGGTTAGTGTTTTTGTCCTGGTGCCTCAAGGGAAGGGACAGATAAGCACCAGGGGCCGAGCCAACCCTCAGACACAGCTAGATGTGATCCTTTGAAACCAGAACTCCAATTCACTCTAGGGTTTGAAAGAACACAAGTCCTCTGGGGAGGAGAGTGTTACCCTTGATGGGCATGGCCTCTGTGACAGTGAAGTCAGGGAAAAAGGAAATCCAAATCTGAATGTGTTCTCTTTGAGGACATAAGTCTTGCCTTTCAGTGACCATCTGTACTCCAGCTGCCGGGCCATAGTCCAGCAGAGGAAATTACACTGGAACCAGGAGGTGTCCTCCTACAACTCCAAGGCTAGGTCAGGTGTCCAGACACTCTGTTTATATCTCTACTGTAGCACTTGCCAGTTAATTTAAATGGTCTGCGAGTGTGACATTTTTCCCCATAGACCATAAAGTCCCTAAAGGCAAGAACAGTGTCTTATCTACCTTTGTATCCACCACCTAGCATAGTGCCTGCAGACACTCAACCAAACTGATGCGGGAAGAGAAGCCCATTGATCTAGCCATTCATTCCTCTGAACAAGCTTGGCAGTGGCTCTGTTAGAGGAAAGAGATTTTCAGACTCTTTTTGGCTAATGCCTGGGAAGACCTCCAGATGAATGCACAGCGTGAAGGAGGCAGAGGGCCAGGAGGCATGCTGGCAGGAAGCTGTGTCCAGAGACCCACCTGAGAGAAGCTCCTGCCAGCGGAACGGGCAGCAGAACCCACAGGAGAGACCCACAGATGATGGCAGGAAAGCCTGAGCCGAAACTGGAAAGATGTTGGGAACCTTGGAGGAAAGGCATCAGACGCTACCATTGCTTTTTGCTTGATATTAGATGTTTCTTTCATACCTTGTGACTAGTATGTGCAAGGAGAAGAGCCCTGGGCTCTCCAGATTTTCCAGGTTTTTAAATGGGAATTAAAACCAAGAAAATTATGACCCCCTGTCCAAATTATCCTGAGCTCCTTATTGGGTGGCAGTGTGTCTTACTCATAGTTATCTCCCACATGAAGTGAAAGAAGAAAAGGCTGTATGTATGTGTATGTGGAATGTGGCCTGAAGTTGGGACAGATTCACCCGCAATTTCCTATATCTTATATAATTATAAGGCTATGTCCTGATTAGTTCATACATATATTACTCAATATTAACTTACTGAGAACTTGTCTTTTGTCTGTTTCATAAAAGTAAAAGAAAGCTAATCAGTTATGTGTTTCTGGGAAAACAGGAGTTTTGCTGGTTTTTAGAGCCTGGTGAGTATAAACCTTAAAGAGCTTCATTCTCCCTGTGTGCCCTCCTAGGAGCGGTAACCACCTAGGACTTCTGCTTCCAGTTTGTAGCTTCATTACCTCCTAGCCTATTTTGGACTGTGACTCAAACCACCAGGCAGATAATTGTTTATTTAATAGGTTTTAGGCAAACTGTGATCTTGTAGGCAAATAAACATGGGAAACCTTGGTCAAAAAGAGCTAAACAAGTTCCTTTACTGTGGACTTCCTTAGAATCTCCATTATAATACACTCTGGAGGGTGGGTCTATAGCATTTCCCAACTTATGTGACATCAGAACTCTTTCCTTGCAGATATCTCATAGGAATAGTGTTCTACATAACCCACTGTGACATTTCCTGGAAAGCAGGAGCCAGGAGCATCAAGTCAGTTACTTTAATATGAACCCAGCTCTGCCACTGGGAGTGACCCAGGCCACTGAGAGCCTTGGCCATGGCAGAGATCTTGGATCATTACTGTAAATGTCTTTGTAAATCACTGCACCTTTCTGGGGTTCAGTTTCTCTTTTTGAAACATAGAGAAGTTAGCTACCTTTGGACAATATCTAAAGTCCCATCCACTATGCAGTTCTCTGATATTCCATCCTGTCCTTTGCCAGGAAGACATTATCAAAACAATAGCAATTTTTGTATCTCAAAGATAACATATAAGAAAATCCAGGCTTTCACATTGCTATAGCAATTTCTCTGATCACTTCACTCCCTGAGTCCCCCACCTCCACTCCAAAAGCCAGCTTGGGGTTTTGTTCCACCTTGCTAATAGGATAAAGTCCAAATTTGGGCTCTTACAATTGGTTCTGTTCTATTATTACTACCTTCTTCCCAACCACTCACTCCCCCTACCTTCTCCCCATGTTACAGTAAACTATTCACCCTTCCCTTCTTGAAATAATCTTTTCTTTCTCTTCTGCCTCTGGTAACCCCTACTTATCCTTCCAAATGTCACATCATCTATGAGCCTTACCCTGACTTTCCTAGGAAGAGTCACAGTGCCCCAAGCCACCACAACATTGTGGGTATTTTCATGTAGGCCCTTGATGGATGTTTGTTGAATTAAATTGAACACTGATATGGATTTCTGGCTTCCTGTTTCAATGAAGAAAGGACCTTTATGATCGCATAGTGTTTGATGCCAGGACCCAATTTTATGACATAAGTCTACCCCCTGGGCATCTATAGCTGAGTGTCACATCCTAACACATGAACAGCTACAAGGGAAATTTGTCTGGGATTTGAATATTGGGTCAATGAACAAAGAGTCTGAAAACAGCAGGAGTTAATTAATGAAAGCCATCATGGCCTGAGCATACTAGTGGCAGAGCAAGACTAATAGTCTGTTTTATTGGTTACAGTTATGGCTTCCAGAAACTGCTGGAATCACCTATCTGTTTCCAAACATTGTTCTCTATCTTGCTCACTGATTCTATGAACTCCTGATAAACTTAAGCAAGACCAGAGTCTGATTCTGTTGCCACAACAGAATCCTAGCTGATGCAGGGAGGCAGGAGGAAGTCGAGTGGGACATTCTCAGTTAGAATGGTGAGCATCCTGCATCTGCATATGATATTGAGGGTTCAGATCTATGGGAGGTGGAGAGATCCCAATTTTTTAAAAGCATAGAACCTGTAGTGATTAATTAAAATTTTGTCATTATGTATTTTTTCAATGAATGGATACTAAAGAGTTTGACTGCAATTCCCTGGAGGGTTGTAAAATTTTTTGACACTAAAAAGAGATCCTTGCCTTGAGTTAGAAAAAGAGTTTTTATGCATCAACAAAAGCATAATCCACAAAAGAGAAAAAAGCCATAAATTGGACTTTATCAAAATTAAAACCTTTTTCTCTGTAAAGGATACTTTTAATAAAATGAAAAAACAAGCTACAGACCAGGAGAAGAATATTTGCTAATTATATATCCGACAAAGACATATCCAGAATATATAAAGAACACTCAGGGCTTCCCTGGTGGCGCAGTGGTTGAGAGTCCGCCTGCCGATGCAGGGGACGCGGGTTCGTGCCCCGGTCCGGGAAGATCCCACATGCCGCGGAGCGGCTGGGCCCGTGAGCCGTGACCGCTGAGCCTGCGCGTCCGGAGCCTGTGCTCAGCAGCGGGAGGGGCCACAGCGATGAGAGGCCCGCGTACCGCAAAAAAAAAAAAAAAAAAAAAAAAAAGAACACTCAAAACTCAACAATTATAAAACAAACAATCCAATAAAAAAAAGTAGACAAAAGATCTGAACAGATATTTCACCAAAGAAGATATACCAATGGAAATAAATACATGGAAAGATAGTAACAGCAATAGCCATAGGGAAATACAAATTAAAACTGCAATGAGATACCACTATATTCCTATTAGAAAGTATAAAGTATAAAGAAACTAACAATAACAAGTGCTCGCAAGGACGCAGAGCAACCAGAATTCTTATGTATAGCTGAAGGGGATGCAAAATTGCACAGCTACCTTGGGAAATAGTTGGGTAGTTTCTTATAAAGTTAAACATATACTTATCAAGTAATCCAATAATCCTATTCCTAGGTATATACCTAAAGGAAATGAAAACTTATGTTCACATAAAACCCTGTATATGAATGTTTATAATCAGCTTTACTCATAGCTACCCCCAAACTAAAAACAACCCAAATTTCCATAAGCAGGTAAACAGAAAATCAAATTGTGGTTATACATATAATGGAATACTACTTAGTGATAACAAGATACAAAAGATTATACACATACCAACATGGATGAATCCCAAAAGCATTTTGCTAAGTGAGAGAGTCTAGACCCAAAAGGCTACATACTATATGATTCCCTTTATGTGACATTCTGGAAAAGGCAAAGCTATAGAGTCAGAAAACAGAGCAGTTGTTGGCAGGGATTTGGGGGGTGGGGGCTGGGGAGTGGGGAGGGTTGATGACTAAGGGGCAGCAAAAGGAATTTTTGGAGGTGATGAAATTGGTCTGTATCATGATGGATAAATGACTCTATACATTATTCAAAACCCACAGAACTCTACACCACAAAGAGTAAATTTTACTATATAAAAAAATAAAGTTTGGGCCTCCCTGGTGGCGCAGTGGTTAAGAGTCCGCCTGCCGATGCAGGGGATACGGGTTCGTGCCCCGGTCTGGGAGGATCCCATATGCCGCGGAGCGGCTGGGCCCATGAGCCATGGCCGCTGGGCCTGCGCATCCGGAGCCTGTGCTCCGCAACGGGAGAGGCCACAACAGTGAGAGGCCCACATACCGCAAAAAAAAAAAAAAAAAAAAAGGAAAAAAAATAAAGTTTAAGAAAAGATCCTTGTTTATGAAGCCTATGGCATTTTTGGAGGGTGAGGAAGGCTGATCCTTGTCAAAACAGTAAAAAGTCGGGCTTCCCTGGTGGCGCAGTCGTTGAGAGTCCGCCTGCCGATGCAGGGGACACGGGTTCGTGCCCCGGTCCGGGAAGATCCCACATGCCGCGGAGCGGCTAGGCCCGTGAGCCATGGCCGCTGAGCCTGCGCGTCCGGAGCCTGTGCTCTGCAACAGGAGAGGCCACAACAGTGAGAGGCCCACGTACTGCAAAAAAAAAAGAAAGAAAGAAAGAAAAAAAAAAAAACAGTAAAAAGTAAAGGAAACAAATTATGAAATTTAGATTACATTTTAATATAATTATTAATAAAAATGCACAAACAGAATTCATGAAGCTTAGGGACTTTTTGTATACCGTAATTGAAATAAAATACTACCACTTTTTACAGAATTCCCAATTTTTAAAAATAACCCTAAAAGAACACGTTTCATTGAGTACCATTTTCATGGTTGATCATAAAAGCCCTGTTTTCTTCCCCATGGATCACAAAAAAAATCCTCTCTTTAACCATGTAGTATTCAAGAGAAAATGTTTGAAGTTCTGTTTACTTGATCTTTTCACTTGGTTTTCTTTTCCTGTGAAGATTTTTCAAATCAAAGAGCAGGTCTAAAGTTTGTATCAGTTGAATGGGTCATTTTACTGAAATTTCACTGAAGTGAAGCTGTGGCACTTTCTTTGGAATTAAAGTCTTTCTTCATGGTAAAAGCTTATCGATCAGAGCCCTGCATCTCCAATGATTTTATGGGAGCACAATCATCTTGCTTTAAAACAAAGTTAAAATCAATGTATTCAAAGATGAACATGCTACTGAGCATCGGAGAGTGAATTAAAATTTTGATTCCTTTTGCATTAGTGAACAAATGTTTTTAAAGCATTGGAAGAAAAGCTAACTTCTTTAATGCAACATGAACTCTCCTGGTAAAATTCGTAGGATAAAACAGAAGCAGTGGGCTATCAAGTTTCCAAATTAGTAAGCAATTCTGTGAATGAGGATACACAGTAGGAAGGCAGTGTCTGCTCAGGGTCACTCATACACTGCAGCTCTCCAAATGTATTCCCTCCCTGCCCTTGTACACCTCACAGAGCCAGCAGGTATATATTCCCCCATACCTCAGGCCTCATGTGCTACTGGAGTTATGGCAGTATTTACTTTTGAGCAAATACAACATTCCTTCTAAGTGCAACCATTTCTGTCCCAAGAGAAATAAATAGTACTGCTGGGTCTAAGCTGAGAACTGAATTATTCTATAAGACCGGCTCAGGTGTTTTAGGAAAAGTAACTCATTCAGTCAGATTTTCTGTCTGTGTTGCTAGAATAATGTACAGAGTTTTGAAAGCTACATTGATTTTTTTTTTCAGGTCACTTGGGTACTTTTTGACTTTGGGTATATAAAGTGGTTTCCCCAAAGCTCTTATTTGCTACCCAAACTAGGAACTTGCCTTGTTGAAATTATGTCCCTGGCTGAGGGGTTAAAATAGTAAAGGAAGAAGGGGCAGTAATCTTGAGGTTGTCCTCATAACCAGGAACCCAAGGGAAGGACTCTCGGGAGGCGATGATTAAGTCATACCTTAAACAATGAGCAAAACCAGTAGCATCGATAGCGTGACACCAGGAAGTAAAGACTTCATCTACAGTTCCGCCGTCCTCTTCAAACACCAAGACGATGATAAGTGTTGAATAAATGCTTGTTGACATGAGTCTGTACAACCCATTCCCTGCATATTCTGTACTTTTTAAAGGTAATCACAAAAACTAACATTTATTGCATGCTTATCCTGTGGTCACCACTTCTAGTGCTTCACTGGCATTTTATCACGTGATACCCACAACACCACCTGAGAAATGGATGGTATTGTTATCTCCTTTTACAGGCAAACAATGATCCCTATGAAATTAAATAATGTGCCCGAGTTCAAAATATTGGTATATATTGGTGACAGGGTGAAAATCCCGGAAATCCAGATCCTATACTCGGGGCCACCACACTACACTGTGTATTATGAGCAGCGTAAATTAAAAGAGGTCCATAAACTAAACAAGGAAGAAGAAGAAGGAGATGACATTGATTTTAGTGAAGAAGAGGATGTGAGAGAAACAAAGGATGAAAACAACTATGACAAAGACTTTTCTTTCAAGCTTAGCAACTTATGTCCTGTTGCAACTTGGTTTAAGAAAACCATTATGACAGCCATTACTCAGTAGCCTTTTCTGAGCAGAAGTCATTGGTCTTCTCTGATCTTTTCATCTTTACTCACTAGGATGTGATGGACAGTCCCCATGAGCCCAAACGAGCAAGGCTAAGGTAGTGTTCCACAGCTGGTCTAAGAAACATCACTTCCTTCACCTTGGAGCTGCTCACTATCCAATGTCTAGTTGCTGTGGGTCTGCTCGCTGGTTACCACGACACCAAGGAAACACTGGCCAGCGTGTTCAGTGCTGCACCATCAGGAAACAAACCTCTGATTGGGAGGTGGGGCTGGCATTCACTGTCCCCAGCAGGCAGCAGCTGCCGGGAGCTCTGATTTCCATACTCTTTCCTTGAATCTTCCTGGCAGCCCCAGCCTGAGAGAGTCTGCCCTGAGGTCAGGTTGTGGACACTTCATCCTCAGAGCATTCAGAGACTAAAGAGAGAGCAGGCTAACTTCAGATCTGCTTATAGGGTAAATTACATAGAAGCTGACTCAGGCATGGATCTGTACACACCCTAAGGAAAGGAAGGGTTCCTGAGCCCAAGAGTCTCTCCATCACTTCCATCAACTCAGGGAAGGCAGAGAAGCCACAAAGCAAAGACCCGCCTGTCCCCGCAGACCCTGCCAGGTCAGTTCAGGACAGGCTCATGGGCTCTGCTTGCTCCAAACAAGTGGTTCCCAGACTTTCAATTTCATGGACTGCTAAAATGACCAAAACCATGATGGGACTAATCTAGTGCCAACTATTTATTCTGCCTAGTATGGACATCAAAAGAAGCAAGCAGACAAACTACTGTCTACTGTTTGCTTTCATATCATAATAAGATGGATGTTTTCATAGCAAAAGGGAATTAAGTTAAAGGATATCTTAATACCACTGTTATTTAGTCAAAGGACATACTCAGCAGTCCTTTCTGTCCTGTACACATGAACATTACCTTTTCTTTATTTTCTTGTTTTTGCCACAGCCCAGCTCTTGAAAACCACTGCTCTAAACCACTCTGATCCACCACTGTTTTGGAATTGGGAAGATCACAAAAAATTTTCCTACTTGGAGGAACGTATGGGATAAATGCAGGGACCATTTCAAGTGTGCTGGGGATATCCATGCGGTGGCCTGATTCTCTATAGCACAAAGGGCCTAACAGAACTGAGGATGAGTCTAAGTGCCCCACACATATACGTCCTGCGTGAACTACGACAAGTAACATAACCTCCCTGAACCTTGGTTTCCTCATCTGTAGAACAGGGTAGATAATGCTCTAGAGAAAGGGGGGGGGGATGAACGAAAGCACCCAGCCCCATGCCTGGCTCTGTGAGCTTCCCCACCCTCTGCCCCGGCGCGGCTTTCCTGCCTGCAGGGACTCATCTTCCCTGACATGTCTCAGGACTGTGATCTCCTAGGTCTCAATAG
Source organism: Mesoplodon densirostris (assembly GCF_025265405.1). Taxonomy (NCBI): domain Eukaryota; kingdom Metazoa; phylum Chordata; class Mammalia; order Artiodactyla; family Ziphiidae; genus Mesoplodon; species Mesoplodon densirostris. The sequence continues at coordinate 12,256,821 of NC_082677.1, read as the reverse complement.
GTATTTGTGGAATGAACAAAAGAGTGAAAAAAAGAATGAGAGAAGAAGAATCTTGTACTCTTTGGACAAGAACTTATGGGAGTCATGCTCCCTGAAATATGGCCCCCAACCATCTGCATTGCCTTTGGTGACAGTATTTCAAGAGGAGAATTTGTTTCCTCTTCAGCCTCCATGAAGTGAATCCTCCAGCCATTTAAGTTTCCCCCTAGGTGTCTGTTCACTCTCTCCACCAGCAGGCTGATCTCAATAATTGCTTGACTCTCATATGGACCCACCACTGTTCTCACCCCCTCATTTCTTAATGTGCTTCCCACCCAGCTGCAACTGAATGGTCGATCTTATAATGACTCACTGGCAATACTCCATTGCATCCTTGCTTCTCTGTCCACTGTGGCTCTCGCTTGGCAAAACCCTGACCCTTGTTAAGTACAACCCTCTATCAACTCTAAATCTTCAGCTGCATAATGACTGCTTCTGGAAAACACATCCAGCCTTGTCTGTGGTCTCACTTGGAACTCATGACTCCTAACCTTGAGTGGGCCCTAGTGCTGCTTAGAGATGCTCTGACATTTCCCTGGTTCAGTCCCTCACCTGCTGTCCTAGACAAGCACCTCACCCCTAGACCACCTCCCCTCCCATTCCCTCTCTCACTTTCCTGATAACCTCACACCTTCTTTTCTCTCCCCTGACCTCCAAACTTCCCCCTGCCCCATCCTCACTCTCAGGTGGAGACTGTGCTTTCCATTTCACAGAGCGAGCAGAGGAGACCAGAAGACAACATTCATGTGCTCCTACCACCTCATACGATTTTCTGAGCCAGTGGCCAGGTTCTTTGTCTCTCCTCCTGCTCTGGTGGATGAACTGTTCTTCAGCAAACAGACTAGACTCCAGGGAAACAAAATTAAAAGGTGTGGCCCCTGATCCCATGGAGCATATGACCTAATGGGATGACAGGCAAGTAAATTAAAAATGATAATAAGATTCATGGTTCCTGATGGAGAGATCTAAATAGCAGATGGAGCCCCCAAACAAGGAGCATTGGGTCTGCTTAGGTGGAACATCAGGGCGGGGTTTGCATTTGAGTTGACCTGAAGAAGAAACAACCATGAGAAGGGGGAACACTCTACCAGAGGAAAGCCTGATTATTAAAACCACACAGCCATAAACATTGCCTACCATTAGCGATCAAGTGATTTAAAAATAATAACCCAACCAGACAGTGCTAACTTTGTGAATCTGAAACCATTGACTGAAAACATCACCCATGGTATCGTCCACGCCTTCCAGTTGCTTCTAACAAGCACAGAGCCTGGAAATGACAGAGAATTAGCCTGCAAATGGCAAACAATATCCAAGGTAGCAGAAGGAGGTGTGGACAAAGCAAGTGACATCTGGGTTCTCGTCACAGCCCTGACATTTACCAAATGAAGTTCTAAAAAAGTTATACCCTTCCTGGACTTCACTTTCCTCATCTGTAAAACAAAGGGTTTAGAGTATGGCATTTCTAAGGTCCTTCCAAATTCTAAAACTGGGTGACCAGTGAATACATCTATTATGGATTGTTCGTGTCCCCACAAAATTCATATGTTGAAACCTAACCCCCAATGGGAGTGTATTAGGAGGTAGGGCCTTTGAGAGGTGATTAGGTTTAGATGAGATCATGAGGATGGGACCCTCATAAATGGGATTAGTGCCCTTTTAAGAGTCACAAGAGAGCTTGAAGCTCTCTTTTCTCCACCAGTCAAGAATACAATAAGCAGATGGCTGTCTATGAACAAGGAAGCAGGCTCTCACCAGATATCGGACCTGCTGACACTTTGATCCTGGACTTCCCAGCCTCCAGAACTGTGAGAAATAAATGTTTGTTGTTTATGCCACCCAGTCCATGGTATTTTGTTAATAGCAGATCGAACTGACTAAGACAATATCAGAGTTTTTAATGTATGGAAACAAAAGGAGAAGAAAGTCCTCTTGAGTTGGAGGGTTGAAACCTGGGCTTCTAATCTCAGTCATGGCTCTCTGGGGTGGTGCAAGCTCTGGGAGTGACTGGGAAATTCACTTGAGCTCCTTGTTCTAAGATGCTACATCCTCCTCAGAGAACACTTCTGATGGATTCTCTGAAAGTCTTGCAAGATCTTTGACTATAATGTTGGCAGATTTCTGTTCTCTCTGCTGACAAGGAAATGACAGGAAAGTGTTTGTGTTGTGTGGATGGCTTCTGGTGCCCCATCAACATCTGGCTTTAAGGCTGAGTCAATACCACTTTTTTTCTCTCAGTGAGTGCCTTGAGATGCTCATTCCAAGAACAATAGCCAATCCTTATTAATTAGCCTTTATTCCCTCTGAAAAATGCCTCAGTCACATTTAGGATGAGATTTAGTCAGTCCTATGCTCGATGCCAATTTCTAGAGTCTTATCCATGATACTTCCTCATTTTAATAACTTCCTATGAGGCTCTCAGTTTATCCACTTGTACTTTTAAACATCAATCAGGACAGTTGTGCATGCGGGCAGTAGAACCCCTAAAACTGGACTCGGGGGAATATGGAAAAAGAGGGAAAGGTGGCTTTGCGTCTGGTCCCCTGAAGGGCCCACTTGCTCTCTGAAGGGCCGGGAAGCGCTTCTCTCTGCAGCAGGAAGCACTGCAGTCGGCCACAGCTGGAGCAGCCTTGGGGATGTGTCACTGCCACCAGCCACCTGTGTTGGGAACTCGGCCCCACTGGCAGCCAGCTCGATCTGTGCCAGTGTTTGGCAGATTTCCCCGAGTGGAAATCTGCCAATTTAAATGAAGTGGTGCTCTGTGTATGCCGTTCCCTCTGACTCTCGGTAAAATAATCACTGCTTCACCTCTTTTATTGCCTTGTTGTTCATCTGATAGGAGGCTGGGGCAGGGGTGGGGGTAGGGACTGCTTGATGTGAGTGGTGAATTCCCAAGGAAGGAAGCATTTTAATGGGTAACTGAAAGCCAAAGATAATCTTCCCAGCTGGTTGGCGTGGAGGAGAGGTGCTGAGAGGAGAAGCACACATCCTGACCTCAGGGTGATCCGGCAGATGGATGGGAAAGCGCGATCCTCACCATCTGGGTAATCCATGTGTACAAAGTCTGTGGTTAACTGTACCCATCCTTTGCAAAATAGCATATGTCACAGCCACCCAATACCATCCATGACTAAAACCTGTTCAAATTTGTGAACAGCCTGGAAGAACAATGAGAAAACTCTTAATTGGGGTCTGTTTGTGCTTCCCTTATAAAAGAGACTGATGTGTTGGAGGTCTTGTGATTCGCTTACAAGCTTTGGAACCATGTGTGAGGGCTGACCCAGGCAGGGCCTCCCCAAAGGACAAGGATCAGCATTTTAATGTCACCGAGGATGGCTTTATATGCTATAACATTTGTTGTCCCCAATTCTATTCACAATGAACAATTTATGTAAAAACAAATAAACAAATAAAACTACCAGGAGATGATTAGCTTTGAAGCATGAAGTGTCTGCCCTCTTGGTTTCTTTACACGTGCTAATTGCTTTCCAGTGGCCCACATGGAAAAGGACCTAAGGTTGGAACAGTTATTGCTGGAGTATCTGGTGAGATTATATGAAAGGACATTACAGGCTGTAAAGTGATATACAAGTGTAAAGTGATATCCAGGAAGGAATATGTAGGAAAGCTTCTATTATTACTATAAATATCCACTCCTGTGGATATTTATAGTAATAATAGAAGCTATCCTACATATTCCTTCCTGGATCTCTCCTCTCTGTGATTGCAGAGCCTTTACTTATACCACAAACATGTACATGCAAGAATCCCCAGATTACATGAGGGAAGCTCTTGTGCCTGTTACTTTTCTCCCTCTGGCCCTCATCCATTCTGTACAGTTTTCTCCTTCTTCATGAGTACATAGGATTCCTAGGCTTTTCTCTGGCAGTTCAGAAGTCCTCCTGTCCCCCAGTGGACCCTCCCAAACCTACTTTCTCTTTTTATCTTTCTGCCCAATCTCCATCTTAGCTGTCACAGCTTTTCTGGGTGAAACCCTTAGTTGTTTGTGTCCTTGATCACCAGTGGAAAGACCAAGTTGTAGACACAAAAAAGACATTGTATTTTTTCTGCATGTCTAATTTGTAGCAGAGTTCAATTTAGGGTCCTTTTGCCCATAGAATGGTGGAGAGGGACAAGACAACAACAGGCTCCCACCAAGCATGAGACAGGAGATTGTTTCTTGACTTTCCTGGGGTTATTGACTGCTTAGGTGTTAGGCTCTGTGGTCACCTGACTCTCGTCTCCTAACTTTTCATGTAGCATTGCCACTTGCTGGCTGCTGACCCTGGGCAATTATTTGGTATCTCCAATCTCTTGTTTTCTCATCTATAAAATGAGAATGATAAATAGTACCTGACTTATACGGTTGCTCTGAAGATTAAATGAGAGAGTTCTTGGGAAGTGCTTGGACCTGGCCTCACACACACTAAGCACTCAAGAAATGCTAGCAATTATGATTCTTCCTGTCATCACCTTGTCATATGTATGGACATGAAATCTGCCATTTTCCTGGACTTCTAACCCTGGGATCCCAAGAGTACAGGATGGATGCTTACAAGCAAGTTGGCTAGAGAATTTTGCTTATTTGAACATTTGCTATTTGAGGAAAACTCAAATTACCTTTGATCAGTACTCAGTTACCATGTAAAAAATGAAGATCACAAGAACAACAGTTTCCATTTGTGGAAGGTTTAACTCTACATGGATTGTCTCATCTAATGACATCAGTGCAATGAAATGAGGGGGCTACTAATCAAACCTGGGTGCCTTTGACTCTGAACTGAGTCACTGCCTCCTTTCAAGGGAAGGGGTGTCTGAGAACCAGGACCCACAGGACCCCAAGATCACGCTCGGAGGCATTAGGGAAACATGTCACTGTCATCTTTCCACAAACAACACAAGCTTGTTTGTGGAAGCACCATAAGTCACAGCCCACATTTCACATACTCCATATTAGTTTCTAAAATTGTCCCTAGAAATTTCAAGAGAGACCCTTTCCCAAATAAACTCAGCCAGAAGCTTCTTCTGAGCAAAACCAGTTGACAGCCCGAATGATTGCAAACTCATGTCTAACTTGGTAGAGCATCGGGTTATTTATAGTGCAGCTTATATTTGGCTTAATATGAGCTTTCATTTTCCTCAGAGATGCAGGATGAATCTTTTAAAAGAAATAAGTAAATAAAATTTACAGAAAGGATGAAAAGAAAAGCAATAAAAAGCAAGTCAGTCTCAGAGGTACTAGAATTTGGCAAAGGGGAAGAATGCCTCAGCATGTCCTAAAGATAGTGGCATCTCTCTTGCAAATGAGGAGCATAAATCTGCCCATTTGCCAAACCCTTTAGCAGGACTCTGACCTGGCATTTCTCCCAAATCTCTACCCACTAGTTAGAAAGAACACGGTTCACTAACTGTCCAATCCAGTTTAAATTTAATCTGATCTATTGTGTGTGTATGTGCAACCCTTCAGCTAATGTTTAGGTACTTTAGAAAAAAGAAAAAAAAAAAAACTTAAGTCATTTAGGTAGCCCTTCCCCTCCCCCTTTCTCTGCTTCTATCCCTAGAATAGAGTCCAACTGTGTGTAAGGGAGGGTCTCACTCCTTTCCCAGTTGCTGGAGAGAAGAGACCCCCTGCCTCTCTAAGCCCAAACCCTGAGGTTTTATGTCATCGGCTATCAGGGCTCCTAGCTTTGCTATCAAAGACAGAAAGGTTGTCTTCCCACTAGAGGAAAATCGGGTAATATAATTCTTCCAGGCATGGCCATGGACGTACTAAAAGCGAGTGAGAATAAATATGTGAAAGCATTCAGCAAATTCTCTATCACAACAGCCACCTGGTTTTCGGGCTATTGCTCTGTTGTGAAATCCCAGTTTGCATGGGAGCAGTTAAATATTACCTCCAGCTTTCTCTCTGCAACCTTTCTATAATATTTCTCAAACCCTTCCCCATCCCTTCATTTAGATAGATATCTTGGGCCAACCCAGACCAAGGTGAAAAACTCAGGTAGGCTAAAAGAAAGTACATTAATAATGTTTAAATACTACCCCTTTACAGAGGTAACCCCTACTCCCACTCCATTCCACATAGTCTGTATTTGTTTCCAAAATGGTCCCTGAATATTTTAAGAGCCTCTTTCCCAAATAAACTCAACCAGAGGCTGAGCACCCATTTCACATTTGTGAAAAATCCTATTTGCCATGTATATACACCACACATGCCAGGTCCAGGCCCAAGCACCCAAATCCTTTACCTTTTCTCCTGGACAGGATTGGGTGCTTTGTAAATAGAGAGGGGAAATCTCATCATTGGTCCTAATGATATAAAATAAAATCCAAAGAGAAGACAAATTAATGTTCACTTAGTATTCACCAAACTTAGGGAATTTGAGCATGAACTAGTGTTTGATATGATCTAAATGAATGATGAGGGTTAAAGGAATAAAGGACAGGGAAATCTCCCTGGAGTAGGAGGTGCTGCAGAGCGGATTTTCAGTTCTCCGTGGGGGGCGAGCAGAGGGCTTTGGACAAATGGGACTCTGCCTTCAGCTGTGTCCACCTGGGTGTTAGCTGTTAACTAGTAAACTGAGAAACATCAGCAACACCCAGGAAAGCACAGCCAGCAGCTGTGTTCAGTCCCTAAAAAAAGAAGTGATTGGAAATATGGAACTCATTTTCATGAGCAAAACAAAGGGGAAGCCATTGACGCGTTGGAGCTGCAGAACCAGCTAGGAAGAGTGTCACAGCAGTGACTGCTTCTTGCAGTTAGTGACTGCTCACTAACACACAGACGAGGCCAGTGACAGGGGAGCTTTCTCAGGCTGTCAGGTCGTTTTCAGAAACTGCAATTCATGTCATGCTAATAGCTCAGTCTATAATTAGGCGTATTTATCTATGTCCCTGGGATATGTCCCCTGCCTTTCTGTGCTTAGTTTTCTCCAAGAACAAATAATCCAGAAGAGTTATGAGTCTGCAGAGGGGCAAGTGGGAGTGTGTGTACATGTTGAAAGCACTGTTATCAAATGGCCTAAATGCAATCTTCTCATTGACCAAATGCGTGAGTAGATATTGTCTATTCTCATGGGAAGAGGAGTCTTTGGTGCTTTCCAGAAAGGACTGGGAAGGAAAACATTTTCTTGTCTCTGCCACAAATTTACTATGGTTGTGCTATTTCTGTATCTTCCTATATTAGGTCAAAGGAGTACACCTTTGCTATGACTTTAGTCTGCTTGGAAAAATTATAAATAAAAGCAGTGTGTCACCCTACAGCACACAAATTCCTCTCAGGAGATTTCTCTTACCATTGTAACACAACTCATGTACAGACAAGTGTGGCTACCAGCATCAATCGATATATTAGATATCAGTAAAGTTTAATTTTTTTTAAGAAAAAAAAAACAGCTTGTCAATTAACATTTTTAAAGTATTTGGAAAGCCATAAAAGCTGCTGCAGTTTGAAGAGCCTGAATGTAGCTATATACTTTTCTCCTTTCCTTTATTTCCATCTATTTTGCAACTCAAGAAGGGAGACCTTATCATCAGTTGGGCTGGTTTAATTTTGCAAGGACTGACAAGGCAATTGGAAGAAAATTGGGTGGTCTAGCATTTTATTGGGCCTTGATCGGCTTGATTCTCCATGTCTATGGGATTTCTGGGTAGATCTTCTTGCCGGAAAACTGATGCAAAAAAGGCCACCTTTTGTACTTTTCTCCTTTTCCAGGGAAGCTAAGGAATCAGCCAGCTGCCACGTGGCTTGTTGCTCCCTGGGAAATCATGTTCATGCATGAATAATGTTCGTCCTCTATATTCCAGCTCCTCCGCTGGGGCTCTCATACCACCCTTGTAACAAGCATGGGGTGCCCTCCAACCCAGACTGCCAGTCAGGAGAAGATGTGGTAATTTTAAGCTGTTTCCAATAGATGTTTTCTAGAAGATAAGGATTGGAATCTACTTTTTAAAAGCAAATATCTGTTGGATGCTTATTCTGTGGCAGTACTATCTCATTTTATACTCAGAACAATCCTATAGATAGGTATTTTCATATCCCCATCTTCCAGACAAGATAAGGAAACTAAAGCATGACGAGGTTAAGTTACTGGCCCAAGGACCCACAGGTAATATGAGGCTGGGGTAGGATTCAAACCCTAGTCTCATAGTGCATAGAGCCTGTGTCACCTCTTTGTTATCCTGTCACAGGGTCTGGGTTCTTGCTTGCCACCTAAACAGGCTGCCTCTTCTAACAGAAAGAGAAAGGTATTTGCACTGAGCTTTTGTTTACTGACATGGGAGAATAGAATATTCGTCACTAATCCACTAATTTCATTAATCCACAGCCCTTATCATTTACCCAGATTATTGGGTTTTTTTACTTCTTCCTGGTAAAGGCAAAGGACTCTGGATGAGGTTGAATATTATTTTTATGGATCATGTATGTATATATATATATACACATACATATATATGTAAGCTAACAGTCATCCAAAGTAAAGTAAAAAAAAACAAACTTAGATGGGAACTCAGCTCCAGGACTCACAGAAGTTAATAATCAGAGCAACTATCAGGTATTAGTATTCATCTTGTAGAATCAGGTCATATGCCATCACTTTCACGAAGCTTAAATTTTCTAAATTTCAATTGGCCATCAGACTATGTCAGACACTCCTGCTCTTGAAGTCAAGCTTGGCTGAACATGTCTAATAGAAAGCCTGACAAAGCTATAGCCGTCACTGATTCCAGTGTACCCGAGTGGGACTCCCTATGTGATGCTGGAGAGACTGGGAATGCAGAACTCCAGTAGCCCAGCAAACTTAGCTATGAGAACGCTGTCAACCACCTGCATCACATCTTCACCAGAGCTCTCCTCAACCATACCTTTGTCCCTGTGGGCTGTTATAACAAAGTGCCAGAGACTGGATGGCTTGTAAACAACAGAAATGTATTTCTCACAGTTTGGAGCCTGGGAGATCCAAGTCCAAGGTACTAGCAGATTCAGCCAGTCCAGGGTCTGGTGAGAGCCCATTCCTTGACACTATCTTTTTGCTATAACTTCATGTGGTGGAAAGAAGGGACAAGGAGTATCTCTGGGGCCACTTTTGTAAGGACTAATCCCATTCACGAGGGCTCCACTCTCATGACCAAATCACCTCCCGAAGGCCCACCTCCCCAAATCCTCACCTAGGAGGTTAGCATTTCAACATACACATTTTGGAGGGACACAAATATTCAGTCCAGAGCAACTTGCAAAATAAGTTTGTTTGAATCTTATCTCCACTTCTTTCCGCTCTCATCCACTGTGGGCCAAAGGACAGACTGAAGAAGAAAATTCACAAGAAAGGGAAGAACTAAGTCTGCAAACACATGGCGAAGAAAGTGTTGTGAATCCTTGAAAACTGCAAATATCCATGAGGTTTAATCAACTCTGGGTAAGATAAATCCTCTTTTGAAATAAAAGGGCAAACATTACACATTTGAGACAAAATACTGAAGGGTGACAAAGCTAAGCTCTTCCTTTTATCCAGAGTTAGCAACTCGATCAAAATTACTGTTTTTCTTATTGCTAAGCAAAGTCAAGGCACCCTGAAGATTATATGGCTGGAATTTTAAGTCCATCTAGGAATCAGCTAATTTCACTGGTAGCCATGAAAGGAACAGCAGAATTGAGACAGATTCATTTAATCAGCTGGTGATTCAACCAATATTTATTTGCCTTGTTATTAAGATACCTGCACATACAGGCTAACATCCAAGAATGTTGACATTTTTGTAAATGAAAAGATAATACTTAATTGACAGGAAATTTCTTTTTAGTTAGAAAAGCATCCTTGCTGAATGGTTTCAGTCACAGGAGCACCAGCTTCAAATGGTTGGGTAAGAATCCAGAGACATAGGACACCAAAACTCCTTAGTGAAATAGCCTAGTAACTTAACTGCCATATTGGCTAAAATGCTGGAATATATGGCACTTTCAAACCACAGGTGTGTTGGATTTTTTTTTTTTTTTTTTTTTCTTTTTGCGGTATGCGGGCCTCTCACTGTTGTGGCCTCTCCCGTTGCGGAGCACAGGCTCCGGATGCGCAGGCCCAGCGGCCATGGCTCACGGGCCCAGCCGCTCCGCGGCATGTGGGATCCTCCCAGACCGGGGCACGAACCCGTATCCCCTGCATCGGCAGGCGGACTCTTAACCACTGCGCCACCAGGGAGGCCCCTGGATTATTTTTTAAATATAAAGAATGTGATACATTTCTGCAAATGTATTAAATCACCATGATTTTTGAATTTTGCTTGCTTCCCTTTTGTCAGCAAATTGAATGGTTAGTTGCTGTATGTTCTTTAGCCTAATAGAAATTCCAAGGGAAGAGCAGAGCCCATTTTGGCCTTTATTCAGTAGGCATTTAATGTCCTTTAAGAGATCCATCTTTCTTGTTCTACATAATGATGGTAAAACAAATTTCTGCTTATTACATCTTTAATATATGTTTATGACTCTTGGGAAAATTAATGACACTTCAGCTAGCATGTAACGTGTATTTATTTTCTGAGCAAGGCTATCCATCCTATGGATGACAATTCATCCATACGTGCGTGGAATAAATTATCAGGCTTCTTAAATTTCTTTTAAATAAAAGACTACAATTCACAGGGATAAAAGGGGGGTTGATTTTTAAGATTCTCTTTGGATTTTACCACATCCTTTCCTTTCTTATTATCTGCAGTGAAATGATCAAAGGATAGAAAATAGCATTACCTAATTAGGTTGTATGGACCCCCAGTTGGACGCTAGTCTGGCCAAGGGATTTGCTTTTAAGGAGTAAGGACAATGGTGGGAGGAGTGAGAGTAATGATGGGCAGGCTTATACATTAGTTTTCTGGGAAAGCGGTGGGGCTTTCATGGAAATGGGGTGCTACCTATTTTCTTCCTTTTTTGATCAGTGACTTCTGGTCATGGCCACCTGTAGGTGTGTCATTCAGTTTGCTAATGTAGTAAAATCAGTGTAGAAGTAAAATCAGGGTCTGTTGGAGGTCAGATTCGTCGCTGTCTTGGTTTCAAATGATTCTATCTGGTTTTTGCTTTTCTCTTTCTTTAGCTTCCTTTCTTTGTGTCCAAACCCTGTGACTTAAAGATATATGTTAGTTTCTGTTCAAGAGAGCGGTTGGTAGGTTTTGAGCAAGGGTCTAGTGGCAACTCTGGTAACAATAGTACTCGAGAAAGTACATGTTTACACAGATTCTTTGCCATTCACTTCATCCATCAGTGGAAAGACTTTAAAGTAGATCTTATATAAACAAATAAATATAGGTTAGACAAGATGTTTTCATAAGATTCAAGGTTAGTAAATAATTCATTAGCATTAATATGTGCTTATGAGTCATACTTGAAAACTAAATCAGCTACTTAGAAATGGCAGTGGAAAATACCAGTGTAAATTTAAAGTTCTAGGATGCTAACTAACTGAAAACTAGGTATTAGAGAGGGTTGTGTGAATTTGTAGTTTAGTATCCATGCTCTGCATTCCTTAGCAGTCAAAAATAATTATTTTATTTGCCTGAAATCACTATCAACAAAAAAGCATTTGTAAGCCATAAAGCACTAAACACATGTAAAATATCTTTAAGATGAAAATTGTCAATCTTTTTATTTTCTTTTACTCATTTTACATTTTACTCATGGCACTGGTAATTTAACTTTTCAGACCAATAACGCTGTTTGCCTGAGGGGTAGTGTTGCTAATTCATTAGGGGGCGGGGTACAGTAACCATTACAAATTAAAAGAGATGCCTTAACCAAAACAAGAAGAAGTCCCATCTTAGTTTAGGCTGCTATAATGAAATACCATAGACTGGGTGACTTAAACACCAAACATTTATTTCTCACAGTCCTGGAAGCTGGAAAGTCCAAGATGATGGTGCTGGCAGAGTCCAGTGTCTGGTGAGAACCCACTCCCTGGTTTGCAGATAGCCATCTTCTTGTTACATCCTCTCATGGCCTTTCCTTGGTGCATGTATGCAGAGAGAGAAAGCAAGCTCTCTGGTCTCCTCCATAAGGACACTAATCCCACTGTGGGGACCCCATCCTCGTGACTTTACCTAAGCCTATTTACCTCCCAAAGGCACTTCCTCCAAGTACCTTCACATTGGGGATTAAGGCTTTGACATATGAATTTTTAGGGCTCACAAACATTCATTCCTTAGCAAGTACACATGCTGTGGTACCCTTGGGAGTATACAAGGTAGAGAGAAAAATCAGTCTCACTCCTGAGCCTCACCTGGAGGTGCAAACTTGTCCAAAGTTTGCTTCAAAGCCTAGTCCCCTCTTGACAGGCTGTCAGCTAATGACATCACCCTTGTTCCAGGGTAACAAGAATAGCTAACACTGACTTTGGGTCAGGAACTGTTCTAGTCACTTCACTATAATAACCAATTTAATTTATATTTAACAATTAATAGTACACCATGAGGTAGGTACTATTATTATCCTTATGTTCAATAGGTGAATGTCAGAGCTGGGATTTAAAGGCAAGCAGTGTGAGTTTTAACCACTACAGTAACAGTAACAGTAGAGTTTTAACCACTATTCTGATCTGTGAAGCCTTCCTGTTACCAAATCCTATACTTTTATTCCTTCTTCTCTATCCCCACTGACCTCAGTAACTCACTTGGCCATTATGTGAGCTTTGTCCCTTGTGAGAGACTGAATATACAAATGAACAATGGCCAAACCACATGTAAAAATAGAATTCTGACCCACAATCTGCAGCAACCAGTCTAGGAAACCAACTTGTGATCTACAGAAACTAGCCCAAAGAGCCAGCCTGCTATCTGTAAGTCAGACTTGTAGGAGGTCAGACCACTACCTCTAGCAACAGTCCAGGGAGCCTAACAAAAACTTCTGCAACAATTGGCCCAAAACTTCCAGGACTTACTTAATACCTGACAGCTGCCCTAATTTTTGTTCCTACTTCCAACTTAGGATCAACTAGAGGAAGTCAAATATGCATCCCTAACCAATCACATGAGATGCCCAGCTTCTAGTTAGCCTGCCCACAGCTTCCCCAGGCTGACAGCCTCCAGTCAGGGCACACCTAAGGCCTTCCCCCTTTTCCACTATAAAGTTTTCCCACTCCTCTACCTACCTTTGTGTCTCAGTGATGATGGCTGACTTCCTTGCTAGAGCAAGCTCTGAATAAACAGCCCTTGCCTGTTCCGATTTGGTTGGTCTTTGTTTATTTCACACTGGCCTCCCATCCTGCCTCCATACCTTCCCCTCTCCAGCACAGAGGCAGTCTAGCACACAGACTGTGTTGTAGGAAGAGACTGAAGCACAGAAATCTGCACAGGGATAATGGGACTTGAGCTGTGCTTTGAGGGGAAGCACAGTTCAAAAAGCTGGGCAGGAGCCTGGGATGAGCTCACAGAGAGAGTGATGCATGCAGACGAAAAAGAGGATCCCATGTGTCCTTAATCTCCCAGGCACTTCCTCATGGGGAAGGAAAGCTGGGACAGTGTGTGGATACAATTTTCTTTACACATTTCCAGGCAGCTTACTGGTTACAGTACTGTTGTAACAATAATTGTATTGTCACAGGCAAGTGACATGGCAATGGAAGGGCTTTGGGGGAGTACAATTAAATTTGATATCATGAACATCACACGGATTCCTGTAGCACAGATAAAGCAGCCCATACTTACACCAGCAGAGGAGGTGATGCTTGGCCCATGAGGAAAGATAACAGAACCAAATACACAGGTTTGTAATAAGAAACCCTCCCAACAGGACAAATGCTTTGCTGTAGTTCACATCAACTTTTTTATTTTCTATTAGTCCCAACAGCTAAGAATCAGCAATGTACCTGCATATACAGAAAGCAAAACCCACGCAAAATCATACTGAGCAGCAATGAAGTATTTAAACTAATTGAACTTTGCAAACACATGTAGATAAATAGCAGGTCACTTACTTGCAACTACTTCCGTGGTTGCTTTTAAGATTCGAAGAACCTCTCAAACAGCTGAAAGGCTTCCTCGGATAGTTACAGCCCTCCCACAGGTGATTTTTAAGGGAAGACAGAATATATTTATTTCTCTTAACTTTATTAACTGTCTTGTCATGAAGACATGAACTGGGACAGTAGAGCCCACACGGGATGAAAAGGAAGACATTGCCAAATGAATGCTTTCAGCCTGGAGTGATTTTACAACGTTACAGACCCTGAGGGGAGACCACTTAACACCAAGAGTCTTGTGTTCATGTGTGGGTCATGGCCAGATCCCGCTGCATGGCGCAGAGTCAGTGCCCAGGAAATATTTACTGAATCTGGGGATGGATGTTCCTAAGAGCAGAGCCAGGTTGTAGGCCTGAATCAACTCCACCTCCGCACTTGCGCTCTGGGTGATCCTTCCACCTCCTTTTTCATTCCTTCATGTTCCTTCACGGCAGGTGGCAATTTCCCTCCTTTCAAGCCCTCCTACTTCTATACCAGTTCACGCTCTCCAGAAATAACAGCTACAGTTAACACTTGAGTGCTTATTCGTTCCAGACGCTGAGCTAATCCCCTTCTAGGCATTTTCTGATTCAACCCTCACAAATACCCTATCAGGAGGTGCTGTTATTATACTCATTTTGCAAATGAGGAATTGAGGTTTAGCAAGGCCAGCCCCTGACCTTAATGGCAGAAACGGGATTCAGACTTAGTCTGTCTCAGGAAGCCTGAGTTCTTAAGGGAGATGGACTGTTATTCTCACCACCTCTTGCCTGAACTATTGCCAGGACTTGCACATTCGTCTCTGTTTCCTCGCCAGTCTTTGCTCTCCAAACCATCCCCCACCTTGCTGCCAGAATGGTTATTTTTAAACCTATGTCTGATCATGAACCTTGCTTACCACCCCTCAGTGGCTCTCCAGTGTCTCAGAATAAATTTCAGATTCCTTTTTGAGGCCGTCAAGATATAGCGTGACTTAGTCATCTCCCTATTTTTCTTTTTATTTATTTATTTATTTATTTTAAAAAAAAATTTTTTTTACATCTTTATTGGAGTATAATTGCTTTACAATGGTGTGTTAGTTTCTGCCTTATAACAAAGTGAATCAGTTATACATATACATATGTTCCCATATCTCTTCCCTCTTGCATCATCTCCCTATTTTTCTAACCTCATCTCTGACACTCCCCAGATCTTCATCCTCCACCTTGATAACTCTGCCTGGAGTTATCCTATTCTTTTATTTCAGATGTGACTTCCTAACAGAATGTTTCCTTATCCTGCTACACACTCCAGACTGGGGTAAATGCCCTTTCTCTGTATCCCTGTAATACCCTCTCAAATCTACATCATTGTGCTTTCCATATTTAAAAAAAAATGTTTATAGGTTGGTTCTGGATGGCCTCTGCCTGCATGGCTGCCAGCCTGTGTCCACACTCAGGGCAATGACCACGCTCTCACCATCTGCGGTCTTGACCCGCTTCAGCTACTAGAGCTGCTCCAATGGGTCGCAGTTCTGGCGTTGGCGGTCAGGGAGGCCACCACAAGGAGTGTGTCACCAGCACGTGCAGAGGACTCGCTGTTGCAGTGTTCACTTGGAGGGGACTGGCACCACTGGATTGAACTGAATGCCCTCTTGGAATAAGGATGAACCAAAGACAGAGCTACTGAAATAATTCCTGCCAAGGGAAATGTCTTCTATGCTATCTTTCCTCCAGCCATGGAAGCTGAAATCAAAGTCTCCAAGAAAGCATAGTCACAAGAGAAAGGAGGGTGAATACCTGGAAGCATCACTTATAGGAGAGCCATGTAGGAGAGCTGTCCCATGAAGATAGCTGAATCAACTTTAGTGTGAAATTAAGCCGTGTGGCTAACAGGGTCTTGGTGCTCCAGCCGGATGTCAGGCCTGAGCCTCTCAGGTGGGAGAGCTGAGTTCAGGACACTGGTCCACCAGAGACCTCCCAGCCCCTCATAATATCAATTGGCGAGAACTCTCCCAGAGATCTCCATCTCAACGCTAAGACCCAGCTCCACTCAACGACCAGCAAGCTACAGTGCTGGTCACCCCATGCCAAACAACTAGCAAGACAGGAACACAACCCCACCCATTAGCAGGGAGGCTGCCTAAAATCATAATAAGTTTACAGATACCCCAAACCCCAAACACAGTAAGTTAAGCAAAATGAGAAGACAGAGAAATACACGGCAGATGAAGGAGCAAGGTAAAAACCCACCAAACCAAACAAATGAAGAGGAAATAGGCAGTCTACCTGAAAAAGAATCAGAGTAATGATAGTAAAGATGATCCAAAATCTTGGAAATAGAATGGAGAAAGTACAAGAAATGTTTAACAACGATAACTAAAGAGCAAACAAACAATGATGAACAACACAATAAATGAAGTTAAAAATTCTCTAGAAGGAATCAATAGCAGAATAGCTGAGGCAGAAGAACGAATAAGTGACCTGGAAGATAAAATAGTGGAAATAACTACCACACAGCAGAATAAAGAAAAAAGAATGAAAAGAATTGAGGACAGTCTCAGAGACCTGTGGGACAACATTAAAAGCACCAACATTCTAATTATAGGGGTCCCAGAAGAAGAAGAGGAAAAGAAAGGGACTGAGAAAATATTTGAAGAGATTATAGTTGAAAACTTCCCTAATATGGGAAAAGAAATAGTAAATCAAGTCCAGGAAATGCAGAGAGTCCCATACAGGATAAATCCAAGGAGAAACATGCCAAGACACATATTAATCAAGCTATCAAAATTTAAATACAAAGCAAAAATATTAAAGACAGCAAGGAAAAAGCAACAAATAACATACAAGGGAATCCCCATAAGGTTAACAGCCGATCTTTCAGCAGAAACTCTGCAAGCCAGAAGGGAGTGGCAGGACATACTTTAAATGAAGAAAAGGAGAAACCTACAACCAAGATTACCCTACCCAGCAAGGATCTCATTCAGATTCAGCAGAGAAATTAAAACCTTTACAGACAAGCAAAAGCTAAGAGAATTCAGCACCACCAAACCAGCTTTACAACAAATGCTAAAGGAACTTCTCTAGGCAGGAAACACAAGAGAAGGAAAAGACCTACAATAACAAACCCAAAACAATTAAGAAAATAGTAATAGGAACATACATATCGATAATTACCTTAAATGTGAATGGATTAAATGCTCCCACCAAAAGACATAGACTAGCTGAATGAATACAAAAACAAGACCAGTATATATGCTGTCTACAAGAGACCCACTTCAGACCTAGGGACACATACAGACTGAAAGTGAGGGGATGGAAAAAGATAATCTGTGCAAATGGAAATCAAAAGAAAGCTGGAGTAGCAATTCTCATATCAGACAAAATAGACTTTAAAATAAAGACTATTAGAAGAGACAAAGAAGGACACTACATAATGATCAAAGGATCAATCCAAGAAGAAGATATAACAATTGTAAATATTTATACACCCAACATAGGACCACCTCAATACATAAGGCAAATGCTAACAGCCATAAAAGGGGAAATTGACAGTAACACAATAATAGTAGGGGACCTTAACACACCACTTTCACCAGTGGACAGATCATCCAAATGAAAATAAATAAGGAAACACAAGCTTTAAGTGACACACTAAGCAAGATGGACTTAATTGATGTTTATAGGACATTCCATCCAAAAACAACAGAATACACTTTCTTCACGAGTGCTCATGGAACATTCTCCAGGATAGATGATATCTTGGGTCACAAATCAAGCCTTGGTAAATTTAAGAAAATTGAAATCGTTTGAAGTATTTTCCCGACCACAACGCTATGAGACTAGATATCAATTACAGGAAAAAAAACTGGAAAAAATACAAACACATGGAGGCTAAACAATACACTATTAAATAACCAAGAGATCACTGAAGAAATCAAAGAGGAAATCCAAAAATATCTAGAAACAAGTGACAATGATAACACGACCACCCAAAACCTATGGGATGCAGCAAAAGCAGTTCTAAGAGGGAAGTTTTAGCAATGCAATCCTACCTCAAGAAACAAGAAACATCTCAAATAAACAACCTAACCTTACACTGAAAGCAATTAGAGAAAGAAGAACAAGAAAACCCCAAAATTAGCAGAAGTAAAGAAATCATAAAGATCAGATCAGAAATAAATGAAAAAGAAATGAAGGAAACAGTAGCAAAGATCAATAAAACTAAAAGCTGGTTCTCTGAGAAGGTAAACAAAATTGATAAACCATTAGCCAGACTCATCAAGAAAAAAAGGGAGAAGACTCAAATCAATAGAATTAGAAATGAAAAAGGAGAAGTAACAACTGACACTGCAGAAATACAAAAGATCATGAGAGATTACTACAAGCAACTACATGCCAATAAAATGGACAACCTGGAAGAAATTGACAAATTCTTAGAAAAGCACAACCTTCCAAGACTGAATCAGGAAGAAATAGAAAATATAAACAGACCAATCACAAGCACTGAAATTGAAACTGTGATTAAAAATCTTCCAACAAACAAAAGCCCAGGACCAGATGGCTTCACAGGTGAATTCTATCAAACATTTAGAGAAGATCTAACACCTATCCTTCTCAAACTCTTCCAAAATATAGCAGAGGCAGGAACACTCCCAAACTCATTCTATGAGGTCTCCATCACCCTGATACCAAAACCAGACAAAGATATCACAAAAAAAGAAAATTACAGACCAATATCACTGATGAATACAGATGGAAAAATCCTAGCAAAACAGAATCCAACAACACATTAAAAGGATCATGCACCATGATCAAGTGGAGTTTATCCCAGTAATGCAACGATTCTTCAATATATGCACATCAGTCAATGTGATACACCATATTAACACATTGAAGGGTAAAAACCATATGATGATCTCAATAGATGCAGAAAAAGCTTTTGACAAAATTCAACACCATTTATGATAAAAACTCTCCAGAAAGTAGGCACAGAGGGAAGTTACCTCAACATAATAAAGGCCATATATGACAAACCCACAGCCAACATCTTTCTCAATGGTGAAAAACTGAAACCATTTCCTCTAAGATCAGGAACAAGACAAGTTTGCCCACTCTCACCACTATTATTCAATATAGTTTTGGAAGTTTTAGCCACGGCAGAGAAGAAAAAGAAATAAAAGGAATCCAAATTGGAAAAGAAGAATTAAAACTGTCACTGTTTGCAGATGACATGTTACTATACATAGAGAATCCTAAAGATGCTACCAGAAAACTACTAGAGCTAATCAATGAATTTGGTAAAGTAGCAGGATACAAAATTAATGCACAGAAATCTCTTGCATTCCTATACACTAATGATGAAAAATCTGAAAGAGATATTAAGGAAACACTCCCATTTACCACTGCAACAAAAAGAATAAAATACCTAGGAATAAGCCTACCTAAGGAGACAAAAGACCTGTATGCAGAAGACTATAAGACACTGATGAAAAAAATTAAAGATGATACAAACAAATGGAGAGATATACCATGTTCTTGGATTGGAATAATCAACAATGTGAAAATGATTATACTACCAAAAGCAATCCACAGATTCAATGCAACCCCTATCAAACTACCAATGGCATTTTTCACAGAACTAGAACAAAAAATTTCACAATTTGTATGGAAGCACAAAGGACCCCAAATAACCAAAGCAATCTTGAGAAAGAAAAACGGAGCTGGAGGAATCAGGCTCCTAGACTTCAGACTATACTACAAAGCTATAGTAATCAAGACAGTATGATACTGGCACAAAAACAGAAATATAGATCAATGGAACAGGATAGAAAGCCCAGAGATAAACCCACGCACATATGGTCACCTTATCTTTGATAAAGGAGGCAAGAATATACAATGGAGGAAAGACAGTCTCTTCAATAAGTGGTGCTGGGAAAACTGTACAGCTACATGTAAAAGAATGAAATTAGAACACTCCCTAATACCATACACAAAAATAATCCCAAAATGGATTAAAGACCTAAATGTAAGGCCAGACACTATAAAACTCTTATAGGAAAACATTGGCAGAATGCTCTATGACATAAATCACAGCAAGATCGTTTTTGACCCACCTCCTAGAGAAATGGAAATAAAAAGAAAAATAAACAAATGGGACGTAATGAAACTTAAGAGCTTTTGCACAGCAAAGGAAACCATCAACAAGATGAAAAGACAACCCTCAGAATAGGAGAAAATATTTGCAAACGAAGCAACTGACAAAGGATTAATCTCCAAAATATATAAGCAGCTCATGCAGCTCAATATCAAAAAAAACAAAGAACCCAATCCAAAAATGGGCAGAAGACCTAAATAGACATTTCTCCAAAGAAGATACAGAGATTGACAACAAACACATGAAAGGATGCTCAACATCAATAATCATTAGAGAAATGCAAATCAAAACTACAATGAGGTGTCACCTCACACCAGTCAGAATGGCCATCATCAAAAACTCTACAACCAATAAGTGCTGGAGAGGGTGTGGAGAAAAGGGAACCCTCTTGCACTGTTAGTGGGAATGGAAATTGATACAGACACTATGGGGAACAGTATGGAGGTTCCTTAAAAAACTAATAATAGAAGTACCATATGACCCAGCAATCCTACTACTGGGCATATACCCTGAGAAAACCATAATTCAAAAAGAGTCATGTACCACAGTGTTCATTGCAGCACTATTTACAATAGCCAGGACATGGAAGCAACCTAAGTGTCCATCGACCGATGAATGGATAAAGAAGATGTGGCACATATATATGATGGAATATCACTCAGCCATAAAAAGGAATGAAACTGAGTTATTTGTAGTGAGGTGGATGGACCTAGAGTCTGTCATACAGAGTGAAGTAAGTCAGAAAGAGAAGACAAATACCATATGCTAATACATATATATGGAATCTAAAAAAAAAATAGGTTCTGAAGAACCTAGGGGCAGGACAGGAATAAAGATGCAGACATAGAGAATGGACTTGAGGACATGGGGAGGGGGATGGGTAAGCTGGGACGAAGTGAGAGAGTGGCATGGACATATATATACTACCATATGTAAAATAGATAGCTAGTGGGAAGCAGCTGCATAGCACAGGGAGATCAGCTCGGTGCTTTGTGACTACCTCGAGGGGTGGCATAGGGAGGGTGGGAGGGAGGGATATGCAAGAGGGAGGAGATATGGGGATATATGTATACATATAGCTGACTCACTTTGTTATAAAGCAGAAACTAACACACCATTATAAAGGAATTATACTCCAGTAAAGATGTTAAAAAAAATTTTTTAACGTACATAATGAACATTAAAAAAAATGTTTGCTTATCTATACTGTCCACCCAACCTCTGACAGATTGAATTGTTCCCAATTCTTCACCACTCTCCTGTAATAAAATCGTGCACCTGCCTACTTTGCTGGGTAGCTTTGAGTGCCTCACATAGATGCAGTCTGCAGCCCTGCAGCTCTGACTTGGGGTTTGGCTATGTGACTTGCTCTTGTCAGCGGACTCTGCCTTTGCGAGCATTTCCTCTCACCACTGTGTTTCAAGATAACCCTTGAGTAGGATTCCTGCAGCTATGCTTGTTTTTTGTCTTGCTCCTTTCCACCAAGCAAACCTACCCATGAACCAAGGTCTGCTTTTGTCCTTTCCTGATGGTCATAAGGGAGCACCTATGTGGCCACAGTATAAGCTGGGGGGAAAGTTGAGGAGCAAGGCAGTCTTGACAAGGGTGGTAGTCAACCCCTCAGGGACTCTGACACTGAGATGGCCCTTCTGAGTCTTCACCCTGGGGTGAGGGGTCACTTTTTACCCCTTTATCCATCAATTCTTGTATACAGGCTGTGCTCGGGTCGGAGCAGAACCTTAGGCCGAAAGCTCTCTTCAGCTGTGGGCAATCCCTAAAGGGGCCGACAGCTAGCGGGCAAGAGCTGCAGCCAGTGGTATCTCCATAGGCAGGAGCAGTAAGTCCCTCAGTCCCACAGGGCGTCTGGGCAGGCAGTGCAGAACAGTGACCACTGCACCAGTGATTCTGCAGGTGTGGTCCCCAGACCAGCAGCATCAGCATCCCTGGGAATTTGAGAGAAATGCAAATTCTGAGGCCCCGTCTCAATCTGCTGAGTCACATACGGTAGGGGTGAAGCCTAGAGGTGGTTTAACAAGCTGTCAGGTGACTCTGATGCACACCAGAGCTTGAGAACCAAGGCACACTACATCAGCGCTGGCAGTGTGCTCTGTTGCAATGCACAGAAGATTTGCTGACTGATGAATTAACATGAAAAAAGCAGCTGCAACTCCCAGGGGAACTGGTCTGGGGACCACACTTCAAGTGGCAAAATCCTAAATGATTTTTTTTCTGTGATTATGATGACCTTGAGAGTTTTGAGGAGTACTGGTCAGGTGTTTTATAGAATGTCCTTCAGTTTGGATTTGTCTGGTGTTTTCTCATGATTGGACAGGGGTCACGGGTTTTGGGGAAGCAGACCACAGAGGCAATGTGCCACTTTCATCACATCCTTCCAAGGGTACATACCCCCAGCGTGATTTATCTGTGTTGATGTTGACCTTGATCACCTGGCTAAGGTAATATGTGTTGGGTTCTAAATGATTCTCATGCAATTGAATTTCAAGATCCGCTGATGTACCAAGAAAGATCCAAACTGCTTAGCTTGGCATAGGGAGCCTGCAGAGACATGACCCTTCCTGGGTCTTTGTCTTCATCCCACTGTTTCCTGACTTGCACTCTGGGCTGCGTAAATAACAAACTGCTTGAGGTCCACCCACCCCCCATACACACACACCACCCAGAATGCCATTTCTTTCCTTAAAAGAAGATATCAGTTTAGGCTCCAGTTTCCGTACCATCTGCCGTCCCTGCTTTCATAGCCTCTCATCTCTCACCGCTTACCTCAATCCTATGACTAACTCTATTTGATGGAAATTAATAGTTTAAGGTTCTCTCTCTCCCATTAAACTATCAGTTTTGCAAGAACAAGGACTTTGAAGGGTTCATCCTGAACCAATAGCAGACAATCAATAAATATCTGTTAAATTATGTGCCAAACACAAACCTTACCATTATAAATATCAAAGAAAATCACTCATCTTTTTTTTTTTTTTTTTTTTTTTTTGCGGTATGCGGGCCTCTCACTGCCGTGGCCTCCCCCGTTGCGGAGCACAGGCTCCGGACGCGCAGGCTCCGGACGCGCAGGCTCAGCGGCCATGGCTCACGGGCCCAGCCGCTCCGCGGCATATGGGATCCTCCCAGACCGGGGCACGAACCCGTATCCCCTGCATCGGCAGGCGGACTCTCAACCACTTGCGCCACCAGGGAGGCCCAATCACTCATCTTTTGAAGGCCCATTTTTCCTCCTCCAAGTGATGAAATTAAATAATTTCAAGTGTCAAGTAAGAGGTGTTCACAAGGGCCAGCAATTCTCAGTGCTTTGGACCACTGCAGCCTGATTAGTACCATGCATTTCCATTAATCCTCTTAATGGTCTTTTTTTTTCCAAACTGCTCTTGCAGCCAATAATTTGTTCTGAAAACATAAAACAACACTCAGAAAGCTCCTGCTGTCATTATTAATTCCAGCCCCACTTTCTTATATTTCAAAAGAGGCTGGAAGCAGACATGGACATGTGAGCAGTTGGGTGGTCTCACCAGCTGTGGCTGTCAGGTAGTTGAATTGGAAGCATCCATCAGCACAGTGCCCTTTAGAATCTACCCTCCAAGGTTACATCCAAGCCACCTTAAAGGGGCAGCACAAAGGGCAGAGACAGCATCTTTGCTGGCAGTGGCTTCATCTATCACGTTCCTAACCAGCAAATAGAGACTGATGAAGGCACTGGGCCACAGCTGGGTGGGGCGGGGTCTGCTGGCAACCTTCTGCTTATCAATACCTCTCCCGTCTTGCTCCAAACGTTTCCTCTCAGGTGTTTGCTTTGGAGGGCAAATATTGATATTTGCTACCACTGGCTTTTTCATTAAATGCTCAGCTACTTGATACACATTCTTTGCTAAATGATTTCCTTCCATCTTCCGACTAGTCTGAAATCAGGGAGCAAATTTAGTATTGTGGAAATTCACTTGGATTCCAAACCTCCCTCCTTCCCGAGTAATGTTCTTTTTTTTTTATTTTTTGTCTGTGTTGGGTCTTCATTTCTGTGCGAGGGCTTTCTCTGTTTGCAGCAAGTGGGGGCCACTCTTCATCGCGGTGCGCGGGCCTCTCACTGTTACAGCCTCTCTTGTTGCAGAGCACAGGCTCCAGACGCGCAGGCTCAGTAGTTGTGGCTCACGGGCCCAGCCGCTCCGCGGCATGTGAGATCTTCCCAGACCAGGGCTCGAACCCGTATCCCCTGCATCAGCAGGCAGATTCTCAACCAGTGCGCCACCAGGGAAGCCCCCGAGTAGTGTTCCTAAATAAACCCAGAGGCATTCGGTATTCCAGATCTTTCCTGGCCGAGCCAAAGGCTGCAGTGGGCCAGAACGGCTGTGTGATTCACAAAGGCATCCAGCCCCGAGACAGCTCGTCCTGCTGCTGCCTACCCCTGAGTTTCCTGAACAGGCTACCAGGACTCTTTGGAGCATTTTGCCCAGCTGAGCACACTGGGGCATCTCTTCTAAGGCCCAAACTCGGGCTTTGTTCACTTTCCACCCACACTGCTCATGTGCGTAGACAAGTGAATTATTCTAAGGCAAATGAAGGAGAGTTTGGGGGCTCCAGCTCTGGTTTCTAAGCCCACAGCTTCCCAGAGCTGGGACTTGACCTACACAGCTCCCCGCCCTCTCCCCTCCTCCACTGCCTGGATAAGAGAGCTTTTCTTCATTGTGCAACAGTGTTTTTCAGGCTTGAAAAAGCTTCACGTGTCTGCGTCATGTTAAGCCTTTAAAGATGATGATGAGTTACAAGATGATTCCTGCTGTCACTCAGCAGCTCTAATCAGAAAAACACCGAATTTGCTGAAAGGGGCTGTGGATCGATGCCCTCTCTGAGCACCTGCCCACCTGTTTCTCTTCTCCAGGTACCTTAGGTGTAATTCAGTGGTTTCGATCCTAGCCACACATTAGAATCACTAGGGAGGTTTTAACACTTCATTCACTTCCAAGAATTTTGACTTAATTAGTCTAGAATGGAGTCCTGGTAATAGCAGTTTTTGAAAGCTCCCCAGGTGATCCTAATTGAAGTCAAGGCTGAGAGCCAGTGAACTCTGTCCTTCCCAGATCCTTTTTGGGAGCAGAGAACTTTCTCCTAGTTAATCAATCCCCCCAGTCATTAGCTACATTTAGATGTCACTACTTACCCTCTTTTCTTCCTTCATCAGAAACTAGAACTTTTCAAACTAATATGACTTTTTTCTTAAGAGAGTTGCCCAGTTTCTGAACTCTGTTCCTGTATTTGGTGAATCCCCCCCAACCCCATATGTGTTTTAGACAGAATCAGGGCTTATGTCCCACTTGGAAGCTGAAAATGCCAGATACTCACTTTCCCAGCCCACTTGCAGCTAGCCATGGTCAGGTGACTTAGGCGCCAATCAGCCCCATCCTCCTAGCCTTTGACTTGGGAGCCATTACAGCAAAGGA
Organism: Mesoplodon densirostris; assembly: GCF_025265405.1. NCBI lineage: Eukaryota > Metazoa > Chordata > Mammalia > Artiodactyla > Ziphiidae > Mesoplodon > Mesoplodon densirostris. Next base: position 12,231,218 of record NC_082677.1, on the reverse strand, counting down.
GAAAGAACTCTGGGAATCTTCTGGTAACAGTGGTAGTAGGTGTCCCAAAGTCCAGGGCCAGTGGCAGCAGGGTACAAGTTGCCCCATCCAACGCCTGGCAGCTGCAGAGCAGTGTTCCCTCTTAGCCTGTTCCCCAGGGTGACCCATGGTGACTCATGGCTGCAGAGCCTCAAACCTGGTTCTCTCAATGATTCTGTGAGCACACAGTGTCCATTTGATAAAGTCCTTTCCTTTCCAGAGTCAGTCTCTGTCTTTATCACCAAGAACCCTCTTATCCTTTCATAGGGGATGTCACAAACTATTCTCAGGGGAAAAGTCGCCTCTTTTGGAATGAGAGTTGTATTCCTTAGCCCTTTGATACAAATCCAGAGATCAGATTTGATTTGAAACTTCTTATTTACATTTGCTTAATTTCCATTCTTCCTTCCATTTCTATGAATAGACAATCTGGCCAACTAACTTTTTGTTTTTATCCTGAACCCACAGCAGGACTCAGGTTAAGCCACCCCCAGCAGCCTCTGCCTCTGTGCTCTCCATTGAGCTGCCCCTGGTATTTATCACACGGTGGCTGCATCATCAAAGCAGCAGCCCTGTTGGGTGGACTTTACACTCTGTCTGGACTGCACCAATTGTAGAAATAGACCTCTCCTGTCTAAAACCATGGGTGAGATTTACTAAAACTCTTCACTCACCTTAACCACATCTGACCCTGTCATGAGGTTCTGTTAGTGAATGCCCCTCCAGAGTACAGTACAGCTGGTGGCAGCCATAATTGTGACATGGAGGATGCAGAGAGGAACTATTGTCACATGGCATATCTCAAAGCCCTCCTCCTTCCATGCATTGATGATGGTTGGATCATAAAAGGCATGGAATAAAGCTTTATAATGTAGAGTTCTCCTGCGGAAGCAGCCTTTCAAGGAACAGGAGTGATTTTTGTGCTCACATCCCATCCTTAATTCCAGTGCCAGAATGAATTGCCAATTTGCAACTCAAATATCTAACACATACTCAACCACTCAACGCATATGATATTGACCCCAGTTATGAAAGCTAAAAGTGAAACATTCTATGACTAATTCCTCAAAGTCCTAGCATTTTCTTTTGCAGATTTCTATAGGAAGTTTAGTAAAAGCTGGGTGGGGGGGGGAAGTCTACTCTGGTGACAGAAGTCCTCTGTTGCTCTGCAATTCCTTCACATGGAATATTGGCTAGCATTTGCAATCCCCATAACTTTAGGAAATATGATTTTTTTCTCAGAGATTTTGGTTTCTGGGTGTTATGACTAAATGATTTTACCCCCCCGCCAAATTCATATGTTGAAGCCCTAACCCCAAATGAGATGATATTTAGAGAAAGGGTCTTTGGGGGTAATCAGGGTTAGATTAGGTCATGAGGGTAGGGCCCTCATGATGGGATTCGTGGCCTTATAAGAAGAGAAAAAGAACTCACTCTCTTCATCATGTGAGGACACAGCAAGAAGGCTTCCATTTGCAAGCCAAGAAGAGCATCCTCAACCGAACTTGACTGTGCTGGCACCCTGATCTTGGATTTTCAGACTCCAGAACTAAGGGAAAGTGAGTTTCTGTTGTTTAAACCACCTAGTCTATGGTATTGGTTATGGTGGCCTGAGCAGACTAATACACTGGATGATGACCTGATAGACAAATGGCCTTGGGGTCCAAAAGCTGGTCTCATGGAGAGAAATGATATGTTGTTGCTTACAGGAGGAAGGTAGACTCTGTGTTCCTTGAGGGTGAAGATTATGTTCTTTTATTACTTGAATCCTGAGCAGTTGGACCAATGGTTGGCCCATAGGAAACATTCACCAAATATTTGTGAATTAATAAATAAGTGAATGGATGGTTGGATGGAACAGAGCAAATCTGGGAATAAGGGAAGGAATGGAGGAAACAAGACTGACTCTGCAGGGATGTAATTAACAAGGTGAGATTAAACGTGCCTCTTATGGACTTTGGTGATAGCTTTAGAAACCAAGACCAAGACTTTTCATGTCAAGGACTTTTCACATTTTGATAAATTAGAAAGATTACTAGGTCAGGAGACAAAATAGCTAAGATTCTTAGATCTGCCTCTATCTTTCCTATATCCTGAGCCATTCATTTCATCTCCCAGCACTTCTGTTTCTACATTCATAAAACAACTGAGATAAATTAGCTAATGTCTTAGATTTCTTCCAACATTAATGTCCCAAGATTGTATTAACTACTGCAATTTAAAATGCAAACTTACAGAAAGTACATTATTAGAAATTAATATCATCATTTGAATTTTTCACTTACATACATATAACTTTATTTTAATCATTTTTGCTGTAGACTTGACTTTTTAAAAAAATCAGTTTGCTTTTGAAATATAACCATTAGTGCTATTCATCTGGAAAAGAAAGTATTGGGTTGGCCAAAAAGTTTGTTTGGGTTTTTCTGTAAGATCTAACAGAAAAACCCAAACGAACTTTTTGGCCAGCCCAATAGAACTAATGATGCCTACCATAGGGAAGGGAAAATCTTTTCAATAAATTATGGTAGAACAACTGGATATCCTTATGGGAAAGAAATGAACTTTGAACCTTCCTTCATGTGGTAGTTACAAATAAGTCCACAAATTCTTTGATACTCCTCCATTAAAAAGGTATTAATTAATTCCTCTCCCCTTGAAAATGGGCTGGATTTAGAGACTCACTTCTGATTCCAATAGAATTAAGCAGAAGTGATGGTGTGTAGCTTTGGACACTGCGTTATAAAAAACACCTTGGTTTCCTCCTCCTTCATTTGCCCTTCATTTACCTCAGTAAGTTTGATTTCAAATTAATAATAATACCCACCTCTTTGCATTTCAGTTGTGATGATCTAATACTATAGACTTGTAATAATGCAAGAGCCTGGAATAACCCTGTCACATGGAGAGACCCAAATGACCTTGCAGTCCATCATTCAGGAATAGAGAAGGCACAATTTAGTAATTCCTTTTCCCAAATGTTTAGCTGTATGTGGATTAATTACCCATATATTGCAAGCAGTGAAGTACTTGATAAATAATAATTTCATTATACTTCTTTCACATCCAGTAATGTTATGCATGAAATGTTAATAGCCTGGCTGAGTCAACCACTGTAAGTAAGTGAACATCCTCGGTTTTGGGTTTTAGAAGCTGTCCCACTTTCCTCATCTTGGAGCTTGTGTACATCAAGCCCCTCCATGGTTTAGGTTATCTCCTAGAAATGAAACATATTGGAGGCTCTGTGGCTTTTGCTTGTCTCTTCCTCAGAAAACTTAATCCGAACCATTTTACGGTCCTAGTGTTTCTTTCACACTACTTCAATTATTCTCTTTCCAACTCTTCTAAAGGCAAGAGTATTTCTGCTCTGTCTGAAGCAGCCATTCACCATCTTTTCATCACCTAAGACCCATTTCATGATTTTTTTCCCCTTTTGCCCCCATGTTTTAAAAGAATTTAAATAGCAAACTGTATCTCTTAACAAGAGCTGCCTTCCCCGTTTGGGGTAAATTTTAAAAGACATGTAGGACTGGACCTCAGTGAATCACACTTGTTAGAGGGTTCTGAAGTCAGACCAGCTGTACTGTAATATTGACTCCACTATCTACTACCAATGTGATTAGGAAAATTATAGATCTTCCCAGCCTCTGTTTTTTTTTTTCTTCTAGAAAGTGGGGATGATAGCAGTGCAGTAGTGCCTATTTTGTAGAGTTGTTATGAAGATTAGATGAGATAATTTATGAAAATCCCTCCACATGGGACCTGGCACAAAGAGAACAATAAAAGTTGGGGCTATAAGCTACTGAAGCTTCTTATCAGAATGGGACATATAAGTTTAATGTTTAGAACAGTGGTCATCAAAATAGTCACAACTCCCACTGATTTAGTAATTACTATGTACTGGACACTCTGCAAATAGAATTCTACTTAATCTCGCAACAGTCCAGACTCATAGGTATTATTCCCTTTTTCCCAGTGGGCAAGCCTGGAATCAGAGAGGCTAATAACTTGAATAAGGTCACACAGTGGGAAAATGACAGAGCTGCAAGTTGAACACAAATCTTTCTGGCTTTAAAAGGTATCCATCCTTTCTACAATCTATAATGAAATAAACTTTTATTTTCTATCCCCAAATAGAATTCTAGTCCACAGCCCAGAAAGACATTGTTTAGTTAGACTGTATTACCTTATTTCACACAAACAGGCTGATTCCATCGAATCACTGGCTCCCTGGTGCCTTGCAAGTGTCCTGAGACACTGAAAGCAAACAGATTCAAGATTTTGAAATCTTGAAAATAATACCAGTACAACTCCCCTACACACACACACACACACACACACACACACACACACACACACACACACACACACACACACACACACACACAGCTACCTTCATCATGGGCCCCTAGGGGAACTACTGATCTAGATGGATCCAACTCAATGTCCACACATACAAATTCTCTCCCTGGCAGCAAAGTCAGGAAATGCAAACTCAAACATTCTGCACCGTTGGCTTCTCAAGGTGTAATTAGAGTCTTCGGGCGATAGGGATAAGCATAATTGTAACAATCATTTGCCAGCAAAACTTACCTCTGGAGGACAGGTCACCTACAACAGATGTGCCCTTTGTCCCTGAAGGGAGCCATCAGGAAACACTGGTCAAGGAGAGAGCAGGTCTTTGCTCAGCACCTGGCCACAGAACCACACATAAAAGCAACCCTGGGATGTTACTCTTTCCTGCCTGAAGGAGCTGAAGATCTCATAGAGCACTCACAAGCAAGAACAGAGAAGATAATTCCACGCCGCCATGTGTGGTGGGGACAGAACACACAGTAGAGAAGAAGCGTCAAGATGGTACATGCTAGAGTTATCTGAACAAATGGACTGTGCTCTCTCCACCTCTCACCCCTCAGTCTCTGAATTTGAGACAGCTTCCCCCATCTCTTGAAAATTTGTGATGCCTTCAGATTGGTTCCTGCTCCCATTCTTAAAAAGCATGTCTTAGTCTCTCTCTTTTTTTTAAAAAATAAATTTATTTATTTATTTTTGGCTGCATTGGGTCTTCGTCGCTGCGCACAGCCTTTCTCTAGTTGTGGCGAGCGGGGGCTACTCTTCGTTGGGGTGTCAGCTTCTCATTGCGGTGGCTTCCCTTGTTGAAGAACATGGGTTCTAGGTGCACAGGCTTCAGTATTTGCGGCACTTGGGCTGAGTTGTGGCTCACGGGCTTAGTTGCTCCGCAGCATGTGGGATCTTCCCAGACCAGGGCTTGAACCTGCATCCCCTCCATTGGCAGGCGGATTCTTAACCACTGTGCCACCAGGGAAGTCCCATGTCCTAGTCTTTTTGTCACGCTTCTAAAAGACTTCCAAACCCCCTTCTTACTCACTCACACTTCTCAAAAGTCTTCACTGATCCATTCCCCAAACGTGCACTGTTTGCTTTCAGTGTCTCAGGACACTTGTGAGGCACCAGGGAGCCAGTGAAGAATAACTCAGTCTACTTGGATGAGGGGAAAGAGACAGGAGGAAATGCCAGTCCCATGAGATGAGAGCTAGATAGAGACATACAGAGTATGCTCTGGAAGCACAAAAGAGGAGTCCTCTTAAGCCAAGACCCCCCACACCAAGTCCTAAAGGACTGGTAGGAAGTGGTTGGGGTGAGGAATTGGGGAGCCCCTGGGTGAGGTAAGAGCACTTCAGGCAGAGGCAACAATGTGCTTCTTGCAAAGTAGAGTCCAATGCAACTTTGACGTCATATCATTATTATCCCAATAAATAGGCATGCATCCATGATTCACATTTTACGTTTCATAATCAAGTGCTTTTTGTGAAGAGGCAGGTATTCATTTATTCAAAAAATATTTATGGACCATGTAGCATATGGTGGGTACTGTGTTAGGCACTGAAAGCTAAAGGAGATATTTTTATCATGATTGGTGAAAACAATCATGCCCCAGTCCGTAAATGAAAAATCTTTAAATGATTTTAAATAGGCAAAGGAAATTTGAAAAGTGGAATAAAGTAGGAAGACTAGAGGTAAGAAGAGTTATTATTGGGAAGAAAGTGGGAGAATTTTCTGGATGTAAAGACTGGTGGAAAACAGATATTGAAATAAGATAAAAAGAAGGAGACAGGAACAGAAGCGATTCAAAGCTTTGTTTTCCTGGGATGAAAGAGGCAGAAGAGTCAAGGATAATGTTGAGAGAGCTCTTTGTGTCATCACAATGAGATGCAGAGGGGTAGCATGTGTTTTTTGAGGATAACATAGAAACAAATGTAACAAAGTCCCAAGTTGCCTAAATTCAATTGAGAAGACAAAGACTTACATCAGCATTTTGTGGCTATGTTATTCCATACTTTGAATTAAAATCTAAATCACATTGAAGGCAAAAATTGGGGGAACAACCCAGCACCTAAGCAGCTGTAACACTTCCTAAGTTTTTTGTAACATAAAATGGCATGCCTGAGGCTCTGAGTTAAATGTCATATACAGGATAAACCTGGATTCACATTCTTTAGCCACCAAGCCATGTCTTTTTTTCAAATAGCTTGTGCTTTTATCCCTCTTGACTCATTGGACCACATACTCATCTCTTCCACAATATGGGAACTATTCTCAGAGAACTGTAGGTTGAAAATCTGGCCCCAAAGAACAGCTCATCGTGTTCCTTGGGGGAGCATAATGAACAGCATGGATTCACTTGCAGAGTTTCCGAGGGGAGAATTAAGAGATTGAAGAGCTAAGCCTGGATATGCCATGTTTCCTCTTCCTCTCTGTTTATATCAAAGAGTATTTATTAAACACACCAAGGGCTGGTAAGTCAGGACAAGGCAAACTGATCCCGTGAAGTCCCTTCTGGACTTCTAGCCTATGTGCATGACACTAACCTCCTCGGGGAATAAAACAGATGAAGAGGAATTTGTGCAGCCATATGAAGACACAGGCTGAGTGGTGCTAACATCTAAAGTCAACAGCAGCTTAAATCATCTCTCATTAATGTCCTCGGAGAGGTCCCTGCTTCATCACCTTCTCAGCGATTAATGGACATCATTAGGTAGAGCAGCAAGAGCCACAAGGGAAAGGATCAGGACCTATTTTATCCTGCTGGCTAACATACACTGCCTCAGGGCGAGTGCCGAGCTCTGTAAACAGAGGTCAGCTTTCTGAGCTGTTTCAAACCCCACATCTCCAGTTATAACATCTGCGGGGGTGTTCTCACTTAATTGGAGGTGGCCTGAGCCTACAGACTGCAACCTTGCTTTAGTCCTTCCCTTCAAAACATATACGCAAGAAACTAAGAAATGATGCATTTCAAGGGAGAGGAAAAGGTTTAAGGGAGAAAACAGTGTCACATATGCTCACATTTAACAGGGGAGTTTAAACGGGTTAACATATTGGAATGTTGCAGAAGATAGCATACAAGAACTAGAAACGAATCCTTCTCTACTTGACTTTGGCCAGGCTCGCCCCGAGAGAACTGTGCACACCAGGGCTTGAGGCAACCAAATGAGAGACCAAGTCCCAGCTCCACGCTGCTCCCTGGGCTGCCAGACCTCAGCACATCCCCTGCGCTGCCTGGCCCCTCTTAGCCTGCTCCACTCCATCCTGAGAAGCTGGTAATGGGCCCATCCAAGGGATTCATTTAAACCATTAAATGCTAACGCATCTTAGACTTGGCTCCTTGCACTTGGCTCCTAGACTCAGCTCTGGTCCTGCCCCAGCTCTCAGCTTGTCCCTGCATCTTTACACCCCAGCAGCTCCACCCCTCGCCTTCTGCTTCCCCCAGCCTCATATAGACAAGTTACCCAGCTGGCTGTCTCCATCTTGCTTATGAAAAGAAAGGAAGGGAAGAAGAGACAAAGCAAGGATAGGAAAGAGGAAACAGAGATGAGAGGAGAGGGCGGAATCATGCAGAACTACAGCACTCTTCAGAGGACTCCACACCTTCTCAAGAGGAGCAGAATGGAATTGAAGGCGGAGGAGAAGAACTTAAATAGTTGTTTGACTTATTCTTCTGCACATCAAACACCTTAATATAGAACAGAGAGGAGTAAAAATGATCCTGAGAAAAGTGAGGGGAAAAAGAATTTTAAATTAATTTTTTAAAAAGTCTTTGAGAGAGAGAATGGACTTGCATTTACACTTTGAACATTTAATTTTAATTTTTAATTCTCAAAATACCCTTGAGGTATAGGTTACTGTAAACCCATTTTACAGGAAAGGAAACTGAGTCTTACTCAGCAGACTTCCAGTTTTCTATCCTATTGAAAGAAATACTGGTGCATGTGAAGAAAGATGTATGCACAAGGATGTTTATGGCAACACTGTTATATCAACAAATCCAAAATCAATGATTGTATGTAGAGAAGTGATCAATTAAATTATGGCATATTCTGAGAATGCCATTTAGCTATGTGTGTATATTTTTATTCTTTTTCATATTCTTTTCCATTATAGATAATTACAAGATATTGAATACAGTTCCCTGCACTATACAGTAACCTTGTTGTTTATTTTATATTCGCTATATATTTTCAATACAGCAGGTTTATTTTGTAATGACTTAGAAAACTCTTCAAGTCAAAGTCAGAAAATTGCTAAACAACATGTTTAGTATAATTCCATTTATGTAAATAAAATTTTCTTTATATATTTTTATCTGTACCTATATATATTCAAATGCTTATAAAAAAACTATGAAAGGACTCACCCTAAAATTTCAATATAGGGCCTCCCTGGTGGCGCAAGTGGTTGAGAGTCCGCCTGCCGATGCAGGGGATACGGGTTCGTGCCCCGGTCTGGGAGGATCCCATATGCCGCGGAGCGGCTGGGCCCGTGAGCCATGGCCGCTGAGCCTGCGCGTCCGGAGCCTGCGCGTCCGGAGCCTGTGCTCCGCAACGGGGGAGGCCACAACAGTGAGAGGCCCGCATACCGCAAAAAAAAAAAAAAAAAAAAATTTCAATATAAAGTCAAAAATGAAGTGTCCTTTAACCGACACCTCCCACATCACCTGAAGTTCCCCTCTTTTCCCAGAGGAAGCCATCGCCTCTATGTATTTCTATGTTTGAAATTTTTTAATGAGAATATTGTGTAATTATTAAAACAACATTTGTTTTTTAAAACCGTATGATGCTATGCAAATATAACATGCTGCTTTGATGTTACTTTTGCACAGGAAACATCTGCTACTTTGCAAAAGCCTGGAAATAAATTGGCCTTTCTTTTTTGCCTTTTTCTCATGTCAGCAATAGCAACAAATTCCTATGGGACCTTCAGCAAAACAGATTATCCTACATGCTTGCTTCTGATTGATGAAGAGACTTAGTATGCAGACTTGAGACATGGATAGAATTTCTGGGTCACCTACAAGCAGTATTTAACATCTGTAGGCAATGTAAGGTCACATTCCATGATATCCTTGACAGCAGCTGGCCTGCCAGCACCAAAATTATATTTAATGCAAGTCTGCCTCGCTAGTCTAGACACAGGAAGGCACAGATGAGAGCAGGATCCTTAAGCAGCTTCCATATCCTGAGCCGAAATGAAATGACCATTAAAAGGCAGAGCTGAAGAAATACCAAAGGGGCACATTGAAGTCATTAGCAGAACTAACAAGGAGCAAGCCTACCTCTGTATTAATAAAATGAAGAAAACCTCTTCCTATGTGAATTTTAATGGATGCCAGTGTTCTGTCTGGCATGTGTTTCCCACTTGATCCCCACAGCTATGGCAAAGAGGGTAGCCAGTGATGCTGTTTCCTCAGAGGAGGAAACTGAGACCCAGAAAGGAAAGGTGACTTACTCAAGACCCCAGCCAATGAAGGGGCTGGGCTAGTCACTGATCACGTGACTTCAGGGCACAGTTGTTACATGGCCTGAGAGGCAGACCCTCCCCACCCCTGAAACATGCCAATTTCAGACAGGCATTAAAGGAGCCAAAAGATCCCTTTCCTGGCAGGCTCAGGAGGCTGTCTGAGATCATTCCTTTCAATTCTACTCAGGTTCCTTTCAGTAACACACCCACTGTTTCCATCTACAGACCAGCACAATAAAATATGCATGTCCATGCAATCACAGACATACATCATCTTTCTGGTGAGCTTTATACATTTTTTCTTCTACTAGGACATGCTCTTAGACCTATCTCTCCCCTAGGTAATTCTGTCATAGAAAAAGTCTCAAAAATCTTATTTAGGGGCTTCCCTGGTGGCGCAGTGGTTGAGAGTCCGCCTGCCGATGCAGGGGACACGGGTTCGTGCCCCGATCCCGGAAGATCCCACATGCCGCGGAGCGGCTGGGCCCGCGAGCCATGGCCGCGGAGCCTGTGTGTCCGGAGCCTGTGCTCCGCAACGGGAGAGGCCACAGCAGTGAGAGGCCCGCGTACAGCAAAAAAAAAAAAAAAAAAAAAAAAAAAAAAAAAAAATCTTATTTAGGATCATTGTAATTTAGGAGTGTCTTCTTTAAAATCAAATTTTGTTTCCATATCAAAGCACACCTTTTGATATCATATTATGTACTCTTAATAAGAAAAGAACATCCAGAAAGATAGGCTGATGGCAGAATGCCCAGATTAACTTAAGATAAATGCAAGCCTACTGACAAAAGGAATAGAGGGCAGGCAGGGAAGGATAGAAAACCAAATACAAGTGGCTGAGAGCACGGAAACACTCTGCTTTTCTGAACTAACCACCACTGCTACCATCCTGACAAGAGGAGAGGGTGATGATGATTTCCTTTCCCACAGTTGAGGACCTGATTGTCTCATGGTCTGTTCTCACTGTCACCATGCAGAAAGACACTGACAATAAGATTTTCAGATGCCATGACAGCATACCTCCAAATGGAGCAAGAGCCTCCCTTTGCCCCTCTGTGCCTCACTCTCATTTTCTACCCATGCGACCTTAGTTAAGTCACTTATTTTTTTGAACCTCTTCCTCATCTATACAATGGATCTCAATGGGCTGCATGCTTTGTCCAACTCACAGAGCTCTTGTAAAGATGCAAATGCTTTATGTGCAGTAAAGCACAGCACACATGGATTCTGATTCACATAGCATTGCCCTGTGGTTGAGAGAAAGATTAAGTGAGTTTAATCAGAGTTAAACCCGCAGAGCTAAGAGATAACCAGAAGGTTATTAAGAGAAACTAAGGCTTTTAGGGAACAAAAAACAGGACTAGAGAGTGATATGGATCTATAGGGCATTTCTCATTTTAATTTTTTTACTCCTATTTGTACAAATATGAGCAATAGTAATTATTAAAACTAGAAATTACTGAGAGTTGAGTGCTGCACGTGTGGATCGTGTACATTGATCTTCCTGTGGATCATGGGGTGACGAACGATGCTGGTAAACCACATGTGGCCATTTTTACAACAGCTCATTTGTGGTTTCACTCAACAAAATTTTACTGAGGGCCTACCAAGCATCAGATCTCTGCCCAGCCTCGATTGAGATACGTACTATGAAAGCAATAAAGAGGTGACATAACAGTACTAACAATACAGGGTGTTAGTGGGGGACGGGGAAGGACATCTTCTTTAAATAAGAGTGGTCAGGGGAGGGCTTCCCTGGTGGTGCACTGGTTAAGAACCCGCCAGCCAATGCAGGAGACACGGGTTTGAGCCCTGGTCCGGGAAGATCCCACATGCCACAGAGCAACTCAGCCCATGTGCCACAACTACTGAGCCTGCACTCTAGGGCCCAGGAGCCACAACTACTGAGCCCACGTGCTACAACTAGGTCTAGTTACAAGTTATCGAAAACAGTTTCAGAATAACAGTATAAAACATAAATTCATATATACATAAAGTTATAAATTAGTCAAAGACAGTACAGTGCATGTGTGATCATAGTAAGAGGATGAATGATGAGGTTGGCAGAGTCTGTTTCACAGTTGGAAAATCCAAGCTGTGTTCCTAGGTCTAAAATGCTCCCTTGCTGTTGCTTGCACAGGCGTATGCCATGCACATTTCTGCCTGAGGGCATTTGCAGTTGCTGTCCCTTCTACCAGAAATGCTCTTACCCAAATATATGAGTGGCTTACTCCACCTCCTTCAGTCCTCTGTTCAAATATCTCCTTCTCAGTGGGCTCTCTAGACCATCCTATCTAAAATTGCAGCCATTCTGGAACTCCCTACTCCCCCCTTCTGCTTTATTCTACTTCACAGCACTTATTACCATCTCACATTCTAAATATTTTGCTTATTTGTTTATTGACTATTTCTTCCAGTTAGAATATAATATCTATGAAGTGAGAGATTTTTGTTTGTTTTTTTCATTGTTTTTATCTCCAATGCCTGGAACATAGTAGATAATAAGTGCCTGGAACATTTTTTATCTCCAATGCCTGGAACATAGTAGATAATAAATATTTTGGGGATAAATGAATGTTTCAAGCCTATCTACCTTTTTGGTGGAGGCACCAAAAAATAGAAGTATTCCTTCCAGTAAACTCAACTGTAGGAAAAATCTACTACTAGACTTATGGCCCAGAGAAACTACCATATCAAAGCACGTAATATTCTTTGATACTAAACAACAGTCTGAGACTCAACACTATAATTCTGCAAACAAACTCTGACTATCTTAATTGAAATAAATTAAGCAGGTAAGTGCTACTTGCATCCTTAACGAGAGACTAATTGATTTTAAAAACAAAGCAAAAACTGCTTTTCTTAAGATTTTAAGTTGTCTGGGGTTAATCATCTTTATGAATGGGAAAATGCTCAGTGTTGCATTTACTAGTGTCAGTTCTTAACTCCACAAATGGAAAGAGATGAGTTTTCATTTCATAAACATAAAATCACAGCAACATATCAATACTATTGTCCTGTCAGTCAATTGGAGCACTTCCTGAGTGCTCCCACAGCAGGCATTCTACCCAGGGTCATAACAGAATAGTAGCAAGACACAGCCCTTTGAAGTGACAAAGAAAACCAGATTTCTGCAAATTAATGCTCTCAGACTAGCAAAGAACCATGAAGAAGGAGTAATGGACTTCATTTCGGCATCAAGCAGTCATTGTCAAGCATGGTCACAGGAACACTCTCTAGTCTCAAAGTCACTGGCCAAGGAAGCAAGTGTCAGGGAGCTGTCCAATGTACAACTCTCAGTACATCTCATGAAACCAAATCATAGGCTTGTTCCACTTTTGGCAGCTCATCTCCCCCTCATTCCCTAGACTGTCCTGATCAATGTGGGGGCCACTAGCTACATGTGACTATTTAAATTTAAAATAATTTGAATTAAGTTAAATTAAAAATTTAGCTCCGGGCCTCCCTGGTGGCGCAAGTGGTTGAGAGTCCGCCTGCCGATGCAGGGGATACGGGTTCGTGCCCCGGTCTGGGAGGATCCCATATGCCGCGGAGCGGCTGGGCCCGTGAGCCATGGCCGCTGAGCCTGCGCGTCCGGAGCCTGTGCTCCGCAACGGGGGAGGCCACAGCAGTGAGAGGCCCGCATACCAAAGGAAAAAAAAAAAAAAAAAAAAAAAAAAAAATTTAGCTCCAAAACTGGAGGTTGCCAGAAGGGCAGGGCACGGGGCAATGAGTGAAATAGGCGAGGGAGATTAAAAGGTACAAACTTCCAGTTGCAAAATAAATGAATCGTGGGGAATATAGTCAATGATATTGTAATAACATTGTCTGGTGACAGATGGTAACTGGACTTATTGTGGTGGTTACTTTGCAATGTATAAAATATTGAATTACTATGTTGTACACCTGAAGCTAATATAATATTGTAAGTCAATTGTACTTCAATTTAAAAAGAAAAAAAAATTAGTTCCAGTCTTATATTTCCAACAACATGGAATAAGAGAAGAAGGGATTTGTGGTCTCACCTAAAGCAAACATAAGATGGACAAAGTGTATGAAACAATGGGTTTATTTTTATTTATAATTTTTTAAATTTTTAAATTAATTAATTTATTAATTTATTTATGGCTGCATTGGGTCTTCGTTGCTGCGTGTGGGCTTTTTCTAGTTGCGGCGAGCGGGGGATACTCTTCGTTGCTCTGTGTAGGCTTCTCACTGCAGTAGTTTCTCTTGTTGCGGAGCACAGGCTCTAGGTGTGTGGGCTTCAGGAGTTGTGGCACTCGGGCTCAGTAGTTGTGGCTCAAGAGCTTTAGAGCGCAGGCTTAGTAGTGTGGCGCATGGGCTTAGTTGCTCCGTGGCATGTGGGATCTTCCCAGAGCAGGACTTGAACCCGTGTCCCCTGCATAGTCAGGCGGATTCTTTTTTTTCTTTTAATAGGTCTTTATTGGATTATAATTGCTTCACAGTACTGTGCTAGTTTCTGTTGCACAACAAAGTGAATCAGCCATATGCATACACATGTCCCCATATCCCCTCCCTCTTTAGCCTCCCTCCTATCCTCCCTACCCCACCCCTCTAGGTCATCACAAAACACGGAGCCAATCTCCCTGTGCTATGCTGCTGCTTCCCACCAGCCAACTGTTTTACAATTGGTATTGTATATATGTCGACGCTACTCTCACTTCGCCCCAGCTTCCCCCTCCCACCCTAAGTCCTCAAGTCCAATCTCTATGTCTCCATCTTTATTCCTGCCCTGCAACTGGGTTCATCAGTACCATTTTTTTTTAGATTACATATATATGCGTTAGCATACGGTATTTGTTTTTCTCTTTCTGACTTACTTCACTCTGTATGACAGACTCTATGTCCATCCACCTCACTACAAATAACTCAGTTTCATTTCTTTTTATATCTGAGTAATATTCCATTGTATATATGTACCACATCTTCTTTATCCATTCATCTGTCGATGCACATTTAGGTTGGTTCCATGTCCTGCCTATTGTAAATAGTGCTGCAATGAACATTGTGGTACATGTCTCTTTTTGAATTATGGTTTTCTCAGGGTATATGCCCAGTGGTGGGATTGCTGGGTCATATGGTAGTTCTATTTTTAGTTTTTTAAGGAACCTCCATACTGTTTTCCATAGTGGTTGTATCAATTTCCATTCCCACCAATAGTACAAGAGGGTTCCCTTTCACCACACCCTTTCCGGCAGTTATTGTTTCTAGATTTTTTTCAATGGCCATTCTGACTGGCATGAGATGACACCTCATTGTAGTTTTGGTTTGCATTACTCTAATAATTAGTGATGTTTAGCATCTTTTCATGTGCCTCTTGGCCATCTGTATGTCTTCTTTGGTGAAATGTCTATTTAGGTCTTCTGCCCATTTTTTAACTGGATTGTTTGTTTTTGTGATATTGAGCTCAATGAGCCGTTTGTATATTTTGGAGATTAATCCTTTGTTGTTTCATCTGCAAATATTTTCTCCCATTCTGAGGGTTCTCTTTCTGTCTTGTTTATGGTTTCCTTTGCTGTGCTAAGCTTTTAAGTTTAATTAAGTCCCATTTGTTTATTTTTGTTTTTATTTCCATTACTCTAGGAGGTGGGTCAAAAAAGATCTTGCTGTGATTTGTGTCCAGGAGTGTTCTTCCTATGTTTTCCTCTAAGAGCTTTATAGTATCTGGCCTTACATTTAAGTCTTTAATCTATTTGGAGTTTATTTTTGCGTGTGGTGTTAGGGAGTGTTCTAATTTCATTCTTTTACATGTAGCTGTCCAGTTTTCCCAGCACCACTTATTGAAGAGGCTATCTTTTCTACGCTGTATGTTCTTGCCTCCTTTGTCATAAATTAGGTGCCCATATGTGCGTGGGTTTATCTCTGGGCATTCTATCCTGTACCATTGATCTATATCTCTGTTTATGTGCCAATACCATACTGTCTTGATTACTGTAGCTTTATGATATAGCTTGAAGTCCGGGAGCCTGATTCCTCCAGCTCC
The DNA here is from genome assembly GCF_025265405.1 of Mesoplodon densirostris. Taxonomy (NCBI): domain Eukaryota; kingdom Metazoa; phylum Chordata; class Mammalia; order Artiodactyla; family Ziphiidae; genus Mesoplodon; species Mesoplodon densirostris. The sequence continues at coordinate 12,215,380 of NC_082677.1, read as the reverse complement.
GTTTTTCTTTCTCAAGATTGCTTTGGCTATTTGGGGTCTTTTGTGTTTCCATACGAATTGTAAATTTTTTTGTTCTAATTCTGTGAAGAATGCCATTGGTATTTTGCTAGGGATTGCATTGAATCTGTAGATTGCTTTGGGTAACATAATCATTTTCACAATATTGATTCTTCCGATCCAAGAACATGGCATATTTCTCCATCTGTTTTTGTCATCTTTGATTTCTTTCATCAGTGTTTTATAGTTTTCTGAGTACAAGTCTTTTGCCTCCTTAGGCAGGTTTATTCCTAGGTATTTTATTGTTTTTGGTGCAATGGTAAATGGGAGTGTTTCCTTAATTTCTCTTTCTGATTTTTCATTGTTGCTGTATAGGAATGCCAGAGATTTCTGTGCAGTAATTTTGTATCCTTCAGGCTTACCAAATTCATTGATTAGTTCTGCTAGTTTTCTGGTGGCATGTTTAGGATTTTCTATGTATAGTATCATGTCACCTGCAAACAGTGACAGTTTTACTTCTTCTTTTCCAATTTATATTCCTTTTATTTCTTTTTCTTCTCTGATTGCTGTGGCTAGGACTTCCAAAACTATGTTGAATAAGAGAGGCGAGTGTGAGCATCCTTGTCTTGTTCCTGATCTTAGAGGAAATGCTTCCACTTTTTCACCATTGAATATGATGCTCGCTGTGGGTTTGTCATATATGGCCTTTATTATGTGGAGGTAGGTTCCCTCTATGCCCAGTTTCTGGAGAGTTCTTATCATAAATGGTGTTGAATTTTGTCAAAAGCTTTTTCTGCATCTATTGAGATGATCATATGGTTTTTATTCCTTAATTTGTTAATGTGATATATCACAATGATGGATTTGCATATATTGAAGAATCCTTGCATCCCTGGGATACATCCCACTTGATCATGGTGTATGATCCTTTAATGTGCTGTTGGATTCTGTTTGCTGGTATTTAGTTCAGGATTTTTGCATCTATGTTCATTATTGATATTGGTCTATAATTTTCTATTTTTGTGATATCTTTTTCTGGTTTTTGTGTCAGGGTAATGATGCCTCCGTAGAACGAATTTGGGAGTGTTTCTCCCCCTGCAACTGTTTGGAAGAGTTTGAGAAGGATGGGTGTTAGCTCTTCTCTAAATGTTTGATAGAATTCGCCTGTGAAGCCATCTGGTCCTGGACTTATGTTTCTTGGAAGATTTTTAATTATGGTTTCAATTTCATTACTTGTGATAGGTCTGTTTATATTTGCTAATTCTTCCTGGTTTAGTCTTGGAAAATTGTACCTTTCCAAGAATTTGTCCATTTCTTCGTGGTTGTCCATTTTATTGGCATGTAGTTGTTTGTAGTAGTCTCTTACAATCCTTTGCATTTCTGCAGTGTGAGTTGTGATTTCTCCTTTTTCATTTCTTATTTTATTGATTTGTGTCCTCCCCTTTTTTTCTTGATGAGTCTGGCTAAGGGTTTATCAATTTTGTTTAACTTCTCAAAGAACCAGCTTTTAGTTTTATTTATCTTTGCTATTGTTTTTCTTTATTTCTATTTCATTTATTTCTGCTCTGATATTTATGATTTCATTCCTTCTACTGACTTTGGATTTTCTTTGTTCTTCTTTCTCTACTTGTTTTAAGTGTAGGGTTAGATTGTTTATGTTTTTGTTTTTAAATTTATTTATTTATTTATTTATTTATTTTTGGCTGTGTTGGGTCTTCGTTTCTGTGCGAGGGCTTTCTCTCGTTGCAGCAGGTGGGGGCCACTCTTCATTGCGGTGCACAGACCTCTCGCTATCACGGCCTCTCTTGTTGTGGAGCACAGGCTCCAGACACGCAGGCTCAGTAATTGTGGCTTTCATGGGCCTAGTTGCTCCGCGGCATGTGGGATCTTCCCAGACCAGGGCTCGAACCCGTGTCCCCTGCATTGGCAGGCAGATTCTCAACCACTGCGCCACCAGGGAAGCCCAGGGTTAGATTATTTTTTTGAGATTTTTCTTGTTTCTTGAAGTGAGTTTGTATTGCTATAAACTTCCCTCTTAGAACTGCTTTTGCTGCATCCCATAGGTTTTGGGTCATCGTGTTTTCATAGTCATTTGTTTCTATGTATTTTTAAAAATTTCTTCTTTGATTTCTTCAGTGATCTCTTGGTTATTTAGTAGCACAGTGTTTAACCTCCATGTATTTCAGGGTTTTTTTTCCTGTAATTGATTTCCAGTCTCATAGTGTTGTGGTCAGAAAAGATGCTTGATATGATTTCAGTTTTCTTAAATTTTCCAGGTCTTGATTTGTGACCCAAGATGTGATCTATCCTGGAGAATGTTCCGTGCACACTTGAGAAGAAAGTGTATTCTGCCACTTTTGGGTGGAATGTACTATAAATATCAATAAGATCTATCTGGTCTTTTGTGTCATTTAAAGCTTGTGTTTCCTTATTTATTTTCTGTTTGGACGATCTGTCCATTGGTATAAGTGGGGTGTTAAAGTCCCCTACTATTATTGTGTTATTGTCAATTTCCCCTTTTACGGTTGTTAGCATTTACCTTCTGTATTGAGGTGCTCTTATGTTGAGTGCATAAACATTTATAATTGTTATATCTTCTTCTTGGGTTGATCCTTTCATCATTATGTGGTGTCCTTCCTTATCTCTTGTAACAGTCTTTATTTTAAAGTCTATTTTGTCTGATACTAATATTGCTGTTCCAGCTTTCTTTTGATTTCCATTTGGATGGAATATCTTTTTCCATCCCTTCACTTTCAATCTGTATGTTCCCTGGGTCTGAAATGCATGTGTTGTAGACAACATATATATGGGTCTTGTTTTTGTATCCATTCAGCCAGTCTGTGTCTTTTGGTTGGAGCTTTTAATCTATTTACATTCCAGGTTATTATCAATATGTATGTTCCTATTACCATTTTCTTAATTGTTTTGGGTTTGTTTTTGTGGGTCTTTTTCTTCTTTTGTGTTTCCCGCCTAGAGAAGTGCCTTTAGCATTTGTTGTAAAGCTGGTTTGGTGGTGCTGAATTCTCTTAGCTTTTGCTTGTATGAAAAGCTTTTGACTTCCCCATTGACTCTGAATGAGATACTTGCTGGGTAGAGTAATCTTGGTTGTAGGTTTTTTTCTTTCATCACTTTAAGCATATCCTGCCACTCGCTTCTGGCCTGCAAAGTTTCCGCTGAAAGATCAGCTGATAACTTTATGGTGATTCCTTTGTATGTTATTTTTTGTTTTTCCCTTGCTGCTTTTAATATTCTTTCTTTGAATTTCATTTTTGTTGCTTTGATTAATATGTGTCTTGGTGTGTTTTTCCTAGGGTTTATCCTGTTTGGGACTCTGTGTGCTTCCTGGACTTGGGTGACTATTTCCTTTCCTATGTTAGGGAAGTTTTCAACTATAATCTCTTCAAATATTTTCTCAGACACTTTCTTTTTCTCTTTTTCTTCTGGGACCCCTATAATTCGAATGTTGGTGTGTTTAGTGTGGTCCCAGAGGTCTCTGGGATTGTCTTCAATTCTTCTCATTCTTTATTCTGCTTCTTAGCAATTATTTCCACCATTTTGTCCTTCAGCTCACTTATTCCTTCTTCTGCTTCAGGTATTCTGTTATTGATTCCTTCTAGTGTGTTTTTCATTTCAGTTATTGTGCTGTTCATGTCTGTTTGTTTGTTCTTTAGTTCTTCTAGATCTTCGTTAAATATTTCTTGTATTTTCTCAATCCATGCCTCCATTCTATTTCCAAGATTCTGGATCATCTTTACTATCATTTCTGAATTCTTTTTCAGGTAGATTGCCTATTTCCTCTTCATTTATTTGGTATTGTAGGTTTTTATCTTGCTCCTTCATCTGTGACATATTTTTTTGCTGTCTCTTTTTTTTTTTTTATGAGTGGGATTGTGCTCCTGTCTTACTGGCTGTTTGGCCTGAGGCTTCCAACACTGGAGTTTGTAGGCTATTGGGTAGTTCTGGGTCTCCGTGCTGAGATGAGGAACTCCGTGAGACTTCACTCAGATGAATATTCTCTGGGGTCTGAGGTTCTTTGTTAGTCCAGTGGCTCAGACTCGGAGCTCCCACAACAGGAGCTTTGGCCTGACACTGGCTCATGAACCAAGGTCCTGCAAGCCACATGGAGAGGCAAAAAAATACCCAAAAAACAATAACAAAGTAAAAAATAAAATTAGACTAGGAAACTAACAGATATGTTAGAAAGAATATAAAAATAAAAATACAGATGAATCAACAACTGGAAGGTACATCAGTACCACAGTAGTAAAAAAGAAGAAGAGGGGAAAAGAAAAGGGGTGGGGCAGGCCTTGGCTGTGGAGGGTGGGGCCTAAGCAAGGGCAAAGTTTGTTCAGTGGACGGGGCCTATGCTTAGGACCCACAGGGCTGGACAAGGCCCTGGGGGCTGTGCTACTCTGGCCTGGGAGGGCCCCTACTGCCTGCCTTTCCTGATCTCTCCAACCTCCCTCCTATGCCCCAGGACCAATTTGGCCAGGGAGAAAGGGGGGGCCTTGGAGGGCAGGGGACTGACTGGGAGTTCAGCAGGCTCCCTGTGCCCAAGTGGGTGGGGCAATCACCCTCCGGTTCTCTCCGGCTCCTCCCAGAGAGCCCCTCCTGGACAGGAGGATTCTTAACCACTGTGCCACCAGGGAAGCCCAAAACAATGGTTTTTAAGATACTGGACAATTTACGTGAGAAGACAGTAAAGCAGCATCTTCAAAGTACTGAGAGAAAAAAGTGGCCAACATAGAAATCTATATCCAGCAAAATTTCCTTTCAAAAATGAAGACAAAATAAAGTCTTCTTCACACTTAAAAAAGTTGAATGAATTCATCATCAACACACCCACACTATTAGAGACATAAAGGGAGGAAATGTTAAAGCAAGTTCTTCAGACAGAAAGAAAATGATACCAGGTGGAAATGTAAATCTATACCAAGAAATGAAGAGCGCTGGAAATGGCAACTACAGGGGTAAATATTTAAATTTTTTTTCTTACTATTTAAATATCTTTATAGATAACTGACTTTCTAAATAAAACTAATAAGGCAGTGTGAGGTTTATAATATGTATAAAATGACAATGTGTGACAACAATAGCACCAAGAATGGGAGGGGAGAAGAGGAAGTATATACATTGTAAGTTGCTTTTACTCTTAGTGATGTTTTTATAATTTCACTTGAAGCTAGAATGTGACAGGTGAAAATGTGTACTATAGACCATCAATCCAGGACGATAAATACAGAACAAAGAGTTACTGCTTATAAGACAACAAAAGAGAAAAGATGAAATAATTTTAAATAATACAATTAATCCAACAAGGGAAAGAAAAAAAAGGAAACAAAGAACAGATAGAATGAACAGCTAATAAATAGCAAGATGATAAATGCACACCTAATCAAATCAATAATTACATTAAATAGGAATGGTCTAAACTTCCCAATTAAAATACCAAGATTATCAGAATATATAAAAGAAGCAAGACCCAACTATATGCTGTTTAGAAGAAAAACACTTTAAATACAAAACCACAAATAAGTTAAAAGGAAAAAGAAATACAATCTAACACTAACTAAAAGAAATCTAGGGTGACTACGTTAATATCAAAGTATATTTCAGAACTCAGAATGTTATCAGAGATAAAGACGGTCTTTTCATAATGCTTGGCAGTATTTTTTTCCCATTACACCAAACCCTGGAAAGTTTCACTGAAACATCACTACTTAAGGTCTTACTGGTGTCAGCTATTGTTTGAGCAGTATATATTCTCATTAGTGTAGAGTCATGTAAACTCATTTATTTATTCCCTCTCAGAAGACAACCTTCTTCCTGAACACTAGCGCTTTTATTGATTTTTTCCTTAATTAATTAATTTATTTATTTATTTATTTTGGCTGCATTGGGTCTTCGTTGCTACACGCGGACCCCCACACACAAGCTGCAGCAAGTGGGGGACACTCTTCCCTGCAGTGCATGGGCCTCTCACTGCGGTGGCCTCTCCTGTTGCAGAGCACAGGCTCCAGGAGTGCAGGCTTCAGTAGTTGTGGTGCGTGGGCTCAGCAATTGTGGCCTGCGGGCTCCAGAGTGCAGGCTCAGCACTTGTGGCACACTGGCCCAGTTTCTCCGTGGCATGAGAGATCCTCCCGGACCAGGGCTTCAACCTGTGTCTCCTGCATTGGCAGGTGGACTCCTAACCACTGCGCCACCAGGGAAGTCCCAACACTAGCACTTTTAGAACCCTCAAATCACTGCTATTTACATTTACCATGGCTTCTGCTCTGAACCCAATCATCAACCCAAGAGCTAAATTGCTAAATTGCTAATCCTTTGAGAAAGAAAGAGGGGTAAATTATACCTCTAGCTCTAATATATGCTTCTCATAAAATACATTCACTCTTGGGAGTACATCAAATTAAAAAGCTTCTGCACATCAAAGGAAACTATCAAGAAAATGAAAAGGCAATCTACCAAATGGGAGAAAAATTTGTAAATCATATATCTGATAAAGCGTTGATATCCAAAATATATAAAGAACTCATACAACTCAATAGCAAAAAAACAAATAATCCAATTTTAAAATGGGCAGAAGATCTGAGTAGACTTCTTTCCAAAAAAGACATGCAGATGGCTAACAGGTACATAAAAAAGTACTCAACATCACGAATCATCAAGGAAGTGCAAATCAAAGCCACAGTGAGATATCACTTCACACCTGTTAAAATAAATATTATTAAAAAGACAAGATAAGAAGTGTTGGCCAGGATGTGGGGAAAAGGGAACACTTGTGCAATGCTTGTGGGAACATAAATTGGTGCAGCCATTATGGAAAACGGTATGGAGGTTCCTCAAAAAACTAAAAATAGAACTACTGTATGATCCAGCAATTCCACTTTGGGGTAATGTATTAGAAGAAAATGAAAACACTAACTTGAAAAGATATGTACACCCCCATGTTCATTGTAGCAGTATTTACAATAGCCAAGGTATGAAAACAACCTGTGTCTATTAATGGATGAACAGATAAAGAAAATGTGAAATATAAATGTAATGCAATATTATTCAGCCATAAAAAGGAAACAAATTTTGCCATGTGTGACAACATAGATGAGGACATTATGCTAAGTGAAATAAGTTGGACAGAGAAAGACAAATACTATATGATCTTACTTATAAGCGGAATCTAAGCAAAACAAACCAAAAAAAAAAAAAAAAACCCCACCAAGTTCATAGGTACAGAGAACAGATTGGTGGTTGCCAAAAGCAGGAGGGTTGTGGGTGGAATGGGAAAAATAGATGAAGGGAGTCAAAACATACAAACTCCCAGGTAGAAAATAAATAAGTCATGGGGACGTAATGTGCGTCATGGTGACCACAGTTAATAATACTCTATTGCATATTTGAAAGTTGCTAAGAGAGTAGAGTCTTAAAAGTTCTCATCATGAGAAAAATAAATTCTGTAACTATGTATGATGACAGATGTTAACTAGACTTATTGTGGTGATCATATGCAATATATAAATATCAAATCATTATTCTGTACACCTGAATCTAATATGATGTATGTCAATTATACCTCAATTTAAAAAAATAATATAATTGAAAAATGCTCCCTATCATTTAATCAACAATAAACATACTTTGGATGTGAGAAGTGATGCAGTATATAAGGGTGAAAGGAGGCAGACAAGAACTAGACAATTGTGATTTTGTCTTAATTAATATAGATAATAAACGTCAAAATTCAAGTTCTCACGTTGCCTTAAAGCTCATTAGATAAGAATTCAATTAAAGAATGAACCCTGTTTCTAAGTTTAATGAAGAAATGGTGCTGGATTTTGCTACCTTTCATTTCCAGGGACTATGAATGTGAGAGAAAGTGAATGTATTCCTTGTCTTTTCAAAGTCGATTAGATTGCTGGAGAAGTGCCTGCATACTAATGGAGGGGAGAACATTCTTTGATCCTGTCAACTGAGATGAAAGCTTTCTCCCCAATGGGAAGATATTAGGAAAACCTTCATCTATTTTTAACAAAATTATTTAAAATTTTGATACTCAGAACATATCTGCATCTCATTACACTGAAAAGTAGATTCAGATTTTTCCTCTGACTTTACTACTGTCAGCAATAGCCGTAAACACGTAGGTAGTCATTTCTAAAGTGTCTGAAATAAAATCATTTTCATTTCAAAAATGAGAACGCTGAGGCCCAGAAAGGTAAAATGACAATGACTTGTCCAAAATCACACAGGGAGTGAGAGGTAGAGCAAAGATAAATTAAATCCTCGGTAGAGATTGACAGAGAAGATTGAACACATATACTTCAGCTATAGATGGAATTATTGAACCATCTTGTGCTAGTCAATCTTCACTAAAAATCCAAAATCGACGAAAATTGATATTTTATTCTGAACCATTTGAAACATTTGCCATTTCCCAGGATTTGTCTGAAGTAAGAATCTCCAACTTTAAAAGGCCAAATACCTTTTCTACAAATACTTGAGAAAAAAAAATTATCAGAACAAAAGTGTTCTTCTCAGGGCTTCCCTGGTGGCACAGTGGTTGGGAATCTGCCTGCTAATGCAGGGGACACGGGTTCGAGCCCTGGTCTGGGAGGATCCCACGTGCCGCAGAGCGACTGGGCCCGTGAGCCACAACTACTGAGCCTGCGCGTCTAGAGCCTGTGCTCCGCAACAGGAGAGGCCTGCACACTGCGATGAAGAGTGGCCCCTGCTTGCCACAGCTAGAGAAAAGCCCTCGCACAGAAACGAAGACCCAACACAGCAAAAATAAATAAATTAATAAAAGTTCTTTCCTTAAAAAAAAAAAGTGTTCTTCTCAGATATTTATGTTAATTATAATTAAAAATTTAAGAATGAAAGTGATAAAAATATTGCCCATAGAAAACGATTTCAATTTAGTTCATTGAGCATACAAAAAAAAAAAAGCTAGAAATACTCTATAGTGTTATTAAGTATATTTAGATGGTGGGATTATTAGTAATTTCCCAAAGTTCTCTAATAAAATTATACATTTAAAATAGGTTTTAAATATTTAAACCCTTAAAGGACACTATAAGCTTTTTGGAAACTCTTTTTACTCTACCTAAAATATTTTTTAAAATCAGATATTAATTGAAAAGAAAGAGAATCTTGGCCAAGAAGAGTCAGAAAACAGCTGGGAAGAATTATAAAGAATCTTGGGGTGCTCCCTGCATCCCTTTAGCTCTTCAGGAAAAAACACAAATTTTTCAACCTGGTTGCTCTTTACATATACCTTTTTCTTTCCTTAAAATACCTTTTTCTCTACTTTTATCACCACCTTGAAATGTCTTTCTCATCTTTAAGGCCCACCTCATATGTCACCTGAACCTGTGGAAAGTCTTTTCTGCTCCCTCAAGGCAGCAACATCGCTCACATCCACTTTGAGGAAGCTTCTGGGTCCAAGATCCAGCCAAGGTCCCAGGAGACAATGTACTATGGGAAACAGAGTATGTGCAAGACAGAGTGAATCCATGGGTCTGAAATCCAGCAAGAACAGAGAAATCAAGAGAAAATAATCTCTGGAAGCCAAATATGGGTAGCTGCCTCTACCTCTGAGTAAACTGCCTTCTTCTTAGTGTCTTGTGAAGACTAAATAAGAAAATGCCATATGTAATGAAAGGACTCCAAGGAAGAGATTCCTTTCTTCCTCTTGCCTTGGGGAGAATCAGACCACTGGGCTTGGTCTGTAGGTCTCTAGGTGGAATGACCTGAGAACACAGAGGAAGCCACGAGTAGAATCCTCAGAGAGGAAAATCCCCCAGGTGTCAGGAAATGCCTTGCTTCTGGCTCCCCAGTTCCTCACTGCTACCTCATTCCTCCAGCTGGAGGCTCAGCTTGATCCTCTTCACACACACACAGACACACACAGACACACACACACACACACACACACACTCTTTCCATCCCGTGACTGTTACTCAGACTCTTCAATGGATTCTGACCTGTCATTGCCCTGAAAGCCAAGGCCTCTGAGTCTTGTTGCCTGGGTTTTTCCCTGGGCCCCTGACACGATGTGTCTGACATCTGAGTCTCTGGATCTTGCTTTGCTTCCCTAAGTGCAGAATAGCTGCCTCCGCTTCCTTAGCAGGTCTCCCTGGACTCCACCTGGGCCTAGACTAGCTTACTGTTTATGGATGCTTAGCCAGGCCCCTCCTGACTTATTTTCTCCAGAGTCTTGGTTTGTTCCTTGAGAAAGAAAAAGATTTAATGTCTTGGAGATTTCTATAAACTTTGAGATAAATACATAAAGGAAAAAAAAGGCAGAAGCTTCCAAAAATATCTTTGAAGAAGTGAAAATCCATAATCCTTCACTGACCAAGTTCTGTCACCATGACCAAAATATCTCGCCACTGATCTTGACTCTCCATCTGCTTTGCCATCATCTTTTCTTGAAGACAGTGTTGCAATAGCTTACCAACTGGTCTTCCCACCTCCAGTTTGACCTTCTTCTCATCCAAGGGCCTAATAATTCAAATGCTTAAGGAGAAGAAATGAGAAATACAAATGAGTGACCGGGGCTGATATAAATACATGTGCAAACTCAGTGCAGATGGTGGGTTGATGCAGAGGCTAAAGCACTTGTGCCATATATAAGGGGCACCCACTCTCCGCTGTAGTTTATGGTTTCCTTTTAGAGTACATCCCCATCTTTCTAGAATATCCTATTTTTTTTCAAAATAAGAAGACCCAGAATTTAGAATATTATATAAAGAAATCTGAATGTTGGCTGCCCCCTATCTCTTCCTGATCTAATAAATGTCTCCGTAAGCCTGAGCTGTTTGAAGTTGAGTTTTTGTCATGAACAAACCAAGAACCCTGACTAATATAATTCTTTTTTTTCAATATCTGTATATATTGTGAAATGATCATCACCATATGTATAGTTGACATCCATCATCATACATAGTTACAATTTTTTTTTCTTATAATGAAGACTTAAGATATATTCTCTTAGCAACTTTCAAATATACCACACAGTATTAACTGTATGGTTTTTATTATAGTTATTATTATAGTCACCATGCTGTATGTTACATCCTCATGACTTATTATTTTATAACTGGAAGTTTGTACCTTTTGACCCCCTTCACCACACCCCGCCCCCAGCCTCTGGCAACCACCACTAACTAGTATAGTTCTTTAATAACCTGTTAACATGGCTGTCTCCCAAACTCAAGGGTGAGTTCTCAGGTCAGGGACTGTGGCAGAGACACCTTTGTACCCCTCGTGCTACACAGGGGTTGGCAGCAAACTGGAATTGAATTATTTACAAACGAATGAATAGAGGAATAAATATATATCCTTTGCAGACCTAAGAGCAGAGAATGAAAATTTCAAAATAATAGGCAGTAGGAGATTTAGCTCTTGAAATTGTTGAAGTTCATGGAAACAGATATTTGTGTTTCTTATTCAGACTCTTAGTTCTTTCAAAGAAGGAGGGCTTGTACCTGACTCCTCAAGGCTGCCACCCTGTTGACCCCTCCCGAAAACAGGCAGTCAGCTCACACAAAATATAGATGCATTCAAGCAGAATGAATGCAAAACTCATATTTCCTTAGGGTACAAGTTGACTCAGAGTAAACAGGCAGAAGATGACTGAGTCTTCCTAGATACATGGGACAGATCAAAGGAGCTTCAGGAAACAAACCAAAACAAGAAAGCTTTTAGGTTACTGTTTTGAATGATGCTTGGGTAAAAAGATGCAGTGATCCACCCATGCCATTGTCAGAGGCCACTTCGATGCCTAAACTTGTTCTTCCTTTTTGTTAACAGTCACTCATTCATTGCCCACAAGTAAATGCCTGCTAGATCAGATGACCCTGTACAGGACTGACCTTGAACAGTTAATGCCAGACATGCACAAAGTCTTCCTCTGTATGTGTGAGAGATAAATACCTTCTCCTTTTCTTCCCTAAGCTCCAGTTTCTTGCACCTGACACACTAGAACAAATTGATGATCACCTTTGGAAATGTGCTGGCATATAGCTTGTGGGAGGGCAGTTAACAATTATCTGTTTGAAACCTCTAACTTTATCTTTTTAAATTTATTTTACTGAAGTACAGTTGATTTACAAAGTTGTGTTAACTTCCTCTGTACAGCAAAGTGATTCAGATAGATAGATAGATACATTCTTTTTCATATTCTTTTCCACTTGGTTTATACTGATATTCAGGATACTGAATATAGTTCTCTGTGCTATACAGTAGGACCTTGTTGTTTATCCATTCTATATATAATAGTTTACATCTGCTGATCCCAAACTCCCAAATCATCCCCCCCCAGACCTCCTCCCCCTAGGCAACCACAAATCTGTGAAACCTCTTACTTTAAAATGATGAAACCAAGGTCCAGAGAGGGTAGTATCCACCTAAGGCCCACTGCTAGTTAATGCATGTGCCTGACCCAGCCTGGCAGTTCTTGATATATTCACAAGACTGAAACTCTAATTATGCAGTTTTTCTGACCTTGAGGTAGAAAAATGCCATTCCTCCAAAGGGCATTCTATATGTTAGCCAAATTGGGGCAGTTAATTTGCAAGTGAGCAACTTTGGTTTTCAGATCTCATTATGGAGGGAAATGTCTGAACCTTATAACCAACTGGCCTAAAGCCATCAAGTCACGAGCACTCTTTCCTATATTCGATCCACTGGGAGGTCAGACGTCCCCCTGCCCTGCCATGAGCTCAGAAGCACTCACAGCTGAGGCATTTCTTGGGGTTGGGAAACAGAAGATTGCTTCCCAAGCTGAGGTTATTGTTCAGCACGCTGAGTGATGAGGACGGCTCCAGGGAGGCTTGGGAGAACCATATGAAGGCTTTCGTTTGCATGACACCCAGAATCAGAAGACACTGGAGAAGACAGGGCTTCAAAGGCACTCTTTATTGCTGCTTTCAGTACAGGCTAGCTTCCTCTACAAACTTGGAGCATTTTATTTTCAAAGATGTTATGAACACTGGTGTTGTAAGATGGCAGCCTTAAGAGAAATGCTATTGTCTGCCAAGTCCTCAAGCTAGTATTCCAGAAAAATAAGATTCCTGCTCATCTACCCTGACTGTCCCCGAATTCTCATCCATCAATCTGCCACAGCCATAATGCCTGTGGGGATGTCAGGGCGGCTTTTGCAATAGGCGGGTACCTAAATCATCTCAATGTAATGAGTGTCTCTCTTCATTGCAAAGATGTCTACAAAGACATATTCCTCCTTCAGTAGGCTGGCCATTGGCCATTCACCACCTAGAAGAAAGCCTGCCAGTCACTAAACACCCGAGCCAAGCCATCTCTGCACAATAACATGAAGAAACAGGGATCTTTTTCTCCATGTCACATTTCTGTGGTCCTCCTTAACTTCTATGGCCCCCTTATCATGACCCGTGTGGTGACATGTCTTCTCAAACCTCAGGGATCCAGAGACTCAACATCTCCATGATCCCTCCCACGTTCACACCCACTACAAACGTGCCTTCCCCATGTACCTTCCCTTTCCGTGGGGAAATAACTAGTTAATCTGATAAACAAAATTGGTGTCTCCTAAACTTTTGTCATTTGTCAGCCATCCTCACATTGTTTGCTTTGTCTTTAAACAACCTGCACTGTTATTTACCTAGTATTTTTATTTTAAATGACTTACTTTTTAACTGTAACTAATTCTTTTAATTTCATTTTAATCAATAATATCTGTGAAATTGCAAGTTTGCTGTGTTGTTTAGTTTAATGTACATTTAGTTTAAAATAAAAAATATTCACCCATGTGCTACTGATATCATCTATGTAGCAATGGTGCTGTATTTCTCAAACTTTGGAAAACAGTGAATTAAATCAAATTAAAATATTGGCTGATACTGGCCTAATGAGCCTCCCCTTCTGGATAAGAATTGCATTTTAATGGAGACTTTTAATACTTTTAAGCCAACCGAAAGAGGGGAGGAGACATGGTATAGTGGAAAGCATACAGGTATTTTTTTTTAAGCTGGAGAGAGCTAAACTTTTTAATTTATAGAGATTATACTGTTGGTTAACATTTTTGCTGCTCTTCCCTACTAAGCCCATCCTCCTGGGCCTTCTGTAGTCCAGGTTTGCCTTCTTCCAGGGCGTGGATGTGAGCCCTGGAACATCTTGACTCCTCAGGTTAAGGAACAAAGGTTTATACCCGGGATCTTCAGTATTTTCTTGAGATTCCACCAGACACAGTGGTGCTGCATCCCCCTCCTGGCTGTGCCCCTTTCTATGGAAGGATTATACTACACCTTCTCCATCAACATCAGAGTTGACCATATGACTTACTTTGGCCAATAAGATGAGAGGGGAAGGAATATGTATCACTTCTGAGCAGAAGCTTAAGAGCTATCTCATGAATCTGTCATTGAGTCCAACAGCAATTAAAAATTTTTTTTAATTTGTACACCATTTTAAAGGTTACTTTCCTTTTACAGTTATTACAAAATATTGGCTGTATTCCCTGTGTTGTACAGTACATCCTTGAGCCTATCGTACACCGGCAGTTTGTGCCTTCCACACTCCCACCCCTATATTGCCCCACCACCACCACTGTAACCACTGGTTTATTCTCTGTTTCTGTGAGTCTGCTTCTTTTTTGTTATATTCACTAGTTTGTTGTATTTCTTAGACTCCACATATAAGTGATCTCATAGAGATCTTTCTCTGACTTGTTTCACTTAGCATAATGCCCTCCAAGTCCATCCACGTTGCTGCAAATGGCAAAATTTTGTTCTTTTTTATGGCTGAGTAGTATTCCATTGTATATATACCACATCTTCTTTATTTGTTCATCTGTTGATGGACACAGGTTGCTTCCATATCTTGGCTACTGTAAATAACTCTGCTATGAACATTAAGGGGCATGTATCTTTTCTAATTAGTGTTTTTTTGTTTTGGAGAGTTTTTTAAATATATATACATAGGAATGGAATTGCTGGGTCATATGGTAGTTCTGATTTTAGTTTTGTGGAATAGTTCCTTTGTACTTCCTTACTTTCATGACCTTTAAGGTTACAGGTAAGTCATTTTGCAGGCTGTCCTTCAGTATGAGTTTGTTTGAGGTTTCCTCATATTTTAACTTTGATTACTTGATTAAGAAGCTTTCTGTCAGGTTTCTCCACTGTGAAGTTACATTTCACCCTTAGTAATTAATGAGTATTTCATAGGGAGTTGCTTTGAGACTATAATAAAATCCCCTTCTGCATCCCACATTCACCCACTATCTTTAGCATCATCAATAATTTTTGCCTGAATCAATTATTACTATGACGGTTGACAAATGGCATTTCTCTAATTCCATTATTCATTTTACACTTATGTGTTGGCATTCTACTATAAAGAAAAGCTTTATCTTCTTTCAGTTATTTGTTTATTTATATCAGTGTGCATCCATGTATTCCCTTATTATTCAATGAATTGTAATCCATGGCTATCTTTACTTATTTTGATGCTCAAGTTTTCCCATATTTGACCAGATAAAGCCTCTTCAAGACGGCTTCTGTGTGTTATTGACATCATTCTTTGAGCTCTTCCTTACTTTCTGGTACAAAAAGGTGTTGCAAGCTCACGTTGTTCTTTTCCCTGCCCAGCCCTAGAGTCAGCCAGTTCTTTAAGGAGCATCATTTGAGTAGTTCAGTGGAGAGTGCTCTTTAGAAATCAAGAACTGAGCGTCAGATGTGTTCATTGCTGCACGACATCACTTCCACTAGGTTCTTTCTTTGTATATAGTTGTACTGTTTAATTCTAGCCACTGCTCTGAACAGTATTCCAGTTACTATACAATGTAGCTTTACACAGGGAAATATGTGGCTTTTGCTCTGTATTTTTTTCAGCATGGATGTTGGACAGATCTAGGAAATATATGTACATTAATGTACAAACACACACATCTATACCTACATACACATATACACATTTGTGTGTACATATGAAGTATGCATACATGTATAGGCACAAACATAGGCACACGCACACATTGTGAATGCACATAGATATAGCCAATTCCCCTCCAACACCACAGGGTTCATTCTAGCTTTCCCCCTTTCCATATTTGTACCTTCTTCCCCAGCAGTGAGAAACCCGGCTCCGGGTTTCCTCGATGTATTTCCTATTTTTGCTTAATCCCCCTTATGTAGTCAATCTCCTGATCCCACCAGGCTGCCTCTTCACAACTTCTTTGTGCAGGCCCAGTCCCTACAAAGCCCCCAACCTCCTAAAGTACTCATCTGTGTGGGCTCCATCCTCTGTCCACCTGCCTTCCCACCCTCCTTGGAAGGAAGAAAAGAATGGAGGGAAGGAAAGAGGGAGAGAGGAGGAAAGAAAGGAAAGAGGGAGGTCAGGACAGGACTCTTATCTGCACTCTGCTCTACCCTTTCCCCATCCATGACTCTTCCCCATCTCTTTAAGTAGCACCACCACCACCCAGATGCTCAAACAAATGGGAGTCCTCCTTGATTCTTCTCTTCTTCTGCACCACATCTTCCTAAATGTAACTTGAGTCAGCCTACTTCTCACCATCTCCTTTTCTCCCACCACCATCTCTCATCTGGGTTGCTGCAGAACTTTCCAAAGTGCTTTCTCCTCTTCAACTCTTATCCCTGTGAAAGTGTTCAGGTTTGGGCTTAGCTTCAAGCATTAGATATTTAAAATTACTAAGGATTCCAAAAATGGATTAAATGTGCCGACAAAAAGGAAGTTTAGTATCCTTGTTGCGCCAGAAATAAATTGCTTTTTCAGTGGGATATGCTCTCCAATAAGATGCTTTTTCTCATGTCTGAATGTCAGACTTAAACCCTCTATCTTCTCTTTCCAAGATCATGTTTCCTTCTGTTTAAGTAGTTTCATGCAATTGGGATAAGAACCTAAAAGTAATGGATCAAAACAATAATATAATTCCCCACATGCAACTGAAAAAAATCTGTTCATAGAGCAAAATTAAGTGTGTGTGTTGGTTTTAGAAAACACATTAAATATTGCAGAAATGCAACCATTGTTTCTTACGCTTAGACCCTCTTGTTCATATTTATTTGTTCCACTAACTTATTATTTATTCAGTTGAAGCTGTACAATTGCATGAAGGGAAGGAAGAAAGGATCTATTGTCCAAATAACAAAAGATCTAGCAATCTCTTATTCTTCCTCCTTTGAAGCTCCTTTTAGCTCAAAGAGTGGTTTGGAAGTGAGCGCTGCTATTTGGAATGGAATGTATGGTCAACTTCCACGGGTAGAGCATGCACTTCTAATTTCCTTTCTCAGTTACAAGCATCCTATTTTTAGTAAAATTCCAGAATGCCTTCCTTCCTCCTTTGAATGGTGTTGCAACGTTTGCGCTATTAGTCTTGTCATCTTATAAGACAACCCTCCCCAAGCAGTATTTATATCTGGCAGCCTGATGATTGGAATCAGCATTTAATTGTGCATATTAACAACTGCAATCACACACAGATTCTGCTAACCTGGAATGCTTCTGGGCTGCTTACTATTTCAGAATCCTAGAATAAAAAGAATGCACAGATGTCCCGTTTTATTATCTCATTTTCAAAATAACCTTTTAAGTACTTTAAAATTTTACTAGAAGTACAGTTTGCGAAATAAGCTCAATTTTGCTCTTATACCACCTGAGATGAAAAAAGAAAAGAAAAAAAGATTTGGAGCTCTTGGAACATAAGCTGAACGCTGTGTATAACCGGAACATAGTTTCTTTCTTATCACACATGTCCCTTCCCTTTACCTCAAGTTATTCAAGGGCATGATGGCGCCTTTCCTGAGAGAACATTTTAATTTTGTTGAAATACCAGCTCTTCTTCTGTGGCTGTGGTGATGGCTTTCTTACCTCATGCAATTTCTCTGAACAGCCATAGAAGTCTTTACTAAAGCTTTCAGTAGACTTTAAATTGAGTTACTACAATTCTCTGGTTGTTTTCTTCTCCACAACATGATCGGGCTGAATCCTGTGATTGTTACGTGTGCTCTCAGGGTGAGCAGACAGAAATACGAGCAGCCATTACCTGTTGCTGGGGTGAACCCAGATAGAATCAGAAAAACCTTCCTGTAGATACTAAGGATCCGAATTCCATGGTCCTAAGAATAAACTGTGCGATCTTGAGTCAAGAGGTAGACAAATAAGCATGGATGGAGGAGACAGGACCACCTCCTTTTCCCCTTCCTATTTTGGGTGGGTATGAACATGCCACAGTAAGTAGCATCAGCTTTGAACCTGGACCATCCAATCCATTCTCCATTACTGCAGCCTGGATGAGGTTTCTGAACAGATGCTATCATGTCGATCCCCAGTTTAAAATGATTCACTGACTCTCCAGTGTCCTCAGGATAAAGTCCAAATTCCTTAACACAGCTTAGAAATATTTTACCATTTGACATCTGCCTATATCACCAACCTCAACCCTTCTCCACTCCAGCCGAACAGAACAACTTTGGGTTCTCAAACCCAGTCAGGTAGGCTTGCTACCCACATGATTCCTGCCCCCTGAATATGCCTTCTCCAATCCCAAGTCCCTTGCCTGACTGACCCCTATTCATCCTTCACATCTCACCTCTTCCCGACTTCCCAAGCCTGAGTTTGGGTATTCTCCTCTGTGTTCCTCTAAATCCCTGCATTTATCCAATCACGTTGGATTGTAATTAAACCTGTTCATTCTGCCATATTTTTGATGTGTACGTATCTTGTCCTGCCTGTGTATCCTAGCACCCAGCACAATATTAGCACATGAGAGGCCCTTGGTCAATGTTTACTGAATGAACAAAAAACACAAGACCATGCCCGCCAGTGGACCCTAAAGTTGTAGGCACAATGTCCTGTTCCTCACTTCCCATTCAGAATAGTCTGATCCTGTTATAAAGCAGAAACTAACCATTGTAAAGCAATTATACTCCAGTAAAGATGTAAAAAAAAAAAAAAGTCTGATCCCCCCATCAGGACACTGAATAAATGTTGAATAAATGCTTTGCAGACCAACATTTCAAAGTTGGTCTGCAAAACTGAAGAGATTGGGCTTCCCTGATGGTGCAGTGGTTGAACGTCTGCCTGCCGATGCAGGGGACACGGGTTCGTGCCCCAGTCCGGGAAGATCCCACATGCCGCGGAGCGGCTGGGCCCGTGAGTCATGGCCGCTGAGCCTGCGCGTCCGGAGCCTGTGTTCCGCAACGGGAGAGGCCCCAACGGTGAGAGGCCTGCATACCGCAAAAAAAAAAAAAAAACTGAAGAGATTTTCACTTGAAGCCATTAACCCTCCCTTCTCCCCTTCATGTCTCCAAAGTCTCCCTGACTTTAAAGGACTCATAAAGCCCCCTCCACTCTAGGGAGACATCCCTGACTAATGACGCCATATTGCTTGCTCTCCTTCTCTCCTTCCAACCTTCACAAGTCCTCATTCTGCATCTTACTACTTAGCTCTTGAGAGTATAATATCCTCTTGTTCTTGTACTGTTTTATATTTACCCCATTCCCCAATTAAACTGTGGTTTCCCTCAGCACAGAAATTAGTTCTTACACTTCTTATTGTCTCATAGAATCTAGAATAATGCTCACTAAAGTGGCTGTGTCTATCTATGTCTCTTACCATATACTTTCCGTTTACATCTTAAAATCTAGTTTCCCCTACTAGGGATGTTTGATCCTCTGTTGCCTAGTCCATGTCTTATGGCTTTTTCACCCCTTGTATGGGTAATGTGTGTGTTACCCACACAAATAAATGTTTGTGTAGTTGATGACAGCAAGGATGATGGTTTGTCTTCAGTAAATATTTGTTGATTATGTGGCTGATTTCCCATGGCAAATGCATTTCCAATCTGAGGAGCACAAACCCATCTTTGTGCCCAATCATCTAATTAGTAGGGCTCCAGGAGCCCAACATTATCAGGTCCCATTTATCTTTTGCATTTAAGCTTGAGCATCTCCATGCACATGCCCAGGGACCCCAGGGATGGAACCCTCCCTGATAAGTTGCAGATTTTTACTGTGGAACATTTGCCTGTAAAGAATTATTATGTAATGAAGAGCACACATTTTGCTTAATTTAAGTCTACCTAGCAGAAGGCAAGTAGCATTTCATTACCCCAGCTACTGATGCGTTCCTTGTAAGGATTGTATTTATTTTGAGATTTATAGCTGTAATGAAGACATTAGGGAATGAAGTCCTAGAATTCTGCTACAGTCCCAAGATATCAGGATTAAATTTATGGTCAATAATATTCACATATCAACAGCCTAAGATAACAAACACTATCATCACTCTTTTGTTGCGTTATCTTGGGATCTAAAATTACTCGTCCCACATTGAGTAATGAAGATTTATAATCTTCCTCTTCCCTTACGGAAGACCTCACCTTTTCTGGGTATATAAGCCCTTTTGTGGAGGAGACAGACAGATGCAGAATGTGCTTATTACCCCATAGAACATTACAGCAATGGCAACTCTATCTTTATTGATAAGAGAATTTGTCCAGAAATCCTTGGATCCCTGGTTACTATTAATATCAGTATATTATAATGGCAATATCTGTTCTGAAAATAATGTTGGAATGTATCTATAGCACTGATATTACTTTTACTTCTTTGATAAGTACCCTGCAATCTTTAAGGACCTAAAAACCTAGGTTCCTAGTCTTGCCTAAAATGGAGAACAAAGGGTAACATGATTCCTTTCTACTCCCGCCCAACCCCATTAATCATGTGATACCAATGAGAACATCGGCAAACTCTCCAATATTGCAGTGTTGGAGAGGACCAGGAAGGACCGTTCACATTGTACCCCGGGTGTACAACATAGTATACTATGTGATGTGAATTGATGCCCTCAGGTTATGCAACATGGCGGATGGGAATGTCTCTTTTCTCCAGGGAAGCATGCCTCAATTTACTTACATGCATTTGGAACCAGACCCTGAAAATGTATGCAGGCTAAGGACTCCGAATTCCCTCTTTTTTTCAGGTTAGCAGTTGCATTTCTCATGTATTCTAGCGAGGGACCTCAGGGAATGTACCCCCCCGATACATTCCTCCTTTTGGCAGAGGAGCAACATTTCTATTAAAGACTTAAAGCAATATTAATAGATAATAGAAAGAAATATAGATCTGACCTCAAAAAATGATCAGTAGGGCTTCCCTGGTGGCGCAGTGATTGAGAGTCCGCCTGCCGATGCAGGGGATGCGGGTTCGTGCCCCGGTCTGGGAGGATCCCACATGCCGCGGAGCGGCTGGGCCCGTGAGCCATGGCCGCTGAGCCTGCGCATCCGGAGCCTGTGCTCCGCAACGGGAGAGGCCACAACAGTGAGAGGCCCGCATACCGCAAAAAAAAAAAAAAAAAAGGGAAAAAAAATGATCAATACTGGTCAGTGCAGTGATGCACAGAGATGTGGGGCTGCTTGCCTAAAGTTATAGATGCTGAGGGGAAAGAGTCCCAACTTCCCTAAACACTAGTTTATTTCCTCTCTACGTGTGTACTTAAGAAGATCAAACATCTTTATTACTTATTTATTTCTCCAATAAAAAGTTATCAATGAAATTCAGTATGTCCCTAACTGGGTCATCATCTTCCCTCCCAGATTTCCTTTGTTTGCTGTTGTTAGTGCATCAGTACTACACTAGACACCCCAGCATCTCCAACTCTTTTCTCTCCTCATTCCATGCAGTTGCCAATCATATTCATTCAACCTCTAATAGTATTTCTTGCGCCGTCCTTTCTTTTGTCTTTGTTGCTGCACGCAGGCTTTCTCTAGTTGCGGCGAGCGGGGGTTACTCTTCGTTGCAGTGCACGGGCTTCTCATTGTGGTGGCTTCTCCTGTTGCGGAGCACAGGCTCTAGGCACACGGGCTTCAGTAGTTGTGACTTGCGGGCTCTAGAGCCCAGGCTTAGTACTTGTGGCACATGGGTTTAGTTGCTCCGCAGCATGTGGGATCTTCCTGGGTCAGGGCTTGAACCCGTGTCCCCTGCATTGGCAGGCGGATTCTAAACCACTGCGCCACCAGGGAAGCCCCGTCCTCTCCTTTTTATTTTCATTTTCCTTCTTCTAGTTCATGATTTCAGTACCTCTCACCCAAAGGATTCCAGAAGTCCCATCACCATCTCTCAATATTTCTTTCAAATTACGTAGAGCATTGCTAGAGTAAACTTCAGAAGATGGCATCTGTCCCTAGCTCATAGGCTGTAATGACTGTCCACTGCCTTCCCCTCAAGACTTTCACCTTCCTTCTCTTCACTCACCTTAAGCTCCAAGCTTACAGAACCTTTCACGGACACTCCATGCTTGGCTCACCTCCATGCCTTTGCTCAAGCTGTTTCCTCTGCCTGGAGTGCCCTTCTCCATAACTCTGAACACCTACTCTCTACCCATCTTTTTTTTTTTTTTCTTTCAATTTAAATGACCCCAAATTTCCTTGATCTTCTAGCTAGATAGAGCCTCTCCCTCTGCTGAAGCCCCATAGCATTTTCTTTCTCTGTGCTTCTCTTGTGGCATTTTTAACTTTCCCCATCCGAATTATTTTTATTTGTCAATTCTCTTATCTCTTCTGCTTGACTCTGAATTCCCTGAAAGCGTGGACGATGGATTAGTTTTCCTCCTGTCCCTACACTTGCTTGTGAACTAGGTGCTCAGCCAACATCAGATAAATTAGTGAATGAATGAATGAAACCTGGCAAAGGCAACCTCTTATTGAGTTTCACCACATATTATGTTGTTATTTAATACTCCTTTAGTGCAACGTACTATGTATATTATACAGCTTCATTGTCCAGTGTGGCAACCACTAGCCACATGTGGTTATTGAGTGCTTGAAATGTGATGTAAGTCCGTGCAGGGACTTGTCCTTGGCTACCCATGGTTGCAGACCCCAAATTGCAATTATCTGCTGATTCTGCATAAACCCATCTTTGCTAGAGAAATACCTTGTAGTCTGTTTGTTTCAGGTCAACATGTCTATGGCTGCTTTCATACTACAATGGCAGAATTGTATAGAAAGAGATAGTTGAAATAGAGACCATATGGTCTGCAAAGCTTGAAACAGTTACTATCTGGCCCTTAGCAGAAAAAGTTGGCCAATCCCTGGTTTGCACTTAAGAAAGTGATAGAGACAATGTAAATAATCCAGATTAAACTTTTTAAATGTGTCATATGTTCGGTCATTGCATTGTGAATAGTATAAAAAACTGAAGAACTATTCTTCCAGTACTCAAAGTCATTGACAAACAAGTGAGTTCCAACATACATCTTTCTTGTTTTATGTAATCTTATTCATTGACTTAAATGAAAATATCTACCAACATTCAGGTAAGAGCTATATCCATTTCTCAATTGCAACTATAGATCGGCCATGGATGCAAAAGTTTGGCAAAAATCAACAAAAGTATTCTATAAGAATCATTTAATCATTTAGCTCTATGGGATATAGAGTGAAGAGTATTATATATTCTATTATTATATATTCATAAATTGTGTGCTACATATTCTTTACATCTGTACAATTTATAATAAATAAATATATATATATATATATATATATATATATATATATGCATCCTCCCTGGGAACCAG
Organism: Mesoplodon densirostris; assembly: GCF_025265405.1. Taxonomy (NCBI): domain Eukaryota; kingdom Metazoa; phylum Chordata; class Mammalia; order Artiodactyla; family Ziphiidae; genus Mesoplodon; species Mesoplodon densirostris. Next base: position 12,191,802 of record NC_082677.1, on the reverse strand, counting down.
TTGTGAAACATTTAGCACATCACTGGCTAAATTCCTTTCCTCAGCTCATCATGTTCTTACCTCCCCTAGGAAATGAGAAACTCCCAGTTGGTTCAGTGAAACGTTGACCATTTCTTCTGTAGCAATATCATCCTGGTATTCTACAATGTACAATGACAGCAACTCAGAGATCTAAGGACAGGATGAGTCTAAAATAAAGATTGGGTCAGGGCTCCTCTGAGAGTTTTTTCCTGAAGACTGGGCTTTAAAACAGCCTATTATTCATACTTTAAACAGAATTTCTGAACTGTACCCTTGGCTTCTCATCAGAGTTTTTGGCTTAGATTATTTTCTCTTGGAATCCTTTTTTTCTTTCCACATTCTCCTTTCTCTAAATTGGCCTGGAATCTTGCCTTTCAGTACTCCTAAAACATAGAACTCTCGTGATAGTCCCTGTTACAAGAAAAATTAACAAGCCGCAAACAGAATCCTTTGCTCCCACGGCCAGCACACCAAGACTTCGTTGCAGTTTCAGCCTCTTTCGAGATTATGACCTTTATAGTCAATCAATCGGAAATTTTGATTAGCACTAGCAAGGTAGTCTGCAAGGTAAGACCACTTACATTTCCTCCCCTCCAAGATGTCCAGGCTTAAAATAATTCTCTTTTCTTTGCTACTTCCTTGCCCCACCCTCCTTCTGCCTCTGAAAGCCTCTCACTCTGTACAACTCCTGGGAGTATCTCTCTACTTGCTAGATGGGATGCTCCCCGATTCATGAATCACTGTATAAACCCAATTAGATCTTCAAAGTTATTTTACTCTCGGTTGAAGTTTTGTGTTCTGACATCTCTCAGGTGACTTAAAGCTTAGACATCTCCTCCTAAACCTACCTGGTGGAATGCTTCTTCCTTCTTTCCTTAACCTCAGTCAAAGTTACATAAACTGAGACCGCAGGAGCCATCACTCAAATGAAACCTAGCCTCTGGGCAAACAGTAGGTAAAAGACAACTAAGAGGATTACAGGCACTTCTTGCTCTCAGCCAAGTTTTTCTAACCAGGCGGTGAAAGCAGGACCTGTTCAAGACCATTCAGTGTAGAACTTGGGTGTTAATGCTTTTATCATTTCTTCTTCTGAAGCTGAGGTCGTTGAGGTCACTCACAGAAAATACTATTTTTTTCCTTACGGCACAGCTGATCCATCATCAGAAAATAAGTGATACTATATTCCATGAAGGCAAATGCATCAAAGCTTTGAATGCGTGGAAGACTGTAGTCTCTCATTATTTTCTAAAGTGAGGGAAATGTAAGCTCTTTTTTTAAAAACTGCTCACTTCCCCTGAGCAAATGTGTTTTAGGCACCAATCAATGCTTTTATGTAATCATTTCAAAATTGGAGAGCCAGTTTAAATTACAACTGTAATAAAAATTAATAGCGTGGCTTTTTTGCAACATTAGGTGTCTGAAAAAAATCATCCCTCGACTTTACCATGAGACTGTGTTACCAACTGATTTTAAAACTACCCTGACCATCTCCTGGTTAGCTCAGGCTGTCATTGACTAACAGGTCACAGCCCACCTTTCATCAGCTGACTATGCTCTTACCAGAACAATGTGAAGTCACATCTGCTTATATTTTCTCAAACCAAGGAAATACAGTGAGTGTAATGTTTTAAATTAAGCAGGGTTGTTATTCTCTTAAGGATAGAAGAGCTTAAAAATAGTTGTACCAATCTAAAGAGCCCTTATACATGTATTTCACATATTAAAGTACCACTAAATTTTTTATTACATCCTTTTGGAATTTTGGAAGTTAAGCAATTACTATGTTTTCCTTCTCATGATGACTTGCAAAAATAGAAAAAACTGTTTTTCCAATACATCATCCAAAGTGATAAGATTTCTAATATGGAAGGAAAAGATAGATTGATTATGTTTAGTTAATGAATTGTTGCCTTCAAATGCTCCCCTAAGCTTATGAAATTCCTCCTTAAAACTGCTTAATTTATTAGAATGGAGCTCCATTTAGTAAATGGCTAATGGTCATGTCATTCAATGCGTTGTATACAATAGCTAATGCTTGACAATGGGTTATGATTATGACTTCTTTTATCTCATAGTAAGCATTTCAAATAATTTATTAATATTAATAACACTGATTAAATAAGAAGATGGGCTTGTATATCAAGGCTTTGCTATATAGGATGGAAATTTCTAATTCCAGAAAACAAAGACATATGTACATATACCTCCGTATATGCATGTATATCTCTGTATATTTATGCATTCATATGTATAATCTGCAGTGACTTTGTTTTGCTCAAGTATAATTCACTTTTCTTGAATTAGACAAATAAAGCCAAAACAACAGCAGCAACAAAGACAATCATAGCCTCCTCCAATTGTTTAGAGTCTTGAGTTTCACGCTACCTGACATTTTCATCTTCTGGCAGCCCCATTTTCAGTTCCTCTCTCCTGTTTGGCCAGAAATGAAACCTTGACAACATGCCACATTCCCCTGAAATCTGATTATAAATCACATCTGTGTGTTTTCTCAGCAGCAGGCAGGAGCTTCATATTGGGTTGCAGAAATCTACACAGCTGGAGCTAAACTGTGATTTTATTCAAACACTGCATGAGAATTGGAGAATTATAGGCATAGCTAATAAACAGATCTCTAGGTGAAGAGATAAAAGACAAAAGGGGGAAAAAAAGACAAAAGGGGGTCAAACAGAACAAAGAAACACAGGCAGAGGGATATGGTGTGGTCTCTGTGGCAAATGTTGTACAGGAGATTGCTTCCTATCAAAATTCTTATCAGGGTGCCATCCTTGAATTAAAGTTAACAAACATCGACTGTGCTTACTGTGGGCTGGCAATGATCTAGCTCTGGTGATACCAAGACAAATGAGACATGGTCCCAGTCCTGAGGGAGCTTAGAATCTAGGAGATTTATACACAGTGTGGTGAGCTAGTGATGTACAGAATGCAACTAGGAAAGAGAGGTGGGACATGTGGCCAGAAATGGGATGGGATAGAGACTACATCTTGAAGGGGATGAAGCCTGAGCTGTGTCTAAAATCTCTCACACTGATGCATAATGGGAAGACCGCTGGGCTTAGAACCAGAAGAAGATGGTTTGAGTCCCAATTCTAACGTAATCGCACATTAGCTGTGGGATCTCTGGCAGGAATCACAGTAACTAATGGGCATCACCTCTTACTGTGTGCAGGCAGCCACTATGCTGTAGGCGTCAGGTGTATCATCTACCTTGTGGGCGAGACCCAATTATTTTCATTACTGTTTACAGATAAGAAAACTGCATCCCAGAGGCATTAAGTTATTTGCTTGTGGTTAAGGAATGAGTGAAGTGAGTGGGTTTGAGCCACTGCTGTCAACTACCATTGCAGACTTAACTCTAAACTTGCCAAGACTTGGGTTAGTTTTCTGTAAAATGGGGCTAATAATGCCTGTCCTATTTAAGCTCGCAAAATCTTGTGAGGATCAAATGAGATGGCGTAGTTGAAAGTGATTTGAAAAGTGTATATACAATAAAAATGCAAGATAGTAATTCTTTTTCCAGCTAGTGTAGCATTGAATTCTCAGGCACTGTCACCCCATTAACACATGCAGTGGCTAGTCTCTCCAGCCCAGGGCTACAAAAGCTCTGCGTGATAGGTCAGCATGTTTAATAGTCAGAGAATGTACCAATTGCTGATGCCTCCAACCACTGCACACATATCTGTGGACACAAACCATTTTTGCCTAGATCCTCCACTCTCACTATTGCAAATACTCTAACACCTGGGGCTCATAGTAGTTACCGGGTGCACCACGAGGTGTTGCTCAAGGAGAAGGCTTGCTGGAGGATTCCATCTGAGGCCTATCCATCCGCCCACCCCCTTAGACCCAAGCGCAGGGCTGCTCCAGGAGAAGGAGCCATGAGAGCTCCTGGATCCTGAGCTTGAGCTTTCCACAGTTTGTGGAGTTCCTTTCTCATTAAGCATCCTAGGTTGAAGTAGGGGGGCAGTCGAGTATATAGTACCATGATACGGCCAGATCTGGGATGCTTGGCTTCTTGAGTTAACGAGAGAGAGGAAGGGAAGGAGAGAAAAGCTTTGAGGGCCTCCCCCCATAAGCAAAGACCTCACCCATGGTCTTCTGCTACGTGGTTGTGGGATGAACATTTCAGAGCACAGGAATGATATCTAGAGACTAAATGCTGACCTTTCTGTACATTCTCAGAGTTATACTGCCACATAGAGATCATTAAGTGGTCAAAAGAGAGTGGGAGGGTGGCAGTTGGCTCCGTCTTCAAGTTCAGTGTTTGTTCCAGAGGCAGGATGGATAATCAAATAGAATATTACTTTTTTAAAATCCCACCTTAAATGTATATAAATCTTGGCTCACTGCTTATTATTTCTAGCAGATATGTAATTGTGAGGTCTAGAGTTGACGGCAACTCTTAGAGAAAAGAAGTTGAAGGCATTTATCAAATCTTGTAGAGTCTAGTCTGCAAACAACAGACTAAACTCTTATATTTCTGAGTTAGGTGCTGTAGGGCAGTGCCTTTCAAACTTTAATGTGCATGTGAATCACCTGGGTGTCTTATTAAAATTCAGGTTTAGATTCAGTAAATCTGCTGTGGGGTCCAAGGTTGTCCATCTCTAACAAGCTCCCCAGATGATGCTGATGTTGCTGACCCATGGACCACACTTTGAGCAGCAAATCAATAGGGGATGCAAAAATCAATCAAATAATATTTCTGCTCTTAAGGAGCTGGTATTTTCCCACAAGATGGACTATTCTTATATTAATGCTTAAAAATACCAGTGTGAAACTTCTCAGATTATATTTTTTAAATTGTGGAAAAATATTTATAACATAAAATTTACCGTCTTAACCATATTTAAGTGTACAGTTCAGTAGTGTTAAGTACATTTATATTGTTGCGCAACCAATCTCTAGAACCTTTTCATCTTGCAGAACTGAAGCTCTATATCTGTTAAACAACACCTCCCCCATTTCCCCTTACCAAGCCCCCGGCACCTCCTCTTCTACTTTCTGTTTCTATGAATGTGACAACTCTAGATACTTCACAGAAGTGGAATCATACCGTATTTGTTTTCATGTGATGGGCTTATTTCATAACCTTAGCATAATATCTTCAAGGTTAATCCATGTTGTATCATGTGTCAGAGTTTCCTTTCTTTTTAAGGCTGAGTAATATTCCATTGTATGTGTGTACTGCATTTTCTTTATCTATTCATTCAATATTTGTCAATGGACAGATAATTTTAAGAATCTTTGAATAATTTTCAAAACACAGTGCCCGAAGGATTTTCCCATATATAATACTTATATTTACCTTGGGGTCTCAATTCCTCTCAAAAAGCCAGTGCCAAAGGGTTATAAATTTTTAGCATTCTATACTGTCAGATGTTAGTAATCAGAACTTTAGTTTCTCCTGAATGTGATAATATAATAGAATCACTAAAAGCCTAATAACATCTCAGACATTTTTAAGTATTCCAGAAATCCCTCTTGTGTCAATATTTAATATATAGTCAGTCACTATCTTGGTGATTTGCATTAATGGCATTTAACAGCTTACCCCCAGGGGACCCAAGGAAGACAGCTGTTGCTTACCTGGGTGACCCCTCCTCTGTCTGGGCAACAGCTATAATATCAATTGCATCTAAGCAGTTAGCAATCTTGCTTAATATAATCTGAAGGATTCTTTAAGTTCAGAACACTGAAATAATTGGATAAGACTATGAAAAAATTATACAAAATTTACTAACAGATAATTTAAACATATCTGTACAAATCAAATTATAAATAACATAGAAATTAAAATGTAGATCAGCTTGGGTAAACATTAATTAATCCTTTTTCCCTAGGACAGCATTTCCGATCCGTGTTCCTTGAAACATTAGTGTCCTTTTAAACACTGACAGGTTTGTGTAAAGAACATTTTCTCTAGTCAAGTACATTTGGGAAATACTGTTTATTCCTACCTCTTAGTCTTCTCAGTGAGTCTGGGGCCTCCCCAAAACAGACATCAAGACAAGAGTAGATGTGCAGGAAATTTATTGGGGGAACACACCCCCTATGAGATACAAAGGGGAGGAACTGGAGGAGGAGGGGAGAGCCTTCAGATCGTGATGCTGGTCCGAGCCCTGTGAAGGAGAGAAGGGAGAAAGGAGGGTTGCATATGAAGAGACCCTGACTGTGGTACGGTGCTAAGAAAGTGTTCAGAAGAGTGTTTAGGAGACCTCTCTTGTGAATCCTCTAAGGCAGATGGAGGAATATGTAAAGACAGCAGAGCCCTGGATGTGCCTCTCAAAACAGCCACTGTGTTCCCCATTCGCATCTAAGACATGCCTTTTGTTTCAAGACCCTAATGACAGTTTTCCTTTATCATCTGGTTTCTTATACTGAAATGAATGTAAGAATTATGAAGAGAGTGAACTTTGTACAATACATGAATACCATATACTCTTACCTCCAATTGCAATTTTTTCCTTTTAAACTCATTTTATCCAAATGTACTTTGAAAAGCTTTATGCTTCCCAGCAATATCACTTTAGATTTGATTAAATTGAGGGCTAGTGTTTGCCTATAAAAGGTATAAACCATTCATTCATTCAACAAAATATTATTGAATCTCTAGGATGAAGCCAGATGCTAGGAGGACGGGGATGAAATGCTAGGAGGGGAGACAAGACAAGTAGCAGCCAGTTATCATGAAAGACATTTACCCTGAGGCTGTTGGGGTTGTGAGGCCAAAGGCTGGATCTAAAGAATCACCTCGGAGGTTGCCAAGCAGTAAAGGGAAGTGGGAAATGTCTAGAGAGAGAGATCAGCGTGTGGGAGGGAGTAAAGGAAGGGAGAACAAGGCGATCAGTGAACTAGAGGGGACTGGGCACGGTTAACTAAAGCAGAAGCTGTTAGGTCAGAGTGGGCAGGGTCTGGCTCATTCAAGAGCCTGCATGCCCCCTATCTTATCCCGGTGGTGATGCGGCATTGAAGAATTGGACGCAGGAAAGAGATGCCATCAACTTCATTTCAGAAAACCCTGGAAACAGGGAAAAGGAAACTGAAGAGCCATCAGGAGGTTGCTACAGTGAGGGGTGCGTATGAGAAATGACGGGAACTAAGCCAAGGCAGTGACAGCCGGAGCACGAGGACAGAGATGGATTCAGGCATCAGGAAAATAACCCCTATTACGTTTTATTTCTGTGAGACATTCTACTTTGACGTATCATCTCAACGTTGTGCATCTTTCCCAGCCCTTCTCTAGCCCTAAATGTCAGAACTGCTACATCACATTGTCCGCTCCAAGCAGATACGTCAATCTTCCCACTTCCCTGGCTCTTGCTTTCAGTGCTCGCCGGGGAGGAAAAGAGGAAAAAGAAGGCTGAAATGAGATGCTGTGCCATTACTTTAAAGGCCTAAATCCACATCACCCCTTTCCGCGAGGCAGAACACACACCGCCAGAAGGCCAGTGTGCCTCCAGGGCCTACTGATCCAGGGCTACTCATCTGGAGGTCAACAAATTTCTATTCAATCCCCAGTAAGCACCACTCTCCCTCGAGGCCAAGTCTATTCTTGATTTGCCTACCCATCTTTAAAAGAAAGTTGAGACAGTGTGTTTTTGCTTCAGTTTTCCTCATCTTGTGTACTACGTAAGTGCTGCTGAAAGGAGCCATATATGAATGTGTAGTGAGTTGAACCGTAGGATCGTGAATAACTTGAGTTTGAGCTGCGTTTCGCATGGATATCTCCCAAGGGACGAGTATGAGAGATTAGCTTAATTATTCTGAGGTCCCATCCTCTGGTAAAATTTTCTTTTTCTACCTCTCTGAGCATCTTCTAGGGCTAAAATATATGCTTGATGAGTGACTAAATCAAAACTGGACGTTGACATAATGGTATCCCTTTACAAAGTAAGCATCATTTCGCTGACTTAGAATTAAATGTAAATTAGCCCGCAGAGTTACCTGACCAATTCAGTCCTCAACCCACTGTCTTTACTGCCTAGGGTCCAATAGGGAAACTAGAGTAGACCGTGCTTGTTTACATCCCTTCCCTAATCTGTTTAGGCTTGGAGTTCATCCCTTGCCAATTTATGGAGAGCTATATGAGGAGTAAAAAGACAGGAAGGAAAGAGTCTCAGAGTAGCTATTTACCACACATGAAAGTCTCTGGATTCCTCAGAACACTTCATCCTAATAGCATGCCAGATTTATAAAACCAACACAGAAGCATTCTTGAAATAAAGATGACATTTGTAATACTCTCAACTAAAATTCCAGGCAGGTGTGTCAGCCATGGTAATCAGTAAATAAGCCTAACACGTGGTCAGAAGGCAAGTTGTTTATTCTTTAGGAAGTTTAGACTATATTACAAGCTACCAATGTCTAAGAGAACCTCAATACATTTACATTCTAAAAGATATGTCATCTATATCATAGCAACACTAGTTTGACCCAACCTGCAGAAACTTATAAAAATCAAGACCAATTCTGTTGATCTGGAGATTAAGTTCTGAAAGCGCTTCGGTTCTGAAACTTATCATAGAGGAAGGACTGCGGGTGGTTCCACGAGAGACACCTGCATGTACCTGAAATGAGACCCAAAGCAAATTCAGCACAAGCCAAGGACTTTGGTTTCATAAAATCTCATGTGGGCCACAGAAAACTTTCTAGTAGTTTTAATAGAAAGGAAGGAGCTGGCTGACTAGATGTACTACACGCTGACAAATTATAAATCTAGGCCCCTCCAAACTGATTTTCTTTTTTTTTTTTTTTTTTTTTTTTTTTTTTCCTTTTTGCGTTATGTGGGCCTCTCACTGTTGTGGCCTCTCCCGTTGCGGAGCACAGGCTCCGGATGCGCAGGCCCAGCGGCCATGGCTCACGGGCCCAGCCGCTCCGCGGCATATGGGATCCTCCCAGACCGGGGCACGAACCCGTATCCCCTGCATCGGCAGGCGGACTCTCAACCACTGCGCCACCAGGGAGGCCCTGATTTTCTTGATTTGACATGAAGCCTTACTTTTCCATCCTAGCACCAGATATACAATTTTTTTTTTTTTTTTTTTTTTTTTTTTTGCGGTACGTGGGCCTCTCACTGTTGTGGCCTCTCCCGTTGCAGAGCACAGGCTCCGGACGCGCAGGCTCCGCAGCCATGGCTCACGGGCCCAGCCACTCCGCGGCATGTGGGATCCTCCCGGACCAGGGCACGAACCCATGTCCCCTGCATCGGCAGGCGGACTCTCAACCACTGCACCACCAGGGAAGCCCTGTTGTATTTTTAATTCTGAAATTACTATCACTCGTTAAAGCTTTAAATAGTGAGCCTAGATAAGAGAATTTCAGGAGCTTACTTTGAAGCCTTGTACTTCTCCCTAATTGCTTGCTGAGGTCGATGGGGTATACCCAAGCACACTTTGTGCAGCTCACTCAGGCAAGGCACAATTTCACTTAATGAATAGCCTGTAAACGTAGCAAGGGTTTCTGGCTAATCAAAACAAAAGACAAAAGAAGAAAAATGCATCATATAGCTTTATAAGATATCAGAAATCTGAAGATAAAACTGTTAAATAAAGGAGATTAATCACTTAATAAGTATCCATGTTCATCTCAGAAGAAACTGTAATCCTTCCTCAGAGACTTTAGAGATAAGATATTAGGAAAAACAGAGTTCTAAATTTGCTCATATTGTACAATTATAATGCTCAATTTGGGGACAGTTTATTCTCTCATGAGCAGGATTTTTTACTAGCCTCTAAAGAGCCTCTGCTTACCTGTACACTCTATTTAAGTAGAATATGAATGAGTCTTAGCCAAATTCAGAATAAAAAATAAGAATTCTAGAAAAATAAAAGTCGATGCCCCACTCTTGTAGCACAAAGTGAGCCTTCAGAACCAAATCTTAGGGGCCCATCTCTAATCTTGCCAACCGTCACAAGCCAAGAAGCAATGCTAACTGCCCTGTTCCTTTGAAAGCCTGATACAACCTCTGACCATCCTAACTGGACCCAGGTTATTTTACACAGAGGGGAAAAGTCAACATCTTTTGCGTTGAAGTGGTCAGTGCTTACACTGCATCAGCCCTCCTTGCATAAAGGTGGGTGTTGAGGTTCCCTGACCCACTTCCATTCAGTGAGCTTGCCACCACCATCCCCTTGACTTCCTGCAACCTCTGCTCCCCAGTGAGCTAAGCCACTGAGTCCAAGCCATGAAGACTGACCTGCAGTACTCAGCAGCATGTTGTAGTCTGCCGGCAAGGCAACCAGTTCCTTATTAAACTAACTCCTTCATCAGAGGCCAGCCCATTCTAAGCCTTCAGGGTTACTGAGCAGACTTTAGATAGGCCTTGAGGTTCACCTAGAAAGAAGCAACTAGAATCTTACCCAGAAGTGCCTGTTCACAGTATAGTTTGCCAGGCAATAAGCAGCTGCAGCGATCAGTGAAGGAAGGTATTTCAAGAACGGGTCAGCTTCAAGGAGACTCAGTTCTGCTACATACTAAGCACAAGAGAGAAAATCTCATTGGAATTAGGAATTTGACTAAGGTTACAAGCAAACCTAGAAATGTCAAGGGGACAAACTGTGTCATCTTTGTTCAGTGTGCATCTAGTGATGAGCGCAGAAATAGATGCTCAAAATTATTCACTGGGTTAATAATTGCTATGCCCGTCCATAACCAGAATAACATTTACGTTGTAATAAATTTCAAGTAAATTTCAAAATGGATAGGCAAGTATTTGGCCTAACCGTACAGTATACGTGATGGGTTACTTATACTAGTAGTGCAGGTTTATGCTGGTCAAGTAGCATTGCTCTGGCCACTGGAGCAGACTAGAGCCTTCAGCCAAAGGCAAAAATATGTCCATGTTAAAGCTATTAATTTATCAGGCAAATACATGCAGTCCAGAGGCTAGAACAGTACCAGTGGGAACTTATCAAATTAAAAGAAACATATTGGGAAATTTATAGAGACACCCTTATTACTCTTTGCATAGCATATAAATACCAGATATATTAGATCATTATGGATGGAAACCAAGTTTTCCAAACCAATACTTTAGTGCCTTCAACTAAAGTTCTAGAACTCCAAATGACCAAATAGTGCTTCATTACTTAACAAGTTAGGATGAGATTAGAGCCAAATAGAGCCATATTTATCTTGTTCCCATTCTGTAAACCTAAGAGGTATTGCTTGCATGTGGTCTGTATATAACAGGAGAACAGTTTCCAAGCTTAAATTTTTTCTAAGACCTGGGTGATTAGACAACCCATGTCTGCCAAACATGATTAATAGTAATGTCTCGTAAGCAGAAGTCATGCTCTTAGACTTAGTTCTCTTCCAGTTGCCAAAAAGCTTTTCTGGGCCCAAGGCAAAGAACTGAAAAGGAAGGAAGAACTGAAGGAGGCTGCTTTTTTTATCCATTTGGCACTGAAGTTCTTGGAAGTCACGTGGCCTACCTTGGCCAGGTTCTCAGTCCTGACACACACCCCTTGCCTCCTTAAGTACTGAAGGAGAAACTGGTTGGTGGTTGGCACTGTCAGATCAAAAGCCAGGACCTTCAGGAGCAGGTGTTCCATTTTCAGCAGTTGTTGTTTTGTGTAGGTATCATCAGTTATATAGACAAACTCAGCTACTTCAGGTGAATATATTTCTTCATATTTCCTACAAAAGGGAAAGAGTTTGGGGAAGTAAATCTTCGACCCTGTGCTCTCCCTCTTGTGCTGTCACAACCATGCCTGTCACATGGCCCTTGCAGACTTAAATATCACTTACAAATCATGAAATAGTACAGGTGTGAAAAGAGGAGGAGCTGCTTTCCAGAACAAGAACATGAGTATGACAAGGATATGTCGTACTTACTGCTACGAGATAGTAAAGAAACAATTTCCAACTGGGAATTTTAGGTTTTGGCTTCTGATATGCTGAAAGATTCTGAATGACAGACATGTGGGTAAATTCCTCTTAATTCTATAGACTTCAAATGAGCTTTTGGAAAAGAATGTTATGTTGAACACAAAGGTAGGAAAAAACTCCTTCGGTCTTAGATTTTTTTGAAAGATCATGTTCAGTTTTCTCTATTGAATTAGAAAAAGATGCTATGTATCCAAGAGATAGATAATGATACAATTTCACTGGTATCAATTCTTTGGTTTTGTTTTTGTTTCTCCTTTCTGTAGGGAAATGTTTGCAAAATTTTAGGCATTAATAAGTATAATGTCTGAGACCAGAAGAATAGAAAGGAAACTACCATTCACTAGCAGGTCACTTATTTAAAAGAAGATTAGCCACAACCTAGCCCTTTTCTACACATTTAGATATTGCTATGAATGATTGATAGTAACAGGAACCAGCTAAAATAGTTTATTCACTATAACCAAATAAACTGTGTTATAATGAGTCACTTGCTAGATCATGAAGAAGACTTTTATGTAACCAAAATCTCTTTTAATAGGACATTTACTCATACTAGAGTACAGCCAAAAGACTACACCACAAAATAGTTAAATTGGATCCTGAATTTGAGCTGATGGCTGCCTTAGTCATGATATTGAACTTCTTGTTAAAAGGATCTTAAACATCCAAATGGAAGAGTGAACATATGCTAAGATTCAGATTCTCAGTAAACACTGCAAAAATGATGACATTCTATCAAAGGAGGCATGAATAAATTTTACTTATCAAGCACTGCATTTCTCCAATAAATGGGAACGGAAGTCAAGTGTTCTGACAGGCTGAAGTTTCACATTATTTGAGCTGAAGAACACTTACGAAGCCAGGAGAAGAGCTGCTGTTCCTACAAGCTGCAGTTTCCCTCTCAGAACAGACATGCAGGAAAGAAACCTGTCCAGGAAGTTGACGGCCAGGTAGAGAGTCTCTGTCCGAAGCTTATATTCTTCTCCCACCTCAACCAGCCAGTCCACCAGAATCGTTCGCATGCCTTCTGTGATGTCTGGTTGTTTCCTCATGTAGTGCACTTTGGGCCTGTGTCTTATCTGCTTGGGGAAAAAAGTTTTGATATTCAAATAGTCGCTATGTTAGAAAGATTACACCACAGAACAGTTGCTATTTTTAAAAATCTCATGAGCAAAGGTTAGCAGGAAACTCAGTCAAGAGCCAGATAAATCTTTACCATGATATGGAAGAAGGTGTGAAATTCTGGTTCTGTAATGCAATTAGTTAACAGATGACTTAAAGGAGGGGGGGGATGGCAATAATCGTTATCCTCAAGAGGGAAATACTTAACATACACACCCTTTGAGTCAAAGAGAAATAGTCCAAATAACTGCTACTCACCTCACAACTATTATTTTTCATAAATGTTCTCATGTTTAGACGACACAAGAATGCCATTCACTAGTGGTTATGGCCAAGAGTGTGTAACTATCTTAATATGAAGTGCTTGGGGTGCTGGAAGTTGAAGGAGAAGTTGGGAAAACTCACTTCAGCTTCTCTAAGGTACTGATGAATTTCTTCAGCATATTCAGTCACATTCATCACATCTGTACCAAAATCTGATGCATCTTCAGACTGGGAGTGGAGAGATGAATCTACCAGCATAGGGGAAACTGTAGGGGGTTCAACATTATCAGGTAAGAACATTTAAGTTAAAAACTAGTTCCATCCACTAACCCTCTACAGGCAGTTGTGAAAATAGTTACTACCTCAGGGTGTTCTCTTGCTAGTTATATGCTACTAAATGCTGCAGATGATTACAAAGACAGGGTACCATCAGCCACAGATGAGTCCCATTACCTGTGTTAAAATCCAGCAGGAAGTGAAGGTCTGACTTGAGTGTGCTGGTGTCTACTTCATAGGCATCCTCAAATGCCATCCCCTCTCGCCCTGTGCAGCTGTCTCTGTCCCCTTGCTCAGGCTCATCCATGTACATGTCAAATCCTTGCTTGGCTGGCACCTGAACCCCGCTGTCAGACAGCACTTTCTTTCCAGCTGGAGGGAAGACATTTTCTGACCCAGAGAAACACCTGAGTGCTGTGATCCCCTAGAAAACGGTTAAGTTTCTTGTTAGAGGCCACCCCGTAGCCCTCATAGGTGCTAAGAACCCATGTGACTCAAACCAGCAGGCTGGAAAGATGAGAGGAATCTTAAATTGAAATATCTATGTCTGCAATTGAATTTCAGAAAATGAAGCTTCCAAAGGATGACTTTGCCCTTATCTTCGTCTACATTTGACATTTGGGAAAGGAGCTACCTAAAATTTGTCATCTTCCTCATGTATTTATCAAAGGGAACTCAAGATTATAGAAAAAAAGAAAAACTATAGCTCTCCTCCTAAGGGAACTAGATACCACATGTGGGTGGAAAATTGTAAATCAGTTTTTATGCTGGTAGCATGACACGCTTTTATACCAACCCAGCAAGGTTCTTGACATATAGTTACTGAGTTCCTATTGTCCTCCTTAAATAGGTAACTTTTAGTCAACAGGCTCCTGTAAAGGTCCCATTTAAACCTAGTTACTCAGAAACATGATGATTTTAGAAATGCGTACTATGCATAAATTCTCCTATAAGATGTAGAACCTAATTATATGACATAATGAGAATAATAAATGAGGTTCTAGACATTTTTAAAATACAGCCAATAGTACTTTCTCAGCAAATTAGATGTGGGGTGGAAGAAAAAGAAGGGTCAAGGATGACAAAGGTTTTGGGGTTGAATAACAGGAAGAATGGATATTCCATTTACTGAGATGAGGAAGACTCTGGAAAGAGCAGTCTGGGGCCAGGGTTGGTGTTTGGTTTCGCCTAAGTTTGAGATGCCTACTGCATGATCCAAGTGGAGACATCAAGTAGGCAGCTCACCATGTGAGCCTGCAACATAGCTGAGAGGTCCAGACTGGAGATAGAAGAAGGAGTCATCAACAGATAGATGGTATTTAATGCCAGGAGACTTGAAGAGATTGCTAAGGGAGTGCGTGCAGATTGAGATCAAATACTAAGCCCTGGCACACTCTAGCTTTTAGATATTGGATGAGGAAGAACCAAGATATTGAGGAGGTGTGGCCAGTCAGCTAGGTGGGAAACCAGGAGAGAGCCGTGTTTTCCAGGTTGAGAGAGAAGAAACTATTTCAAGGAATAAAGAGTGATCAATAGTGTCAAATGCCGCCAATCAGTCAAGTAAGGAAAGGATTAAGAATTGAGTCAAAGACAACAAGGGAAGAATTTGAGACAGAGTATTCATTCAACAAACACTTGCCTGCTACCCTGGCCAGGCACTATTCTAAACACTGGGAATACAGCACAAAGCCTGATGTGCAAAATCCTCATCCTGATGGAGTTTACAGTAGACTAACTCTCAAGAAATACTGCCATGAATGGGACAGTTGCTGCCAAGAGCTTTGTAGCTGAAAGGTTTTTAAGACTGAAAAAAAAAAAATCACAATATATTTGCATGCTTCTGGGTTTGACCCAGTGGAGAAGAGAAAACTGAGAAAGAAGAGCTGATGGAATGATATCCTTGAAGAGGCAAGAGGGCATCAGGTGTGCTGCACACATGGGGGTTCACCTTACATGACAGCAGGGACACATGGGTCATGAAGCAGGAGGGGGATGGCAGAGTATATGATACATGGGAGCATGTGGAAATTCTCTTCTGGTTGCATCTATATTTCTAGGAAAATAGGATATAAAGTTATTAGCTGAGAGGAAGGATGGAGATAGAGGCTTTGGAGGATAAAGAGAGAAGGGAAAGTATAAAATAGATGGTTTCTATAAGAAGGTTGTAGAGGAATAGAACCGGGAAATGTAGAGGTAGTGCCTGGCGACATAGAGGTTAGCTAACGGTTATGAATTTAAAGTGAGCATAGGAGTAACTACCAATTCATGAGAGGTTTTAGACTTCAAGTTTAAAGAAGTAAACATCGCTAAGCAAATTAAGTTTGTTAAAACCACCCTTACTCAGTTTTTTCCAAAGCTTGTAACAGATTACTTTGGGTAATTTTCTCCCAAAACCAGATGCCACCAAAACACAGATGCCTTGAACAGTCAGTAGATGAGTCAGTAGATGAGGCTTCTGACCTGGCCTCCATCATAGCTTTTTTTTTTTCAGGTGGAGGGTTCTTAAACCTCTCAAATTTTCCCATCTATACAATGGAAAGAATACCTGCCCACCTATTCCACTGTACTATTGCCAACTTCATTCAACTATAGATGTGCAGTACAGGCTTAAGGCACAGTTCTGAGAAGCTTGTCTAATAACATTCTTGAGGAATATATTTTTTAATTTCAAAATTCATTCTTAAGGATCCAAACTCCTCATTTGCATTTTAAGTGTCTGAATTTGTTTACAGTCTGTTAAGGGAGGTACCTATGATCAGTTAAGCACAAGCAACTGATATCAGATGGCCCATGATCCGTTTACCTAACTGTCCTTTGTCCTGAGGAGAAGCCGACTTTTGAAGCATGCATTTGGAAGTAATCTAGTATAGCCGGATCCAATCCTGATTCTAACACCAACACCAATGAGCTTAACAAAGGTTATCCAGGATGCTTCAGGCACAGCCTAGATCAATCTGAATACCACTCCAATCTGGAAGATCCTCAGTTCCATAGTTTATTGTGGGGCATTCACATTTCCTTTTAGCCCAGAACTTAACTGACTTTACACATACTTGACCTAAACAGTATGTTATTTCCTTGATATTGGCAAAATAACAAAGAAAATTATTCATGTTTCTAGCTGGAAAAGGGACCTGACAATGTAATCTTTAAAAAAAAAAAAAGCAAACAGTGTCCCTATAGTCCAGATTCCATGGTTGAATACTCAAGAAGACTTTGGAGGTAAAAGTTCAAGAGAAACCCACCTCCCACCAAGACATGAGAGCCCTTCTCAACAAGTAGCCTTCCCGGCTCTTCTCAGGCATTACCTGGCCACAGGTCCTCCTGTACTGCCCATTCTCAGTTAGCACCCCTAGTACTGTTCTTTGTGGGGGATCCTGGCCAAGCTGGGCTCTGGTGATCATCTGACAGGCATCAGGACCTCGGGACACTGGAGCCAGCACTACACTCTTGGAGCTGCTGAGATGCATAGCCTCAGTCTCCACAGGCTACTGCTAGCAAGGAAGGAGAAACCGACAAGCCGGTTAGTCAACCTCTTCCACCAGGGGCTCCAAGGATGCAGCGAATCTCCAGAAAAGAGTGCACTGTGACAGATATCTTCCCTGCAATTATTAGGGCTGAAAGGGCCTAAGCCACAGTGCAAGCGATCAAAGCTGCTTTGAACCAAAACAGTGACTTGAATCTCTCCAGGCTTTCTTCCAAGATCTGGTTGACGGCTGGAAGGAAAGAGAGAGAGACATTTGACAAACCTCCAAGCCGAGACACTAAGCCCCACGTTAATTGGGAATCCAAACCTACAAGCCCGTGTCTTTCCGGGCTATGATGCTTATTCGTCACCCCACCACCCCCCTGCCTGCAAACAAATGACCCAAGATACATCGCTGTGGGAAAGTACGTCCCTTTCCCAAGTGATAAGCAGGGTGCTCTTCCGCGGCCCTCTTCCCACAAGACAAGTCCCCAAAACCTGCTTGGAACCCACAGCGGGCCTCGCTCTTCTCCGTCTTATATCTTTATACATCTGCCTCAAACAATTAGGAAGTGCACACGAAGACTGGGAATGAGGAGCCGCCGAAGGGGGCGGGGCGGGGCGGAAGGAGACCGAGATGTTAATAAATTTCAGTCTGGGCGCCAGAGTCCCAGCTTTGGTGGCCCAGTGCTCAGAGCTATTTACTTTCAGCACACACTCCCCGCGTCTGTTAAATCGGCCAATCAGCGGAGCTCCCGAGCCTCGCGGGGTTGTTTCCATGCCAACCGCAGGGGGCGTGTGAGCTCTGAGGCCGCTTCGATATGGCGTCCCCTCACCTGGTATGCTCCGGGCGGACGCACGCGACCCCTGGGCGTTCAGGGCCGGGTGGGGCCAACCGGCGACGGGCCCCGGCTCCTCCTACCCGGACCTGTTCCGGCGTGCCCGGGCGGGCGGTCGCTGTGGGTAGCGGCGCCTCTTGTGGCAGATGCCTGGGAGGGAGGAAGCAGGCCCACCCCGCGATGGCCGGGGTTTGGAAGGGACTGTTTCCTTGAACCCGTTCTCCCAACAGCCGCTAACTCCTCCCGCTAACGTCTTTTCCGCGGCCCGCTCCTGAGAACCTTGGCTCGGGAGAGCGACGCAGGGCCCTCGGGGCTGCGCAGGCCGCGGCGCCTTGACTGCGCCCGCCTGAGAGCGCTGCTCGCTCCCCTTCCCCGGCTCACACACCTACACCTCCTCCCAGAGAGAGGCCAAGTAGCAGCGAGTTGGCCTGGTTTGCTCCGGGGCCTCTTAATTCGTGGTGGCGGCGTGTCCTCGGTCATTTTGGGTCCTTGCGCACCAGAGGCCGCGCCTGGCTGGCCCGGGTTCTGGTGCATGTAGCCCGGCAGGGCGGGAGAGGAGATCTGGGGTTTTAGGGTCGCACGTGGTGCTCGCAGTCCCCACGAGAGGTTTTCCCCGACGGGTTCGGCAGCCACAGCGTGAAGCTGGTCCAGGAACGCAGAGATAGTGGCCCAGGAAGAGGAAGGAACGCGGGTGGCAGCAATGGGGCCTGGGACGTTGAGGGGGACAGTGGTGAGGCTCGGAACTAGGGGCTGGGCGGGGGGCCTGGCCATGTGGGGAGGGAATCCTTGGATGGGGTCCATGACAAGGTGGGGAGGAAGCAGGGGTCCTAATTTGCGGTAGAGGTGAGGGTAGGGAGAAGGGGCCCTGGCCACTCAGGAAGGGAAGAGAGGTCCTTGGAAACTAGGGAAGCCTGGCACCTGACAAGCCAGGTAGAAGAATCTTTATTTTTTGAAAATATTCGTGTGTGCGTGTGCACGTGCACCCACACATATGTTACTGCTTTTGTCTTTTTATTTTTTTAAACACCCATCCCAAAGTTTCTAAAGCAGGCCACTAAAACCATTCAAATGGCCATTTTAAGAACTGGTTAGTTATCACCTTATTTTGAATGGAAATGGTTGTTAATCTTACCAAAAATTTTTTCTTAAGTATTTATTAATGTGTTCACCCAGTGAGCTGGGCATGCATTAATTTAATGGGAAAATTGAAGTATTCTACAGAAGGTGAGGATGAAAGCGTTTGTTCGAGTCAGATGTTAAGAGGCAGTTGGGAAGCATCTTGGAAATCAGTACTGGATGCAGGAGGAGAGCAGAAATGGATTTTGTTTAATATAAAACTACTATACGTTTATCACCAACTTTCATTCATTGGGAAGCAGCGATCCGATCCTTTTTTACCCTGCAATTCCTATGCTTCTGAATATGAAGGCAACACAGGAGCTCTGGTAACATCTTGATTGCGACAACAGATGTAGGCAGGCACCAAATGCTGGGCTTTGCAAAAAGGTACTGCTCTCTGGTGGAGGAAGAGAGCCTTTCTGCTCCCTT
Organism: Mesoplodon densirostris; assembly: GCF_025265405.1. Classification (NCBI taxonomy): domain Eukaryota; kingdom Metazoa; phylum Chordata; class Mammalia; order Artiodactyla; family Ziphiidae; genus Mesoplodon; species Mesoplodon densirostris. The sequence continues at coordinate 12,172,359 of NC_082677.1, read as the reverse complement.
CCCACCTGGGGCTGCTTTTGGAAGTCTTCTTGGGGCCCCTCCTCCACTTGACGACACTGTTGATTTCTGGGGACGCTGAAGACCTCAGTGGTGGGGATCCACTTTGGACTCAGGAACAAGTTTTGCCAAGATCCGGGTTTGCTTTGGCAGGACTAGAGTTCGTGCACTCACCGTGACCTGACCCTCTGTACATCCCTTTTGATCTGATTTCCTTGACAAAAGTGACCCAGAACCTCATACTCTGCCTTTCTTCCAAAACAAAGGAGCCAGTGCAATGTTTGTTTTTAGAGCCTGTCGTCCTGAACTTCTTTTCTGAGATTGAAGCTCAAGCAAGGAAAGGGTAGCGCTGGCCTCCTGGAGAGGCAGCTCTTTGAAGCTGGGTGTCCTGACTCAAATCTGGTCAGGACCAGAAGAGGAGGCTACTAAGGTCTCTGGAGCCTCTCAGCTGTCTTTAGTCTGAAAAATACCTTTTAAAAAGAAAATAACTCTTAACCAGATGGGACCCTCGGATTATTTCATACGCATTTTTCCCTACCCTCTCTCATGTGAATAGCTGCAGCCTAATCCGGCCTTAATGAATATGAAATATTATTATTATCATTACATGTTACCATCTTTCTTCTTTCTCCATCCACTTTGTTAAACCTGGCAAAGGGAAATGATATGTGGCTTATGAGTTTATTGCTGTGCTGCCTTAGAATTCAGTATTAAATCATCAAAGTCCTCTGCTCAGATCTTAAATTGGAGAGTAATTCAGGTGAACTTTGGTGTATTTTTTTATATGTGCATACATATAAATTCAGATATTTATATAGCTTGTGCAATACTTATGGATTTCCAGAGTTTTTAAAAATAATCGTCACTAAATATTTGAACAAGTAATGATTGATGGCATAAAAACAAACTCAACTAATAAATAGGTGCACATGCCTCGGAGCAACTAAGTGCTGGAAGACTTGGCCTTATCATTAGGAAAAATAGGAGCAGAGAGAATAGAAAGGACTTCCTCACAAATTATGCAGTTTTAGTGAGATTCATAATTATATCAATAATTTTGCTATTAGTGTAACAAAATCAGGATTAGGACTCAAAGTCGAGTAGATTTTCAATGTCTGCATAATTACATAAACTATTTGTTAATATATTGAGAAGTGAACAATGCATTTTATTACAAATACATCTTTGATGTCTAAAATATTTGATATAACTTATATGCTAATATAACAATTTCTTAGTTTAAAAATTTACTTGGTCAGCACTTCCTGCCTGATATTCAGTGCTCAGCTAGTTTTGATGCTAGGATTAATTTCCATGATCAGGATGACAGCTGAATTCTTTACTAGGGATTTTTAAATCCCCAAAGTCCTATTAAAACTGATTCCTCCCCCCTCCAAATTTCTGTTCAAAGACAGTCTTTTCTGTTGGCCAGCAATTACCTGGAAGTTCAGAAGCTGTTATTCTCTTCCATTTGCTCATTGTAGCTAGTAATTAACCTTCTGTTCAGACATTTCAGTTTTCATTCATTTGTATGAAATCAAGTTGATTTTCAGCATAGGGATGAAAAAGTAGAAGAGCTATTTTTTTTAAGGACTTCTGTCCCTTTTAGGGACTTCTTTTGCCTGTTCATGGACATGCCTCTGCCATTCTCAATATACATTTAAATTTAGAACATAACTATGTGGTAAGATGAGGGACAGATGCTGGGGATGGTGGGCGATTTGTGACATTTTAGCCCACTTGACCAAAGGATCCAGTGAGTCCAGTTTGAGAAGCAGCCAAAAAATTTACCTCCTTAGGAAGCTTATATCCTTGGGTGGTGCAAAGTGGATCCCTTAATACGTAGCAGGTGAAGTTAGTTTTCATTGAAGTTTGTAAAGTCACTTTCTCTGAATGAAAATAGTTTGAATACATACAAGATAGTGGCCAAAGTCTACTATTCATTCGCTCATTTTACAAATATTTTTTTGAGCATCCATCTTATACCAGGCAGTAGCTGGATATGGGACAATTAAAAAGGATCCCTGCTCTCAAGGAGCTTTTTGTTCAGACAAGGAGAAGGTAAATAGATTGTTATATAAGGTACCACATAATTAGTGTTTACTTCATCATGGGGTACACAGATGTATGAACAGAGAGCATTAAGAACTGAGCGAAAAGGAAGAATGCATGTTGCTGTGGAGATTTGGAAGCAGTATCCAGATCTGATAATAAAGATGATTAGAATAAACAATTTTTTTTTTACGGGACAGATGGTATAGTCTGCATTTATTCTAGAAAGGGGAAACCCAAAGGACAAGAATTTTCAGCAGTGTTTATTCACAGTCTCCCAAGGGAAAGCAATAAACTGTGGTGTCTCAAAATACCCTTCAAGACTGTCTGTCCTGGTTCTGGGGCAGACTCCACAGCAACTATCTCATGAAGAAGCCCACTTCCCAGCAACTTGGGTGAGAGGAAGCTGGTTCTGGTGACTCTAGTAACCATGAGTCAGCCCCCAGTAATGTGCTCACCTAGAGGTGCACTATTAAAATTAGATACCCATCACTGCAGACTTGAGGCCTCTGGCAGTAGCCTCCCCAAAACTCTGTACCAAGGGAAAAATAAGTTTCAGGGGACGATGGAGCCATTGTGGTTTAAATAACTCGAAAAGTTTTGAGTTGCCAGATCTTTACTGAAAATCAGTTTATTATTAGAGGAAGTCAAGAACCTGGATTTTACCCAACCTTTCCTAGATCTAAAATTCATCTGATGACCCATATGTTGTTATGAGGTCATTGCATCATTAAAGTTAGCTGTCATTTATTGGCTATATCTTTTTAGTTTATAGTACTGCTTATACCAGTTTTTCTGTGAAAATCAATTATTTTACCATCAGTTCTGTGACACAGTTAATTCTATAAAATAGATTTCCTGTGTTTTACATTTATCTCTAATTCTCTGAATCTCTAACTGAAAACATTATGGAACCTTCACATCACCTGTCTGTGACTTTATCTGGATGAATACCATATCTGAAAGCAGGCTCATGTCCTGTTCACTCCAGTAATCATTTATAAATATTTTCTGCATATTAATATTTTTGTTAATTAAATCCTCCTGCCAGTAAATCACAGAATATTTGTAAAATTTGTTTTTCATTACCTCAGTCCTTTTATTGCTCATCTGTAAATTAATATCAACAGTGGTCGCAACAAATGAGATTGGTTCCCATTCTGAACTTAGATTTTTAGCAAAACAAAAATTTTCATGCTAAAGACCAAAAAAATCACAATCTTGTTGCAGGCTTCTTATGCCTTTTTTATTACTATCAGGACTACCTAGCCTAAAGAATTCATATAGTCCTCACTATATGAAAATTCTATCTGGATAAAAAATATCTCAAACACATATAACTTTTCCTTATAGCAACGAGTCATAAAGTTGACTGCGTGTATATGTGTTCTTTTTTAGGCATCTAATGTATTTTGACTAAATTTTGACTAAATATTTGTCCATATTACCAGAATTAATTTTTATCATTAATGAACCTTTTGCCTAGTCAACAGTCAGTCAAAACCACTGTGTCCATATGAAGTGCATTGTGTTCTATAATGAAGAGTGCAACACATTTTAATTGTTGTGATAGACATAGGGCTTACATAAGTGAATAATAGTCTTGCTCAAAGTTCAGTCTTATAGAGGAAGAAAACAAATACACAAATGATTACCCACAAGGTAGAGTGAGGCTGTTGTCTAAGAAGTCCAGAGAAAGTTCTAGTTAAAGGCCAGGTGAGTTTTCAGTTAATTAAGAAAATCAGGGGCTTCCCTGGTGGCGCAGTGGTTGAGAGTCCGCCTGCCAATGCAGGGGACACGGGTTCGTGCCCCGGTCCGGGAGGATCCCACATGCCGCGGAGCGGCTGGGCCTGTGAGCCATGGCCGCTGAGCCTGCGCGTCCGGAGCCTGTGCTCCGCAATGGGAGAGGCCACAACAGTGAGAGGCCCGTGTACCGCCAAAAAAAAAAAAAAAAAATCAGGAAAGGTTTCCTGAAGATGGCGCTTTTGTGTTTAGCCTTGAAATTTAGATCCGGTTTTGATAAGCAGGGTTTGGGTTGATTGTTTTGGGAAGAAAATATTGCATGAGTAAAGACACTGAGAAAGAAATTGCAAAACAAGTTCTGGGGAATGCTGGTGCTTTGTGGCGCCTGAGTTTATAATATAGGATACAGGTTGGTGATAGTAGACAATCAGGATCATTGGGATCATCGTGTAGGGTCCTGAGTGCCAGAGTGAGGAGTTTGCTGTGAGACTTTTGAACAGAGGAATGACAACATTAGAACTATATTTATAGGAAAACAACCTGAGAGCAATGAATAGCCCAGGATTTGGGAGTAGGAGATGCATTAGGAAACAACTGCTGGAGGAAATGAACACCTGAACCAGGACCAGGCTGTGGGCACAGAAAGGAAAAGAGGCGCAATAAAGTCACCACGAGAGTGGAATCCACATGACTTATCAACTGACTGTACGTTTGTTTTGAGGGAGAATATGGAGGCAAACATAATTTTGCAATTTCTAGGTCAGGTTGATGGAGCAATAGTAAGGTTGACAGAAGTAGGAATGCCAGATTAACTGGTTTCAGAGGAAAAAGGAAGTGAAGAACAAGTTTAATTTTGTACATCATAATGACAGAAGTCTTTCCTAATAGCTGTCCAGGACCCTCCATCTCCATCCCTATGTATATATGAATTATGATAATATTGAACTGCACCTGTTTTCAGGGGGTGCTGATGGGGATGGAGGTAATGGAGATTGTAACACATTTTTCAAGTGTTTGTCTAGTATCCCCATTGTAATTAGCAGTTACATGGTTATACCAGGAAAACCCATGAAGAATAAAAGATCCACAGCTTCCCATTTGGTGTTTCAGGGTACCACTCTTCCATTCAAGAGGCCCTCATCCAGGACCATAAGCCCCCTGAGGTCAAGGACTGCATCTTATTCAACTTTGTAGGATCTCCTGGCACAGTGCCCAGAACAGAGTAAGCATTTAATGTTTGCAGATTAAATGACTGAATAATAAGATGTAATTTATACTTGTTACATAAATGAGCCAAAGATGGCCTGTGTATGTTGGCCCAATGTTGTTAATTTGTTCACAGCAGGCCAGGACCATTAGCTCAAAAGCCAGCCAGTCCTAAACTCAAATTCTGGCAGATCCAAATTGTTTTAAATATACCCCCCAATAAGCATAGGTTTTAGTCATTTAGAGCCTGCCTGCTTTGCATTTCCTATGAAACTGTACCCAACATCCGTTAGCCTTAGATAAACAAACCCTGGGACTTTAAAAGCCCCCAAGTCCCTGCTGCCCTTTGGAGCTCTCTGACCCAGAGACTCATCATGCTGCAGCGTGACACCCCTGGACATGTAACTTCCCTCTCCGTTTCCTCTCTCTCACAGGAATGCTCTTGTTCTCTCTTTCTTTGGGGTGGCGACCCCACACCATTGTTTGCTGAAGGTCTCATGGTTGGTGGAACTTCCCATCTACCCCTCCACCTCCCCCATGCAAACCTCTCAAAGCAGCACCGGAATAAAGCTCATTGTGTGCCACTGCCACCCCGTGGTCGTATCTTTCCCTGCTCTCCCAAATCCCTGAACTCATGTAATACTGTATGTGTCCAAGAGAGAAAACACGGATTTCTTAAATTTGTTTTCTCAAGCCTATGTGTTTGTTTCTTTTTTCCTTTTTAGTAACTTCAGATTTGGGCACTCATTGAAAACATTCTTAGGCTTGGAAAGCTGGAAGGGGATGGAAGTTATTTCATGAAATCTTGTTTTACACAGATGAGGACACTTGGGTTCAGACTTCTCTCTCTTTCAGAATTCAGCTCCTGAAAGTGAAGTTTCAGAAATAAATTAACACACATGACTTCTAATTCCAGGATTTACCTAAGAAAGTGATCATAAATAACTTCAAAGATAGCAGTAGTCTGAATAACTATTATGCAGCCATGTAAAATAATGTAGATTTTTAAAATAACATACAGAAATGTTCATAATTTTAGGAGATATAAAAGTATAAAAACAGTGTTTAGTAGGTTGCATTTAAAAAAATTTTTTTATATGCTTAGAAAAAGCACCAACAATAAATACCAAGTATTTAGTAGTTATCTGTGCATCATAGAATTAGCTGATTATAAGTAAATTCATTTGGCATATCTATAGTTTTTTAATTTCGTATAATAAACAATATTAATTGCTGAATAAGGAAAAAATCATTATTAACGAAGTAAATTATCCGGGTGAGTTACAGGATCAGACCAGCAGCACTGTCCAATAGAACTTTCTGCAATGGCAGAAATGTTCTATATCCTCACTGTCCAATATAATAATGAGTGGCCAAGTATAGCGATTGACCATTGAAATGTGGCCAGTTCAAAACTGAAGAACTGAATTTTTACCTTAATTTACATAGTTATGTCTAGCTAGCAGCTACCATATTGGTCAATGCAGGATTAGAATATTTGATGGTTGAGAACAGTCACGGAGCATTGAGGCATCATGGACAGTCTAATTCTACTGTATATGCAAATGTGAAAGTTTATCTTGTCTAGCTTCCTCCTAAGTTATTCTTATACCATAATTTGGGATAAAGTACACGAATAAATATTGACACAAAACCATCTATTCAGTGTAGGTTCTATGAGAAGAATTGACTTCACCATGTGATTCATAAAGAAGACCCATTTATAAATGAACAAGGAAAATTCATCCAGAAATTGCATTTTTTTCCTTGTTAAAATGAAAAGTTCATCCTTTTCCCCAATCAGGCAATAATCCAGAGATAGAACCAGCACACCTGAAAGATCAAGTTGGATTCTGTTCACCTGGTGAATTAAACCTTCGCCATTTCATTTTATAGCTGTAACTGTTTACTTGGATTTGCTGAATGTTGGACTTATATAATAGTTTATATAAATTTCAGCTTAAGTTTTATTTTTGTTACTAAAATTGTATGTTGAATTTTGTGACCAAATTCATACCCTCCTTCCTTGATTTGAGAACTCACCTCTCAGATTGGTACCAGTGTTTGTGAAATCTTCATCTTTCTACCAGTATTTCATCAGCACCCAAGATCCGTCCTTATTTGGGATCTATTGTTTTGTTTCTTGCTTCCTGAGGGAAGGAAACACTTTATCTGTAGGAACGATCTTCTGCTTTCCAGAAGATAAGAAGAGTAGTTAATTTATGCAGCAGTGTGCTCACAATTCTGCTTCTTGATATTATGGGAAACGAATCATTTCTCTCTGTAGTTCCCTTAATTGAGTAGGATTATTTTTTAATAGATTCCATAGCACTTTCCTTTGTATATTAATTTACTTGATAAAGCAAGAACACTATAGTGATTAAAAATTCTAGAAATGTGCTGGGAATAACAGGAACATTATTAAGATGATAGGTTTTTCAAGTAGAAATTTTCTGGGAGAAATCTTTACAATTTCAATGAATATAGATGATATATTGCTAGAGTTATGAGTTATTTTTGGCTTTCAAACCCAAGAGAATTCATTTAGAACAAACTACAAATTTTTACTGAAGGTGGCAGAAACAGGTGCTAAAAAGAGAGCAATGGAGAGTTTGTAATTCAGGCTGGAGAGAGAGACAGGAAGCTAGGAAGTTAGAGAGATCAGTCTAACCAAGTGTTGCTATGCCAGCCCTTTGGGAAATAACCAGGAAATTTATTTACCCAGTTAATGAAAACAAGTTCAAATAAACAGTGATGACTAATGTGTACTATATAAATGCGATTGGGAAATAATACTCTGAGCAATAGCTGAGGTGATGAAAATAGTAGATATTTTCTTTGTTTCTTTTTGTTTACTTTGAATCCACAGTCAGTATTTTATCCCACTAGAACTGAACCATTTTTAAGTTGTCTGTGTTTTGTAGGAAGCTGGCTTTGTATCCTTTTACTGAAGAAATACAGAAAAAAACAGATTTCTTGTGTTGCTAATACAAGAGGAATAAGCAAAATGAAAACTTCTGACCTTCAGATTAAAGTTTCTGTTGATTTCAAGCAGAGACCAAAGCAGTCCTGAGGAAGGAACACTGCAAAAGAATTGAATCCCACTGGGAGAAATAAAGGAGAAAAGCTTCTAAAGCTGGAGGAACAGGGCTGGGCATGTTCCCCAGATACGTTGGGGTGTAATGTTCCTCTTTCCTTCTAATAAACTGCAGTCTGTTGAGGATTGACCATCTGTCAGCTCAACAATAGCAGTGATTTCTATGTGACAAATAAAATGCAAATTCTGACCCATTAGAATAAATTAATAATCTGTAGCAAAGAATTCTAAGGGTGTTTCAGGGTGGAACTGATTTAAACATATCCATTCAAATTTTGATTTAAGTCATTAATCAAAAAGACTTTGTTTAATAATTTTTTCCTATGAGCTGCCCTCTTCATTTTCCACTTTGAAAGTGCACTTTTGGGGAGAGATAGGGATCTGAATTATGTAAAAACAAAATTGCACACCCATTTTTTTTCTCAACATTCTTATGTTCTTTTGGGGAAAAAAAAAAAACCATACACTGCATGTTACCTTTGGGAAAAGCTTATAATTTAAGAACTGAAATTCATTATATTTTACATATAATAAATAGGAATTATTTTACTATTATGAAATACTGTTTCTCAGAACAGAACTGGCATAACTCCCAAATTCTGATTTCCTTAGTAGCTTTCTAGATATGCCTCTAAAATACTCTCAAATCCAGCCCCTACTGCTACCTTTGATTTAACATATTCGTAGAACTTTTAAAAAGTTTGAATGAATATATTCTTTCATATAATACCTTACCATGTTTGACTTGTAATTTATCAATTGATTATATTTTTGCAGTTGTTAGGATGTTTCACAAAGTAATAAGTATTACCAAACATTTTAGTTTATGTTTTTATATCTGACTTCTAAAAATTAACCTGATATTTATCCATGCTGGGTGTCTATATAAGTATTTTTTAGAACGTATTTAGAATGAAAGTGAAATAATGATTGCTATTTTCTCTCTAACAATCTTGCAGTCTTCTCCTACTGTTAAGCTGTAAATGGGCAGAGTTCGGATTCATGGGAAGGCTCTCAGCTGAGAATCCGAACTGTACATAAAACTATAAAGCTTTATTGTCCCTTCCTGTTTCTGTGTTCATCCCATCTATTTTCCAGCAAACATTTATTGGGCACTTACTCTGTGGCAGGAACTTTCTTAGGTATTGGGAATGCAACAGTACACAAGAGAGACATGGGTTCCTGTCCTCAGAATTTATAATCTACTCCCTACTTTTCTAATAGTGGCTGTGAATCGATCTTACCAATTGTTTTAAATTCTGTATTAAACTCTAGATTTAAAACAGTGACATTTTCAAATACCCTCTCTTGCACAAGGGTCCAGGCTCCTCCCTCTGGAGCACAGGTCACTGGCTATGACTCTCAGTCTCACTGATAGATTCAGTGCTGACAGTTCTATTTAATTCTGTTATTGCTCAACCAGTGTCTAAGGATTTCAGGACCTTTATGAAAATTATATATTTATCTTTCAAGTTCTAGATGGCTGACTCTTTACCTTATGGGAACATGCACTCCCCAACAATGAAAATATTGAAAAGGTGATTAAGGTTTAATTAAGCTGCCAAGTCAATGAGATTGATATCTTTAGAGATAATTTCCCTCGCCAGATTTTAGAAATGATATAAAATTCATTTTCAAACATTTATCCACAAAGCTTTTCAGATTTACTTACACTACAGAGATATCATAGAAGCTCTAGGAAAAATAGAGTATTTAGAGACGTCAGAGATTTTTGTTGTTGTTCTTGTTATTTGTTTGCTAAGACAAAGAAAACCACTCCAGAAAAGGGACCAAGTTACAAATGGCAATGCATCATCTAAAGTTGCTTTGGAAAGAAAATTAAAAGGGCTGTTTTGACGTTATTTCTCTTACTTATATTGTTTTCTTGAAATTCCAAAGTCAAACAATGAACAAAAAGGTCAGCTGAGAAAACACGTATATTTTGGATAAACTGCTGCTCAGAAATGAAGCTGATAGTATCTCAGTTTTGTTTTTAACAGTGATCTGATGAATGTGCTTATTATTGCATTTAACAAAAACATGACAGTTACCTACTAAGAATCAAAAATAAGGGATACAAGATGGCTAGCTAGGATAGTCTGCTTCTAGCAAGAGGGTAGACAGGTGTTTTTAATTCCTCCTGCAGCAGAACACCCAGATGCCAGATACCTTTCACAAAAATTATTTAAAAGGGGCTTCCCTGGTGGCGCAGTGGTTAAGAATCCGCCTGCCAATGCAGGGGACACGGGTTTGAGCCCTGGTCTGGGAAGATCGCACATGCCGCGGAGCAACTAAGCCCGCACGCCACAACTACTGAGCCCGGAGCAACCAAGCCCGTGTGCCACAACTACTGAAGCCCGTGTGCCACAACTACTGAAGCCCGTGCACCTAGAGCCCATGCTCCACAACAAGAGAAGCCACCGCAATGAGAAGCCCGCGCACCGCAACGAAGAGTAACCCCCACTCAACACAACTAGAGAAAAGCCCACGTGCAGCAACGGAGACCCAACGCAGCCAAAAATAAATAAATTAATTAATTAAAAAAAAATTATTTAGGGCTTCCCTGGTGGCACAGTGGTTGAAAGTCCGCCTGCCGATGCAGAGGGCGCGGGTTGGTGCCCCGGTCTGGGAAGATCCCACATGCCGCGGAGCGGGTGGGCCCGTGAGCCATGGCCGCTGAGCCTGCGCGTCCGGAGCCTGTGCTCCGCAATGGGAGAGGCCGCACAGTGAGAGGCCCACGTACCGCAAAAAAAAAAAACCAAAACATTTTCCTCTGAAGATACAGCCCTCAGGAAGGCTGTCTTACCACCAGCAAAAAAGGTGATTTGGGACAGCAGAGGGAGCCTGGCTTTAAGTGTATCTTTCCTGCCTTCCTAACAATGCCTCCATTCAGTTTAGCTTAGGGTCTCCATTTCTCTTGGAGATTGAGGCTTTGAGATTTGACACAAGTACCCCCAGAGACGTCACACTTGAAATGACACCAGTCTTTTATACTAGGATGACTATCCGAGTGGCCAGGTGGACCAGGGAAAGCTAGAGTTCGACATCAGAGGAAAGGGCCTCAAGGCAGGCAGAGGTCAGACTTCGCTAATTTACCACTTTGCTTGGGGCTGGCACTAGGAGTCTTGGATGTAAACAGGCCCACAGTGCCCCCTGCAGGGCAGAAGAGCAGGGATTTGGGGTTTTGGTTTTTTGTTGGGTTTTTTTGTTTGTTTTTGTTAGGCTTTGCTACCTTCAAGTACATTTTGGTAGAAACAGGAATTGTCTAAATCCACCAAAATAATGGGAGTTTTGCTTTGCCAGCTTGAATTGGAATTTGCAAAGCTTGTAGTCAGCGGAGTCAGTACAATCCCAGGAATGACACTCTTTCATCAAATGACAAACAAAAGTCATATAAAGTTTAAATCGTCTTAGAGAAAAATATAACCCTTTTCCCTTCCCCTTAATAGACATATTTTGCATCTTTATGACTTTTATGAATTTTAATTCTGTGCATGCTTAGTTTTAAATGGTTATAATTGTATGTATTATAAACATCATTTAATTTTTTTATCAATCATTATTTTGTAAGTTTCAAGGGCTACATAGGTCTGTTAAGTTGCTGGATAATGATTTACTTAATCATAGTTTTGTACCTTTACACGTTGACCAGCATTTAATCTAAATGACATACATGAATGATTTGTTTCCGTTTGAATTAATCCTTTAAGATAACAGGCATAGTGACTAGTGGCAGATGCACAAAATTTGGGGGAAGAAATGTTTGAATTCAGATCTTGACTTACCTGCATTTAGCCAATGTGCTCTGGGAATATTAATTATCCTTTCAAAAGCTCAGACGTCTCTTCTTTGTAACAGGGCTAGTAAAACTTAAATGATAAAACACAAATACAGCATCTGACACGTGGTTGCATTGTGGTAATGGCATAATCAAAAGTGGCTATTGTGCTGCAGCAAAGATTATTTAATAGCATAATCAAAAGTGGCTATTGTGCTGCAGCAAAAATTATTAACTCTCAAAATTATGAAGTAGGATGCCTTTCCTGGTCCTCAACTTCCAAAACCAGATCCAGGAGTCCAGTAAAAACAATGCCTGCCCAGGCGTCCCCTTCTCTCTTCTCCTTAAAGAAGACCTTTTTTTTCCTCTTTTTTTTTTGGATTGCTGGAATAGAAGCCAAGGTACCTCCCACAACAAGAGCAGGAAAGAAGAAAAAAAGTTCAGTGTAAGGCAGAGCTGGAGGGACAGTTTTAGAGCACTAACACAGAAGAGATCCTGGAGCACAGGAAAATTGAAGGGTGGAGGAAGGGGCTTTTTTTTTTTAAGTTATTTATTTTTGGCTGCGTTGGGTCTTTGTTGCTGCATGTGGGCTTTCCCTAGTTGCAGCGAGCGGACGCTACTCTTCTTTGCAGTGCGCGGGCTTCTCATTGCAGTGGCTTCTCTTGTTGCGGAGCACGGGCTCTAGGCAGCAGGCTTCAGTAGTTGTGGCACGCGGGCTCGGTAGTTGTGGTGCATGGGATTCGTTTCTCCGTGGCATGTGGGATCTCCCTGGACCAGGACTCGAACCCGTGTCCCCTGTGTTGGCAGGTGGATTCTTAACCACTGTGCCACCAGGAAAGTCCCGGAAGGGGCTTTTAAATGGTGCTATCCTGTGTTATAAATCATATCCATCTAATGTTCTTCAATGAATAAAAGCAAAGAACGTGGGCCTCCCTGGTGGCGCAGTGGTTGAGAGTCCGCCTGCCGATGCAGGAGATACGGGTTCGTGCCCCGGTCTGGGAGGATCCCATATGCCGCAGAGCGGCTGGGCCCGTGAGCCATGGCCGCTGGGCCTGCGCATCCGGAGCCTGTGCTCCGCAACGGGAGAGGCCACAACAGTGAGAGGCCCGCATACCGCAAAAAGAAAAAAAAAAAAAAGCAAAGAACGTAATCACTTTTTAAAATTCCCTTGCTGTTGGTTCACTTTGTTATAAAGCAGAAACTAACACACCGTTGTAAAGCAATTATACTCCAATAAAGACGTTAAAGAAAAAAAAAATTTTCCTTGCTGCTAAATTCTGCCTCTGGAATGTGTCTTTGTTCTGAAAATAAGCAATGTGGATCCCTAGATATATAGGGATTAAGTCATCATCGTCCTCATTATCATCAGTATTTATTTGTAGACTTGAGATTACAGGATGAAGGGGTAAAATCACTTTCATGACTAATAACATTTTTCTGTTTAGAAAGACTGCTCTGGTTTACATTGGTTTGGCTCCCTTTCAAAAGAATCAGTCTTCTTATGTGCCAGGGCCTAAAGCTGTTTGAGGTACATTGGTCATCAAGCATCGGTCTCTGCAAACCTGAGTATGTGTCAGGCTTTCCTGTGATGAGACTCACAGAATCTTTGGGGAGAAGGGAGGCAACAAGAGAAGGCTATCGTTTTTCCCGAGCAGCAAAGGCAAAACAAGCCCTTGACAGATGTCCTCTCCCCAGCCCCCTTCCTGGCCCTCTGGTAGTCATATCGTAGAGGCCAATCCTTTATGTTCACTGTCTCAGCAACTCCTCAGTATGTGTACACAACTACATCACAAATCGCAAAAAAATCAAATCTAGATCAAAAAATCAAATCAAACTGATGAGAACAGCAGCTTCAGCCTTGAAGAGATACAATTCTTAGAAATTCCTCAGAGGAGTTCTGCTTTCACACAGGGTTCAAACAAACAGGAGATCTGTTATCTTCTTGACCTGAATACCTAATGAAAAGCTAAAAGCAAATGACATCTGTATTAGCTCAAGGTTGCAATTAAATGGAAAGCAAAATTTAGAACAACAGCAAAACCCTGATACAGATCAGTTCACAGGAGTCATGTAACATTATCAGCTCTATAAATAAATAATGCCCCTGGCCCGAGTAAATAAATAGGAAACATCTATCTTTGCATTATAAATGGCAATAGAAATGAGGATATTCACACTTACAAAAGGAGTGGCCACTCTAGTACCTCATTCTAATTAAAGAATAAAGTAAAATATAAGAAATATAGAAAAATAAATGTTTTGGTCAATCTATACTGATAAAAGTCATGGAGACCTACTATACCTTCTGACCACAGCAATAATTCACAACACAGCCACTAGAGCCAAGGCAATGTGTTGAGTAAGTTTTGTGTGACATCTCTTTAGTAAGATACGATAAATGTTTCTGGAAATGTGAAATGTCAAGGATGTCATGAAGTGAGTGACTTTAAAAAAAAATTATTTGACATATTTAAGTCATTTTAAAGGGAGGCTTGAAGTTCTGTTGAATAGATTAAATTTGACAGAAAGTTCTAATTCAGAAGCATTAGAGGAAAAGAATTTTGGAAGCCTAAGAGAGAGGGCAACAGAAGATAGTGAATCCTGAAGCAGAGTCACCCTTACCCGGACACACCACCACCACCACCACTACCACGTACTGCGAACATACATGCAGGTTTTTAAATATGTCATAAACAACCATGAAGGGGAGAGAAATGTTTTAGCACCTGGGAGACCCACTGGGTGGCCTGAACTTGGAAAGCCTGTGATGAGTGGCTGGCTTCAGCAAGCTTGTTTGCAAATAAAGCTTGGCTCTTTTTAGAACTGAGGTGAAATCATCCCAGGCCATGCAATCAACACCAGCAGCCCTCTGCTCTCTGTTCCCCTTGGCCTCCTCCTCAGTCACTCCTCTTCCTGCCAAACACCAAGACCCTCTTATGGGAAGGAAGGGAAGTGGGGAAAGGGGCCTGTAACAGAGGAGTGGACCTTGCTTTATCATCTTGAAAGAGGGCTGCTAAATAAGCCCCTAGAACTGTCTTGTTTCATTTTGTTGAAATGCTTGCACTCTAACAAGACATCAGCCTTGATTCCTTATATTGGCAGATGAAAAGAGAATAGGATATGTACCCGTATCTCTAGCATACGGTATCAGCTTTTTAAGAAATTAAGTCATCTAAGTACTTTAAAAAAAATTATGGGTTTTATTTCATGCAAATAAGCACCCCTTCTTCCTCCTTCTGTGCTATACCACAAATTTCCCAGGATAATTTATTCTCTAGATCCCTCTTTGAAGACAGGGACTGAGAACATTCATTACAAAGAAGGATTAATTGAAGAGCATTTCCTTTAGTTAGTCCTGTAGGTATAAAACTGCTTCTATGTTAGTAAGGACTATCTATCCAAATACCACAAAATAAATTTTTTAAACAGAATCCTTCCTTCTACAATCTTGGGCTCCTATCCTGCTTAAAGCAAAGATGGAAACTTGGTACAAGAGACACTGTACCTCTAGGAACATGAGCTAAATGCCCTACAAACACTCTGCCTCACTACCCTGGTTTGAGTGTCCTCTCATCCTTCCATTTATTTCCTGTTCTGGGAAACACAGGAGTTAAAAGTTTTGGACCACGATGGCTGGGGGATTAAAAACGGATATGCTTGCTAGTGGTAGTTCTTAATCTGCTGCAAAAACAAAAAGGAAAGTTTCATGCTAGATATTAAAATGCAAGCTTTACAGTGACTTGAAGTCCTTTCAAGGAAATACTCAAGGGAACAGAGAAATCAGCCCACAATTGATTAGGAATAGATGGAAAGTGCTTTGACATGAAAAAAAAAAAAAAAAAAAAAAACCATCATCCTCAGGACTCACTGACAATTGACAAATAGAGGGGAGAAACGATTGCCTGAGATACATCATGACTTTAAGAGATTTGAAGAGAATAGACACTGGGGCTGTGTCTCCAAGGGAATAGTGCTAAATAGCAGTGGTTCTCAAAGTGTGGTCCCAGACCAGCAGCATCAGTATCACCTGGAACTTCTTAGAAACATTCATTCTAGGGCTCTGCTTTACCTACCTAGGTAGAAGATTCTAATACTTGCTAAAGTTTGAGAAACACTGGAGTTACGTTTTGGTAGGGCTTTCATTTCCATATTGTATCACCCATAGTGTGTGTGTGTGTGTGTGTGTGTGTGTTTAAAACTTTAGAAGAGGATATTAACCTTTAAATTTTTGCTTGTTTTAATCCAGGGATGCCAGTGGAGGGAGTAATAATCTCAAAAGTGGGATCAATAAATAACAATAAGTAACCTTAAAATGGTAGAAAAAAGGTCAATAGGAAAATATGCAAACTGCTTTTTTTATATTCATTTTCTTAACAGTCAATTGTGAGCCCCTTGAAATTCTATTGATTTAAAAATCATATTTATTTTCATTTGGAAAGAACCTTAGGAACATCTGTTACCTTCTCATTTTACAGCTGAGGAGCCTGATGGGGTAAGGAGTTTCTGACACGCTTGTTAAACAGAAATTCACAGTCCAGGTTCTGAGGAAGAGAGACGGCAGGTAAAAGTTTAAATTGAGTAGACATTCTTGATTTGGAAGAAAAATAAAATATTTACCCTCATTCTATGAAATTAAGTGGTTCATTTAACTGTCTTCCCCATCTCCTGGCTGCTGCCAGAGGCTGGTGGCTAAGACTGAGATCTTCAGAGGAGCACATGATCTCTCGGGAGGCCGTGGATCAGCAGAGCAGACCGTGGCCCCAGCTGCAGCACTGCCTTTGCCGAGGGAATGGAAGAGCCTTTTCACTCCCTGCTTCTCCCCTCCTCCATGACAGGCATAGCAGTAGCAACAGCCCTCAGCTTCCTTCTGTAAGTGCACGCTTCAAAGCCGGAAGGAAATCTCAAGGCACTTGCCCAGAGAGGATTGCTCTTGAGTGAGTAAAGGAACAAACTTTACTATAATTATTAACCACTATTATTTTATTTATGCACGATATCCCTCCTTCTTTCATAAGGTATTTAAGGGGGGACTTTGTTTTTAAGGGCTGGGTATCTGTCCCATCCACTACCAGACCTCAACATCTTCACAAACCAAGGGGACGGAGAGTCAGACCTGGACCCATGTCTCAGTCCTTCCTACAGTGATGAGTTCACTGCCTTGCACAGAATAAGGGATCCATGAATATTTGGTGAATTACTGAGTGAATGTGAGAGAGGAATGAGGTAACTTGGCAAGGGAAAGCGTACAGAAATTTTCCCATTTGTCAGATGAGAGGGATAGTTCCTAAGAGTTGAATCCTTTGTTTTCTACCTTTAGGAGTAAAGATAATAAGAGTACATAAAGTCATGTTAGGATCACCCTGAAGTAAAGCATGACAAACCAGATCCTTATGTGTCTCTGCGTCTGGGTGAAGAGATCTTCCACATTTTCAGGGAGGAAGGTACCTTGGGTTTGGAAATGTTCCAAGCCAGAGTCCAGGCAATCTTCACAATTGGGATGAGTTATGGTTCCAATTGAAAATGAAAACTCAGAGCCAACAAAAAAAGCAATGGTGAGATCACAATAAGATTTGGAGACAAATTATGTTATATGCCATCATATAACATATAAGGTGTCTGCTAATAGTGTGAAAGCTCAATACCTATTATCCTGAGGAGTATAAAACTCAAGTGTCAGATAAACTCTCCATTGCAGTACTCCTAATAATTCTGTTATTTTTCCTACTACAACTTCTATGATAGCTTTCAAGTGACTAAATGAATTTAATATAATTTTTTTTCATTCTGCCTGGGCCTCTTGCTATTTAAAGTCTTAATAAACAGTGAAGTAGACAAGATGTTGATCATTGGGAGAAAAAAAGATGGGAGGCAAATGACTTTGGAAGCAAATCAATAGCTGATTTAATTTAGAAAAAAATACAGCTATTTAAAGAAAAAAAATCTGCAATTTATTTTTTTAATCATTATACTTGTGCTCAAAAAACGTACAGTGTAATATATTAAGATTTTATATGTTAGCTTCAGTAATAACTGATTAGAAAATGTAAAACAAATATCTTTAATATATTAATAGCTTGGACTTCTCTAAATATTACATGTGACACATAGTAACCAACTGATTAGCTTGACAAGATGTTGCGGCCATGGCTCACAGGCCCAGCCGCTCCGCAGCAGGTGGGATCTTCCCGGACCAGGACACGAACCCGTCTCCCCTGCATGGGCAGACGGACTCTCAACCACTGCGCCACCAGGGAAGCCCCTTGACAAGATGTTTTAAGTTCTAACACTTTGGTTTGCAAATCTATTAGGAAAGCCATATAAATGACATTAGAAATAACTTCCTGTGGGCAAATTTTTTAAAGTAAGGACAAATAAAAATATCTTGGCTGGGAATCATGGAGATTGTGGGGAAGTAATATTCTTGAAACTGAGTCCTCCTAAAACTGAGTTCTCTTACAGAGTTTATGAGTAACCTCTTAATCCAAAACTGTTCTCTTTCTTGTCCTTCCCTCGTTCCCCTCAGGACTGAAGTATCAAAGGATGGGGGCAGGGGGATTGAAACAAAGCAGGACCCTCGGGGGCTTTCCCAGTACAAAAGCTTCTCCATATCCCCCATTTCCTGTTTGTAGAAAAAAGGCTTTAGTTTCCTAGGCCTTGCCCTAGTTCCAAAGAGCAGACTCACACCATTAACGACTAGAAAAATAGAGTCACAAGCCATCCTAGTTTGTCCTAAAGGGATATAGATAACAATCTGATGCATACTTTGAGTTGTTCTGGAGAAACTAAGACCCCCATCCAGGTGGAGGATGGTGACTACATGCTGATCACAAGCGCATAGACCCCAGACTGGTTGGAACCAGAAGGTTGATGATCGAGATTCCAGAAACATGACCCTGTTACCAACCAATCAGAAGAGGGTCCATGAGCTGTTCACACATCCTACAACCCTCTCCCCTTTCACTGTCTTTAAAAACCCTTGCCTGAAAGCCATAGGGGAGTTTGGGTCTTTTGAACATGAGTTGCCTGTTCTCCTTGCTTGACACCCTGCAAATAAACCCTTACTTTGCTGCAAACACCCACTGTCACAGTTTGGCTTTCTGCACCGTGGGCACACGAGCCCTTGCTTGGTAGCATTCTGTTTCAGGCAGGGATTGATAAACATGATCTGAATGCTGAAATTCTCTCTGTTCCTTTTTCTGATGGCCCTTCTTCCTCTTTGGTTTCTGTTTATTTGGAAGCTCATATAAGCCCAGTGAGGGCAGGGGCTTCTGTGTTGTTTATTCCTGTATCCTCAGCAGCTAACGTAGTTCCTGATGCATGTCGGTACAATGCAAGTTGGAGAAAGAAAGGGATAAAAGAAAGAATACTTTCTGTTGACATGTTTAAAATGTCCTTGACTGGTCATTTCCTTGAAAGAAAAGCAATAAGCCTTAAAGTTTTACAGCCACAGTCATTGACTAGTGGTCAGGGTTTATGAATAGTAATATATGTATAATATATTGAATCTTTTTCTTGTTTATGATATTTAAACCTAAACCATGTTGCAACAAGAATAGGGAATGCACTAACAAATTATGCACTGTAAATTTGCAGAGGCATATGATTATTCATCCTTATTCAGACAATGTATTTTTTTTAATCTTAAAATAATTTTTATATTTGTGTCTATTGTTGTGGTTGGACCAAAAATTCTTTAGTATATATTGAATTGGAATAGACCGCTGCACCTGATGACTGTACCATCACACTATGAGTGAGAAGATGTCACCAGGGAACCAGAAGCTTCTCCTTTGCCTGCTTAGCTAACAAGGCTGAGCAAACACTGACATCTAACTCCCCCTTTGCTCTCAGATCCCATGATCTAAGAGGAACTCAAATTACACTATTTTAAAACAACAAAAAAAGTGCATGTAAGTTTTCAGCCTTCTATAAATAATATATTTTCAGAACTCAGCTGCATTCAAAATTTCAGCTGGAAACTGAGTTGCATATCATAAATGGAGTCAGTACTTTACATATAACAAATACTCAGATATTTGACTGATGCTTTAAAATTGCTGATCCAGAATTACTATGCAGGCAGGAAGTTGGACTGAGAAGAGACATATAAAATTATCTTTGAAATAATGAAGAAGTATAGAGGCTTCCAGGGCGGTGCATAAGACAAGGGTGTTAGTGGTGGTGGTAGTCCTGATGGTTGTGATAGTAGTGTGATAAATTTGTTGAAGGGATAGGATGAGCTTCCATGGTACTTGTGGCATTTGAAATAGATCTAAGAAGCAAAGAATTGTGGAATGCAGAGTCTGTTCCAGAACAGCTGAAAGTG
Organism: Mesoplodon densirostris; assembly: GCF_025265405.1. Lineage (NCBI taxonomy): Eukaryota > Metazoa > Chordata > Mammalia > Artiodactyla > Ziphiidae > Mesoplodon > Mesoplodon densirostris. Next base: position 12,152,160 of record NC_082677.1, on the reverse strand, counting down.
TGGTGTGGCTGGAGCACAGATGTACAGAGAGGGAAGGAAGAGGGCTGAGGCTGAGTTGGAAATCAGACCACATTTTATGGAAGGTCTCCGGTGTCTTTGTCAAGGGTTTAGATTTATTCTCCAGACAATATTAAAGGTTTTAAGCAGGAGAGTGAAATGAACAAATTGCGTTTTAGAAAACTCTGGTCATAGATAGACAAAGAATTAGGTTAGAGAGACCAGAGAGAGGAGGCTATTGCAAAAATCCTGGTAAGAAATGACAACAGTCTGAACTAGGGCAGCAGTTGTGGGAGGTTTAAAGACATTTCAGAGGTAGAATTCACAGGATTTGGCCGTTGGTTCTGTGCAAGGAGTAAGGAAGTCGAGAATGAGACCTTACCCCCAACACAATGGGCACTCGAAAGCAAGGTGATGTGTCTTTTGTGCACGCATTCATTCCACAAATATTCATCAACCACCTATTCTATTGTAGGCATTGTACTAGATTCTGGTGCTGCAGAGATAAAAAGTAGGTAGATATTAACAGGCAGTTCTCAGGAGGAGAAAAACGTGAAGAGATGCTTGGCTTTCTTAGTGATCAATGAGATGTCCATTAAAACAGCAACAAAAACATTTGGGGGGAGAGTGTGGCAGATTGATAAAAATAGAAAAGAATAATAATACCACAGTAACATATCCCAGTTTTATAGACTAGGGCACACACGTACACACACACACACACTCAGACACACAGTAACGTGTAAGAAATATGAAAAGTATATACACTATACTTGTTTATAGTGGTTCTTCTCAGATAATGAGGTTATGGTCTGGTGGCTTTTATTTAATTCCTTGTGCTTTTTTTGTACTGTATAATTTTATTCATTTTTTAAAATTTCGTTAAATTTTTTTTAATTAAAAAAAAATTTTTTTTTTTTTTGGCTGCATTGGGTCTTCGTTGTTGCACGCGGGCTTTCTCTAGTTGTGGTGAGCGGGGGCTACTCTTCATCATGGTGAGCGGGCTTCTCATCGCAGTGGCTTCTCTTGTTGCGGAGCACGGGCTCTAGGCGTGGGCTTCAGTAGTGGTGACACGAGGGCTCAGTAGTTGCGGTTCATGGGCTCTAGAGTGCAGGCTCAGTAGTGTGGCGCTCGGGCTTAGTTGCTCCGTGGCATGTGGGATCTTCCCGGACCAGGGCTCAAACCCATGTCCCCTGCATTGGCAGGAGGATTCTTAACCACTGTGCCACCAGGGAAGTCCCTGTACTGTATAATTAAAATTTTTTTAACTATGTATTACTCCTATAGGCTAAAAATAACTAATAATGCTATTATCTCTATTTTGGAAAAAATGATAGAGAGCACTGATAGATAGTAGAGGGCATGGGAGAGGGAAGGGCAAGTGGAAAGGAGTTGGAGGCTTGGAGTATGGAGCGAGTCACTATCAGTTCAGCATCACAAAACATCAAGTGCAAGAGACAGCCCGGAAGAGTTTAGCACTAATCCTAAAGGTAATAGGAAACTAGGTACAGCTTCCAGTCAGGAGAGAGACCTGGACCATGCACAGGTCCATTTAGGGTCAGCATGGAAAATGCACTGAAGGGGCTTGGTTAGTGGCTGGGAGATCACGTAGGAGGCCAAGGGGTGATGAGACCTCCCATGACATGAGGACCCTGGTCAAGTTAAGTGTGCAGCCTTCTGTGCCTCAGCTTTTGTCTGTAAAATGCAAATAATAATAGCAACTGCCTCATAGGGGGATTCATCATGAAACAACTAATGAAGGTCAGTTTTCAGGACCCCTCACTTGCACCAGTCCAAGTATTTACTTTGTAAGTACTAATTTTGGTATTTGTAATTTTCTTTCTTTTTTTTAAATTTTATTTTCTTGTGGTAAGAGCACTTAACATGAGATCTATCCTCTTAACAAAATTTTAAGTGTACAATACAGTACTGTTAACCATAGGCACAATGTTCTACAGCAGATCTTTAGAATTTACTCATCTTGCCTAATTGAAACTTTATACCTGTTGATTAGCAACTCCCCACTTTGCCCTCCTGCCAGCCCCTTGTAACCGTCATTCTACTCTCTGATTCTATGAGTTTGACTATTTCAGATATCTCATATAAGTGGAATCATGCAGTATTTGTCCTTCTGTGACTGGCTTATTTCACTTAGCATAATAATGTCTTTCTTCAAGGTTCATCTATGTTGTACCATATTGCAGGGTTTCTTGGTACTTATACTTTTTTGTCCTTTTTCTTTACAAGAACCCCTAAAACCATACAAGTTTCAGGCCTCAGGAAGCTTGGAGCCATTTCTGACAAGGCTTAGGATTGCTCTCAGGATGAAATAAGCTAATCAGTTTTGGTTGGTACCTGCCATAGGAGTGTCAACTGCTTTTATTATGTCGAGGTGGAACATGGATGATGGATGCATCTAGGATGATCCCTGGGTACTCTGGCTTGGGCTACAGGGTGCTATTTGCCCATATAGGGACTATTTCATTTTAAAATGAAGGAATACTTGTTCAGTTTTGGATATGTTGAAGTTTAAAGTGCAGATAAAATATTGAGTGAGAGTCCAGAAGTAGGCCATGAAATGGTTAGGTAGAGAGTTCAAGAGAGAGGTTAGGGTTATCAATTTGAAAATTATCCAAATACAAAAGACAGTTAACGTCACAATTATGGATGAGAAGGTCCAGGGAGCATGTGAAAAATGAAAACTGGAAAGAGCTTGGAACAAAATTCTGGGGGATACCAATATTTAACAATGAGTCAGATTGTGCTGGTGGTTACATGGATCTATATAATTTCATAGTACTGTACACAGCCCTTCCCCCCATTAAGAGTGCATGTAGGGCTTCCCTGGTGGCGCAGTGGTTGGGAGTACGCCTGCCGGTGCAGGGGACATGGGTTCGTGCCCCGGTCCGGGAAGATCCCACATGCCGTGGTGCGGCTGGCCCCATGAGCCATGGCCGCTGAGCCTGCACGTCCGGAGCCTGTGCTCCACAATGGGAGAGACCACAACAGTGAGAGGCCCGCGTACCGCAAAAAAAAAAAAAAAAAAAAAAGCGTGCATGTAAAGACTGGTGAAATCCAAGTAAGGTCTGTAGTTGAGTTAATAGTACTGTACTGGTATAAATTTCATTTTTGATAAAGTACTATGGTTATGTGAGATGTCATTTTGGTGGAAAGCTGGGTGAAGAGTCCACGAACCACTATTTTTGCATCTTCTTTGTCTTTATTTCAAAATAAAAAAGTATTTTTATTTTTTAAAAACGAAGCTGCAGCAGAATCACTGTGGATAGCCTTGGACATGCCCATTTAGATAGGGCTGATCCAAAGTTGCTGGGTAACTTGGAGTAAGATATTGTGTGCTGATATTTTATGGTTCTCTTGAGCAGCGATCTAATTTCAGAAGAATGCAACCAACTGCACAAGCTAAAACAACTGTGACATTCCTGCTACAGTCTGTCTCCTGCCAATAACAACCCTAAATCTTTACAGGAACAAAGAAAAGAATCAGGCAGAGGCAGAGAAGACTAGAAGGGAAAATTCTAGAAGGGGGTGAAACAAGAGTAAGTAGCCTCTGCATTTCTCTGTGGCTCTGGGTATCTAAGAGAGAAACACCTGTTCAACCCAACACCTACTTTATTCCCAGACACTAGGAAAAAGAATTCTATTTCATTCAGACACTTCCATAGAAAAATTAACAAAGGAAAAGTAAAGTCAGCTCGTTTTTCTTTTTGGTTGTTGTTGCTTTCAGAAAACATAAAAATCGGGCCTCCCTGGTGGCGCAGTGGTTGAGAGTCCGCCTGCCGATGCAGGGGATACGGGTTCGTGCCCCGGTCTGGGAGGATCCCATATGCCGCGGAGCGGCTGGGCCCGTGAGCCATGGCCGCTGAGCCTGCGCATCCGGAGCCTGTGCTCCGCAACGGGAGAGGCCACAACAGTGAGGCCCGCGTACAGCAAAAAAAAAAAGAAAACATAAAAATCATTAGATTTTTAGATGTAGCCTATTCTCATAGGTCCTTCAGGATATAAGGATCGCTTGAAGTGATTTAGTGCCGTGCTACTCAAAATGTGGTCTGTGGACCAGAACCATTGGCATTCCCTAGGGGCTTGCCAGAAATGCAGAATCTCAGGCCCCACCCCAGACCTGTGGAATCTGAACCTGTTTTTTTAAAGCCTTCAGAGGACGTGTGTGCACGTTGAGGAATGCAGAGCCCTGGTCCAGCCAATCCTGCCCTTCTACCACCTTCAGAGTCATCAACAGAAAATTAATAAAGAGGTCACTTGGTGCCAGCGCGTGGGAAAATAACCTGCCATACACAAAAAGAGCAGTGGCAATAAAATTAATTTTTAAATTCCCCAGGAACAAAATCACATTTTCAAAAAAAGTCTTCCTCTTCCACATTACGGTCTGCTTTCCTGCTGCTGACTTCGGGTTGGCAGCAGGCTCTGCAGCTTTGTCAGGCACCAGGCAACCCCTGTGGGTGAGGGAAGGGCTCACTCTATGGTCCCTGCAGCTTCCACCTGGCCATGGCCATGAGCTTCCTCGTCACTTCGGGGGGGAAGCTGCCCGAAGGGGGCTGGAGCACAGAAAGAGCCCAGAGGGGAGAGAGAGGAGTCAGGGATTCTACTTCCTGGGATGTGTCCTGTCTGACAGCAGTGCCTCCTTCAGACTGTGGTGTTGGAATCCATTTTTTTCCCCCAATAACTGAGTCACCGCTGGACAGGTTGTTTAACAGAGAAGTAGCAAATATATTGCACTCAGGAACTATGACTCCTGAGACCTGGGTTAGCCAAGCCCCTTCATGGCAGGTCACCTCACTGAGCCTCTGTTTCCTCTTCCATAAGATGTGAGTAGTATTTGCCACGTGTCTGGTGTGAGGGCTGGAGTGATAATAACAGCCACCTAAAATGAAGGGTCATAGGGACCGCACAAGGTGATATCTGCCCAAGCATGCTGACACCCGTGGAGCATCACACAGCATAAAATATATTTATTATTGATATTCATGATATCAAGAATTGATCTTAAAATCAAAGAACAAATATACTGATTGTAAATATATCTATTGTAATCAGTATAGCTTGATTATAAGAATATTGTAATATAATTTAAAAAGTAAATAGTAGCAATAAATACTTAGTAAAGTTTAGAAAGCTTTCAGTTTTGGTTTTCCATCAGAATGAAAGAGGACTTTTTTTTTTTTTTTTTTTTCTTTTTGCGGTATGTGGGCCTCTCACTGTTGTGGCCTCTCCCGTTGCGGAGCACAGGCTCCGGATGCGCAGGCCCAGCGGCCATGGCTCACGGGCCCAGCCGCTCCGCGGCATATGGGATCCTCCCAGACCGGGGCACGAACCCGTATCCCCTGCATCGGCAGGCGGACTCTTAACCACTGCGCCACCAGGGAGGCCCGAAAGAGGACTTTTGAAGGATGCAAGGATTTAAAAAATAACTATCGTAGTTAATGTTCCCTGAGATTTATGAACTATTTATGATCTGTTAGGTGGAACCATATGAAAGTGCTTGCATCAGCGCTTCATGTGGTTCTACCTAATATTTGCACTATAGTAAATTTTTAAAACGAAGGACAATTTCCTCTAGTGGTGCTTTTGTTTGAAAACATCAAGGGTTCTGATTCAGGACGTCTTTTTTGTTAGAAAGTTAAGAAATATCACCCCTAAAAAGACAAATTCTTTTGACCATTTGAGGTTCTGCTTACTTTAAAGCATTTTGTTCCCAAATGTTTGAGGTAATGCAGATGGCATGAATTATTCAGAAGATTGGAGTAGAAACATATACTTTGATTTGCTTTCAGCTGGAACCAATTACATTATATTAATGTTGAAATTGATACAGGTAACATTACTAAGTGAATGTGCAATATTATTACACGGTGAATTTTAGCTCCATGTTAGTATGTCTGTGCCTAAAGCAAGCATTAGAGAAATACAGCAATTCCCATGACATTTCTGGGCAGAGTAATCTAACTACAGATTTCCAAGTTATTACTGAAGTTTTATAGCCTGCATCACATCTCAAAAGTTTCTTTGTCTATGGAGGTATCAAATAAAAGACTACAGGGATAAGAGGAAAGGGTCGCTTTGGGTTTCAGTAGTGACTATTCCAACACAACAAAACAAATATAGATGTAAATTTCAGAATTTAAGGGCAGGGTAGGAGGTGGGGGGGATTCTTACCACTTTACGTAAAAAACTCTTTTATTTGACAAGTTAATTCACTTGCTTATATGGCACAACACACTTCAAAGATTTTCACAGATCTATAAAATGGAGAGAGTAATACCCGTAGGGTGATGCTGAGAGTGAAATGATGCAGTATGTATACAAAGTGCCTAGCGCAATGCTCGGTACCTGGGAGACACTAAACAGTTGTTCGTTCTCTTGTGTGCAGTCTTTCTCCAGTGTCTCCCATCTCAGTAAATAGCACTTAGAGGCACAATCAGTTGCTTAACCTCCAAATCTGAAAAATATGCTTAATCCCTTCCTCTCCACCTCTCCTCCCCACTCCCCAACTCCAGGGAACTTATTAAGGTAGCTACAAGACTAATCATTCTGGGGCTGTTGGTTTAGTTTTACATGTTCCTTTAATAGCAATAAAGGAATCTTCTCCAAAGATCAAAAATGTTAATTCCAGTTTAATATATATATATATTAAGTATATAATATATGTAATATTATAATATATATGTAATATTATAATATGTCATATATATTGTAACATTTTTAAATTTGTTTTTTCTAACATTTATTTAATTATTTATTTACTTATTTATTTTTGGCTGCATTGGGTCTCAGTTGTGGCACGTGGGATCTTTGTTGTGGCGTGCGGGATCTTTCATTGCGGTATGCGGGCTTCTCCATCTAGTTGTGGCTTGCATGCTCAGTAGTTGTGGCACACGGGCTTAGTTGCCCTGCAGCATGTGGGATCTTAGTTCCCCGACCAGGGATCGAACTCAAGTCCCCTGCATTAGAAGGCAGATTCTTACCCACTGGACCACCAGGGAAGTCCCATTATAATATTTTGTATCTGTATAATATTTAAATCACCCAAGTAACTGCAAAGTGGCTACTCTGCATCTACATATTCAGCATCTACTATGTTCAAAGTATTTTTAAAATTTAACAGCGTCTTAAATAGTGCTTACAATATGCCAGGCACATTTAATTTAATGGAACAATTTTTTCCTAAGCACTTTACACATACTAACCCATGAAGTAGTTGTTATCATTACCTCGTTTTACCAGTGAGGAAATGGTGATACAGATGGGTAAAGTAAATTTGCCTAAGATCACAGAGCCGACATGACAGACTCAGAACTTGAACTCAGGCAGCTGGTTTTAGGGTCTCTGCTCTTAACCACTCCAAACTGCTGCCTGTTTGTAGGGTACAGAGTGTTGCATACATTATCTTATTTAATGGCTAGCACAGTCCTCCAAAGTAGTTACTGTTATCCCAATTATAGAAAGGTGAGATCTGAAGCTTTGAGGGTAAATTGCCCAAGTTTATGTAGGTAGTAGGTAATACTGGTAAGGATTCTAACATGAGCCCATTTGAGAGTTCATGGTTCAAGGATATGTTTATTTTTGGAGTTAAATCGAAGAAACCACCAAATTTCTAGTCTTGGTAAAATTTTCTTTAGTAGGACGTTTCAGATTCTTCCAAAGGATGTCACCTCTTGGGAACTAGATAACCAACAGGACACTGTTATAGTAGGAAATGCTGACGTTTTAAAGTCAAAGATTCCAGTTTAAATTATACCTCTACCACTTACTAGCCATGAGATTTTGATCATGTTACTGAATGTAAATAAACCTCATTCCATATGGTTTTTGGAGGAATTCAAAGATATTATATGGAAACTACTCATACTGGACATACAGTCGTAGTTATTCAACAAAATGTTAATTTCAACAAAAGAATTCTGAAAATCTTTGGGAATCTTGGCTTTGTCAGATACTTGCTGTGTTTAGAATATATTACATAAACCTTCTGAGCTTCCATTTCTTCATCTGACAATTGCCTCCTTATTGATTCATTGTTGGGGAGGTGGGGTTGAAACAAAATGGCCAGTAGAGGACCGTCCACAGAGTTGGGCTTCACAAAAATGATGTTTATTACTATTGCCCCAAATTTATTTTTTCAAAAATTTAATACAAACTGTTTTTTGTTTTTTGTTTGCGGTATGTGGGCCTCTCACTTTTGTGGCCTCTCCCGTTGTGGAGCACAGGCTCCAGACACACAGGACCAGTGGCCATGGCTCACGGGCCCAGCCGCTCCGCAGCATGTGGGATCTTCCTGGACCGGGGCACGAACCCGCGTCCTCTGCATCGGCAGGCGGACTCCCAACCACTGCACCACCAGGGAAGCCCCAAACTGTTTTTATCTAAAAGAATTAAACAAATTCCAAAAGTCCTTACTTAACTTACTCTGATGGAGTAATTTATAGACTCTAAGAGTAGGCATAATATATACACAGTTTTCTGTGGGCTGTTTTAAACTTGATTTTGTTAGCATTTTAATTTCTGTCACTTCAGAACTGCATAAGAAGCACCCCACTGTTGCAATCAAGCCTTGCGACTAAATAAAGTTCAGTGATGCTTAGTTATGCTGTGATCTGACACCATGGGACTTGTCTATATGTAAATTAAAATAAAGAAATTTTTTGGATGGCGGAACTGGCTCTTTTAAAAGAAATAGGCATTCTCAAGATCTGCTTCTGTCCTGAATGTCATTTTCTTTACTAGCCAATAACTTTTTTTGTTGGTAATAACAATACTTAAGTGTTCCAGACAAACTGGGACTCTAGGAAAAAATTAATTCAAATTTATTAGATTTCTCATCTTCATCTATTAGTTATGGCACCAAGTATTTGCAGCTCTATTAGGAAGATAATATTGCTTAAAGTTTGTATTACTTTAGGAAAGGATACTTTATTTTTAAAGCAACATCATCAGTTAGCAATCCAAACATGCAAAAAAGACTAAGAAACACAGACTGTTCAGGAAATAAATATGATTGAACAACAAAGAAAGAATTTCTGGATAGAACTGTTTGAAATTTTTAACTGTAAAATGTAACCCTTGGTGTATTTTTGCAAAGTTTCATAAAATAGCAGACTTTTCTTTTTTTTTCCATGAATAGCATCTCTGCTTCTGAACTCTCTATGAACTGATGCATTCAGATCTGTGTCAAGTATTGTGTCATCTGCTGTAACATCAGTTTTGGGGACCATCAGGCTGGGATGCGTCAGCCCCAAGTACTGAGAGTGCTGAGGATGGAATTTCTGGACCTAGATCTTTCTATCCAAATTGCCTGAATATGCCAGAAAAGAATTAGCTGTTCTGGAAGGGGAATCCCCCCAAGACAATCGAGGCTGTCCAACAATGAATTCGTGGTGTTCAGTGGATTTTACCAGCAATTCATCACACATTTTTCTTCTTAGCTTCCCCATAGGTGATATACTCAAGAAGGGGAAGGGAGCCGTGTCTAACTAGCCAACCAGCACTAAAGATATCCTCTTCCCTTGATGCTTGTAATCCGTAATTACACAGAACTTGGAAAACCTTTACAAGTATACATGGAATACTTAAATGTAATCACCATTTTAATAATGCAGAAAATGAAACTGCTTTGCTGTTTTATCAAGGGGTTCTTTCACATTCCACTTACAGGTTTCTCCTACAAAAAGTCAAGCAGTGTTGAAACAGAAGTTCAAACTTCAGGTGTGTTCTTGCTAGTCTTTGACTGAAGGGCATTGACATTTTCTTTGAGTCTCCATCTCCACCTCTTGTAGAAAATCTGATGCTCTCATCCAAATGTCCAGACATTCCCAAGGGGGTTACGGTCTTAAGGACACCCTGTTTCTGAGCCTTTGCTTTCCCTAATTTAGTTCAGTTCACCATCATTCACATATTTGTCTTCTTCTGGACCATGTAAGCAAGACATACTGAGGCTCTTTCCAAAATTTCTAGCCAAAATTAAACAAAAACAAAACACAATGCATTTTTTGGCAAACGGCACTAAAGGATTCAGGAAATTTAGGCTTCGTACATCACAATAGCAAAAACAGCTTCAAATGCAAAAGGAGGCAACTTTTTTCTTCTGAGTTTTTTGTCAGTCTACCAGGTTGCCTGTCTTCTCCTCTCTTCTCAGTGTGCACTGCTTCTCATTCCTCACTCCACTTGTTGCCAACCTTTGCTCACTTCTAATACAGTAACAGTATTACAAAATGCTGTGAGTATTCTTTCATTTATTCATCTCATTTGCCTGTGTCCTCTGGGTCTCACCTTGACTATAAGTGGCTTATGTTTCCTGAAGCCAGGCAGAATAAGAACTTTGGTGTCTGGTGTAAAACTCCACCTAATATGCATACAAGTATATAGGAAATAAGGTAGTTTACTGAGCAAGTCATTAGGAAATAAGGTAGTTTACTGAGCAAGTCATTAGCCTTTTTATAATATAAAAAGTATCAATTTGACCAGAACTAAGCCAAATCAGGTTAATAAGAAATGTTAAAGGAATTGTTTTCCATAGTTTAATTAATAGATTTTTTAAAGGATGTTTATGTATTTGCTAAAGAACAGACTGTATACTTTATATGGAAATATGGAATTTACAAAGACTACATATGTATCTCTAACTCTATGGGTAAGAAATTACTTGTATCTACTTATTATTCAATCTTTATTTATTTATTTTATTTATTTATTTTTGGCTGTTTTGGATCTTTGCTGCTGCACACGGGCTCTCTCTAGTTGCGGTGAGCGGGAGCCACTCTTAGATGCAGTGCGCGGGCTTCTCATTGCGGTGGCCTTTCATTGAGGTGGCTTCTCATTGCATAGCACGGGCTCTAGGCGCGCAGGCTTCAGTAGTTACGGCACGCAGGCTCAGTAGTTGTGGCTCACGGGCTCTAGAGCACAGGCTCAGTAGTTGTGGCACGCGGGCTTAGTTGCTCCGCGGCATGTGAGATCCTCCCCGACCAGGGCTCAAACCCGTGTCCCCTGCATTGGCAGGTGGACTCCCAACCACTGTGCCACCAGGGAAGCCCTATTCAATTTTTAAAATGCTGCATTTGTCCATCACCCACTATTTGGTCTGCAAGAGGAAAAGTATACTGTACTAAGAACATCACAGTTATTGATCTTTTATCAAATGCATGTTTTTATAGATGAACAGTTTAACAAAGAAAAATATAATATAATAGACCTAGCCTCATGTAGAACTTTTTTCGCTGCGGCCTCTCCCGTTGCGGAGCAAGGCTCCGGACGCCCAGGCCCAGCGGCCACGGCCCACAGGCCCAGCCGCTCCGCGGCACGTGGGATGCTCCCAGCCCGGGGCACGAACCCGTGTCCCCTGCATCGGCAGGTGGATTCGCAACCACTGCGCCACCAGGGAAGCCCCATGTAGAACTTTTAGAATATTATCACATTAGTCCTCAACATAATGCACTTACCAGGAGTTTTATTTTATACTGAGTCATCCTACTGATTTCTTTTTTTCTTTTTTTTTTTCTCTTTTTGCGGTATGCGGGCCTCTCACTGTTGTGGCCTCTCCCATTGCGGAGCACAGGCTCCGGACGCGCAGGCTCAGCGGCCATGGCTCACGGGCCCAGCCGCTCCGCGGCATATGGGATCCTCCCAGACCGGGGCACGAACCCGTATCCCCTGCATCGGCAGGCGGACTCTCAACCACTGCGCCACCAGGGAGGCCCCATCCTACTGATTTCAACATGAGCTTGGACCAATTAGGTTATATCACCAGTGATAAGCTAGATCAGCTCATGAGAGGTATGCACTAATAACTAACTCACTTCATGTCTAAAGTAATTTGGACACTTTTCCTTTTCATGATAGTCATAATTATGTGATACATTCTTTGGGTTTTCTAACCCCCTTGACAATATCATGTAATAGATGAAGAGAAAAATACAATATATTTTCAGCATGTGGATAAAACAAGCTGGACAACCTGGATGAAATTGAATCTATTATAATTTATAAAACTTTTAGCACATTCATCTAACTAAAATGCTGGCTTCTACTTAAGTCTTCTACATTATCACCCAGGAATTATAATTATAGTGGCTATGACATGCCTAAATACTTAAATAGGCATATATCATTCCTAAAATTCACTAACAAGTATCGATAGATTTTCCTTCTGAGAACACTTGTGTTATCAAAATAATTCTATGTAATATTATTGTTTTTATTAGTGGCACTGTGACAGAGTTAAAATAGTATTCACATTTCCTTTTTTTTTTTTGTTAGAATTTATACCTAAGTGATTTTCCTCAAATTCTATTTAACTTTCCCCCTTTCCAACACTACCTTCCCCGATCCCTATTCTCCCTCTTTTCCTTCCCTGCCTCTCTTTCCCTCCAGGTCTTCCTTCCTTCCTTCCTTCCTTCCTTCCTTCCTTCCCTCTGAAGTAAATTCTTGATTGAAAGAAAATAACTTCACTCTTAATGAAGATAAAATTACACTTTAAAAAATTATTCAGATTTGCTTAGGACAAAGCCACTCTTGGCTAATCATTAAAGAATTTTAGTAAGAGAAGAATATCAAATGTCATTATTACTATTTATTGAGCACCAACTATAAATAAGTTATTTCAGTTACTTTAGATAACTACCCTCTGAGGTAGGTCCTATTATCAAACCTCCATATTACAGATGAGAAAACAGGCTCAGAGTGATTAAGTAATAGCAACTGTGAGATGAAGGTTGCTTCCAGCCCAGGCACTCGGATTCCAGCACTAGTGGTCCTAGGCACTCAGCTACAAGTATGTGATATGTATTAACATCTTTAAAGTGGGGCAGGCACACCACTCGAGGCACACAAAGACTTTACAAGGATAAAGGAGTCTCCAGATAATCAATTTCCAGATTTTAATTTCTTATGTGTTATTTGCTAATATCTCTTTTCCTACTTTCATATTAGAACTTCTCAACAAAACAAAACAAACTCCTCCCACTTTGCATTAAAAAACGCACATCGGGCCTCCCTGGTGGCGCAGTGGTTGAGAGTCCGCCTGCCGATGCAGGGGATACGGGTTCGTGCCCCGATCTGGGAGGATCCCATATGCCGCGGAGCGGCTGGGCCCGTGAGCCATGGCCGCTGGGCCTGCGCATCCGGAGCCTGTGCTCCACAACGGGAGAGGCCACAACAGTGAGAGGCCCGCATACCGCAAAAAGAAAAAAAAAAAAGAAAAAACGCACATCTCTCACCTCCCCAAATCTTATTCCGGCGCATTGCCCAGGGTGTAAAAATCTCAAGAATGCCAAATAAAAGGACAAGTCAAAATACTATTTGAGGAGAAATCGCCTTTAAACCATTCTAAACCAACCTTAGGGCTTTCCATCTTTCCCTGTCTTAGACATCCATATTTCAGGTAAAGGCCTTAGAAAAAGAGGAGTATTTGGTGGGGGCGGGGGGGGATGTTATTAAATCAGATATAGTGTAGAGTGTGTGAAAAAAATGGTAGTTTCACTTAAAGACCTCACCTGCCTCTTCCAATTCTTCACTATTGTTAGAGAATGAATGACTTTTTTTTTTACACTTATTTATTTATTTTGGTTGTGCTGGGTCTTAGTTGTGACAGGTGGACTCCTTAGTTGTGGCATGCAGACTCTTAGTTGCGGCATGAGAACTCTCGGCTGCAGCATGCATGTGGGATCTAGTTCCCTGACCAGGAATCCAACCCAGGCCCCCTGCATCAGGAGCATGGAGTCTTAACCACTGTACCACCAGGGAAATCCCCCGAGAATGCATGACTTTTGAGAAGAATCTGGTGAGAACAAGAGACAGGGAAAATCAATTGGAAGTTATGTATTAGCAGCGGGTCTACAACCAATTGTTGCTAACTTTGGATGCCCAGGTGAAAATGACCAAATCAAATCATGCAAACATGCTAATTGGGCCAAGGTATACAGTGGTGCAAAGGCAGTGGAAAGTCCTGTCTATGAGATGGTATGTGCAGATGGTTTAAAGTAAGTAAACCTGGAATTTATGGCTGTCCATGGAATGGCCCACTGGGCAATGTCAGTGTCAGCCATATAATTATCTAAGTATAAACTGGAGATAGTTCATAATGGAAATAGTTCCCTTTATGTGATACCTGGCATACCTTACTTGGTGATCTCAAAGGGTAGATCTGGGCCCCAGGGTGTGTTCCTAGGTGATGTGGGAAAACCCGGGGGACTGGGTTGGTGGTTTCAGAAATCTCCATTATTAGCTTGTGTCTCATAGTCACTTGTATTCTTTTAAATTATTATAATAGTAAAGTTTAATACTAGATAAAAGCTCTGATTCTCATCAGTCTGTTATGACTCTCTGACCTTTTTTATTTTTATCTCAGCAAGATATAATAAAATAAAAACAATTATTTTCTGCTAATCTCAAGTACCTCTTCAGCCTTAGGAGCAGGGGAAGATCCAGTTATGTGGTGCTTGCTGGTTTTTTTTTTTTTTTTTTTTTTCTTTTTGCGGTATGCGGGCCTCTCACTGTTGTGGCCTCTCCCGTTGCGGAGCACAGGCTCCGGACGCGCAGGCCCAGCGGCCATGGCTCACGGGCCCAGCCGCTCCGCGGCATATGGGATCCTCCCAGACCGGGGCACGAACCCGTATCCCCTGCATCGACAGGCGGACTCTCAACCACTGCACCACCAGGGAGGCCCGGTGCTTGCTGTTTTTATAATTTGGGTGGACTTCTGTAAGAAAAAACAAAATTAGGAACAAAAGTGAATATTTATTAAGAATATGAAAAATAAATCACCAAAGTTACAAATTTTACACCAAAATTACAAATTTGAAAAAGCTGACAAATAGTCCAGACATCACAAAATCCAGAAAAATAACATAAATCTTTTATTAAGTACTTAACATATCCCGTGATTCTTTTTTTCTTTTCTTGGCTCTATACTCATTACTTCTTCATATGAAAATATTTTGTAATACGTTCCATTAAAAAAATAGAGAATTCGTTCTTTTCCTCTAGCATGGTTTATTAGGATAAGTTTTAAAAATATAGTAAAGTTTATTTCATCTTCACAATTCAATATTGATACTGTCATAAATTTTTACAATTGCCAAGTTTATAAGAACCACTAATATAGGTTTCTGACTAGTCATTGATGAGAATGGAATTATTTGCTTATACTTTTACAGGTCTGATGACTGGAATAATTTTAAATAGATTAGCTTCTGGCCCCATGTATTTCAAACGTTGTTTCTCCTCCACCAGTCTTTTGATGCAGTGTGCTGTAGGATACATTCACAGAGCAGTATGACCCTGAGCTGGCATCTTTATGTTAGGGCAACAGGTAAGCCAGCAGAGCAGGAATTTTCCTGGAAGTCAGTACTACAACAGGATGGCTAGCAATAACATAATCATACACAGAATTGACTATAAACATATCTCATAATTATATGTACAACCAACTCAACTTCTCTTTACCCACATCCCAGAAGTGCTACAGCCATGTCAACACCAAGGACAGGAAGGGAATTCAAGTGTAAAGAGTCAGCGGTCTTAACTGATTGTTGATAAAATCTTTTTTCTTTCTGTGAGTTTTACTAAAACATATAAGTGAGCACATTTCAAGGGCTGCCTTGGAAGGAGCCTACGCAAGTAAAGGAGCCTGAAAATTAACCAAGTAACACACATTATGGTGATCATTTAAAATACAGGGGTAATGTTTTCCAGGGGGTGCCAAATTAATCAAGTTATATAGGATAAAACACAGAGATGTAAACTTCAACATGATTTTAGATTTTTGTGCATTTTCAGTAAGACAATTAAAACAGCTTATTGAGAGTTCCAATTCTGGCATAACAGCGCTCTGCAGACCACTCCTCAAAAGATGTAAAACTCCGTAAGAACAGTGACAGTCTGTGGTATTATCAAGAGCTATTCCCTCCCCCTACCCTCCCAGCTCATCGAGGCAGAAACTCCTCTCCAGACTGGTACAGCACAGAGCACAAGGGCTCCCTTGTGCCACAGCTAGCAGTGGGAGGGCTGTCTGTCTGGGAGGGGGCAGGGCACCGGCATATCTCCTCCTGCCTCCAGCGACCTATTGCTGAACCTAAGTTCTGGGTGTGTGGCAGAGAGGTGGAGGCTCCCTTCTTGTGCCCAGCCACCACTAGTGGGATGCAGTCACTACCTTGAGTGTGGCACCACTAAGGACGCTGGGGCCTCAGTGGTACCAGATGGTCAATCTTAGTAAAGTCTTTTTGGTGTTCTTCCCAGAAACTGAGGAAGTGAATAACTATACCCACTTGGTGACAGATATTTTTGCAGTCAAGTGATTTCCAATTCTTTAATTTAAAAAAATGGCAGAAGGATCTATTGGATTAAAAAACAAATTTGAATGATATATTGTAAAGTGATTCAGGGCATATGATTTGGAAGTAGGTCGAAGAATTGAGTGACAATGCAGTTATAAAATTCCTTCTGTTAATTCTGTTTTTTTTAATGTGGACGGAGTTCCTCAGGCTTTACATTTTTAAATATTAAAAGTAGAATAGAATTGATGCTGAATTCTATCCCATTCTAGAAATAAATGATAATCATCTGCAAATAGATGAATTAATTGAAAAAAAGAGTCGCTTTCACCTCATCAAGATATATTTCCAACAAATATATACTCTTCAATAAATATTTATCCAAATGTAGAATACATATAATATAAATAATTATCATAGTCAATGCAGGAGATATTTTTTAAACTGTTTAAAATATAATTTATATATCATAAAATTCACTCATTTTAAGTGTGCAATTCAATGAATTTTATTATACTTACAGATCTGTACAACCATTATCACAATCTAATTTTAGAACATTTTCATCACCCTAAAAAGAACACCTTGTGCCCATTTACAGTCGATTCCATTACTAACCCCAGCCCTAGGCAACCAATAATCTACTTTCTGTCTCTTTCAAAAAAAAATAATAATTGAAACAGAAATATATGTCTTTGTCTGGCTTCTTTCACCGAGCATAGTGTTTTTGAGGTTCATCCATGTTGTGGTATATATCACTATTTCATTCATTTTGGGGATAGAGCAATATTCCATTGTATAGATATACCACATTTTCAAAGATCCTTTCATTGGTTGATTGATATTTGGATTGTTTTCACTTTTTGGCTGTTTTAAATGATGTTGCTATGAACATTTCTATCAAGTACACTTGTGCACTTTGTGTATACAAGTATTTGTATTATTGTTTGTATTATATGTACTCTATTTCCAGAACAAGACAGAATTCACATCCATTCTATTTCAATTTTAATATTTATAGATGTGAAAACTGAGAAACTCTATCCACCTAAACAAACTAAATAAATAGGAGTGAAAAGAGTTTTATAACAGCATCATCACTTGATGTTTTGAACCAAGTAAAATGAAAACATATGTCTACACAATTCCACCTATGAGAGGAGTTGCTAGGTCATATAGTAAGTCTATGTATAACTTTTCAATAAACAAACTGTTTATCAAAAAGTGACTGCATCATTTTACATTGCTACCAGTAATGCATGAGGGTTTGAATTTCTCCACATCTTTGTACAACACCAGTTAGTATCTATCTTGTTTATTACAAACATTCTAGTGGGTAAGTAATGACATCTCACTGTGTTTTTTTTTTTTTTTTTTTTTTTTCTTTTTGCGGTATGTGGGCCTCTCACTGTTGTGGCCTCTCCCGTTGCGGAGCACAGGCTCCGGATGCGCAGGCCCAGCGGCCATGGCTCACGGGCCCAGCCGCTCCGCGGCATATGGGATCCTCCCAGACCGGGGCACGAACCTGTATCCCCTGCATCGGCAGGCGGACTCTTAACCACTTGCGCCACCAGGGAGGCCCTCTCACTGTGTTTTTGATTTCCATTTCCCTAAAGACTAATGACACTGAGAATCTTTTCATGTGCTTTCTGGACATTTATATGTCTTCGGAGAATTGCCTATTCAAATCTTTTGCCCATTTAAAATTATATTCCTTATCTTGTTAATTATTAGGTTATAAGGGTTCTTTGTATGTTTGAAATACATGTAAAATATGATGATTTGAAAATATATTCTCATAGTCTATAGGTTGTATTTTCAATTTCTTGATGGTGTCTTTTGAAGAGCAAATGGTTTTAATTCTGATGATGTACATTTTACCATTTTTTTCTTTTACTGATTATATTTTGGGGGGTCATATCTAACCAGAATAAATTAATATTGGGATAAAATATCATCAAGTGATATGGAGATATGAGTTTAAGAAGAAAAGGAATGATGTAAAATTTCCTCCTATTAAAGAAAAGCTTGTTAATATAGTTTTAAAAACTGATGATGGATATAAAATTATCTGGTATTTAGGTTCCACTGGCTACAATTCAAAGTTATGTAACTGTTTCATTTTAGAATGTCAATTTACAATAAAACAATTTGCATCCCTTGCAACTCTCTAAGTGAGATGAGAAGTTTTGATGCTCAATCTAACAATGAGGGAGAAGGTACAGTCACAGTTTTTCAGCATTCTTTTTAAGGTGTATAAGAGCAAAATCATCTAAAACCACTGTGTTAATGTATACACCCCTAAGAGGTTTCTCTCTTTGGAATGGTTGGCTGTTATCTTTCTGGGATTCCAGAGAACTACCAAGTGGAACTACCAGATTTTAAATTTAAAAGCCTCCCCCACAGCAGTCATCCAATATTCCCCATCATTAATTAATTTTGATTGAGGGGAGTAACAATTCATCTGGAATTAAGTCTCTGCCATCCTTAAACAAGTCACTTAGTCTTAAGAGCTCAGGGCACATCATATATATGTATGTATATATATGTATACAGTTTTTTAAAGCAGGTCTATTCAAGAGTGTAAAATCTGACATCTGTTGACTGAAGAAAAACATACAACCTAAAAGTTTCCAGATTAAGTTTTGTTCAGGGCTCTTACTAAGGACAGTGGCCTAGGACACAGCCTCTCAGATAACTCTGAGGAACTGCTCTGAAGAGATGAGGAAGGAACCAGGATATGTAGGAGTAGTTCTGTGGGGTTTTCTGGTTTTGGTTTTGGGTTTTGTTTTGTTTTGTTTTGTTTTGTTTTTGCTTTAAAAAATTGGTAGAACATCAAAAGATTACCGCTAATCACAAAGAACAGAGGTCTAAAGTTCATGATCTTAGTGCTTTTCTCTCTATGGGAAGATGCAAGAGTCTGGGCTCATTATTCCGTAGATATGCATCTTTACTATCTAGGGCCAGTATCCAAAGCATAGACCGCTTTGATTTTTCTCCATCCTAAACTCCCCTTAGGGCTCATGGGCGCGGGCAGGGGCTTTTGCTTCTTTGGCTTGATCCTTGTAGCACCGGAAAAGCAGGTAGCATTCCCTGTCCACACAGCTATGCTATCTTACTAACTTTAAAGAACTTCTGACGAAAAGTAGAGTATGTTTAGTCTGATTTTCCCCTGTTAGCTTTCCATAATCATAAATGGTATCGGCACACTTGCTATTTAACCTTAGGAATCAGGAATTTAACATTCTTTTTTGCCGTGCTGCTACAGACTTCTGGCGTACAAGGCTCCCCCTAGGCGTCAGAGCGCTCACGGCCCACCGCTCTCGCCCACTCCCTCCAGCCACCTGGGGTCCGCGCAGAACAAGAGACTGCGCAAGCGCGGGGCCGTCGACGTGGCCGGGAGGCCAGGGTTGGGGGTCCGCGCTGAGCCAGCTCAGCGTGGTCGTCTCTGGGCCTTCCGCCCTCCATCCTTTTCTCGCCCTAGAGTTTTACGGCGACTCACGGGTTTGAAGTGGACTGACGTCTCCCCAGAGACCATTTAGAAGGTCAGAGTGGACAAATTTATGCTGGGCAGGCGGGGACGAGTCCCCCGGGCAAAAGCCCGATTGGGCCTCCCGTGAAAGCCGAGTTGCGCGGGCTGCGCGCTCGCGCTAGGGTCACGCGGGAGCCGGGCTGGCGGGCCGGGCGGCGCGGCCACGTGACGTGGCGCGCGGCTCCGGAGGCTTTGTCAGTTCCGGCGTGCGGGCGCGAGCGTGCGGGGCGCAGAGAACCGCGGGCTGGTCCCGGCTGAGCGCTCGGCGGCGGCTGCGCCGCGTCTGAGGGAGCGGGCGCTGGGCTGCGGCCGCCGGGCGGGGAGCTCTTCGGCCGGTGCCGAAGCGCCCGAGGTCTGGAAGGCACAGGTGGGGCTGCGGCCGGCTGGAGGGAGTCGCCCCTGCGCGGGCCCCCAAGGCGGGCGGGTTTGTGCGAGCGCCCCGAGCCCGCGGGCTGGCCGGGCGGGAAGGGCCGAGGAGGCCGCGGCCCCCAATCCAAGTTTCGGAGATGAAACTTTCCTGGAAGGGAGCAATTTTGGGAGAGAATAGTCTGAGAAGTTGTTCTTAGTTAACCCGCATCGCATAGGTTTACGGAACCTTCGCGCTCCCTACTCCCCCTCCTCTATTTACTGTTTGTCGCAGAGCGCCGCCTTTCTCGCTTCGGTCGCAGTCCTCCCGCCGCATCTCTATTGATCAGTTTTTGCTTCCCCACCCCCGCTGTTTACGTTGGCTCTGAGAATTGATTATTCACCCTCACCCAGCGCTTACAGCTTCGTGAAAGTTCGATAGTCTTTCTTTCCAAAAAGGTCAACATTAGGAACGGATAGCTCGCGATTTTACTGCTTCGAATACGATTGTTCGAGTTTATTAGGGATTGAGCACTGCAGCAGGTCCCTCCGACTTCATTTCTGTGTCTAGAAGAAGTTTCTCTTGGAATGCGCAGTTTCGTGACACGGCATTATTGCGTTTCTGTAGGGCTGGCCCAGTTCTGCACTCTCTTATTGTAATGAATTGCTTTACTCTGTCTCTTGAGAAGGCTCGAGATTTGCTTTAGTGTATTGTAATTGAACAGATTTGCCTTCAAGATTGTTGTTGCCTGTGAAATTACGTTGCCTTAAATATTTAGGGATTCAGCAGTTTTCTTTGAAATTTCCAAAAGCAAGTCAAAAAAAGGTAATATAAGAAAGCCCCCCCCCCAGTTATAAATGGAGCTATTTTTTTGATTCGCTCTCGTTCACATTAAAGGACCTCATTTGGTGACTTTATATGAAACGTGTTTGAAATAGGAAGCTTTTATGTGTGTCGTCTCTTAACCTGTGGGGCTTTCTGAAACGTCATTGTGTGTAGTTCCTCTAGCAAGCCAGAGTCGGGTGGGATGCTACAGGAGGCAGTTACAGACAGGTCTTTGGAAGAAGTTCCCGCTCCTTTTTTTGTTTTGTTTTGTTTTGTAAAGGGCCAGATGGGCGGGCATTAGAGCAACTTCTGATGCTCCTTTTAGGGAGATGAGTAGTTGTATTATTAAAGACTACTAGCGATGTTGACCGTTAGCATGATTGTTACTACTTTCAGTGTTTATGGGATTGAACTAAGTCCAAGAGTTTGGTTCAGAATTTAACCTTTGCTCCTCAGTATTTTTTTTAAAGCGCGCGCGCACACACGGTTATATTTGAAATAAATATATTTTACTTCTTTTATTAGAACGTTTAAAAAATAACTTAAGTGTGCCATTGGTATCTGGAGACAGCTTTTGGTTGTGATTGAAGATGGTTATAGTGGTGTAGGTACTGTTTTATTTAATACTTCAGATTGACATTTCAAAGACTTTTTCTGTCCCCAGCTTTAAAAATTCAAGCGTCAAATCATGTAATAATAGTTTTTATCTTTTCAAGACACTTGATAAACACTTAACTATGGTTAAGGTTATGGTAGACATTGTTTTTTCTAAAGTCACCATCGTATAGTCCTATTCCTGTGAAATGCATTTTCTCAGAGGCTACTGAGAATAAAGCAAATCCCAGAACAACGACAAAATAAAAATATAATATTTTAGTACAAACTTTTTTCTTTCTGTGTTGAGATTCCCAACTGCATTTCACCGGAAAGATACACAGGCTCTTCTCCCTGCTAATTTTTTTTTCTCTTCAGAGTAGAGATGCCCAGCAAGGAAGGCTGCTCAGCAGCAGCTGACCCATGGAATCACACCCCCCCAACCCCAATGCACACACGTGTGTGCACACACATACGTGCCTTCCCTTTGAATAGCTCTCCCATTTCCTTCAGTGACACATTATTTAGGAAAGCTTTCAGCACACTGTGTGAAATAAGCTTTGAAATAAAGATATATGCAAGGTCATATTGCTTCTACCTTGGGTTCCTTTATCGTGACTTCTTTCTGCCTTTAAATGTTACCTGTTTTTTTTAAGGCTTAAGACCTAAGTCTACCATGAAACACTCCAAGTACCCTTCATACCTCCCTCACTCTGCTAACTTGTAAGCAAAGCAGGAGGTTTAGCTTTGGAATCGGACATTTCATTTCATTTTCTTGACAAATATCTATTGAGCCTGTCTCTTTGAATCTGTCTCTTCCATTTACTAGTTCATTTACTAGTTCTTGAGCAAGCTGCTCAATATTTGTAAAAGATTTTCTAAATCAGATCAAACCTCCAAGGATATGAGGAGTAAATGGAGCGTAGAACAGTGCCAAGCACATCCAAAGAGCTTAATAAGAGGTAGTGAATTACGGTGCTTCTAAGCGCCACAGACCATGTGTGTTTTGTGTTTGCAATATAATAGTGAGTGGTTTTAGAACAGTGTTTTTAATTTGCTTGCGAACCCCCAAAATAATTTTTGTAAAACTATCTCCCTTGCACACGTAGGTTGTTTTATAATGTTTTACATCATACTTTCAGGTAGTTGGAAAGGATGCAGTTTCCCACGTGGTATAGATACTGACATTTTAATATAAAATCGGTACATCACTCAACTATATCTCAAGGAGTATCATATTGCACTTTTATAGCCATCGCCATCAATTTTTAAAATACATGGTATTTTACACAGTTCCTTTTTCTTGAAATTGTACTTTGATTTTTACCCACCCCCACTGGATATTATCTTAATGTAATTTATTTATGCCTGACAGCTTTTTATTCTGTCATACATGTCTTTAATAAAAATATTTGTGTAAGTTGAAACTAAATTTTAAAAATTTCCTTTAACTGTAACTCTAGGAGTTATTTTTCTTCTGGATTGAATTATTACAAGTAGTAATAGTTGGTCAGAACAGTATAATACCTGATGGATTTTGACAAATAATAAATATAAAAAATGGAAGTTTACTGGAAATTTATATCTTAACGAGATTGATAGTTGGAGTCGTTCCTCAGTTGAAATTGACACCTCTGACTTTTTTGGGCTGTTTCATAGTACCATGCCTTTCCATTCTGGGGAATACACCATAGTAAAAATAGGAATGAGTGAGAGGTATTTTTGGTGAAGTTTTGTAAAGTGGGAAGATTGAAAGGAGCTTGGAAGAGGAAAAACAACAGTATGATAGCTGAACTGCAGGCATATTCCCAGGGAGGTCAGTTTTAGTGAGGAGTACTAAATGGAAGTACAAGGATCTGGAAGCCTTTTTCTTAGGATTATATATGTTGTTGCAACATGTTCCTTGACAAATCTTCATGTGCCCTAGGGGTACACATGCCCTAATTTAAAGACCATTTGAGCAGCGGTTATCAACGGGGGATGATTTTGCTGCCAGGGTACATTTGGCAATGTCTGGACACATTTTTGATCTGTCACATGGCGGGTGGAGGGTGTGCTGCTTCTGGCATCTAGTAGATAGAGATCAGAGTGTGGTTAAACATCCTACAGTGATCAGGACAGCCTCCCATAACAAAGAATTTTCCAGCCCAAAATGTCAGTCAAACCGAGGTTGAGAAGCCCTGGTTTAGAGGATTAGTTTTGGAATCAGACTATTTAACTCTATAACCTAAGGCAGTGGGTTAGTAAACTTTTTTTGTAAAGTACCAGACAGTAGATAGTAAAATATTTTAGGCTTGTGGGACACATACGATCTCTGCTGCATATCCTTGTTTTTATAACCCTTTAAAAGTGTGAAAATAATTATTAGCTCCAAGGTCTTTCAGAAACATGTGATATAAGGCAGTTACTGCCTTCAAACCTCAATTTTTTTCCCTCTGCAAAGTACTAGTGATAGTAACAATGCCTCAGGAGTTGTTTGTAAGGATTAAATGAGATAAGCATCTAGCATAGTCTTCAGCACACATTAAACGCTCTGTAAATTGTGCGTTGGTGGTAGTGGTATCCTGTAGCAAGTAGCAAAAAAGTGGGTGCCAGGTCACAGTGTTGTTCAAGACCCTATTCAAGTCAATTGGAAAAACTTAAAAATGCTGGTTAAATTCCCAGATCAGCTCACAAAAGCCTGTTTAACCTCTGCTGTCTTGCTTTCTGAACTCTGAGCCTCCTTGTACCCTAAGGGACGTGGAGTGCAGAATTCCTGTCCCGTGGTTTCTAAGGGAAGATCTACGGACATTCTCTTCTTTTTTTTTTTTTTTTTTTTTTTTTTTTTGTGGTACGCGGGCCTCTCATTGTTGTGACCTCTCCTGTTGCGGAGCACAGGCTCCGGACGCGCAGGCTCAGCGGCCACGGCTCACAGGCCCAGCCGCTCCGCGGCATGTGGGTTCTTCCCGGACCGGGGCACAAACCCGTGTCCCCTGCAGCGGCAGGCGGACTCTCAACCACTGCGCCACCAGGGAAGCCCCCGACATTCTCTTCTAAAGAGGAATTCCAGGGAAAGGAAATTTGATTTTGATAGGGGATTCAAGGTAGGGCAAGTGAGGTCTGATTATGGTCAATTGTATATGATGTTTTCTAAATTGGAGACTGAATATATATATATATATATTCTCTCAACTACTATGAAGTCACTGCATGATAAGGCTGACCAATGGTTTGTTTCTTTTTCAGGTTAGAAAGTATGGTTAGGCCAGTTTTGGTGATGCCTTTATAATGTAAATTGTTGCAAAAACAGCCTTATCCTGTTACTATAATTTTTAATGAGATCACAGGAAGACAGTCTCTAAAACTGCAGTATCCACAGTAGGCATATGGGGGTATTGAGCGCTTGAGATGAAGGTACTTGGAATTGAGATCCGCTTCAAGCATAAAATACACACTAAGTTTCATACTTAATGCCAAAAAATAAGGTAAACTATCTCATTATTAATTTGAATATCGGGTATATGGTGCAATAATATTTTGGCTGTATTTAGATAAATAAATAGCATCACTGAGATTTCTTTTTACTTTTTAAATGTGGCTATTAGAAAATTTAAAATTACATATGTAGTTAACATTATAATTCTGTTAGACAATCTGCTCTAAAGCTTCAGTTTACTTTTTAAAAATTAGTAATTAATTTTTTTATCCTGTACATATTATTAAGAATTAGATATTTTTATAAGACCTGCAGTGAAAATCAGAGGTCCCACCCTCCCAGCCTCATCCCTTACTCCCAAAGGCAGCATGTATCAATTTTCTTACCAATTCTTTTGGTCTTTCTGTCTAAATCTGTGAACAGGATGCTTATATTGCTACTTTATTTTATTTTTCAGTTTTAGGCATTGTCCATTAATGCCCTAGTAGGAAAGATGAAATTTTAGGTCTTCTATCCTATACCACAGGCACAGAAACTTTATATCCATCCATCTTCCCATCTTCTCAATATGGTTGTATTATAATTTTGCTTGTATCAAGATTCATTATTTACATTATTATGACATTAATCAAAACTGAAACATGCTGTACATGATTACTTTTCTTTCTAGCTCAGCATCTTGTTTTCCCTGGAGTTAATAATTGTCTTGATTTTTATTTCCTTAGTTTACCATGTACTTATCACTGATTAAACCCTGAGTCCTCCCACAGTTATTTATTGGGTTGGCCAAAAGGTTAGTTTGGTTTTTTTCCATAAGATGGCTCTAGTAGCACTTAATTGTCTTTAACTTCATTCAAAACAATTTTGTTAGATTGTATGTGACAGCTGTCATATCAGCGTGCATTTAAAAAAAGGCTTATCAAAATTGGTGAATTTTAATATTGAAGATAGGAGAAGAAAAGCAACATTTTTGGCATACTATGGTTATTATTTTAAGAAAGGTAAAGACGCAATGGAAACACACAAAAAGATTTGTGCAGTGTATGGAGAAGGTGCTGTGACTGATCGAACGTGTCAAAAGTGGTTTGCGAAGTTTTGTGCTGGAGATTTCTCGCTGGACAACGCTCCACAGTCGGGTAGACCAGTTGAAGTTCATAACGATCAAATCGAGACATTAATGGAGAGCAGTCAACGTTATACCACGCAGGAGATAGCTGACATACTCAAAATATCCAAATCAAGCATTGAAAATCATTTACACCAGCTTGGTTACGTTCATCATTTTGATATTTGGGTTCCACATAAGTTAAGCGAAAAAAACCTTCTTGATTGTATTTCCGCATGAGATTCTCTATTTAAACGTAATGAAAACATTCCTTTTTAAAAACAAATTATGACAGGTGATGAAAAGTGGATACTGTACAATAATGCGGAAAGGAAGAGATCATGGGGCAGGCAAAACGAACCACCACCACCCACACCAAAGGCTGGTCTTCATCCAAAGAAGGTGATGTTGTGTATATGGTGGGATTGGAAGGGAGTCCTCTATTATGAGCTCCTTCTGGAAAACCAAGCGATTAATTCCAACAAGTACCACTCCTAATTAGACCAACTGAAAGCAGCACTCAAAGAAAAGCATCCAGAATTAGTCAACAGAAAACACATAATCTATCAGGATAACACAAGACCGCATGTTTCTTTGATGACCAGGCAAAAACTGTCACAGCTTGGCTGGGAAGTTCTGATTCATCTACCATATTCACCAGACGTTGCACCTTCGGATTTCCATTCATTTCTGTCTTTATCTCTTAATGGAAAAAATTTCAATTCCCTGGAAGACTGTAAAAGACACCTGGAGCAGTTCTTTGCTCAAAAGGATAAAAAGTTTTGGGAAGATGTAATTACGAAGTTGCCTGAAAAGTGGCAGAAGGTAGTGGAACAAAAGGGTGAATACGTTGTTCAATAAAGGTCTTGGTGAAAATGAAAAATGTGTGTTTTATTTTTACTTAAAAACCAGAGGCATTTTTTGGCCAACCTAATACATCTGTTCTCAAAACTTAAGAACACATTAGGTATTCTGTCAATGTTAGTTGCTTGAAGACATCTCTGGAGTTCTGTCTTCTCCAGTAAGAACTGTTTGCGTAATTGTCATCTGTGAACTGCTGTCATCAGCCTTGTGATTACTTTCATCAAACATGGAATCCAAGAAAAAGAAGGTGTAATATCTGAGCAGTCACTTGGCTGGGTTTGGAAGTTATTTTCACTCAGAGTCATGAATTAATTATACTATTTTCTTGTAACTTCTGTTGGGTTTAAGAAGTTCCTTAGCAATCTTATTTCTCTTTATTTATTTATTTTTATGGATAAGCCCTTTTAAGATGGTCCCTTTGAGCCTAATGTTCTGAAATTTCCTGGTTGTGGGGGTTTTTTCATCCTTTGTTCATGGGTATTTTTAATCTGGGATTTTGTGCTTTCCAGGTCAGGGAAATTCTTTGAAATGTTTCTTCAGCTCTTCTATCCCTGATATATATATATTTTTATCTATTCTCTATTTCTGGAAGTTTTGTTATTCAGATGTCAGACCTTCTAGACTGAGTTCTCTCTAATTTTCTTGTCTGTTCTTTCCTATTTTTCATCTCATTGTCTTTTTGCTCTGCTTTGCAGAAATTTTCTATACTTTTTTAAACTTGTCTTCTCATCCCTCTACTGAGTTTTTCTTTCCAGCTATTTTGTATACAATTTTTAAAAGCTCCTTTAGTTCTTTTTCCTTTTTCGTATGTGTATGTCCTGTTTTTATTTCATGGACGCAGTATTTTCTTTTTCTTTATATTGATACAAAGGTTTTTTGGAAGTGTTCTTCTCCCTGCATATTATCCTTTTCAACCAAATTGCATTGTTCTTATTTTTCTTTTCTTTCATATTAGACGTTTTCCTCACCAGTTTTCTGATTCTTAGCTCTCTGCTTATGTATAAGATTGGGGCACTAAAATGTTAATTGGAGACTCGGGTAGAACCTATCAACCATGGCTTCTCTGAAGAGTTAGTTGCTTGGACAGTTCCTGGGGGAACTCTCAGTGTCACTTTCTTTAGGTTTTTCCTCTTGGTGGTGGTCAGATTTCTCAGAGAAGACACTATAATCTTTTTTCTGGAGTGGTACCTATCTGCCTGAACTCTAAGACCCAAGTTGGGGAGAAAAGATTGCAGGTCTCAGTATTCAATAACTAATTTTTCATCGTCCTGCTTTTGATATTTACCCTTAATCATGTCTGATAGTTCCCTGTCCTGAGACATTTTATTTTATGCTCTTTTGAATTAAAATATCCAATCTTCTTTCAGGGCTGGAGAGAAATAGTGTTTTGGGGTGCTTGGTATAGGAGAGATCTAAAGGTCTACTTTGTAAATTAGCTTTGAATCAGTCCTTTTTTCAGCTCTACCTTTACTCCCTCTTCCAGAGGAAGATTGAATCCCATCAGTTCCTGTGCCTTTCGGAGGTTCTGTGATGAGATATAAATGGGGCTGTTTCTCTGGTTTCCCGATTGACAGTGTAGGCTTCAGCTTTCTCAAATCTGTTTTGTGAGTTACTACTTGTCTTCCTCCTTTTTCAGAAACAAAGCCCTGTTGACTCTTCATCCTCCCTCTTTGTGAGTTACGGCTTTGTTATTTGTTTTATTAAAGGATATAATAAGGTGCAATATAGTGCACTAATCTCAGATTTACAGATTTTTTTAATGTATGTATACACCCATGTAATCACCACTCAGATCAAAATAGAGAGCATTTTCATACCCTGTAAGGTCCCCTCGTGTCCCTTCCGAGTCTATACCAACACCTGTAATCATTATTTTTGTTTCTATCATAATAGACTAGTTTTGCTTGTTCCTCAACTTTACCTGTAAAATCATATAGTATAGTATAGTAGTCTCAATATGAAGTCTTTTGTATGTGGCTTCTTTTGTGCAATTGGTGAGATTCATCAGCGTTACAGGCATCAATTTTTTAAAAAAAATTCCTGCGTATTACTGCATAATATAAATATGCCACTATTTATCCCTTCTCCTGTGGGTGGGCATTTGGGTTGTTTCGATTTTTTGGCTTTTGTGAATAAAGCTGCTATGAATATGATTGTACATGTTTTTGGTGTGTATATTCATTCATTTCTCTTGGTTATATACCTCTAAATGGAATTGCTGGGTCATAGAGTGGGTGAATGTAGCTTTGGTAGAAATGCCAAATTTCCATAGTGGCTGTAGCATTTTTCACTTCCACCAGCAAAGTATATGAGAGTTCCAGTTGCCATCTTCTCTAACGCTCGTCAGCCTTCAGTTTCAGCTTCCTGACAAGTATATATAGCTGACCCTTGAACAACAGGGGATAAGGGGCGCCAGTCCCCACACGGTCAGAGGTGCCTCTGCTGCTGTCTCTGCCTCAAACACAAAGGAATCGATACATGACTCATCCAAGGGCAGGAAGCCGAAACAATTTGGATAGAATCAGGACGCAGACCCCAGTTCTTTTGATTCCACGTAATGTGATCTCTAATCAAACACACTTTCCCCCATACTTAATTTAAAGAGCTGTAAAATGAAAATACAGTACCGTATTTACTGAAAAAATCCTTGTATAAGTGGATCCCCTGCTGTTCAAGGGTCAGCTGTAGTCATATTATGGATTTTAGTTTCACTTCCCTGAGGGAATCATGTGTTGAACACCTTTTCACATGTCATTTAAATATCCTGTTTTGTGAAGTGCCTGTTCATGCCTTTTTCTCATTGAAAAGAATGGTTATGCTTTTTTAATAATCTTGTAAGTCATTTTAATGGAGTTTTGGGAGGGAAAAGGGCTAACTGCATGTGAGTAAACTGCCACCTTTAAGTGGAAGTTGGGTACTTTAAAGCTTCACTCAGATCATTTTTTTTCTCATTTCTGTCCTCTCCAATGCACGATTCAACCTCATTTTTAATTAGCTACTATAATCTGGAATTATAATGAATTTTAGAGTGAGACTTTTTTGTTCCAACCTTAAAGGTACAGGAAACTTTTATTTCTTGTAAGAAACTGGAACAAGAAAATTATTCAACAGATGTGTTCCGGCTTACTCTCTTATGTTTTTTAATTAAAAAGTTATTCATCAGAAACTAACACACCATTGTAAAGCAGTTATACTCCAATAAAGATGTTAAAAAAAAAGATATTTAGGACCAAGAGTATTATTTATTTATCCATTCAACAAATACATATTGAGGGCTTCCCTGGTGGCGCAGTGGTTGGGAGTCCGCCTGCCGATGCAGGGGACACGGGTTCGTGCCCTGGTCTGGGAGGATCCCACATGCTGCGGAGCGGCTGGGCCCGTGAGCCATGGCCGCTGAGTCTGCGCGTCCGGAGCCTGTGCTCCGCAACGGGAGAGGCCGCAACAGTGAGAGGCCCGTGTACCGCAAAAAGAAAAAAAAAAAAATACATATTGAGTGCTTTCTCTATGTCAGATCTAATAATAGGCTTAGGGAATACATCAGTGAACAGGACGGACAAGCAAGGCTCCAATCCTCTGAAATATATTCAGGTAGGAGAAACTGATAATAAATAAGTAAACAAAGAGCTAAATAAGGTAATTAAAAATATATTTCCTGTTTTGCAGAAATGGAACAAGAGCCACAAGATGGAGAACCTGCTGAAATTAAGATCATCAAGGAAGCGTACAAGAAGGCCTTTTTATTTGTTAATAAAGGACTGAATACAGATGAATTAGGTCAGAAAGAAGAAGCAAAGAACTACTATAAGCAAGGAATAGGGCACTTGCTCAGAGGAATCAGCATTTCATCAGCAGATCCCGAACACATAGGTCCTGGGTGGGAATCTGCTAGACAGATGCAACAGAAAATGAAAGAAACACTACAGAACGTACGTACCAGGTTGGAAATTCTAGAGAAGGGTCTTGCCACTTCTCTACAGAATGATCTTCAGGAGGTGCCCAAGTTACATCCAGAATTTCCACCTAAAGATATGTCCGAAAAGTCACTGGAGCCTGAGTCCTTTAATTCACTTCCTCAGCACAATGAAGTAAATGGAAACACTCCAACTACAAGTACAGAACCAGTTTCTACACCTAGTACTTTCTCCTTACCATCTCAAGGTCATCCATCAGAAGCACCTCCTGCTTATACTCCTCAGGCTGCTGAGGGTCACTACACTGTATCCTATGGAACAGAATCTGGAGAGTTCTCATCAGTTGGGGAAAACTTTTATAGGAATCATTCTCAGCCACCTCCTCTTGAGACCTTAGGGCTAGATGCAGATGAGTTGATTTTGATACCAAATGGAGTACAGATTTTTTTTGTAAATCCTGCAGGGGAGGTTAGTGCACCTTCATATCCTGGGTACCTTCGAATCGTGAGGTTCTTGGATAATTCTCTTGATACAGTTCTAAACCGTCCTCCTGGGTTTCTTCAGGTAAGCCAAAGAAAAATGTAAACATAATTTGAAATATGTGTAGAATATATTATTTTTATTTGTAAATATTTATAATGTGTCCAAGACAGTAAGTGCAAGAAGATTATTATAAATTCTAGTTCCTTTTTAAATATATTTCATGAAATTTATGAGCCATGAGCCTCTATGTGTTTGATAGCCTTTCTTTTTCCTTTTCTTTAGATGTAAACTCTTGTTTTAGTACTAAATTTGTGAATACAGGACTTGAGGGAAATCAGAATATTCATCCTTAACTTGTAATTTTTTATCTGAAGAAGAAACGTAATAACTTTGGTTTCAAAAGGGATTTATGTAACTCGTGTGAATGTATAACTGTAAATTTCTATACATGTCAAGCCTCAGCTGAGGGGCTGAACTGGGCTAGATCCAGTGTCTGGAATAGTGGTTCTCAACTAGTAGGAATACCCCCCACCCCCAGTCTCCCCACTGTGGGATATTTTGGCAGTAGTTGGGGACATTTTTGGTCGTCACAAGTGGCACTGGGGATTGTGCTACTGCTACTGGCATATATGGTGGGTAGGGGCCAGGTGTACTGCTAAACATCTAAACAGGATAGCTCTCACCAATAAAAAAATTAACTGAAAATTTCAGTCATGCCAAGGTTGAGAAACCCTGGTCTACAAGTAGAGACTGTGACAATCATCTAAGATGCAGTTCTCACTTTCCAAGCACATAAATTTACCAGGATGCCCTTGGTCCAAGAACAAAGACTGGTGCTAAATAAAGGTTGTTAGGAAACTGTTGTGGAATTTGTAAGGTATTCTGAAGGTGATGGTCGAAAATCTGTTTTTAAAAGAGTGGACATTGGTACAGGGAGATGGGTTGTAGAAGTACAGATTCAGTATACATTGGGTATAACAAAAGGGTTTGCATGTAAAGGAGATGACTATTTGAGCGAGGCAGGTGCTTTTATCCAGAGTCCAGATGATGTGGTTTAGTTACAGTACTAGTTATCCAGATTTATTTTCTCTCTTGGTATATTCTATTTTCAGTTCTTATGCAGCTTGTACATGGAGTCAACTTGAAGGTTGTTTAAAGATAGTTGGAGACTTACTAGGGATGTATGAAGGAGATATTTGGGGGCATTGTTGAAAGGAAAACTACATTAATGGACAGGAAGAATAGTGTGGATCCCATAAGTTATTTTTAAAAAGAAGCCTTGAGGTTAAAAAGAGTAGGCTTTTTGATTGGGATTGGGAGGGGGCTGATAAAAGATATAATACTTTCTGCTGATCTGGTAATAGAGTAAAAGTGGAATTTAAAAAACCTTTGGGGCCTGGGCTACTGGAGGTGCGGGGAATGAACATCAGAAACATTCTACTACATGTAGAATGAGCTCATGAGCTCAACCATTAAAATGACTTGTTCTCTAGTAAAAATTTGTTCTGTCTTAGTTCTTTTAATTTTGTGCTTAACCTTTCCAACATCTCCTATTTTGAGTCCTAAATAAAAAGTAAAATTGTACCCAAAGTTTGAGTCTTTTTAAGGGGCTCTCACTTACATGTATTTGGATATTTGTAGCAGTGTCCTTAAAGAGAGTTAGGTGTTTACTGAATTTTTTTGTTCTAAAAAACAAACATTGAAACAACTAAGTATTAGAAGTTAGATGTAATTTTTTTTACGCTGCAAAAAAATCACTATTGCTTTATTTAGGAAATTAGAAATTAATTTGGTTTTAAATAGGCAGACTAGAATTCTGTGGCTTCTAAAAACGATTTTTCTCTTGACTTTAGTTTTAATATACTTTTTAAACCTGTTAAATTTATAGTCAGTTCATAGGGAACTTGGACATGAGATTGCCCTCTGAAAATGAAACTGGGAGAAGTCAGCCTGTGGTGGATGAGCTCACCAATCTGTAATAATCTAGCCTGAGAAAGGTCTATAAAGTTTTATTTGAGAAGATTTGAGGATACTCCATTTCAGTCAAGGTGAACAGAATGTAGTTAATCTTAGAGAAATCATGGCAAAGTAAAAGAAACCTTTCCCAATCTTTAGTCATTTAAGTATAACCATTATGATTTTTTTTGTTAAATCCAACACTTGTTATTCATATTTTTATTTAAATGTCTCATTTGTTAATTTTTTCCTAAACAATAACAACTGTGAAATTGAGGGAAAGATACCGTATTTTTCCCTAATACATGTTAAAATATGTTGCTACTCTAGTTTGTATATTACTTGAAGTCATTTCATATACCACAGATGGTTATATATCATACTTCGGAAAATACAGTAATCAGTTTTATTGTAACTTGCCTGAAATTTGACTTTTATAAAAGTTGGAGAGTGGCTTTTGAGATGACTAAAAAAAGAGAGAATCCATTAAAAAAAAGAATTTGAAAATGTTTGTTAAGCACTTTCTAGGAAAGAGTCAGACTTGAGTGCTTGATCCCTGCACATTCGTATTCTGTTGGTCAGAGATGATGATAGTATACCAGGGTTTTCCATCATTTATATGAAATATTTAATCCCATTGACTCATGTTTATCGCACAGTATTTTGATAATCTATTCTCCCAAGTTTCTTAATATTACGAAGAGAGTGTCCTGGGTGAGGGGTGAAGTTATATTCTGGTCACTCAAAGAATAGTGGAAATGAATAATTTGGGTATCCTGATTTAAACTTAGTTTCTTCTGAATTTAGATCTCTAGGAGGTGAGCTTAATTAAGTCTTACTGTGATAATCTGACGTCGCCAGATGACGTTGCAGGGCAGCTTTGTGTCATTTTGATTTAACTTCACAATAGATAGTGAACCCATAAATGTAACTTAATCTTCTTGCTCTGTCAGATCAGGTTGGGTTTAGTTAAAAGAAAATTCAACATTTTGAATGCTGGGTTTCTAATTAAAATAATTGTTTAGTTTCTCCAGTGGCAGTGTGCTTAAATCCTAGCCCCACTTTTTGGTTGTTGACTCTGAGCAACTTAACCTCTCTGTGCCTCAGTTTTCTTGTAGTTAAAATGACAACACCAACCAAGAGGATTAAATCAGTAAATACATTTGGAGTACTTGGAAACAGTTTGATTTTATTGTTTTCCACAAAGGGATGTCTAATTTGAATAATAAAGAAAACCTTAATTTACTTTGACCATTTATTTAAAGCTAGACTCATTATTGGTTAACAGTGGGCTGTTTAAGGGCACCAGTTTTAAGACTATATAATTAGTGGAGCAATAACATTTTTAGCACAGTTCCTGTGAGTGTTTTGCAGGGAGATCAGACTAGCAAATGGCTGATTTTTATTGGGGGTTTGTCGATGCTGATGGTTCTAGAAAGCCTTGTAAAATGCATTTCAAACTTTAAAATGTGTGTTTGCTAGTATAACAATATTTAAAACCTCGGTGAAAACCTAGTTCTATTAATTGATTTGTTTTAAATTAACCTTTTCAGGTTTGTGACTGGTTGTATCCTCTAGTTCCTGATAGATCTCCAGTTCTTAAATGTACTGTAGGAGCCTACATGTTTCCTGATACAATGTTACAAGCATCAGGATGCTTTGTGGGGGTCGTCTTGTCTTCTGAATTACCAGAAGATGATAGAGAACTCTTTGAGGATCTGTTAAGACAAATGTCTGACCTTCGGCTCCAGGTAACTTGTGCGATCACCTTCAGGATGTAAACCTACTGTAACATAAGCACTTCTGCTTTTAAAGAAACTGTAATAAGCTCTAATGTGATCAGAGTTAGGAAACTGAGAGTATATAATTTGCTTGCGTATTCACAAATACAAGTTGGGAATTGGCTGTAAATAGTGATTAAGATTGTGGTCTCTGGAGTCAGATTACCTCTGTTTGAATTTGAACTCCTCTGCTTAATGCCTTTTAACTCAAGGTGTTGATCTTCTCTATAGTTTAGTTTCTTTATCATAAAGTCGGGATAATGATAACATCCACTTCATTGTGCTGTGATGAAGATTAAAAGTTAATACATTAAGACACTTAAATCAGTGCTAGCAAGTAGTAATGTTCTTTGAATATTTGCTTTTGTTATGACCACTGTCTTACTTCTCAGTTGGGAAAGTGGGCCAATGGGACTAAATGGTGAAGTGACGGTAATGTCAGCATTAGCATCTGGGTAATATTGGACATTTTAGGGGTATGACTTGAGAAACAGGTTTTGTTTGAGGGAATTGTCTTTGTTCTCATGATGAACGAAGGCAAAATAAAATGAGATTTAAAATACGGTTGGTCATCCTGTGAACTTGCCTTATTTAGCCCAGTTCCTCTGCCCACATGCTGATCTGTTACAGGGAGTTGAAATAGAGTATAATGGAGATATTTTCTTTAAGTGTTCTTGCCCATCCTAACGTAGGACAAGAGGGGGAAGATATGTTTGATTGTGAATACTGACAGTTATCTGAGGTTGAAGGAGATTGACAGCATGGTAGTGTAATCTTTTATTTTCTCTTTCAGTCAGCAGATACTTAGAATTCATTATTTAACCTGGTTCTATGTTAAATGATGGGGTGGGGAGAAAGAACAGAGGAGGCTATAAAGATACATATATAACAGCTCCCATTCTTGAGCACCTTACAGTCTGTTGAATAACCACAGTACAGTATGATAGGTGATGGAAAAAAAAAGTGAAAGGAGGTCTGGAAGGATTTCACAAAATGGTTTCCTTTGAGTTCAGTCATGAAAGATTTGTTCCTTTTTTCTGAGGAGCTAGAATACACTGTTAATCCATACCTGTATTAAAAAGTTAAGATCAAAGGTGGTGGGAGGAGATCACCAGCTAAGTGAAAGGTCGGAGGGTCATCTCAGCATTACGTTGTAAGAACTGTGTTTGAGAGTGACCTGGTGATCAACATGGTCTTAAATACTAGATATTTAAGCTGTGTTAACAAAACCCATGACCCCCATACAGAAGTGTGTGCAGCCTCGATGTGCTTAGGAGAGGAGTTTACAAAGGCAGCAACATCGTCAGATGGATATGGGTTTAAGTCTAATAAGCTTTGCTGTTTACTAGCTGAATGAAGTGACATTCCTTAAGTATCCCAGACCTTTTATGGAGCTGTTTCTCCCTTTACCCCTACATTCATTTGGCCTATATTACTGGGCTCTAGGAAAGAAATTAAACTGACCTTTAGGTTATATGTTTACTTCCTCTGTTTAGTTTTATTTTTTTGGTTGAATGTTATTTTTAGTTTTCTGTATTGTCCTAGAACTCCAACAGGAAACAAAAGCTAGTTACTAGCTATACTTTTGATTTGCCTTTACTCTTAAGCATTCATTCAGCAAAGTGTATGCAAGCAGATTACCTTTAGTGTTGAGTGCAAAAATGGAAAAACGAAATCAGCCTTCCAACAATGCAGAGTAGTTAAACTGGACATGAGGTTTGTTAATTGCCTTTATTTATTTATTTTTGAAAATTTGAATTTATTTTTTTATACAGCAGGTTCTTATTAGTTATCCATTTTATACATGTTAGTATATATATGTCAATCCCAATCTCCCAATTGTTAATTGCCTTTAAATTCATTTAGTCTTGTATGTGTTTCCTAAAACTTATAATTTATTATTTAACTAAATTCAAATGTAGCTGCATCTGATTTAACGATCACTTGTACCAACTACTGCTATAAGTTTATCTCTTATACTTTGTTTTTTTGAAATTTGCTTTAGGCCATATCCTGTGAGCCAAAGAACTCAAAGGTTTGAGGTTTGGTGATGAGATAAAAGTATAGAGAAAGACCAGTAAAAGTAGTTGTAAAACACTGTCATTTGAATAGGTATATTATTGGAGCATGGTGTACCATAGCTTAGAGGAAATGTGAATTTGAGCTAAGCTTAGGCCTTTACTCCCTAGGCCAACTGGGACCGGGCAGAAGGAGCAAATGAATTCCAAATCCCTGGAAGACCAAGATGCCCCTCTAACCAACTGAAGGAAGCCAGTGGCGCTGATGTGCGACAGTTGGACCCAGGCAGTAAGGATGTGCGTCATAAGGGAAAACGGGGGAAAAAGGTTAGTAGAGGAAGTGCAAGATGAGCAAGGCATGCGTGTGTGTTCTGTTCTAATGGTGCCTTTCACCAGTTTAAATTATGTGTAAGATCCCCATTTACTGAAGCAGAGCACCTTGCAGATGTACCAAGTGGTCACTGGTAAAATGATGATAAGCAGCTGTAATATCTCCCTTTCCAAGTAGTTGTCATTTAAACTGTTTTAAAAGATAATCTATGTTTGGGGGGATAGTTTTTTGCAACTATTTGAAAGATTTTTATCATTACGTTAATGATGTGTATGTTTTTTTGTTTTGTGTTATTCTCCACCTTCCTATATACACCAAGATCTTGGGGCTAGGTGTGCTTTTCCTTACACTACCATGTTTATTCAGTTCCTTATTTCTTCATGAATAGTCAGCAGAACAGAGAAAATGGGCTTTTAAAAAATACATTTAGTCGTTCTTTCATTTCTTAGATTTTGTGATATGTTCCAAATGGTAAATTTGGATTAGAGTTTAGGAAATTTTTATTGAGTGCTAGAAAGATGAGCATAGTGGGAAAGATTTTTAATTTCTCATCTCAAAATATTTCCCATCTAGTGGGGAGGACAGATTAGCAAAGAGATAATTTCTACCCAATGTGATCATTAGATGAAAGTACATAAGTTGTATAGAACGCTAGGTTGTACCTTCCACATAGATGAGTGGTGTGGAAGCAGTTTAAGGAGGCTCCTCCTGGAAGGCACTATGGCTAAGATGAGTCCCGAAGGTGAAATAAGCAAACCTATGGTGAAAGAAAGTAACATTGTGTGAGTATTGAATTATAAACAGTTTCCTACTGTTCTTTGTTGTATTCCATATTATAAGTGCTCAGTAATTGTCTTTGGAATTAATGAATATCACATGAATATTCTACTTTTACTTGCCAACTGTCACTGTGGGTTATGTTGAGCATCTTAGACCAGCTTTATGAGGACACTGGGAGTCCAAAATGGAAGTTAGAACTTCATTTTTAAAAATTTAATTCCTTGGTTTAAAAAAATCTAATTATATTAAAATATATATATATCTCTGGAAAGCTTTACCCCCACCTTTGTCCCTGTCTACACCATTCCTCCTGCCACTGTCGGTAATTACTTTTATTAGGATCTTGTGTTTCTTTCCTGGGTTTTTTGAGGCAGATAAAAGCAAACAAAATCTGTAATTATTTCACTTCCTTTCTTATACATAAGGGAACATATAGAGTGTCCTATATATATATATATTTTTTTTTTGATAATAAAGTCTGGGGTAAATAGAGAACTTCCTCAGTCTTTTTTACCTTATATTTCATTGTATGAATATATCATAGTTTCTTTAATCAGTCTCTTATTGAGGGGTGTTTGGTGTGATTGTTTGGTATTACAAGCAGTGCTTCAATGAATGACTTTGTAGAGCCATTGATTCATACATCTGCAGGTAATTCATCAAATAAATTCTTAGAGATGGGGTTACTGTGTCAACAGGTAAATGCATTTGTAATTTTGATAGATTTTGCTACATTGCCCTCCCTAAGGAGTATACTGTTCAGCACTGCACCAGTAGTTGTTGGAGCATACCTATCTCCCCACAGCCTGCTCAACAGAGTGGGTGGTCTATTTTTTGGCAATCCGATGATGAGAGAAATATATTGGAATATATTAATTTGCATCGATTTTATTATGAGTGAAGTTGAGCAAATGCATAAGGGTAACTTGAATTTTGTTTTCTGTGTGATGTCTAGTTATGTCCTTTGTCCATTTTTATTACTGGGTTGTTAGTCCTTTTCTTCACAATTTCTAGGAACTCTTTGTATATTAGAGACATTGGCACATTGTCAGAGATAGAAGTTGCAAATTATAATGTCTGAGTTAGCCTACTCCTAAGTTTTTAGAATGAAAACAAATTTAGCTTTGAGATTTTGAATGTTGGCCCTAGCTGTTAAATTAGCAAAATACAAGTATTTCTGTGTTTTCCATTTCCATTCGAATGGAATGGTAGATTCTGTGTTTATATACTTTAATTTGCTTTTACTTCATTTCTGTCAAAACCAGTTTATTTGGATACATTCTTCCTTAGTGACTGAGTCATTTAACAGAAATCTTTTAACCTTACTGAGTACTGTATGCATACATACCAATATCCAGGGGGTGATAGCTCTATGAAGGAACTCAGAGTGGTCAAAGAAAGAAAAAAAATAATCAATTTAAATATAATTTGATAAATGCTGTATTGGAGGTATGTTGGTATTTAAATCTTACTTACCAATGGTACCTAACGTAAGACCAGAACAGTTTTCACCTTCACAGTGGTTATGGTATTGCACTTTATGTAATAAAATGTACTTATAACTAGGTTGCCTGGAAATATTTTCATTAATTAGTATTTGTTGGCTTAATATTTTATTATAAAATACTTACGATTTTTCCTCCTCTTAGTATTTATTTCACATTTTGAAATATTTTTACTGTTTAGACCAAAGGTACTTCAAGTGAGGAAGTTAATCTGAGTCACATTGTACCTTATGAGCCAGTTTCAGAAGAAAAAGCAAAGGAAATACCTGAATGGAGTGAGAAAGTGGCTCAAAACATTTTGTCAGGTATTATAGTAATGTTAACTTTTTTGCCTGCATAATGTGAAACATTTGAATCCCATTAGAGAATACTTGGAAAGATACTATTTTATGTTTTGGTTTTAAATGATCAGTTTATAAATATTTAAAAATAGAAGGAACTAGTCTCTTTGAATGTCACATATTGTCATATTGGTGTAAGTTCTTCTTGGTCTGTTATTCTCTGTTTTACTCTTGGGAAAATTGATAGTGAAAAGCTTCAAGAATCTCCAAAGTTTCAAAATAACTCTGAACATAAAATTAGTTATTTTCCTTTCCCCTTTGAAATTCCCCCTTAATCTTTTTTTCTCCCCTCTCCTTCCTCCTTCTCCACCAAAAAAATGACATTCATCCGTCTTTGGAAGCAAAGTAGCACTCCCCTAACCTTATGGCAATACAGGCATGAGGAGACCTGAGAATTATAGCCAAGCTGTTTGGGAAGTAGACCCTACTATTTAATTATGGTTAGAAAGGGCTTCAGATCATTTATTTTAAAAACAAAATAATCATTACTGACACATGTGTTTATACTTTAATTGGTTAACAATTTAACTACAGTAGCTCTCAGATTGAGACCTTATATTTTGTTTTTTAAAAAACATTGCCAGTCATTATTATTCAGTAAGTCAAATTCATGACCCAGTAAGGGGATCTTGACTAGTTATTTAATAGACTATCAATAAAGGTTTCCATCTCTGGTTTATAGGTTTAAACTCATTAAAATAATGGAGGTGTCTAAAGCAGAGGAAATCTTTAACATGAAAAACGAACAAACTAAAATAAGTGAAAAATGATTAAGTAGCTAGGAGCAAATAAAATATTTTGCCCAGTGTCAAAGAGCTGCTTGAGACAAGAAGAAAAGATAAAGCCAAATTTTCAAATATATGTGTAACAGTTAAAATTTATCCTTGAAAGAGATTTTTAAAGAAGTTGTAAAGGACTTCCCTGGTGGTCCAGCGGTTAAGACTTTGCCTTCCAAGGCAGAGGGTGCAGGTTCAATTCCTGGTTGGAGAGCTAAGATCCCACATGCCTCCTGGCCAAAAAAAAAGCAAAATGTAAAACAGAAGCAATATTGTAACAAATTCAATAAAGACTTTTAAAATGGTGCACATCAAAAAAAAAAAGTTGTAAAGAAAAGCCTTCACTCTTACTACCTTGCACCCTAACTTTACAGGCTGCTAAGTTGTTTATTAGGTCAGTGTTCAGAAAATTAGCCCTTATCCACACATATGTAGATAACTAAATTCAAAGGTAATTAAGTTTTTGAGTTTATACTGCTATAAGACTGTATAGTATCCATGTGTAACAAATCATCCCAAACTTAATGATGTGAAACAATTTGTTTACGCTTAGGAATTCTGTGGGCCAGGTATTCCAAAAGGTCATATCAGGGATGGCTTGCATCTGCTTCGTGATGTCAGGGCCTCAGCTAGGAAGACTCAGAGGCCGACTAGTGACTGGGAGCTGGAATCATCTGAAGGCTCCTTCAGTCACACTGAAGTTGGCATCTGGGTTAGGAGAGCTCAAGATCTAGGACTGCCTACACGTGACCTCTCCATGCCTCTTGACTTCCTCACAGCATGGCAGCCTTAAGCTCATCTGGCATCTGCGTAGTAGCTCAGGGTTCAAGTGTGAATGGTCTACCAAACAGGCAGAAGCTGCATTACCATTTCTGACATACTCTTGGAAATTTCCAGCATCATTAGTTATAAGCAAGTAACAAGCCTGCCCAGATTCAAGGGAATGTGACATAGACCCCACTTCTCAATGGGAAGAATGTCAAGGTCATGTTGAAAGAATATGTGGAATAGGAGATACTGTTTTTGACCATCGTTGGAAAATACCACGGGCCACAAAATCTTAGGACTCCTAGATACCATACAGATTCCACACACTGGTTCTATTCGAAGAAGTAGATCATCCGGAGAGCCAGCTAACGCTGAGGAGAGATCTCTTCAGAGATTTCAAAAGAACTGTTAGCAGTGCATCATTTGAAAATGAGCCAAAACTACCTTCTGGTAACACTTAGAGACCTTCTTTACTACTGGGACCTTAGTATCTTCAGGCTTGTAACTCTCTTCCTTTTCATCCTGTATCCTCAGGGCTAGAGTTCTAGCAATAGCCCTAATAGTAACATTAAAACTATTTAACTGCCAATCAGAATACCTGTCTCCTTATATGCTTTTTAATAGGTAGCATGAAAAACAACTAGCTCACTGCATACTTAAGGTACAAGCTACAGAGAAAGGTGTAAGAAATATCCAAGATGTACTGCAGAAAAAATTATCTGTCAAGAAACTATTTCTACCTGACTCATGTAGATTCTGTACAAAGATGAGTAACCAGGGATCTAAATTGAGCTCATTCACCTTAGCCCAATGATGAGTAAAGATCAGTAAAAGCTATAGTCTTATACTTTATGAATGTAAGAGGTGAAAAAAAAAAACTGCTTAAAATTTACACATGTAGAAAATTGGCTTGAGAAGCTTAGACTTACACTTTAAGAAGGCAGCTGCCACACATTTTAGATGGAGTGGAGTCTAATGAGCTAATTTGGGAGGAGGCAGAAGATTGGTGGCAGTGGACTGAATAGCGCCCCCACTGGGTTAGGTTTGAATTAGGTCATTGTATGTCATCTGCCAACCTCGTATTTATTCAGCATTCATTCACTGCCTGCTATATCTCAGCATTAACTGGATATGTAGGACACAGACATGTATAGAATAAATCTATATCTGGCATTACACATGCCGTTTAAAAGATCTTAATAGCTACCAATGAAATACTGTATTTCCGTATCTTCTATTGCAGCCTCTACAGTTTTAATTATCTCTTCCGTGGTGATATCTTGTTTACAGTTAACATCTAGTTTTTCTCTTTATTAGTCCTGTGACTTTTCATTTATCTCACTTCCACTTATTTTTCTGAAAGTCATCGATGGACTCCATCCCCCTTGTTTGATATAGTTTCTTTGTAAGATTATAGTCTACTTGAGCTCTCCTTTGTTCATTGTCATTTATTTTATGATTAGTTTTCCTTAACTTCAAGTTCAGCTGTTTTTCACCTAACACTTTTCAATCTATCAGTTAACTCTAAAAACACATAATTTTTTTCTTGACTAGACATCTTCAGTCCCTTTATTGTTATGTGAACTCCTGGCTGGAACCTGTTTGCCTGTGTTTGAGCCCTGATCCTCCGCCAAGGGTAGGACAGTGGGGATAGGGTTGGAGCCGGAAGTGGACATGTTGTCTGAAACAGGAAGAGAAACACATCAATTTTTCCAATCAGTTACTACTAGGTACTTTTCATTCGCATTTTTAAATAAATGGGTATGGTTTTCACATCATTGGATGCCTGCTTACTAATGGGCTGAAGTAATTATATAAAAACCATGGCACAGATCTTGGAAAACATACTTAAGTATTTTTAAAAGCTCATTGTTTCAGGGTATAGCCAAAAAGGAGGAGATATTTAAAATTGTAACTCTCCCCAGGGGAGGGTAACACTTTCCTCCCCTCTTAGGGAAAACTGTTCTCCTTGTGTTTGTTTTCTTGGTTCTCCCATCTCCTTCCCACTTCTTCTTTTCCCACATGCTGTCTCTGGCTCAAAGCCTTTTCTTTTCACTAGAGAGGTCTCTGTCACCCTGCTTTCTCTCTGACAATCTCTGCTTCTTTCATTCTTGCTGCAAGAAGCATGAACAAAGCAAAAAGCTAGGGCCTAGTCTCATGAGAAATAGCTAGAAATAGCTCAATCTTCTTTTCTTTTAGAGTTTTTCTTCTCCTGAACTTTTTGGGAGTTCTCATGTCTTTGTCGTTCAGGTTTAAAGTGCAAATT
Source organism: Mesoplodon densirostris (assembly GCF_025265405.1). Taxonomy (NCBI): domain Eukaryota; kingdom Metazoa; phylum Chordata; class Mammalia; order Artiodactyla; family Ziphiidae; genus Mesoplodon; species Mesoplodon densirostris. Next base: position 12,108,271 of record NC_082677.1, on the reverse strand, counting down.
AAAAGGTGCTGAGATCAAGGGATTTGGGATTGAGGAAGGAGCAGAACCCCCTGCCTTATGTCTTTAGCCCAAAGGAAACAAGCAAAAGTTCTGCCTTGGTGTTTGAGATACAGGTTGTTGGTGTATCTGTCAGCTTCAAGGCTTTGTGGGGGAAAAGTGGTGCCTGGACTAAGGCAAAAAGAACAAGGATACTGGGTCTTCTAGCCAAATACCATCGTAATGGCACCAAAACCCAAAATTAGTCCCTAACAGTAGTATACTGTGGTAAGTAATATATAGAGATGCCTACAAGTTGTAGTGACAGCATAGAGTAATACAGAACTGTTGTTGAGTGATATATGACCTAAGTATTGAAAGACAAATTTACTTAGAAAAGGTATATATTACAGGCAGAACACTACAAGTACAAAGTTGGCTTGAAAATTTATGGCATGTTTGGGATTTGAATATTGAACTCCTTGGGGTTTTTTTCCTGTTGATCAGTTATTTGTTAAAGGGCTTAAAGGTACAATCAGTCCTAATTTTGTGCAATTCAAAATTTTCCTTTAAAAAGGTGCTTCCTGGGTGAGTTGGGGTTTGGTTAAAGGTGCTGAGTTTACTGGCAAAGCCATCCAGAAGGGCGCTTCTAAACTGCGAGAACGGATTCAACCAGAAGAAAAACCAGTAGAAGTTAGTCCAGCTGTGACCAAGGGACTTCATATAGCAAAGCAGGCTACCGGAGGAGCAGCGAAAGTCAGTCAGTTCCTGGGTAAAGTAACTTTAGATTCCTTTACTTTTTTTCAGTTAAATAAAAATAATCTTAGTCCAGGTTAATCTAAATCTCATTTAAGTGTTTTAAATTTAAGAGTAAAGAATTAGGACAAAGCAGTTTTGCCTTTCTACTCATGGTAGAATCAGTAATCCAGCAACATCAACCTGAGAGCCTTAGAAATATTTCAGGCACTTGACACACCTACTGATTCAATATCTCCATTTTTATAAGATCTCTAGGTGATTCTTATTTGCATATTAAAATCTGGGAAACACTGGTTAGGGGTTGTTTTGTTGTGTTGGAGAGGGGAGTGTCTGTGCGTTTGAAAAGGAATGTATTTGCTATCCTTGAATATGACACATTCTTTTAAGGACAGCTCACTGCATAAGCAGTTGAGAGTCAAGAGTGAGGGATGTATTGTCTTGAATAAAGCTGACTTAGTGATTCTGGTGTCAGCCTTCCCTAGTAATATGCCTCTAAACCCCTCTCCTTTGAGGATCACAGCTCTAAAGTTTGGTATTTTAAGATGGTCAGATAGCTCCTTAGAGGATTGTCATAAAATTTAGTAAGACTATCTTTTTGGTATTTGATATTCTTTGGAGTCAGATTTTTGGTTTGTTTACTTTTACATAGACTTAAATACTTTATTACTATTTCAGTGAGTATTTGCTGATTGGGAGAAAAAGTATGAATACGCTTAGCTGGAAAATATGATAGTTGGACCTACCAGTCTTGCATTGCAGATAGAAAAGGTGGATGGTTCTCTTCTAAGCAAATTGCCAAAAAGAACATTATATTTAAGAGTCAGTAATCTCTACAAACACATCCTTAAACTAAGCAATGGCCTTTGTTTAAAAAGTAACCAGCCCTGTTTTCATTCTTTTTTAAATAGGAATGGTAACATTATACAGTAAAACAACTTTAGATGCTCATGGAAGAATTTTGCTAAGTGAGAGTGGTAAAATTAAGGGGAAAATACATTTTTTGCTAAGTTTTTTTGTTTTTGTTTTTTTATGGTTATATTAGTTGACGGAGTTTGTACTGTAGCAAATTGTGTTGGAAAGGAATTAGCTCCACATGTCAAGAAGCATGGAAGCAAACTTGTTCCAGAATCTCTTAAAAAAGACAAAAATGGGAAGTCTCCCCTGGATGGTGCTATGGTTGTAGCAGCAAGCAGTGTTCAAGGTAACATAAAGGTCCAAAACTTTAGGAAGATCTTTTTGCTGAGGGCTGGTTTTACTTACTTTTAAATGTATTTGCAGGATTTTCAACTGTCTGGCAAGGATTGGAATGTGCAGCTAAATGCATTGTTAATAATGTTTCAGTAGAAACTGTACAAACTGTCAGATACAAGTAAGTTGAATTTTATCATTTTAATGATGAAATCTCTTGTAGCATTTGTAAAACTCTAGGACAGTTAAAATGATTGTGTAGTTGTTTTTATTAAGTATCTGATAAAAGTTTTTTTCACTTGCTGTTTTTAAGTAGGGAGAAGAATAAAGTTTTAGCAAATTAATAGTATTACTGTGACTTTGCCTTATATTACTGTTATAAGTACTTGTTCATCATTAATGGAAAGAATAGGTTTAAGGTTTTTTTTTAATGCCTGGAATTTCTGTATGCCTTATTAACTGCATGTTCTTGATGGGTGATGTTTGCCTTTAATTTGACGGGGAAAACTTGAATTATAATTAAACTATTGTGCTTTGTTAATACTAGCCCCTTCTATATACAAAGAATGTTAAATTTTCACACCTTATGAATCTACCACTGTGCATCTGTATTGGAATAGACAGATGGTATGAGAAGACATACCATTAAGAAATAGACAAACATAGAAATGAATGATTTATTCAAGTTTATCTGATAAGTGGTATTAAAGATAAGACTTGAGAACAGGATTTTCTGATTTTAGCTCTTTATTCTGTCTTTATAAGTACTAGAGGGCTAAACTTAAATTTAGTATGAAGGACCTGAGTTGCTTTCTTAGCTTTGAATTAGTTTAGATCTTAATATTTAATTTTATTTAGAAAAAAAAATATAATGGTGTTCTCAACTCTTGGTTATTTGTATTAATTATTTACTCACTGACAGCATTTGAGTTCATACTTATATATAAGACATTCTGTTCAGTGCTTTCCATGTGTATTATTTAATCTTTAACACTATTATCTCCATTTTACAGATGAAGAAACCAAAAGCATAGAGCCTTAAATACTTGTTAAGAATTGTACCCCTAGTAAGTGGTAGAGCTGGGATGTAAGCCAGGTCCCTCTGTCATGCAGTGTCAGAGAACAGTGCTGGGCCAACACTGCCCTTAATGGGATATCTGTGCAAGTTTAGTATCTAGAGTTATTTTCTAACACTACCTAGCATGTGTTTAGACTCCCTCCCACCACAATAAATTACCTTTGGTTTAGGAAATACTAACTTAATTTCCAGCCTGAGTTGATTTTATCTGCTCAGTCTGGGGCATGCATACCTTAGAATCAAAGCAACACAGCCATATCATCTTGGAGTGCCGATTTTACCAAAGGATTTGGAAAAGAAAATGCAGAGTAGATCTGAAATTTTGGTGGAGATGTAAAACTCAAGTCTCCCAGCTCACTTCCTGCTACTTGTGGCATTGACCTCTAACACTCTTTTTGTTATGCCTTTCAGGTTACATTGATGGATGAGTCCTAATTAGGAAAATAGTTTCTTCTTTTGTTGCAAGAGTTAGGAGAAAGTCAGAAGTGTCTTTTAGACCAAAAGTGGGTTATTTGCAGATTATCATATGTTAGCCCAGATAAATAGGCAGTCATATGATTAAGTAGGAAGTGCTTTATTGGGTTTGTCCATTTCCTACTTGAATGAAAAGAAAAAATGCTTACCTAAGTACAGTTAAGTGGAGCCCTGTTAAAAGGTTTGAGATTCACATAACGAGGAAGTACAGGTTTTGGTGTAGATTTTGTATTTCTTGTCCTTAGTGAGGGGAACTTAATATGATAAATAGGGTATTTTAACAGTGGTTCTGAGCTAATTGATTTCTGTTATGGTGTACATTGCTAGTTTTATCCTTTCCTCCAAAGATTCATGGAGTGAAAAAAAGCAGGTGAGAATTTAGTTAAGTAGGTTTGTATTTCCAGTTATAAGGGTACTTTAGTCTTATCAGTAACTTAATTAGAAAACTTGGAAAGATGGGAGGGACAGTGGGGAATAACAGGTTTTGTCCAAGTAATACTGTTTTCTCACTTATGAATAATCTGGCTCAGAAGTAGAAATTGCTTTTTTAGGGGAAGAAACTGCAAGTATTAAACCAGTAATAATCAGTGATATTTATTACTCAAGAATTGGAAAAGCTAGTTGTTCTTTCATTTAATTTAGTTCTCAATAATTTACATAAATTTATATTTATTTACATTTATGAATTTACATTTATTTACACTGTGAAAATTACTTGATAGAGTGAGCATTTGTGTTTTTCTGCTCTCATCCAACTGATGGTTGTATAGTAAAGAAAACATTATTTTTGGAAAATGTGTATTCTTATTGTCTGTGAGAAATTATTCCCCCAAGTAGTCATGTAACATTTTATGGAAAAACTCAAACGAACTTTTTGGCCAACCCAATATTATATAAACTTCTTTATCTGGTTTCTGGTAGTATAAGCCAATACAGAGGATTATTTTTTTAATCTAGGCTATTTAAAGGCAGTTTGTATTAGAGAAGTATATTCTCCATGCCTTTTATGGTTTTGATTATGATTCAGGACTGTGTTCATTGATTATGAATGATTTACCTAAAGATCTATATAATTAATTACTCTCCTAAATTTTTAAGGTAAATGTATAAGAAATATTTATTAAGACTTTATTTTTTTTGTTACATTAATACTTTTGTCCTATTTTAGATTTAGGAACATGAAGACCTACAGGAACAATGAAAAGCAATTAAGTAACTTTAAACCTGCTATATTTAATTGCAGTATAGTATCTATTAAATAATTCATCACTCTTCTACATAGCTTCTAAAGTTCACCTTTAAGCTCCTTTTTTTCCACTTTAAATTGTTTAGAGGAAAATAATATAATGTCAGTAAGTTAGGTGCATTTTTCTTTTCCCCTCAGTAATATTTTATCTTAGAACACATTTGTGAAGAATAAGCTTAGTAAAAATATTTTCCTATAAGAATTTACTCTTATAAGGTATAGTATTTTATTGGTTTATTTAATGAATTTTAATTAAAATTCCCCTTAAATTTGCACTGGGTGAAGGGGCAAATTCAAATCCATTTGAGGGTATCTCCTTTGGCAGATGTCACGTTACCCAAAATGAATTCTATATAACATCTACTCAGGAGTTATATAGGATCAGTCTTCTCTTTTCAATATGGTAACTATACAAATATTTGAACACAATCATTATATCTTCGCTTATTTTTTCTTCTCTACTAAATACTCCCAGTTTAACAATTCCATATATAGTTTGAATTCCAGATCCTTCCTTCATCAGTGTTGTTCTCAAAATATGGAACCCAGAATTGAATCTAATATTCCAAAGGTCTTGTGACCAGATTAAATACAGTAGGGTTGCCTCTCTTGTTTTGGTCATATTTAGCATATGATAAATGTGGCACGAAGACAAAGAGTATATCTTTATAGTAGCTGTTACTTTATTGGCCCATATCAAACTTGGGTTTTTTTTTTTCTTTTTTTTTTTTACTTTTATTTATTTTTATACAGCAGGTTCTTATTAGTTATCCATTTTATACATATTAGTATATACATGTCAATCCCAATCGCCTAATTCATCACACCACCACCCCCACCCCCCGTGGCTTGCCCCCCTTGGTGTCCATATGTTTGTTCTCTACATCTGTATCTCAATTTCTGTCCTGCAAACCGGTTCACCTGTACCATTTTTCTAGGTTCCACATATACGCGTTAATATATGATATTTGTTTTCCTCTTTCTGGCTTACTTCACTCTGTATGACAGTTTCTAGATCCATCCATGTCTCAAAGAATGTCCCTATTTCGTTCCTTTTTGTGGCTGAGTAATATTCCATTGTATATATGTACCACATCTTCTTTATCCATTCATCTGTCTATGGGCATTTAGGTTGCTTCCATGACCTGGCTATTGTAAATAGTGCTGCAATGAACATTGGGGTGCATGTGTCTTTTTGAATTATGGTTTTCTCTGGGTATATTCCCAGTAGTGGGATTATCTGGGTCATATGGTAATTCTATTTTTAGTTTTCTAAGGAACCTCCAGACTGTTCTCCATAGTGGCTGTATCAATTTACATTCCCACCAACAGTGCAAGAGGGTTCCCTTTTCTCCACACCCTCTCCAGCATTTGTTGTTTGTAGATTTTCTGATGATGCCCATTCTGACTTGTGTGAGGTGATACCTCATTGTAGTTTTGATTTTCATTTCTCTAATAATTAGTGATGTTGAGCAGCTTTTCATGTGCTTCTTGGCCATCTGTATGTCTTCTTTGCAGAAATGTCTATTTAGGTCTTCTGCCCATTTTTGGATTGGGTTGTTTGTTTTTTTTTTACTGTTGAGCTGCATGAGCTGTTTATATATTTTGGAGATTAATCCTTTGTCCATTGATTCGTTTGCAAATATTTTCTCCCATTCTGAGGGTTGTCTTTTCGTGTTGTTTATGGTTTCCTTTGCTGTGAAAAGGCTTTGAAGTTTCATTAGGTCCCATTTGTTTATTTTTGTTTTTTTTTTTCTTTTTGCGGTATGCGGGCCTCTCACTGTTGTGGCCTCCCCCGTTGCGGAGCACAGGCTCCGGATGCGCAGGCCCAGCGGCCATGGCTCACGGGCCCAGCCGCTCCGCGGCATATGGGATCCTCCCAGACCGGGGCACGAACCCGTATCCCCTGCATCGGCAGGCGGACTCTCAACCACTGCGCCACCAGGGAGGCCCTATTTTTGTTTTTATTCCATTACTCTAGGAGGTGGATCAAAAAAGATCTTGCTGTGATTTGTGTCAAAGAGTGTTCTTCCTATGTTGTCCTCTAAGAGTTTTATAGTGTCTGGTCTTATATTTAGTCCTTTAATCCATTTTGAGTTTATTTTTGTGTATGGTGTTAGGGAGTGTTCTAATTTCATACTTTTACATGTAGCTATCCAGTTTTCCCAGCACCACTTAGTGAAGAGACTGTCTTTTCTCCATTTTATATCCTTGCCTCCTTTGTCATAGATTAGTTGACCATAGGTGCATGGGTTTATCTCTGGGCTTTCTATCCTATTCCATTGATCTGTATTTCTGTTTTTGTGCCAGTACCCTATTGTCTTGATTTCTGTAGCTTTGTAGTATAGTCTGAAGTCAGGTAGTCTGATTCCTCCAGCTCCGTTTTTTTCCCTCAAAACTGCTTTGTGTATTCGGGGTCTTTTGTGTCTCCATGCAAATTTAAAGATTTTTTGTTCTAGTTTTGTGAAAAATGCCAGTGGTAGTTTGATAGGGATTGCATTGAATCTGTAGATTGCTTTGGGTAGTACAGTCATTTTCACAATATTGATTCTTCGAATCCAAGAACATGGTATGTCTCTCCCTCTGTTTTTATCATCTTTAATTTCATTCATCAGTGTCTTACAGTTTTCTGCATACAGGTCTTTTGTCTCCTTAGGTAGGTTTATTCCTAGGTATTTTATTCTTTTTGTTGCAGTGGTAAATGGGAGTGTTTCCTTAATTTCTCTTTCAGATTTTTCATCATTAGTGTATAGGAATGCAAGAGATTTCTGTGCATTAATTTTGTATCCTGCAACTTTACCAGATTCATTGATTAGCTCTAGTAGTTTTCTGGTGGCATCTTTAGGATTCTCTATGTATAGTATCATGTCATTTGCAAACAGTGACAGTTTTACTTCTTCTTTTCCAATCTGTATTCCTTTTATTTCTTTTTCTTCTCTGATTGCTGTGGCTAGGACTTCCAAAACTATGTTGAATAATAGTGGTGAGAGTAGGCATCCTTGTCTTGTTCCTGATCTTAGAAGAAATGCTTTCAGTTTTTCACCATTGAGAATGATGTTTGCTGTGGGTTTGTCGTATATGGCCCTTGCTATGGTGAGGTAGGTTCCCTCTATGCCCACTTTCTGCAGAGTTTTTATCATAAATCGGTGTTGAATTTTGTCAGAAGTTTTTTCTGCATTTATTGAGAAGATGATATGGTTTTTATTCTTCAATTTGTTAATATGGTGTATCACATTGATTGATGTGCATATATTGAAGAATCCTTGCATTCCTGGGATACATCCCACTTGATCATGGTGTATGATCCTTTTAATGTGTTGTTGGATTCTGATGGCTAGTATTTTGTTGAGGATTTTTGCATCTATATTCATCAGTGATATTGGTCTGTAATTTTCTTTTTTTGTAGTATCTTTGTCTGGTTTTTGTATCAGGGTGATGGTGGCCTCAGAATGAGTTTGGGAGTGTTCCTTCCTCTGCAATTTTTTGGAAGAGTTTGAGAAGGATAGGTGTTAGCTCTTCTCTAAATGTTTGATAGAATTCACCTGTGAAGCCATCTGGTCCTGGACTTTTGTTTGTTGGAAGATTTTTAATCACAGTTTCCATTTCATTACTTGTGATTGGTCTGTTCATATTTTCTATTTCTTCCTGGTTCAGTTTTAGAAGGTTACACCTTTCTAGGAATTTGTCCATTCTTTCAGGTTGTCCATTTTATTGGCATAGAGTTGCTTGTAGTAGTCTCTTAGGATGCTTTGTATTTCTGTGGTGTCTGTTGTATCTTCTCCTTTTTCATTTCTAATTTTATTCATTTGAGTCCTCTCTTGATGAGTCTGGCTAATGGTTTGTCAGTTTTGTTTATCTTCTCAAAGAACCAGCTTTTAGTTTATTTGATCTTTGCTATTGTTTTCTTTGTTTCTATTTCATTTATTTCTGCTCTGATCTTTATGATTTCTTTCCTTCTGCTATCATTGGGTTTTGTTTGTTATTCTTCCTCTAGTTCCTTTAGGTTGTTTATTTGAGATTTTTCTTGTTTCTTGAGGTCGGCTTGTATAGCTATAAACTTCTCTCTTAGAAGTGCTTTTGCTGCATCCTGTAGGTTTTGGGTCATCGTGTTTTCATTGTCATTTGTCTCTAGGTATTTTTTGACTTCCTCTTTGATTTCTTAAATGATCTCTTGGTTATTTAGTAATGTATTGTTTAGCCTCCATGTGTTTGTGTTTTTTATGGTTTTTTCCCTGTAATTCATTTCTAATCTCATAGCGTTGTGGTCAGAAACGATGCTTGATATAATTTCAATTTTCTTAAATTTACTGAGACTTGATTTGTGACCCGAGATGTGATCTATCCTGGAGAATATTCACTGTGCGCACTTGAGAAGAAAGTGTAATCTGCTGTTTTTGTATGGAATGTCCTGTAAATACCAGTTAAATCTATCTGGTCTATTGTGTCATTTAAAGCTTCTGTTTCCTTATTTATTTTCATTTTGGATTATCTGTCCATTGGTGTAAGTGAGGTGTTAAAGTCCCCCGCTATTATTGTGTCACTGTCGATTTCCTCTTTTATAGCTGTTAACAGTTGCCTTATGTATTGAGGTGCTCTATGTTGGGTGCATATATATTTATAATTGTTATATCTTCTTGGATTGATCCCTTGATCATTATGTAGTGTCCCTCCTTGTCTTTTGTAACATTCTTTATTTTAAAGTCTATTTCATCTGATATGAGTATTGCTGCTCCAGCTGTCTTTTGATTTCCATTTGCATGGAGTATCTTTTTCCATCTCCTCACTTTCAGTCTGTATGTGTCCCTATGTCTGAAGTGGGTCTCTTGTAGACAGCATATATATGGGTCTTGTTTTTGTATTCATTCAGCAAGCCTGTGTCTTTTGGTTGGAGCGTTTAATCCATTCATGTTTAAGGTAATTATCGATATGTATGTTCCTATGACCAGTTTCTTAATTGTTTGGGGTTTGTTTTTGTAGGTCCTTTTCTTCTCTTGTGTTTCCCACTTAGAGAAGTTCCTTTAGCATTTGTTGTAGAGCTGGTTTGGTGGTGCTGAATTCTCTTAGCTTTTCTTTTCTGTAAAGCTTTTGATTTCTCCATCAAATCTGAATGAGATCCTTGCCGAGTAGAGTAATCTTGGTTGTAGGTTCTTCCCTTTCATCACTTTAAGTATATCATGCCACTCCCTTCTGGCTTGTACAGCTTGTACAGTTTCTGCTGAGAAATCAGCTGTTAACCTTATGGGAGTTCCCTTGTATATTATTTGTCATTTTTCTCTTGCTGCTTTCAATAATTTTTTTTTTTAATTTTTGCCAATTCGATTACTATGTGTCTCGGCGTGTTTCTCCTTAGGTTTATCCTGTATGGGACTCTCTGTGCTTCCTGGACTTCCCTTTCCCATGTTAGGGAAGTTTTTGACCATAATCTCTTCAAATATTTTCTCGGGTCCTTTCTCTCTTCTCCTTCTGGGACCCCTATAATGCGAATGTTGTTGTGTTTAATGTTGTCCCAGAGGTCTCTTAGGCTGTCTTCATTTCTTTTCATTCTTTTTTCTTTATTCTGTTTCACAGCAGTGAATTCCACCATTCTGTCTTCCAGGTCACTTATCCGTTCTTCTACTTCAGTTATTCTGCTATTGATTCCTTCTAGTCTAGTTTTCGTTTCAGTTATTGTATTGTTCATCTCTGTTTGTTTGTTCTTTAATTCTTCTAGGTCTTTGTTAAACATTTCTTGCATCTTCTCGATCTTTGCCTCCATTCTTTTTCCGAGGTCCTGGATCATCTTCACTATCATTATTCTGAATTATTTTTCTGGAAGGTTGCCTATCTCCACTTCATTTAGTTGTTTTTCTGGGGTTTTATCATGTTCCTTCATCTGGTACATAGCCCTCTGCCGTTTCATCTTGTGTATCTTTCTGTGAATGTGTTTTTTGTTCCACAGGCTGTAGGATTGTAGTTCTTCTTGCTTCTGCTGTCTTCCCTCTGGTGGATGAGGCTATCTTAGAGGCTTGTGCAAGTTTCCTGATGGGAGGGACTGGTGGTGGGTAGAGCTGACAGTTTCTCTGGTGGGCAGAGCTCAGTAAAACTTTAATCCGATTGACTGCTGATGGGTGGGGCTGGGTTCCCTCCCTGTTGGTTGTTTGGCCTGAGGCAACCCAGCACTGGAACCTACCTGGGCTCTTTGGTGAGGCAAATGGCAGACTCTGGGAGGGCTCATGCCAAGGAATACTTCCCAGAACTTCTGCTGCCAGTATCCTTGTCCCCACGGTGAAACAGAGCCAGCCCCCACCTCTGCAGGAGACCCTCCAACACTAGCAGGTAGGTCTGGTTCAGTCTCCCCTGGGGTCACTGTTCCTTCCCCTGGGTCCCGATGTGCACAGTACTTTGTGTGTGCCCTCCAAGAGTGGAGTCTCTGTTTCCCCCAGTCCAGTGGAAGCCCTGCAATCAAATCCCACTAGCCTTTGAAGTCTGATTCTCTAGGAATTCCTCCTCCCTTTGCTGGACTCCCAGGTTGGGAAGCCTGATGTGAGGCTCAGAACCTTCACTCCAGTGGGTGGACTTCTGTGGTATAATTGTTCTCCAGTCTGTGAGTCACCCACCCAGCAGTTATGGGATTTGATTTTACTGTGATTGCGCTTCTCCTACCATCTCACTGTGGCTTCTCCTTTGTCTTTGGATGTGGGGTATCTTTTTTGGTAAGTTCCAGTGTCTTCCTGTCGCTGATTGTCCAGCAGCTAGTTGTGATTCTGGTGTTCTCACAGGAGGGAGTGAGAGCATGTCCTTCTATTCCACCATCTTGGTTCAGGACCTCTGTCCAAACTTGGATTTCTTTTAAATGAACCTTTTATTTAAAATCTGGACCTTTGTCTTATTTTTGGACAATTGATATTTGTACCTAAATAAAAAGTTTACATTTATTCTTAATTGCACTTTGTTGATTTTGACCCATCATTAAATCTATAATTTTGGCTTCAGATTTTTTTTTTTTTGCGGTACGTGGGCCTCCCACTGCTGTGGCCTCTCCCGTTGCGGAGCACAGGCTCCGGATGCGCAGGCTCAGCGGCCATGGCTCACGGGCCCAGCCGCTCCGTGGCATGTGGGATCCTCCCGGACTGGGGCGCGAACCCGTGTCCCCTGCATCGGCAGGCGGACTCTCAACCACTGCGCCACCAGGGAAGCCCTTGGCTTCAGATTTTGATGTGTGTCATATTAGCCTTCCATTTTGTGTTACCTGTAGATTTGAAAGACATGTCTTCTTTACATCTTAGATATTTTCCACAATTTTTTGTGGATAAAATCTGTTCACATGCTTACTGTAGCCTTTCCTCCTGACTGATCTTTCTCCAAGACCTAATGCTTAGTGAGACTGGTGGGTCAGCTGTCTACAAATCTCCTAACAGTATTGTCATTTCTCATCTTTCAGTTTTGTCTTATTAGATACTTCTTAACGTGGTTGTCTTCCACCCCCATTCATTAAATATTGCTTCTCTCTAAGGTTTTACTCTGTCCTCCCTTTTCTGCTCTTTGTGGATTTCATCTATATCTGTGGCTACAATTACCACCTGTATTTCAGCAACTCTCAAATCTATGTTTCCTCTTAACTTTTAATCTTCAGGCTCATACATCCCAACTACATACCACTACAGCCATTCAGTCCCTGAGTCTTGTTGTTTTATATATTCATCCCTTTCGATTCAGCCTCATTAGCACTACCTTAGAATAGATTTTCATCGTTTTTCATCCAGTTCACAGCTTGTTTCCTAACTTGGTCCTCAGTCTTAAACCTTTACAGTTCACAGTGCAACCTGTATTAGATCTTTCTAAAACATAAATTTGGTCATGCCATTCCCATTGATTTCAAGATAAAGTTTAAACTCCTTAGCTTCACCTACAAGGTCCTTCATAACCCATCTGCCTTTGATGGATAGACTAATAAGAAGCTATGTCTATTTTAAATATTTAAGGTTAATATTTCTAAGAATAGTTTTGAAGGTTGCATGTAAATTGAATTTTAGGCAGATTTATTAGAAAGTTGTGATTGAAATTTTGCTATAATTAGTGAAATCTGGAATCACTGCCAGTATGCTGTTTTGCTATACATTACTGAATGTACTGGAGAAATTTCAGAAAAGTCTCATTCAAATTGAAAATTGAATTCCATTGACTTATTTAGAGCATTCTTTATACTCATTTTTATTCTTAAATTGGTAGTGTTACTCAGTATATAAAATTTAATTTAATAAGCTGTAATTATAGTTAACTTTTGAAAAAATAAGAATAAAAAATAAGCTTTATTTTTTTAAATTTTTGCTAGAGATAGGCTTTCTAGGAGTCTTTAACTGTGTAGTTTGAATAAAGAAAGGAACTGAACAGTTATTTATCAAGCAGGAGAAGAGAGTAGGTACCTGCCAGGAATCCTGGTTTTAGGGCATATTGGGAAGCAGAGGTAATAAGTGAGGATATAGTTAAAAAATAAACACAACTGCTGAGAAACATAAGGTTTGACAGATTGTAGGCTCTGCTGTGCCCTGGCTCTGATTAACATTAGGCAAAGGACAGAATGAGATATCATTCAGAAGCATAATAAGATGATTTCATATTTCTACACTGAAGTTGAAAAAAAGGACAAGCATGAATAAGCCAATAGAATCACAAGCCACTGTTTTAGGCCAGGCTAATAGTAATAGAGTACTTGTTAATTCAGAGGACAGATCCAGTGTTAGAAAAGATGTCCAGATATTGGGTCTCAGTGCATCTAGGAAACTTCAGTGTGTCCTGGAGAAAATTGTAAAATTTTGCCTCTTTGTTCTTGTATGTTGCTTAATCAATCCTCTACTTGGGGAAATGTATGGACAAGAAAAGCTTTAAAAGCCTGGTACTTGGGCTTCCCTGGTGGCGCAGTAGTTGAGAGTCCGCCTGCCGATGCAGGGGAGACAGGTTTGTGCCCCGGTCCAGGAGGATCCCACATGCCGCGGAGCGGCTGGGCCTGTGAGCCATGGCCACTGAGCCTGCACATCCGGAGCCTGTGCTCCGCAATGGGAGAGGCCACAACAGTGAGAGGCCCGCATACTGCAAAAATTAATAAATAAATAAATAAATAAAAAGCCTGGTACCTAAAAAAAGGTAAAGAGTAAAACAAGAAATAGGATAAGTTTTAGTGTCCTTGTATAAGACCTCAAGTTGTATTATTTTCTTATGGAAATGGTATTAAACACCATCAATGGTATTGATTATGGTCAGGAATAGCTACTTTTGTGTAATGCTTTGTAATTTCCCAAGCCCTTTGCTATACATATGAACTCAAGAAACTCTTAGATGGATAGGGCAGGACTTCCTCATTTAATTCATTCAACAAATATTAGATGTCAGGCACTGTTCTAAGTACTTAATATACATTAATGAACAAAGTAAAGAGATCTTTCTCTAATGGGGTTTATAATCTACAGTAAGGCAAACAAAAATATTCTAGTGAGACGAACAGTAAGCAAAACAAAAACAATGGGTGTAAAAAAATTCTATAGTATGTAGCAGACTAAGTTATAGAAGAAAGAGAAGTTTAAGGGGGAGATTGATTGGCAGTGGTGTAGGGCATGTGAGATAAGGCAATTAAAATAGGTTAAATGCTGAGAGGATAATAGCTGACTTGAAGAAGGTGAAGCAGTTAGCCACATGCATATCTGGGGTGAGAGTAGTCTAGGCAGATACCAGCCAGTACGAAGTTCATAGGGCGGCGCATGTGTGCTTGGTGGATTCAAAGAACAGCGAGAAGGCCAGTGAGTCTGCAGTGGGGTGGAGTGGAGTGAGGAAGAGTGTTGTAGAATCGCTGCTTAGAGACAAACTCAGATTCCAGTAGTTTGAAAGACTTAACCAAAGTCTAGTTAAGGTAGAACTCAAAACCATTTATAGTGACCTACAGTTGTTTCAGTTAGAATTCTCTTATATTTCCAGAAGAAGATAAAAAAGGAAATATTGACTGATTAACAACCTTTATTATAATTTACATTTTATTCTTCAGCATAAACAGTCTTTATTACATTAATCTCAGGCTCACTTTATTTTCACAGTGTTTTTGCTAAAGGAGAAAATAACAGCCTTGGCACAGTGTGATTTTATTCTTTACTGTGTTTTAAGTTATTAATTAAATTGAAACCTAACTTTTGATTTTGCTTTTGGATAACATGCTAATCATGTCACCTATTTAATACTAATTCAGAAGATCTTAATTTATATTTGTGATTTCATTGTATTTCTCTAATCTTTCTTTTACAGATATGGGCATACCGCAGGAGAAGCTACACACAATGCAGTAGATTCTGCCATCAACGTTGGTGTAACTGCCTATAATATCGACAACGTTGGCATCAGAGCAATGGTGAAGAAAACTGCAAAACAAACGGGACACACGCTGCTTGAGGACTATGAAATTGTTGATGATTCTAAGGGGGAAAATCAAGGAGGAGGAGCAAGTGTAGACATGAAAGGGGAGAAAGATGAACAGGGAGAGGCACTAGAGAAGGACAGGGCAAAGAAGAAAGATAAATGATAGAAGTGCTGGGAATTGCCTATACCAAAGCCTTACAGATGGATGCAATTTTGTTAAATGGCAAATGCGGAGTTCCCCACAGATTAACCAGGATTTTTTCAATGTATTCATTCCTGCAGAGTGACTGTTCCATAAGCTTTATGGCATGTATTCTACTTCTAAGGAAAAGAATCAGTATTCTTGCATCTGGCCTTTAGAAATACAGTTACATTCTCTGTGAGTTGATTTTTTTCTAAATGTGGCTAAAATATTTTTGCAGTTAAAATAAAACTAATAATAGACGTGCTATAAATCTCATTAAACCTAACGTTAAACTATTTTTGTATTTGCTGTCTTTCAGAAAGCAAAGTAGGAAATTATATATTTATGTAAAATTTGGCATTTAGTAACCTTAGTTACGTTTGTACTGGGAAGGAATGCTTTAAACATTGTTTCCTCTTTTTGCACTAATTGTGGATTTTTTTTTTAGGTGCTTGTGAGAATTTTCAGTGTGTAAGCTAAACAAAAACTGTAACCCTAAATGAAAAGAATTCTTGTATAACATTTAAAAGATTTTTTCAAAACAAGGAGTAGACTAATCATGAAAAATAAAATGAGGTTCTATAAAATCATTTGGTAGCTTATCTCTTTGTTAGGAAATGGAATGGTCTTTTTGATTTTAAATGAATACAAATAGATTTTTTTTTTTTTTTTTTTTTGCATTACGCAGGCCTCTCACTGCTGTGGCCTCTCCCATTGTGGAGCACAGGCTCCGGACGCGCAGGCTCAGCGGCCATGGCTCACGGGCCCAGCCGCTCCGCAGCACGTGGGATCCTCCTGGACCCGGGCACGAACCCGTGTCCCCTGCATCGGCAGGCGAACTCCCAACCACTGCGCCACCAGGGAAGCCCACAAATAGATTTTTAAGTCTTCTAGATTTAGACTGTTATTGATTTGTTAGGAGCCTAGGAAATTTGGGGGTATGGTTGGTATTGTATCAAAATTCGAAGTGATTATTATCAGCTTAATTGGACAGAAATGTAATCACTTTTACCATGTCTACTTCTGTAAGTTTTGCCAAAAGGCTGAAATTTAGTAAAAACTAAAATATAAACAGTTGAGTTTATGTATGATAAATAATTTTTATTTTGGGATTCAGTCATTGGAATTTTATCTATTAAAAAGCCAATAAATTATTAGAAAGGTTTTACTCATAATTAATGTAAAGAATGTGAAGAGTTTAGGTTTTAATCCATGGTGGCTAGGCATAATAGTGTCCACTTTGGCAGAAGACAGGATATTCACAGACCTATAAGCTACAAATATGTAAGTAAAATAGCTAATGGCATTTTATTTTATTTAATGATTTTAAAAGATTGGTATTGGTTTTCTTAGTATAGTCCATTTTAGCATTTCTGAAACTCCAATTGCTATTTAGTTTATTAGGCTTTATTTGAAACTATATAAAGAATGCACTTTGTGAATAAACTGTCTTTGATTTACTTGGCCTTATTCATGGGTTTGTATTTCAGGGACACAGAATTGGTGGAGCCTTTCCCTAGGGCCAAGGATAATGTACTCATTAAAATGGAAATAAAATTGAATTGGTAAATAGCTTCCAGTCAGTCTCTGCCTTATTTAAGTTTAAGAAATGGAATGGCACATAGTTGAGCCTAAAGTTTAAAAATTACCTTAGAGCAGAGGTCAGCAAAATTGGACTTGTCGGGCTTCCCTGGTGGCGCAGTGGTTGAGAGTCTGCCTGCCGATGTAGGGGACACGGGTTCGTGCCCTGGTCCGGGAAGATCCCACATGCCATGGAGCGGCTGGGCCCGTGAGCCATGGCCACTGAGCCTGCGCGTCCGGAGCCTGTGCTCTGCAATGGGAGAGGCCACAACAGTGAGAGGCCCGCGTACTGCAAAAAAAAAAAAAAAAAAATTGGACTTGTCAGCGGGAACCTAGTTGTCCATTTCACTTCATTCTACTCTGTTCACTTGTTTGTGGGTTGCTTTTTCAGATCAATAGCTAGACAAAGTTTTGGTAAGTATTGCTTCTATATTCCAGTTCTCCAGAGAAACAGAACCAATATGTATTATAAGGAATTGGCTCGTGCAACTATGGAGGCTGAGAAGCCCCAGATCTGCAGTCAGTGAGCTGGGTACCCAGGAGAGTTGATGTGCTGTATCAGTCCAAGTCTGAAATCCTGAGAATCAGGAGCACCAATGGTGTATATTCCAGTCTGAAAGCTGGTAGGCAGGCCTGAGACCCTAAAGTGCTCATGTTTTAGTCTGAGTCTGAAGGCCAGAAAAGACCAATATAGTAATGAAAGCAGTCAAACAGGAAGAGTTGCCTCTTTTTCAGCCCTTTTGTTCTATTCAGGTCTTCAACTGATTGGGTGATGTCCACCCATCTTTTAAGGAGGGCAATCTGCTTTACTTAGTCTACCAATTGAAATGTTAATCTCACCCAGAAACACCCTCACAGACACACCCCGAATGATATTTGGCCAAATGTCTGGACACCCCGTTGCCCAGTTAAGCTGACAATAAAATTAACCATCACAGCTTCTTAGCCTGGTTTTCATTTTCTAGAGGTCTTTCTCCTAGGTTCTCTTGGCTTTTTGAGATGCAACAGATCTAGTGTCTGACAAACAGTTCTCAGTATCTACTGCTACCAGGGTTCTTCCTCACTTTGCCTCTACAGACTCATTCCCCCATGCTGTACTGGGTAGTTTTCTGGCATTGCCTCTAGGAACCTACTAGCTATAAAAATAATGATAGCTAATGTTTAGGTAGTGTTAAAATGTTGTAAGTGCTGTTACACAGACTAACTCATTTTAACCTCACAATATTCTTACGAGGTGTATACCATTACAATCTTCATTTTACAGAATAGGACACTGAGGTATAGAGAGGTGAAGTAACCTTCCCAAGATGTAAGGGAACAGTATGAAAGAAGAGGTCACACACATGCTTCAAAAAGGAGGCCTGTTAGGCCAGGCATCTTGTCTTTCTTAAACAGAGGTAGATGGGGAAAGACAAATGGTCTTATTTCCTCTGATTCCAGCTGCTTATCAAATTAATTTTTTTATTATAATTCCATTGGCTTAATAGTTGGTAGAAAATTTCTTGAGATATTAGCAAAATAGATCATCAGCCCTAGATTAGCAAAATAGATCATCACTACCTAGCTGATAGTGTGAGTTTTGTCTTTTTCTCTGTCTTCATAGGTATTTTAGGGTAAGCTAAGAAAAACCAGACTTACCAGTTAAGTCTGTAATGCTGTGCTCAAACAGAAATTGGTTCTCTGGTCTGTTCTTGCCAGAATCAAGACTAGGTGTTTTTAAACAGACTTCCTAATGGATTTTGCTATTTTGTGTTTACTTTAGCAACAGAATTGCTTAAAAGAGAATATTTTGTTGATTTCTGAATAGCTTTTCTTCAAAAACATTTTTTCTATTTACAGTATATTTTAAAGATCCAGAAAGATGAATAAAACATTTTTTTAAGAACACAGGTCAGATGAAAAATAGAAACCCGAAATAATGTCTTTAAATGTATTCTATGCAAAAAGTTGTCATATGTGAAGAAACAGTTCGATCAACCTGGAGGCTGTTCATTGGAGGAAAAAATGACTAGTGGGGGAAAGTGTTCTCTCTCCAACCCGCATCCCACCCAATCTGTTCTGTTCAAATTTACTTAGCCAGCTGAAAAGCAACTTGCTAGAGTGCTACCAAGAAGCAAGATTACTGAAATAAGGGATAGGATCCCAGCATTTGCATGTTCAAGAAGCCCCATAGGGGCTTCTCTGGTGGCGCAATGGTTGAGAGTCCACCTGCCGATGCAGGGGAAGCGGTTCGTGCCCCAGTCCGGGAAGATCCCACATGCCGTGGAGCGTCTGGGCCCGTGAACCATGGCCGCTGAGCCTGCGCGTCTGGAGCCTGTACTCCGCAATGGGAGAGGCCACAACAGTGAGAGGCCCGCGTACCGCAAAAAAAAAAAAAAAAAAAAAAAGCCCCACAGATAACGTCTCTAGTTAAAACATTGCTATTTAGGGAGTAACAGCTGGGAGCAGAAAAAGACGCTTTGGTATATACAGCAGTTTTAAATTTTAAGGCTTTTGAACTAAAG
The DNA here is from genome assembly GCF_025265405.1 of Mesoplodon densirostris. NCBI lineage: Eukaryota > Metazoa > Chordata > Mammalia > Artiodactyla > Ziphiidae > Mesoplodon > Mesoplodon densirostris. The sequence goes on along the minus strand of NC_082677.1, from coordinate 12,088,904 downwards.
CCACACTGATGACGGTTCAGCATATTGCTCTGGACGTGGAGTGGAAATAAAGTGATGAGAGGTGCAAACTGAAGGGCGAGGTTGTAGACAAGACCTATGGTGGAAAAACTACTTTTTTGGTCCAAGTCAGTAGACAGGTTGTGACTATTAAGTCGCTGGGTGAAGCAAGGAGAAGTAGATGGTGTCACACCCAGATGGCATAAGGAGTGAGTTTTTACAGGAGGACGTAAGAGTAGAGATCCTGGAAGCAGCATTAGAGGTGGAGAGGATTCCTGACCCTCCTGACCCAAAGGAGCAGGGGTTCTACAGAGAAACTAGAGAACAAAACCATCAGTTCTTAGCTTTTGATATTTCAAAAGCTATGGTTTAGGTGTGAACCAGAAAGATTTGGGAGAATATGAAATGCATGACTATCTCCCTGCCATGCAGGTCCCTCTCATCCCCACCTCCCCAGTCAGAGAATTAGGAACGCTGGCTGAGGACGAAGGAAGGGAGCCACCAAGACAGACACCGGTGAGTGTCTAAGGGGAGACCAGCACCTTGCTCCCCACAGCTTGCCTCAGGCTGGGCACAAAAGTTGGGAGTACAAGATTTGCCACACCACGTGACTACTGACATACTGACGAGATCTCCTTCACTTTTCAGTTAAACCGTAGGTTCTTTGAAAGCAGTGAACATACTTAGCATCTCTTACACATCACTCTGTACCCTCGATTGCTATTAATTGAACTTATTCCTTAAAATGCTTCACATCATCTCTTGCCCACAAATTTGGCTGGTTCTTTTGGACATTAGTCTGTCGGTGTAACGTGATACTACATTACTTTCTAGTTAATTCAATTCCAAACTTCCCAGCACAGAGCCCTCTTCCTGTGTGGGCGGCCCAGCCTGGCCCCGCCCCCGGGCGCCGCCCTGTGGCGTCACCTGAAGGCGCCAGGCCGCGACCGTAAGGCAGTTAGCCCCGACTATGGTTGACGGTGCCTACCCCCTCCCGGCTGCTGGTGGTCTCCTCAGGTCTCATGTTCTAAGCCGTGTGAGGGAAGGGCGTGGGTGGCCTCTGATCTGACACGGTGGAGGAAGGAAGAGGCGACACCTTCGACGGTCTGAGCACCGACCGCCTTAAACTGGAGTTACTGGAAAAAGGCACCTGAAGTGAGTCGGAGGGCGGCGTGCGCCCCGCCGGGTGTGGGGTTCACGTCGGCGCCGCCACGCCGAGGGCCAGCACCTGTGGGAGCCCCGCGGCTGAAAGCCGAAGCCCCTGAGGCCGAGGTGACTCCTGCAGTGTCATTAATCCCCGGGCAGAACTGGTGACATCTGAAAACAGTGTTTTCTAGGAGAGATTCATTTAGCTCTTGCGTTTGGTATTATAAATAGGCAGGTTTTGAGGTTCTGCCTTCAGGAGCGAGTCCGGTGGAGTGTACTGTGTGCACAGACTATAATGCTGAAACGTGTTTGCTTGTGATGTTCCACTTTGCTCAGGGTTTCTGTTTCAAATTCCAAAGGTTTCGTTTAGTTATGCTTCTCTTTCATCCCTTTAGAAGAGCTTAAGAATTGGTGACACTGGTAAAAATGAAACCCCTACTATATATACTTCTTAAAGTACTTAATATCAGTACTTGTTACTAAGTCTTTGGAACATTTTAATTATCTTTTTAGATACACTGCCCCCACCCCCACCCGCAGGCCACAGGAGGGCTAGACTCTCCTGGGTGTCCCTGTAGCTTCCTGTGCTTTCCTCTGTCGTAGCTCCAACCACACTCTTTTAATTGCTCAGTTATTTCTTGGTCTGGTACTAAGCTGTAAGCACTCTGAGGACAGGTTCTGTATTTCCTGAAGCAGTAGAGTGGAGGAGCCAGTCCTTTAGAGGAATCCTGCACAAATTCAAATCCCAGCTCATCACTTACTCAGCAAGTACATGATCCTGGGCAAGTTAATGAACCTCTGAAGCCTCAGTTTTCTCAAGTCTAAGACTGGCGTAGAAATCCGTATCTCACACATCTTGTGGTTGGTACCAGGACTGAGTGAAATGTATGTAAAGCACTTAGCGTTGGCTTGTAATAAACATTCAGTGGAAGTTAGCTGCTGCAGTTGCTGTTCTGTTCACTTACCGTAGTATCTTCAGCACTTAGCACAATGCCTTTAACATAATAGGCATTCAGAAATATAAATGATTCTGTCATCGTATTTTGATAACTACTATGCCACTTGCTGATGTCCTAAATAGATAATCTCTGGAATGCTATGTGTGTGTGTGTGTATTTTTTTTTATTAGTGTTTCTTTTTTTTCCTTTTTATTTCAGGTTGTCAGTTGTTACCTGTTGCCCTAGCTGTTCCTTTCTATAGTAATTTGCAGCTCCTTTGCTGGACTTTGAGAAACCAGGTAACCAAAATTGTCAGACTTCTTGAGGCCAACTTTAAGAATAAAGGGTTTTAAGTGGTTACATGGGGAGCTTTGAGCTTTAGTGCATTTTATTGTCCTTCTGGACCCAGGTAATCGGAAGCCTGCATTTGCCTGCTTACTAATTCTCAACCAGGCCTTCAATAAGTGATGTTTCATAATAGGTTGTTCCTGAAGTAGTGGTAGGTTACTGTGTATTATTTTTCTCATGTTATTTTTAATTAAATCATAATTAACACAATGTGTTTAATAATAGGGATATAGTGCAACTCTCAGTGCTTGAAATAAGACACAAGATAGTGGAACTGGAAGCCAAACTCAATACTGACGATGAAGGTATATAAGTAAATATTTTTATTTATGACTCCTGTATAGCTATTGTTCATTTTACCAAGATACCTATAGTACATTAAATTACATATTTGGAATAATAGTGTCAAGATTTCCATATTGCTTTTTGGCAGCATTAATAGTAATTTAATATAGAGGCTTTAAAAACATATTTCAGAGTGTCAAACCTGTTACTTTATAATTATTTGTCTACTTACGAGTTCAAAATGTTCATTCTTCAATTAGCAAAACCTTTGTTATGTGAGATAAATACATTATTTCCTTAGTAATAAAATATCACACGTTTTCTATATAACTCAAGTAATAACCTTTATATCTTAACTGCTAGATTTGGGATATAACCTTAAAATCCTTATCTAGGTTTTGGCTATTTGTTTGTGTTGAAAGAATGGGGGAGGGGCAGGCGAGTGTTGCACACACACTCATCACACACACCTACACACAGGAACACACTCATATATCCTTAAAATTTATAATGTCTGTAAGATGTTAATTTGTTACACAAATATTGATTGAGATCCTGTCATATGTCAACACTTTGAATGGAAGACCTTTCTTTTCCCTTTTCTAAAGAGTTTCACTGACTATTGGGAGGAAGTGTCAAACTAAAATATGAGCAGAAGTAATATAAGTTCTGCATGAGGAGAAATGGCAACTCAGGTAAGGGGAACCCATCACACCTTGCATGAGGGCAGAGGAGGCAGTGTTGAACTGACTACTAAAGAACAGTAGGAGTTTATTAGGGTTATGGGGGTGGGCTTTGCTTCTTAAACCCATTCATACTTTTCTTCTATTGGGGAAGCCATGAACAAAATAGATTAGTAGCCATATGACAAATATAATGCTACTTTTCATAATACCCAATGCTATGTTAAAGCTTGCTTGGAGAACACTGCTTTGTCCCAAGGCCGAAGTAGCTTCCTACATCTCCATGTCTATATCCTTAATAAACTGGTTCTGTGGAGGTAGACTGTGAGAACACTTACCAAGTAGTTGCATTGGCAAGGCTGGCTGGAATTTCCTCATGCATCTAACTACAGACGAAACACGTCATGCTCATAGGTAAACACACAATGCAGTAACTATGCCCACAAGTAAAATGTAAGCCCAGCAAGTCATATTATCAACACCTCTTCTCACGGGGAGGAGCTGGAATATGGGTATAAAGAGATAAGGTAAAATGGTAGGCGAGAAAGTTTTTCCTCAGTGGGCCAAGCTAAAACCTAAGGTGAAGAGCAGAAACCTTTATCCCTTCTTCAAAATCAACTAACTCCAGGAACTGTGTCAGGTGAGGTGGTTATTATTATTCCCATTTATGGAAAAATGAAGTTCATGAATTTAAGTAACTTGCTGAGATCACAGAGCCGGGGGTGGCAGAGCCATGATTTTAGTCTAAATCACCTGTCTACCACCACCACTACTACCATGACAACTGCTGCACACAGCAGCAGTCTCCCCACATCGGCACTCGGTAGTTCTGCTTATCTACGGCTGCATAACCAACCAGCCTATCGTTTAGGGTTCTAAATAACATGTCTCTCACAAGTCTGTGGATTGACTGGGTTCATCTGGGAAGTTGTTAATTGGGGTCTCTCATGTGATTGCAGTCAGATGTAGTCTGGCACTCAGTCATCTGAAGGTTCAACTGGGCTGGACATTTCAAGATGACTCACCAACATGGCTGGTAACTCATCCTGGGTGTTGGCTGGGAGCCCAGCTGGGACCACCCATCAGAAGTACCTACACATGGCTTTGTAGCTTTTGCTTCTCACAGCATGGTGCTTGGGTTCCAAGAGGCTGTATCCCAAGAGCAAGCATTCCAAAAGGCACCGTGACAGAAACTGCCAGTCCAGTTAAGGGCTACTCCCAGAACTGGCAGCGTCATTTCCATTATATTCTATTGGTCAAAACAGTCACAGATTTGAAGGAATGGAGAAAATCTACTTGTCAAGGTCACAATGCAGAAGAACATGTGGAATGGGATGGATTCTTGCAGTCATCTTTGGCAAATAGTCTGCCACAGGGAGTATTAAACATAATGCCTCTGGGCCTCCCTGGTGGCGCAAGTGGTTGAGAGTCCGCCTGCCGATGCAGGGGATACGGGTTCGTGCCCCGGTCTGGGAGGATCCCATATGCCGCGGAGCGGCTGGGCCCGTGAGCCATGGCCGCTGAGCCTGCGCGTCCGGAGCCTGCGCGTCCGGAGCCTGTGCTCCGCAACGGGGGAGGCCACGACAGTGAGAGGCCCGCATACCGCAAAAAAAAAAAAAAAAAAAAAAACATAATGCCTCTTGAGGAGAACTCTTAAGTAACTGATAAGGGTGGAACATAGATTGTAACGAGAATGTGACAGGAGATGAGATAAAAGTTTATGAAGAAGACAAAGAATAGTCTTTAATATGATGCTGATGAGCTTGTATTTATCCTGAAGGCAATGGGGTAATATTAAAGGAGTTTTTAAAATAAATTTATTATTGTTTAACATTATAAAAGAAATAAATGCACAAGTGATAACCATGGATACATCTGTTTAGGTAATTCTTTCACACTTTCCACTCTCTACTTAAATCTCGCTACCCCTCTCTCCATTCTCACTCTCAGCGAATGAGCTTACCTTCCTCTTTCAAGGAGAACCAAGAAGCAATCAGAAGAGGATTTCCACGTTTCTACCAAGAAAGCTACCCACCTACATACGTGCATCTTTGCACATCCTCTTACTTCCCTCTTGTTCCTCTGCATGTTCTTTGTTACTCTTACTTAATGTCAATCCCTCCACTTGTACAACAGATGCCATTACTCTCACCTCCTCCAGGATATCATTCCAGCTATTGATTGTCCTCTCTCTTTTCTGCACCATCTTCCCTGCTCCACTGAATTATCCCCAACAGCACACAAACATGCCGAGTTTATTTTATCTAAAAAACAGATAGCAACCCTTCTTTGGCCCCGTATTTCCCCTTCTACCATTATCCCCTTTCACCTTTCACTGCTCTGTGTACAGCAAAACATTTCAATAGAATCATTTTTTTTATTTGCACTCTTACCTGTTTATTCGTATTTAATCTACCTGTTTTGTAACAGGATTAATTTTTAGGCAAAGCAGCAAGCAGAACAAACTTCAAAGGGCTTCACATTTGCATAGTGGCCTTTTGAAGCCCTTTAGGATTCGTAGGAAACTATATTCAAAAAGAGTGGTTTATGTGTTAAGTAAATCTGAATTTCACCACCTTAAAGCTTGGCCACAAGACAAAGAACAGGAAAGAAAATGTCCGGGAGACTTAAAAAAGTGAGAAGAGTCAGTATTGGTGTAGGGGTTTAAGTGCATTTCAAAAAATTGAAACCTCACCACTACCCTTTGAAAACAGTATCACCTCATTTTATAGATGAAAAACTGAGATTCAGGAATTCTAAATGTCTTTCTCAAGGCTATAGAGGTGGGGAGGGATAGATCTGGAATTGGGATCCAGGTATTTTGCCATCAGATCCCAAACTCAGCCTCTATTTCTTTCCACTTAAGTTTCTTAAGTTTGCTTCTGAAGTTTTTTCATCTGGAGAAGAGAGCCTTGATTTACTGAGGCTCTGGGACATTGCTCATCTAGGCACAGAAATGGGCTGGATTTGCCCAGCACAAACACGATTGTCTTATTCTCTCTTGGACTCACTCTAATCACAAGTTTCTCCTCTGATCAACTGAAACTGCTCTTATCAAGGTCACCAGTGACTTTCAATTTGCAAAATCCAGTGTCATCTCTCAGTACTCATCTTGACATTAGCAGCACTGCCAGAACTGATCACCTTCATCATTGAAACCCGTTGCTCACTTGGCTTCTGGGACACCATGCTGTCTTGTTTTTTTTCATACCTACTGGCCACTCCTCACTTCTCTTCATCTTCATGAGTTCTAAAAACTTGGAGTGCCTCAGGGCTAAGTCCTCTGACTTTTCTTTGATACATGCACCCACTACTTAGGAGATCCCCTCTGTTCATATGGTATGAAATGCCATCTGTATACTGACAACATACAGATTTACATCTCCATCCCAGACCTCTCCTTTCAGCTCCCTTTGAGTCTTCATTTATAGGCTGGCTTCTAGTTTAAAACTCTTTGGCTATTAAGTAATGTATTACTAGATCAAATAGTTTTTTAAAACTCATCTCAGTAAATTCTAAAAAGTTTTGATAAAATTCAGTTTTTCTTATTAAAAAATTATATTTCTATTTATCTTGAACTGGCATAACACTTAATGATGAAACATTAGAGGCATTCCCATTCCTGGAAAAAAGCAAAGATGCCTCTAGCCACCATTAAAATTTAATACTGTTTTGAAGGTTCCAGTCAAGCAATAAAATATGAAACAGAAATAAGCATTATAGCTATTAGGAAGAGATAAAATTATTATATTTTTTAACTTTTACAATTTGATATCCAGAACTTTCCAGAGGATCAACTGAAAAACTAGTAGATTAGTTTATATATATATAATATATATATTATATATATATTATATATTAGTTTATATATATAATATATATATAATATACGAAAAAATTAGAAAATGGTTGGATGCAGAAGTCAAAGAAATTTTTATTAAAAAAAAAAACCACGGCTTCCCTGCTGGCACAGTGGTTGAGAGTCCGCCTGCCGATGCAGGGGACGTGGGTTCGTGCCCCGGTCTGGGAGAATCCCACATGCCGCGGAGCAGCTGGGCCCGTGATCCATGGCCACTGGGCCTGCGCGTCTGGAGCCTGTGCTCCGCAACGGGAGAGGCCACAGCAGTGAGAGGCCCGCGTACCACAAAAAAAAAAAAAAAAAAAAAAAAAAAAAACAAAGAAAAAATATTAAAAACAACAAGGGAAAAATGACAACACACAAGGGAATCGCCATAAGGTTAACAGCTGATCTTTCAGCAGAAACTCTGCAAGCCGGAAGGGAGTGGCAGGACATATTTAAAGTGATGAAGGGGAAAAACCTACAACCAAGATTACCCAGCAAGGATCTCATTCAGATTTCACGGAGAAATTAAAACCTTTATAGAAAAGCAAAAGCTAAGAGAATTCAGCACCACCAAACCAGCTTTACAACAAATGCTAAAGGAACTTCTCTAGGCAGGAAGCACAAGAGAAGGAAAAGACCTACAATAACAAACCCAAAACAGTTAAGAAAATGGTAATAGGAAAATACATATCGATAATTACCTTAAATGTAAATGGATTAAATGCTCCAACCAAAAGACATACACTGGCTGAATGGATACAAAAAAAAAAAGACCAGTATATATGCTGTCTACAAGAGACCCACTTCAGACCTATGGACACATACAGACTGAAAGTGAGGGGTTGGAAAAAGATATTCCATGCAAATGGAAATCAAAAGAAAGCTGGAGTAGCAATTCTCATATCAGACAAAATACACTTTAAAACAGAGACAAGGACACTACATAATGGTCAAGGCATCAATGCAAGAAGAAGATATAACAATTGTAGATATTTATGCACCCAACATAGCACCTCAATACATAAGGCAAATACTAACAGCCATAAAAGGGGAAATCGACAGTAACACAATCATAGTAGAGGACTTTAACACCCCACTTTCACCAATGGACAGATCATGGAAAATGAAAATAAGGAAACAAGTTTTAAATGATACATTAAACAAGATGGACTTAATTGATATTTATAGGACATTCCATCCAAAAACAACAGAATACACATTCTTCTCAAGTGCTCATGGAACACTCTCCAGGATAGATTATATCTTGGGTCACAAATCAAGCCTTGGTAAATTTAAGAAAATTGAAATCATATCAAGTATCTTTTCTGACCACAGCGCTATGAGACTAGGTATCAACTACAGGAAAAAATCTGTAAAAAATACAAACACATGGAGGCTAAACAATACACTACTTAATAACCAAGAGATCACTGAAGAAATCAAAGAGGAAATCAAAAAATACCTAGAAACAAATGACAATGAAAACACAACAACCCAAAACCTATGGGATGCAGCAAAAGCAGTTCTAAGAGGGAAGTTTATAGCAATACAATCCTACCTTAAGAAAGAAGAAACATCTCAAATAAACAACCTAACCTTACACCTAAAGCAATTAGAGAAAGAACAAAAACCCCCCAAAGTTAGCAGAAGGAAAGAAATCATAAAGATCAGATTAGAAATAAATGAAAAAGAAATGAAGGAAATGATAGCAAAGATCAATAAAACTAAAAGCTGGTTCTTTGAGAAGATAAACAAAATTGATAAACCATTAGCCAGACTCATCAAGAAAAAAAGGGAGAAGACTCAAATCAGTAGAATAAAAAATGAAAAAGGAGAAGTAACAACTGACACTGCAGAAATACAAAGGATCATGAGAGATTACTACAAGCAATTATATGCCAATAAAATGGACAACCTGGAAGAAATGGACAAATTCTTAGAAATGCACAACCTGCCAAGACTGAATCAGGAAGAAATAGAAAATATGAGCAGACCAATCACAAGAACTGAAATGGAAACTGTGATTAAAAACCTTCCAACAAGCAAAAGTCCAGGACCAGATGGTGCTTCACAGGCGAATTCTATCAAACATTTAGAGAGGAGCTAACAGCTATCCTTCTCAAACTCTTCCAAAACATAGGAGAGGGAGGAACACTCCCGAACTCATTCTATGAGGCCGCCATCACCCTGATACCAAAACCAGACGAAGATGTGACAAAGAAAACTACAGGTCAATATCACTGATGAACATAGATGCAAAAATCCTCAACAAAATAATAGCAAACAGAATCCAACAGCACATTAAAAGGATCATACACCATGATCAAGTGGGGTTTATCCCAGGAATGCAAGGATTCTTCAATATGCGCAAATCAATCAACAGAATACCCCATATTAACAAATTGAAGAATCAAAACCTTATGATCATCTCAATAGATGCAGAGAAAGCTTTTGACAAAATTCAACACCCATTTATGATAAAAAACTATCCAGAGAGTAGGCATAGAGGGAACTTAACTCAACATAGTAAAGGCCATATATGACAAACCCACAGCCAACATTGTCCTCAATGGTGAAAAACTGAAACCATTTCCACTAAGATCAGGAACAAGACAATGTTTCCCACTCTCACCACTATTGTTCAACATAGTTTTGGAAGTTTTAGCCATAGCAATCAGAAAAGAAAAAGAAGTAAAAGGAATCCAAATTGGAAAAGGAGAAGTAAACTGTCACTGTTTGCAGATGACCTGGTACTATACATAAAGAATCCTAAAGATGCTACCAGAAAACTACTAGAGCTAATCAATGAATTTGGTAAAGTAGCAGTATACAAAATTAATGCACAGAAATCTTTTGCATTCTTATACACTAATGATGAAAAATCTGGAAGAGAAATTAAGGAAACACTCCCATTTACCATTGCATCAAAAAAATAAAATACCTAGGAATAAACCTACCTAAGGAGACAAAAGACCTGTATGCAGGAAATTATAAGACACTGATGAAAGAAATTAAAGATGATACAAATAGATGGAGAGATATACAATGTTCTTGGATTGGAAGAATCAGCACTGTGAAAATGACTATACTACCCAAAACAATCTACAGACTCAGTGCAATCCCTATCAAACTACCACTGGCATTTTTCACAGAACTAGAACAAAAAATTTCACAATATGTATGGAAACACCAAAGACCCCGAATACCCAAAGCAATCTTGAGAAAGAAAAACGGAGCTGGAATAATCAGGCTCCCTGACTTCAGGCTATACTACAAAGGTACAGTAATCAAGACAGTATGGTACTGGCACAAAAACAGAAATATAGATCAATGGAACAGGATAGAAAGCCCAGAGATAAACCCATGCACATATGGTCACATTATCTTTGATAAAGGAGGCAAGAATATACAGTGGAGAGAAGACAGCCTCTTCAATAAGTGGTGCTGGGAAAACTGGACAACTACATGTAAAAGAATGAAATTAGAACAGTCCCTAACACCATACACAAAAATAAACTGAAAATGGATTAAAGACCTAAATGTAAGGCCAAACACTCAAACTCTTCGAGGAAAACATAGGCAGAACACTCTATGACATAAATCACAGCAAGATCCTTTTTGACCCACCTCCTAGAGAAATAGAAATAAAAACAAAAATAAACAAATGGGACCTAATGAAACTTCAAAGCTTTTGCACAGCAAAGGAAACCATAACCAAGATGAAAAGACAACCCTCAGAATGGGAGAAAATATTTGCAAATGAAGCAACTAACAAAGGATTAATCTCCAAAATTTACAAGCAGCTCATGCAGCTCAATATCAAAAAAACAAACAACCCAATCCAAAAATGGGCAGAAGATCTACACAGGCATTTCTCCCAAGAAGATACACAGATTGCCAACAAACACATGAAAGAATGCTCAACATCATTAATCATTAGAGAAATGCAAATCAAAACTACAATGAGATATCATCTCACACCGGTCAGAATGCCCATCATCAAAAAATCTACAAACAATAAATGCTGGAGAGGGTGTGGAGAAAAGGGAACCCTCCTGCACTGTTGGCGGGAATGGAAATTGATACAGCCACTATGGAGAACAGTATGGAGGTTCCTTAAAATACTAAAAATAGAACTACCATACGACCCAGCAATCGCACTCCTGGGCATATACCCTGAGAAAACCATAATTCAAAAAGAGTCATGTACCACAATGTTCATTGCAGCTCTGTTTACAATAGCCAGGACGTGGAAGCAACCTAAGTGTCCATCAACAGATGAATGGATAAAGAAGATGTGGCACATATATGCAATGGAATATTTCTCAGTCATAAAAAGAAATGCAATTGAGTTATTTGTAATGAGGTGGATGGACCTAGAGTCTGTCATACAGAGTGAAGTAAGTCAGAAAGAGAAAAAGAAATACCGTATGCTAACACATATATATGGAATGTAAAAAAAAAAAATGGTCATGAATAACCTAGGAGCAAGATGGGAATAAAGACGCAGACCTACAAGAGAATGGACTTGAGGATATGGGGAGGGGGAAGGGTAAGGTGGGACGAAGTGAGAGAGTGGCATGGACATATATACACTATCAAATGTAAAATGGATAGCTAGTGAGAAGCAGCCACATAGCACAGGGAGATCAGCTCGGTGCTTTGTGACCACCTAGAGCGGTGGGATAGGGAGGGTGGGAGGGAGGGAGACGCAAGGGGGAAGAGATATGGGGATATATGTGTATATATACTGATTCACTTTGTTATAAAACAGAAACTAACATACCAGTGTAAAGCAATTATACTCCAATAAAGATGTTTAAAAAAAAGAATTCTCACCTTGTTCAACATAAGGGATTTCATACTGGAGAGAAACCCTAAAGTGAAATGAAATTGGGAAATTTATTATTAAGGTTTTATAAGGGGGACATAGACTTTTCCTGTATAGGAGAATTTGGTGTTATAAATATGCTCATTCTTTTCAAATTAATTTATTGATATGTAATTCTTGTTAAAACACAGAGCTGTTTTTTCTTAACTTCAATAACTGACTCTAAAGTTAACTAGATGAATAAGTAGACAGGGATAACTGATAAGAAATTTTGGGGGGTTGACGCAACTCCTACAATATATAATAAAGCTATAATCATTAAAACAGAAAACAAATCAATAAAACAATAGATAGTATATTAGTTTGCTAGAGCTTCCATAGCAATGTACCACAGACAGGCTGAGTTGAACCACAGGAACTTAGTTTCTCACAATTCTGGAGACTACAAGTCCAAGAGCGTGATGTTCGCAGGGTTGGTTTCTTCTGAGGGCTTTCTTTCTGTGTCTTCACATGGTCTTCCCTCTGTACCTGTTTGTGTCCTTATCTCTTCTTCTTATAATGAAGTCAGTCATATTGGATTAGGGCTAACCATATGACCTCATTTAACCTTAATGAGCTCTTTAAATGTCCTTTCTCTAAATACAGTCACATCTGAGTACTGGGAGCGTAGGACTTCAACATACGAATTTGGGGGGAGGAAGCAGACACAATTCAGCCTATAACAGAAAGAGATTCTAATTTATTAAAACATTGTACTACTGTGAAATTCAGGGCCAGGTTACTAAGTTAATTAAAAAATGTTTTCAGTTATCTATGAAAAAAAGGAGAAAACCATTTTCATTTATGAGATTTGTGGGAAATAGATTGTTACAAAAACTGCACCAGACATTGAAATAGGAAAGTACCAAATGATCATTGTTTTAGTCTGCTCGGGTTGTCATAACAAAGTACCATAGAAATTTATTTTCTTATAGTTCTAGATCCTGGAAGTCCAAGATCAAGGTGCCAGCCGATTTGGTTTCTAGTGCAGACCCACTTCCTGCCTTGCAGATGACCACCTTCTCATTGTGTTCTCACATGGCAGACAGAACAAGCTGTGGTGCCTCTTCCTTTTTTTATAAGAGCAGCAGCCCTATTGGATTATGGCCCCACCCTTATGATCTCATTTAATTTTCATCACTTTCTCACAGACCCCACCTCCAACTAAAGTCACATGGGGTTAGGGCTTCAACATATGAATTTTAGAGGGACACAAACATTCCGTAAAAATCATGAAGCTATCACTTTCTAATTGCTGTCTTCCCCTTCCCACTGTCAAGAAAGAACAACTTTAGCCTGCCTGCCCAAGTTTGGGAAGGGGCTTCTGGGCAGAGAACTGGAACCAAAGAGCCAATTACCAGTAATGTTTTATTGGAATCTGTGTCACCACACAGAGCTTTAAAAGAGCTAAAAGAGGGACTTCCCTGGCCGTCCAGTGGTTGAGACTCCCTGCTTCCAATGCAGGGGGCACGGGTTTGATCCCTGGTCAGGGAACTAGGATTCCGCATGCTGCATGGCACTGCCAAAAAAAAGAAAAAAAAAAAAAAAAGAGCTTCTTTTAAAGTGACGAATTATTCATAAATTCCACTTGGAAAATTGATATAATATTTAGGAAAATAATCCCTTTAGATCTTCACTGTATACTTAATTCTCAAAACTTCTGGGGGGACTTCCCTGGCGGTCCAGTGGCTAAGACTCCGTGCTCCTAATGCAGGGCGCCTGGGTTCCATCCCTGGTCAGGGCACCAGAGCCCACATGCTGCAGCTAAGAGTTCGCATGCCGCAACTATGACCCAGGGCAGCCAAATAAATAAAAATTACTCTAAAATAAAATAAAACCTTCCAGATGGATTTAATCTTTAAATATTTAAAATTATTAAATATTTAAAATTTAAAGATTTAAATATTTAAAAATGAAACGAAAATATAGATGAATGTATATTTGTTTATGGATAAAGAAGGCCTTTCTTAAAGAGCAATAAATCACTGAGGAAAACATGTTTAGGTTAGACTTCAGAGAAAATAGCTTCCCTTGATTTAAAGGAAAAAAGACCAATATGAGAAGTCAAACAGTAATCTGGGAAAGACACTGGTAGCCAAAATGATGGACAAAAGGTCTATATTTTCACCACATCTATGTCCTCTGCAGTTCAGTTAGAAAACACTAAGTTCCCAGTAGATAAATATGAGTAGGACATAGAGACAACTCGTGAATATGGGAAAATATCCAACTTGTTTTTAAGTCAAAGAAATTTGTTGTCTATAAAAAAAGTAGAGATTTTTTTTTTATAAGTGAAATAGGAACTTTATACATTACTGATAGCAGTGTAGTACTACCCTTTGGAGAAACAATTTTGCAGTAAATTTCCTATGATGATAAAAATGATAATAACAACAAAAACAACTAACTTTTATGGCAATTTCTGTGTGCCCTGCACTGCTTTAAGCACTTCACATGTTTTAATTAATCCTGTCAATATCCTATAGTGTAGGAACTTTAATTATCCTTATTTTACAGTTGAGAAATTGAGGCACAGGAAATGTAACTTGCTCAGGATCACAGAAATAAACTGGTGGAGACATAGCTCAAACCCACGAGTCCTACTTTGGGGATGTTTTTCCGCATGGAGTCTTCTGAAAATTTGCTGGGGAGCAACTTTACTCAAAGAGATAGTCTTTGCACCGTGCCCCCTTTTTGTACATGTTGGTATTTTTGTTCATGCAGTTCTTGCTGTTTGAATATTCTTTTTCACCCTCTCTGGCTTAGAACAGGTGTCATTCCCCCCAAGAAGCATTTCCTGTCCCTCTTCAATCTTGACCTTCCCATTTCTGATTCCCTTCTGCCACCTTCCAGATTGGATATCTTTCTTTGTGTACCATTACAACCAATTAACCAAAAGTTTCTTAAATGTTCTGGCTATATGTTTCTGTACTCCCCACCCCTCCCAACTTCTCCTACTGCTGATTGACCGCAGGGATTGTGTCTATTTTATTTTTGAATCCCTAGTGCCTCGTACAGTGCCACACAGTAGGCTCTTTCCTTTCCTTGTTAACATTTTCTTATTTTACAAAGTCTTTTCAAGTTAGTATAACTCCATCACTGTAATCATAAATATAGTGAACAACACAAACATGAATGTCCATGTAGGGTCAAGTTTCAATCAGTTCAACTGTGGTGTTCTTAACAATTTAAAAATTATTATTTGGCATTGTTGTTTAGTTGGGCTTTGTTTTGTTTTGTTTTTGTTAACGTGCTATCTCTCTTTGGGAAAAAAATGTCCATATCTGAAAGATAAGCCTCCACCTAATATTCTCTTGCTTTATGAACTTCCTCTTTTAAGGTTAATTTTGACCATGAATCAAATTTCTAGAATTTTTCAATTTTTGGTTTGATTTTGCTTTTCACTGTAGTGATTCTAGCCAAGATCCCTCTTTGAGACTGCAAAGCAATTTAATTTTTCCCTTCAAAGTTACAGTGCTTGTTTTTTGTTTTTAGAATTACTGCAAAAGCAGTGGTTTTATGGAGTTACTGCTCAGGGTATTTTTTCTCCCAAGAGACACAAATGTTTCTGCTAAATTTTTATCCTCACAATCTGTATTTTGATAATTAAGTACATCTTAGGCCTTGATAGCTTGGCTGCTGTGGTGCTCAGGGTCAAGGATCATCTTTTTTAGGGTCACATTTATTGTGACCATCTAATGAGAGCACCACATCTCTTACCTGGGCTAGTTTTAGATGGCTCTGAACATTCCTTAGTATCAAGATTATTCCAGAAACTTGCTATTTTGAATTGCTAATTTTATTCCCAGTTGAAAGCATAATTTAAACATTATTGCATTTTAAAGACAGATGAAAAACTATTTTTCAAAAATTTTGTAAAAATTACAAACTTCAGTATGAAATCAGTACTTCTGGCTTATCACAGAACAAAGTGTGGCAGGGAAAGTCAAACTCAGTGTGGTCCTTTTTCAGAAAAAGAAAACAGTTGACAGCAGGAAGCTGACCAAATTTGGGGGCGGGGGCAATGCTGGTATGTGAAAAGAAAGCAAAAATTTTATCAATCTCCAGTTTTGTGGGTCTCCATCCACTTGTTAAGCATTTGGATTCATGACTTTGGACTTCGGTTTGGAAGGGCGTTCCTGCCCCTCTCTTTGGTAGACCACATCTGATTAGAAATGAGAGTGAGGGCAGGGTTGTGTTAAGGTTGCAGAGGTTGGCAGTGGTGTGAGCTAGTAAGTGTTTCTGCTTAGACTCCTCCATCAGCCATTATGTAGCAGAAGTTGCCCCATATATGCAAAGAGCATTTAAAGTTTAGAAACGCCATTTTTTCTCTCTACAAAGTGTGACTTTCAAGACTCAAAAAAAAAAAAAAAAAAAAAAAAAATTAGCTTTGGGCCTTGGAGCCGAAAAGGAGGTTTTAATTCTAGGCTGCATCCTCCTCCTGCTCCCAGAGCGAGAAGACAAATGTTTTGGCCTCAGTAGCCAAAGGGATTTAGTGAAAGAAAACTGCTTACGGATAAGAGAAGATACCTGAATAGGTAGCCGAAGGTAAACAGTGTTACCATAGCACAGCGGTTAAGAGGACACACTTTCAAGTCAGAACTAACTGGTTGAAACCCCAGTTCCCCATTTATTACTTTGTCATCTTAATACTGTTATTTGACATCTTTGAACCTTGTTTTCCTCATCTGTAAAATGGGTAACTAAGTTTTTGTAAATGAGGATTAAATTAGTTTATATATGTAAGGTATTATGTGCTTTTAACATAGCAAGCACATAATTGGTAGTTGTTGAACGGACTTCAGAATTCTTTTGCAAAGGAAAAAAATGATTATGACATTGGAGGCTAGTACTCCTTAGGCTGTAATTATGGATATTTCAAGTTCCAAGGAAAGAAACATGTTCCTTATACTTCCTCTAATAGAATTCCTTATAAGGATACACAGGGAACTAAAGACAAAAGGGGGTGGAGAGTAAGAAGACCAGGAATCACAATAGTGACAGTGAGGCCGGCTGGGTGAGAATAGGTGAGTCTGGTGTCAGCACAGATCCTGTGTAATGGAGAACGCACGCTTAGACATGAGTTCCCTCCAGTGCATCTGTGTTACTAATAAAGTCCAGTATAGTAATGGAGTAGGACTGAGCTAATTAATGTTGTTTTAATGAATAAATGAGAGGTGGTGAGGTGATCTTGACCATCCCCACCTCTTCACTCAGGTGGTGAATGGAAAACTTGTTATGAGACACAACTTGAATTGAATGACCAACTAGAAAAGCAGATTGTTTCTCTCAAAGAGAAAATGGAAAAAATCTGTGGAAATCCTTCAGGTACAGAAGCACCTATATATATGTTTTATAAGTTGAGTTAAAATTGATAAAACATCAGTTGCTCATATTTGCTTTATTGTAGACAGACTGTCTTCTATTCGTGTCTATGAATGGATGCCAGTGGTGAGTAAGAGATGTTTAAACAAAAGGAATAATTGAAGGAAATTATGTGTATTTTTCCCCAGACAGATTTCAAACAAAAGTTTAAAGACTGTGACAAGGTCCAAATAAAATATTTTGTTCAGTGGAGCTTTCCTGTGATGTAAAGAATCCTATAAACAAGGCCTTCAGCTTGGTCTCTCCCGTAAAAAGCTGGGCAGGGATCCTGTTGCAGGTACAAGCAAAATGGAAGTGAAAGGATCTCAGTGGTCAGGCTGGGGGGAAACCTGAGTGTGTCTATTCCTTACAACCTGAAAGAGCCTGTTTAACTCAGAAATACCTCTCTCATACCCATCTAAAACAGTTCCATTCTAGTTCCTCTGGAATACACACACACACACACACACACACACACACACACACACACACACAGAATATGTATAAAATCTAAC
The DNA here is from genome assembly GCF_025265405.1 of Mesoplodon densirostris. Taxonomy (NCBI): domain Eukaryota; kingdom Metazoa; phylum Chordata; class Mammalia; order Artiodactyla; family Ziphiidae; genus Mesoplodon; species Mesoplodon densirostris. The sequence goes on along the minus strand of NC_082677.1, from coordinate 12,070,914 downwards.
AACTGAGAACCCATAAATTACCCTATAACCTCACTGGGCTGATTCACCTGCTTTTTCTTTTGGTTGCCCTAGTAACATCTTTCTTCTTTTGAGAGGTAATTTTAATCTCCGATAAATGAATTTATGTTTTCTACTTTACAAAGAGTATTCGTTTGTTTTTCATTCATTCAAATATTTGTTAATATTTCTTTTTAATGTAGAGGAGGCCCAAAGCATGACTTAGTTGAACTCTTCCTGAATTTTTATTTCAAGAATACTCAGAAAAACATGGAAATCTTGTAAATAAATCAAGGGTACTTTGCATGAAAATGAAACTACAATACTCAGCTAAATTGGCAGGACTTAATATTACACTAATAATTATAATAACTTGTCCTAAATTAAACATACGTACTATGCAAATTAACTTACGTACATTATTTCAGTCTTGCAACAAACCCCATGACATAAAATTTTATATTGTTATTTTAATACATGTGATTCTAAGCTTAAAGAGATTGAATGACTTACTCAGTTTCACACAGTCTAGAAATGTGGCGTCAGAGTCTCTCCCTCTTAAACCTCTGCCATTTACCTCTGCTGTACCAACAGCCCTTCGATACTGCTGGTGAGAAATAACGTGTTTCTTAGTCGCTGCAGGTAGAGCACTGAGCTGCCTGCTGTATCCACAGGAGTCCTGGGCGTTGATGGAGAGCGCATTTCGAATAACTGCAAACCTTTAGTGAAAGACCTAGAAAAATCTTGTATTCTTGTTAATGAATGGAGGGAGAAATTAACTGTTTTGCAGACCTCTCTGTTATTTACAACCCAGAAATACCCTTACGTCTGTGTGTTGGAAAGTCAGGAAAATAACGTGTGTTTTTTTGTTGTTGGAAAAGCGGTGAAGTTTTTTCCTCTGCCATGGAGTCATATCTCCATCTTGTGGTATTTAGAAATTGCTGCAAGGGCTGTTTTAAGCTTAGTGTTTCTTAACTGTAGGTAGAATTTTATTACTACCTACAGAATATAAAATATCAAGTTCTACCTACAGAATATAATATATTCTGGCTTCCTGCTTCTTGACAGCCTACCCCCAGTCATAGCTCAAGAAACGGGGTATCTAGCCTCCTGGAGGGTAGCAACAAGTGCTGGTATGACATGGGAGAAGACTCTGTAGCATATCTAAGAAGCATTTAATCAGTTTTCTCATTGCTACCTCAGACTCTGTAATTTATTCATGTTCACAAAAATACACTTATTTCCCTTGATGAATTTGTGTTATTCTTGAAGAAAATGTCTTTCTCTAAGAGGTTTAGATCTGGAGGCAGAGAATTACATTTCTCTTCAGTAAAGAACAAAAGAAATGTTAGAAGAACCAAGAGTGGGGCCACATACTAAGCAGAAAGGAGAGAGGATGAAAGTTCAGGCTCTTAAGGAGCTGGTCCTCTCTATTCTCTGGGCAGATGCCCTGAGTACCTGGGTTTTCTTACACAGTGGAATCCAGGGGGCGTTTCTCTGAAGAGCAGGGATTAGGAATCTAACCAGGGAGTTGGTGATGGAACTTCACCACCTGGCCACCCATGTTTGCAAGGAAGGCTGAGATTTGTAGTGTTTTAACTGAGCATAGTAGGACAAAGGGGAAGATGGACATTGGGTGTGCAGTCAGTTCCATCTGCCACGTACAAGCTCTATCACCACATTTCATTTTAAGGAATATGTATTTATTTAATATTATTTGGAAAATAAAAGAGAAGAAAAGTATTAAGTTAAACACATCTACTGTTGTCTTCTTAGTAATTTTTGGTATGTATATATATTGATTAAAAGGAACAACTCAATAGATAAGACAACCAAAAGGGGAAAAAAGGAATAAAAAAAAGGACTGCACTTTAAAAAAAATATGTAATTGTAACCTTACTTCATGGACAATTTTGTATTCTTTTGCTATGTTCACCATGGACAATTAAATCAATTATTTCTTATGTTTTCTTCATGTACATTTTTAAGGGCTACATTATATTCCATTGCATTGGATTATTAATGTTCAATTACTTTCCCCTATAGTTCAATAGTTTAGGGTATTTCTGGCTTCAATTTTAAATACAACAAAACCCACAGAGGACAGTATGGCAAAAAATATATTGTAGTATTTGCAAATCTTTGGATTTTTGTCACTTTTTGACCTCAGCTTTTTTAATGAAAATACTTTATAGAGTCGAGGCAAGATGATCTTGGATTTGGTATATGCCATTCCAGTTTATTTTAAAATACCTTTCTACATATATTGTGTCTAAACATTCATATAAAAAAATATCATGCTGTATGTGGCATTCTTCTATTTGTTTTTTTTCATTCTATCCATGTTAATACATAAAGATCTAGTAAATTTTATCTGCTGTATAGTATTCCATTAGATGTATATATCCTAATTTATGTATTCATCTATTTCAGTACATTGAAGACTTTTCAAAATCTCACTATGACAAACATTGCCAAGGTGAACGTCCTTATAAATGTCTCTGAGTACAGAGTGTTCCTCTGGACTTTGCTAACTTTTCTGCAAAGGCTAGAGCGTAAATATTTTCAGCTTTATAGGTCACCCCATCTCCCTTGCAACTACACATTTCCACTGCTGTGTTCTAACACATCTTCCTTTACAAAAACAGGCCGCAGCCAGATTTGGTGTCCAGGCTGTAATTTGCTGGCCCTTGCTTTAGGGCAGTGGTCCTCAAACTTCCATAGTAACAGAATCACCTGGAGAACTTCATAAAAATATAAAGTTCAGCCCCATTCTTTATCCAGCTTGCTACCTCTGCAGTCTTTAATAGTTCTCCATCTAACTCGAATACACACCAAAGTTTGAGAACCGCTGCTCTAGCACACTTATAGCGGAGTTTTTAGATCATGAGATATGCACATATTCAAATTTTCAAATAAAGGTAACGTCTCTCTGGATCGATCTATCTAAAGACACCCCAGGTCTACAGTTAGTTCAGTATGTCAGGAATAAATAAGAGAGGTGATGGGAGATGAGCTTGGAAATACATGCAAGGACTACATAATAAAGGATTTTGTATCCATGTTAGGGAGTGTGAACTTTTTATATGTGATGGGAAGCTACTGAAGTATTTTGTATACAGTTTTTTGTTTGTTTGTTTTTGTTTTTTTATTCTTAATACACTGTGTTCTCTGGCTTTTCTTCTGGGAAACATTAGTGGAACACCCTAGTATCTGCCCTTGCAAATTCTTGAGGCTATCTTTTTTTTTAAATGTTGTTGGTAGGAGTTTATTAATTAATTAATTTATTTTTGCTGTGTTGGGTCTTCGTTTCTGTGCGAGGGCTTTCTCTAGTTGTGGCAAGTGGGGGCCACTCTTCATTGCGGTGCGCAGGCCTCTCACTATTGCGGCCTCTCTTGTTGCAGGAGCACAGGCTCCAGACGCACAGGCTCAGTAGTTGTGGCTCACGGGCCTAGTTGCTCTGCGGCATGTGGGATCCTCCCAGACCAGGGCTCGAACCCGTGTCCCCTGCATTAGCAGGCAGATTCTCAACCACTGCGCCACCAGGGAAGCCCTGTATACAGTTTTAAAATCATCTCCTACCCCACCCCCCCAGGATTCCCCAGGGATGGGTGAGACTTGAAAGCAGGAAAACTAGTTAGGATGCTCTTGTAATAATCTAAGTAAGGGAAGGTGTTTTTCAGCTTGGACAGTAGTATATGGGGATGGAGCAGAGGTGGCAGATTGAAGAGATGTTGAGGAATGTGGACTTTATAAGTATCTGGATGCTGGGGTGAGAGTGGGAGAGGATGTGAGGATGGTTAAGCTTGAATAACTTCGTGGATTAAAATGAGGAGGGCTCTAGAAATCAGAACTAGGGAGATAATAGGAAATGACTTAGGTTTGTGTGTATTACACAGATACCAGTGGTCAGTCAGCAACTGGAAATAGTTTTAGACTGCAGAACGTTGTCTCTCTGAAAATAGAGGCCGTGGACTCATCAGTGTCACCTGAAGTCATGAAAGTTTAAGAGATTGCTCAGGCAAAAATACATAGTCTGACAAATAGGATTGAGGATTGAACCCTGGGAAATACTAGCATTTAAGGTAATTCAGTGAAGATCAATGAGAAGGAAAAATACTGAAAAAGGATGAGGGGGAGAAGTGGGCAAGAGTAGCATCCCAGAAGCCAAGGGAGGAGAAGGTTTATGAACGATCAGCAGAAGGATGTTCTCCAGAAAACTTCTGGTGCAGGGTAGGATAAAGCGCATGGGCCACAGTTTGGGCAAACTATCCAGAGGCGAAGGATGTAAGCAAGTGCTAACCAGAAGAGAGGATATTGGGGGAAAAAAAGTGGTATAGAGGAAAGTAGCGGTGAGAAAATGGAGCCGGTGTAAGCCATGGAAACATGGCTTCTGGAATTAAACTGTTCTGGTTCAAATTCAAACTATGGGACACTAAGGAAGTTATTTCATCTCTCTGAGGCTTAATTTCCTCATCTGTAAAATAGAGTTAATTAAACTCTCTTGCAAGGTTGTCATGCAGACTGCTAGAGATACGTAAAGCCAAAAGCATAGAGGCTGACAGAGTGAGCAGCATGTTAGTTCGCTTCCTTCCTTCCCTTGATGAAGGAGAAGTAAAATTGCATTAAAACAAGTCTGTTGTGAGATTAACCTTAATCTATTTGGAAGGTATAAGGGCAAGGGTAAGGCCCAGAGATGTGCAATCTGTTTGACTTATTCAGCTCTGCTGTTACACAGTTGTGAATCTTCTGGTACCTTCTTAAAGCCCTCGCAGAATTTTGTGGTTCTTTGTAACTGCCCAGAAAGCAGGGGCTTCTGCAGGGAGTTAAAGCCTCTAATAAAAAGCACAGAACCTTTACTTCCCTTGGGGTAGCTGGGTGTACATTTTCTAGCCCCTTCTGTTTGTGTCCACCAGAAAAAGAATGTAGAGCCTCCCTAATGTTTCAGAAATTTCCAGGTGTGTCCTGCAAAGATCTGTAGCCTTTCTGGAAGGCTAGAATCTGTTTTAAGCATACCAAATAACTAAAAGTTAAGGCTAATCCGGCTGTTTCACCTCTGATGAGCAATAGCTATTTCTCAGCTTCTGACCTGGCCCTCCAGGCCTCTTCATTAATCTCTAGTTAGGTAGTTAGGTTACAGAGCTAAGGATGCACTGCACTCTTTATCAGAGCTTGATGGCTCGCACCATGCAGCCCCGCAGAGGGTTCCCCAGCAATAAATTGAGTAATCTTTCAGTGCTTTACTGTCACTACTAACATTTGGCAGTGCATGTCTTGTTTCCTAGATTAGCTTGTTCAGGCCAAGTCAAGCTTAGTACCTCTGATACTGTGCCACAAGCAGGAAGGAGAGTTGGCTCCTCTACTGCCCAGCTTCCCTTTACTGCCCAGCACTGCTGCATCCTTAGCATTTCGAGTAGTGGTTCTTTAATTTTCAAACTCTATAAGAATCACATGGGTAATTTATTGAAAGTATACATTCTGGGCATTACTCCCAGAGATCCTCATTTCATAGGTCTAGGGTAAGCCCTGAACACTGGTCTTTTTAGCAGGCATTTCAATAGGTTCTATTACAGAGCACAATTTGGGAAAAAGAAACAAACCAATTTAAGGAATTTATATCCCTCAGAGAAAGATGTGCAAGACAGCATGTCTTGCGACAAGAGTTACTATAAAGTCTTTCTCACCAACTTCCACCATTTCCCTGTGGTCACCTCTATGACAGCGGAAGTCTTGGTCCTTGACTCATCTGGAATCAAAATCAATGACACCTTATCTCAGTCTGTTTGGGCTGCTAAAAAAAAAAATACCACAGACTGGGTGGTTTATAAGCAACAGAAATTTATTAGTCACAGTTCTGGAGGCTGAGAAGTCCAGGATTAAGACACCAGCGGATTCAGTGCTTGGTAAGGGCTCGCTTTCTGGTTCATAGACAACGCCTTCTTGCTGTGTCTTCACATGGTGGAAGGGGTAAGGGAGCTCTGGGGGATCTATTTTATAAGAGCATGAATCCTATTCATGAGGGCTTAAACCTCATAACCTAAGCATCTCCCATGATACCATCACATCAGGCGTTGGGATTTTAATATGTGAATTTGGTGTGTGGGGGGCACAAACATTCAGACCATAGCACCCTATTTCTCTCTGCTTCTAATTTTTCCATCAGTGTACTCTCCTTTGTTTTCCACTACATCCAGACAACTTGGACCCTTCAAGGAAACCTCTTACCAGCACACATGCTCTGTCAATCAGATGGTTAGAGCACAGGAGATCCCGCTCCTAAAGCCAACAAAATGGCCTGGTGGGGGGAGGTACAAGGGAGGGAAGATATTTAGTCTCACCTCAAATGTTCTCTGCAGGACTCTTGGTCAATTTGTAGAAAATCAATTGCTAGAAAGCCAATTTGCCGAAATTCAAATCCTTACCACGTCCTTATAATCTTAAGGCATTTAAAGAAAGGTTCAATTAGCTAAAAACTAAGTCTGTAGAGTCAATATGAGGTATTATGTTATAGGCATCACCAGATTCGTGTTCTCCCCAAAGATCAGAATGGTTAATTTGGAGACAAGTGTAGCCTCAAATCAGAGAAAAGTTACAGATTTTATATATAAATCTAATAACAATGTTGTCCACCAGGGGACGCCTGTCATTTAAGCATGCAGAACGCTGTGTCCATTCTTTGTTGCAATTGCTTTCACTAAGAGGTACAGCTATCTAGGAGTTGTGATTAATTGTATTCTCAGGTTTTTCTCTTGTAAGCATTCAATAGAGTGATTTTTTAAACTTGTAGTTTTTATGTGTTCCTCATTATAGTAATTGCAATTGTTTTAAAAAAAATAAGTGGCTAATAGAGCTTTTTTTCCACTTGGTATAGATGAAAGGGACTTTAAAAAAATCTAAGTATATTTGATTTCAGGTATGTGAATAGTATCTTGAAATTTCTTATTCTTTCCCTGTTGTTTCAACCTCCTGTTGGAAGGTGACTTTTTACAAGGAAATTAAGACATGAATATAGGTGAAGTATGATACTGTTTGGAATGCTAAGATCTGTTTAGTTTCAAAAACAAAACAGAACAGCTTTTCCATGATAGTAGAATAATTAATTTTGTGTGTGCGTGATTTGGGGTGGGGTGGGTAGTTTCTAGTTGTGTCTTCAATTTAGCTGTAGCTTTAGGATGTCTTTTTAGGCTGCAGTTTTCTAGTACATGATGACTCATTATATAATCAGATAAAGAACTTTAAGTTGTGGGTCTTCTAATGAACTGGAAGTGATGGGATGAGAGACTATGTGCCTATGATAAAATCGTTTTTAAATACTAGTTTATTTTGAAGTAAGTAAAATAAAGAATCAAAATCTAGAATGAACCTTAAGGTTATTATAGTATGATTTTAAAATTTTTAAAGGATTTCTGATGTGTATAATAATTTTATAATTGGAATCACAAATGTATTGCTTTTAATGATTCAAGGTACTTAATGACTAATGTAGTTCTGCAAAATCCAAAATGTGTTCTCATTTTCTCTCTAGGCAATTTTTAAAATTATTTACTTACATAACACTTTATTTTTTAGAGCAGTTTTAGGTTCACAACAAAATTGGGAGGAAGGTATGGAGATTTCCCGTATACCCTTTACCCCACACATGCATGGTCGTTCCCCTTATCAACATCACTCATCAAAATGAAGCTAAATTGACCCATCATAATCACCCGCAGTCCATAGTTTACCCTAGGGTTTACTTTTGGTGTTGTACATTCTATGCGTTTGGACAAATGTATTAACAAATTTTGGAAGACCCTCAGTTGGAGGAATAGTCATTGACTTAGAGTTGGAAGCAACAGCAAAGTGCCTGCCGAGAGGAATATCAGTGAAATTAGAGCAGTCACTCTTCAGACCCACTTGGTGCCTTAGGACTTGGCAGCACCAGGTGCTGAAGAAGGTGGAGGTGAGGATGGAGCTGGAAACTGAGAGATTAATTGAACATATATACGTACATGGAGCAGTTAGTTACTGGGACCCCTCTGCCACCCCATGTGCCAGGATACTCTCCTTCAGTCAATCATCTATTTTCTGGAAAAAAATTAAGCTGCAGTAGCTTTGGACTTTGGGCCTTCAGGCACAGATGAGGGTGAGAGTGAGATACAGGTCTAAAATGATGGAATTAAATGAAAATACGTGATCTGGATAATGGAACTCTCAGCTCTCCCCACCTTGCCCTACTCCCAGAAAACCAGCAGCTAGGATTAACCCTCAAAGAGTAGGAGATTGGAGGATTCTTCATTTGAAAAACTGAAATGCCCTTAAGGAAAGCAGTCAGTCTGTCCACCCAGAGAATGCACCTCACAGACTTCCCAGGACAGGAAGGTTAACTGACTGAGGACCCTTGGTGTTGAGCTCGAAATCCATCACTGCTTTTCATCAAGACCACACCTCCCACAGGCTGTTCCAGGTCCATGATCAGGTGCAGTGGGGATACCAAGGCAGACCTATTCCTAGGAAACATGGGACCCCACTGTCAGTGACTTTGGCTTAAGGATTCCCTGCTGGCTTTGCCAGACTTTCCTTAGGCTGCATGCCAGCCTGGGATGCTTCCACTTCCAGGACCTTCTCTCCCTCTCCCCTTCACTGGGGGTCAGACTTGCATTACAGTTGACTACTTTCCCAGCCCTCTCCTGTTCCTTGCCTGTTTCCTTTCACACAGACATCTCTAATAATAGAATCTTTTCACATTTAACCCCATCTTGTTATCTGCTTCTCAGAAGACCACATCTACAGCTAGAGGCACTGGGAGTGATGTGAGAAAACAGGAGGTTAGATGGGATTTGGCACTGGCTCCCTATGTAGCAGGCAGTAGGGGCTGTCCTGATTAGCAGATGTGGCACCAGTAGATCCTGGCTCAGTGTGGCCGTTCAGTTGCTAAAGATTTCACTGATGGTGACCTTGGAAAATGTTCTCATGGAGGGAAATACTGTGGAAGAAGCCATGATGCAGGCATTTGGAAAATATGGGATTATTGCCAAATTGTATTGTCATCCTTCATAAGGATAGTGAGAGGCTGAGAATAGTTATCAAGCACTTAATACCTAAGAGTGAAAAGCAGAGAGCCTTGGTGGTAGCCTCTAAAGAGGCCGTCTATACCAGGAGTGAAAGGGCAGCCACAATAGAACAGGGAGGCTGAAGACCCCATTGTGAGGGTTGCAGAGCTCCAGAGGCATTTGAATGCCCAGTCCAAGCAGGCCTGTTATGTGCAGGGCGGGGCCCTGATGGGGGTCACCAGGGGTCCTAAAACTGTGACAGGACAGCTGGATGGGTGCTCGTGATGATGTCAACTCTACAGCTCCACCTGGACCCTCTGGATAGGCAGAGGTGGCCCACCTCTAGCTCTAGTGAGGGCTAGAGAGCACTCCCTGTCCTGGAAGCTGCTCGACAGGCGTCTCTCCAGCAAGGCAACCAGTCCCCACCCCCCACCCCCCCACCTCAGGAGCTGCCCCACCTCCAATCCTGGCTGCCAAGCCAAGTCATGATGGTGCTGTTCAACAGCTATAATTTAAAAAAATTAAGAATGGAGAAGCAGAGGCTGAGGACGGTTATCCCAATAGAAAACATAGTTGTTTGCTCATTTCCCAGACCTGAACCAATTTTCAGATCCAGAAATCACTGACCAAAGAAGTGGCTGGGTTCCTAAAAGGAAGGACCCCACAACATCAGTCCAAGTACATATCATGACAATATCTCCAGTCTTCCCCTGAAGAGACCTCTGACCACTTTTACAGGTGACTGTACACTGTGGGAAAGGAAATAGCCAGACATTTCGAGGTCTGAGTTGACACTGATCCTCAGAATGGCAATCTGTGCTTGAAGTCCAAATCACACTGGACCCAATGTGCCCACGGACTCCCCTACTCCCACAGTGATAATTTTTCCAGTCCCTGAGTAATTGAAGTAGATATACTTGGCAGTTGAAGTTAACCCCCCATGGGGCCCTCATCTCTGAAGTAAAAGCGATCATGGTGCAGAAAACCTAATGGAAATGTGAGAAATTGTGGCTTCCCCACCCAGGGCCAAAATTGTAAAACAAGAACAATTTGTTATCCCAAGGAAGAGGGCCTAACATAGCTCTGTTTAATTTGCCAGTCTGACCCCTGTAAAAACTAGGTATATCTTGGAGAAAGACTGTAGGCTACTGCAGACTTAACCAATTAGTAGCACCAACTGTTTTACCAGATGTGGTATCACTGCTAGAGCAGACTAACAAGTCTTCAATATAAGGGATGCAGCCGCTGATGTGGAGAATGCACTCTTTCCATTCCAATTAGAAAAGAGGATCAAGAAGTTTGTGACTTCTGGTTTCAGCTCCAATATGTATAGTGCTTGGGAGTCATCAATCTTGTCATAACAACAAAAAAAGGTGGATAACCTGAAAATCAATGACTCTTCTTGACTCCTTAGAAATCTGAATTTGCAGGAAAAATTCCCACCCAAAAATCTGTATGAATAGACAAATCCAGACAGTCACCGAGATCTGCTTAACCTGGAACAGAAGCTGCTGCAAACACAAACTGATAGGAACACTTATATGGTAAATGTGATGAATTACTGGAGGAAGAATAGGCAAATCCATTATTAAAGTTGGAGACGTAACACCTCCTGTCAGCAACTGATAGATCAAGAAGGCAGAAAAATCAATGAAGATATAGCTGACCTGAACATCACTATCAATCAACTCAATCTATTGACAGTTATAGAATATTCCGTCCAACAACAGCAGAATACAGATTCTTCTCAAGCTTACGTGTAACATTCACCAATGTAAACCACATTGGTGGTTTAATAGGCACCCTATTAGACTCTGAGCTTCATGCGGATGGGGCCTGGGTTTGTAATTCTCACTGTGGTATCCCTACCACAATGCCTGACACATAGGAGGTGCTTGATGAATATTTTTTAATAAATAAATGAATTGTAAAATTAGGAGACAAGACAAGGAATCCAGTCTGCATGGGAATAGCAGCAAGATATATTCTAACACAGAGAAAGCATATTAAAAATGCTTAAACCTCAAAGGTTAAAACTGCAAATCCACACCAACAAGTAACAGAAATTTGTCATAGAAACTGCCACTCGATTAATATTCCTAAACCTCTGCTTTCATCATGGTCACTTCTTTAATAACTTTCAATAGCTCCCAGTGTGTAGACTCCTGAAACTAATACACACCAAGCCTTCGCTAACCAAGGCCTTCCCTAGTTATCTTACCTTGCCTCTTATTTATTGTTCAAATACTTTGCTTCAGCTCTTGAATTTGTGTCTTTCCTATCTACATTTCTTGTATGAGCTTCTAGAGTTTTGGACCATATCTCATTCAGTTTTGGACCATATCTCATTAATATAAAAATAATTTTATTCCAGTTGTTTATTTGTAAATTAATTCCTTTTAGAATTTGGAGTGCATTTTCCCATTGACTCAATATTAAAAATGATTAGATCCTATTTTACATCTCTGAAAATGTATTTAACAAATGATGTAAGTGAAGCATATTACTATGGAAGGCTAAGCTTGGAATCCTTGGAGAAAGGGTCTCTGCAGCAAAATTTTGAACTATATCCACCACTCCCTGATTGTCCCTTCAAAAACTGTCATCCTCGAGCATTGTTTTATTTCATAAGGGTTTGATTTTCTATAGCGAACTCAGTCGGTTTATCCTCTTGTATTTACAGGGCTTTCATTGATTTTCTTCTGGAGCAAGTTTGTGTTTAGGGGAGGGGGATTGAAAACCATTCAGGACGCCAGTGCATAATTTTTGAAGACAAACAATGCCTGCCTGAGAAATATCACTGATCACGTTTTAACAGGGATGTTAAGCACATAGGCATAGTGTAGAATTGTCACTTCCAAAGGATTTGTTTGATCACTGCTGTTATTTTTAGAGACTAGAAATTGCCCTGTTTCAGCTGACCTAATTATTCCTATTAATACAATTTTTACACTTCTAATAGTTATTAACAAGTATCTAAGAGAGAATAAGCAAATTTTTTCGAGAATGAGCTGTGTTTCAGGAGAAGGGTATGCGCTCTAAAATAGCTTGCAGTTTGCTCTGTGGAGATTTAAATCGGCAGCTTCCATTTTTATTTGAATGTTTCTTTTAATAAATTCGGTGACCTAGATCATGACCAACGAGAGTTGTGTAGAATTTGACTTGGCGATTTTAAAATCTAATATGTAAGAATATGGGAAATAATTGGAATTACTGGAAAAGATCAGTTATTAGTTTAGGAATTAAAATTTTAAACCAAATCAGTGTAGTGCATTATTCCTCTGGCACTTGGCTAACCTTCTTCTCTACTTGGCTTCAGCTATTTGTGATGAGGGGTATTTGTGATGGATTGATGTCTTAGATTCCAGAACTGTCCTACTCTACAATATTTTCACAGTTCCCCTCATTATCAACTGTATCGCCTGTTCTAACACTCTGCTTTTGTTACCCTGGTAACAATCTTATGAATACACATACAATAATTGTTAGTGTGTGTTGTCTTTGGAGTCAGATTACCTGGATTCTAATTCCAGCTCTACCATTTATTAGCTCTGTGCCTTTGGGCAAGTTATTTAACCTCTAGCAGTTTTCTCAACAATAAAATGGAAATAAATATATTAGCCATCTCCATGGCTATAATAAGAATTAAATGAAATAATCTATGGAAAGCACTTAGCACATGGCATATTGCTAGGGTTCAATGAATATTGTAATTATTACTATCACTATTACTAAAAAGGTACATATTAAAGACTTCTGAAACCACAGACAGATACAGAGTAGAGGGAATTTGCCAATGAAGAAATTGGTGGTCATATTTATTGTTATTTAGAATGTGAGCACATGTAAAATTTTACTGTTTATACTTTCAGGAAGCCTTAAATACATTGCTTAAACAACTAGAGAAAGGAAAAAGGAGTCTTGAAAATCAAGTGAAAGACTCTGCACTGAGACTGGAACAAGAGTCAAAGGTTTGTTTTTATTCTATACTAAGACATCCCTTTGGAACTGCCATGATTTTTAGTATGTTATCTACAAACCTAGTATATAATTCTCACAATATACTTACAAAACTATTTTGTACACTACTTTAAAAAAGCATAGCAACATAAACTTAACTTAGCAGTCGTCTCGCTAGTATTGTAAATCTTCTCTGATGCTGGATTCTTTACTTCTGTATCTTTCACCTAGGGTTACCACAAGACCAGCCGTGAGCGCTGTACATACTTTGCCGAAAGGTCTCAGGTAACTTTTGTTTTTTTTACTTCCAAGTTCTAAGAGTTTCCTCTTACTGTAAATTATGTTTTTCACTATTCTAGGTTTTTGATTGGTTTGGCTTGGTAGGGAAACAGCTGTTGGAATTATGGGAAACAAAGGTACCAAGTTTCTGTATATGGAGGGTGAAAAGGAAAATATATAACTTTTATAAAAAGGTAAAAATGAGATATGTTCCCCATATTAAGAGTGTATTTTGCATATTTGCTTCCTTAGTTGTTCTTTTAGTTTGATTTGTAATTGCTAGAATTCAAACAAATAAGTGGTTATCCCTCTGCTGTCATGAAACTTAAGGCATTTTACCTCATAGTTATGCATGGTGAAGTCTAAGAAAGACCCAGCATTGCTATTGCTAGAAAGTGTGTACTTATAAATGATAGGACAGGAAAGTGATCAGTGAATTATGAAAGACATTGCACATATTTTCCAGTTTTTCATTTGGTTTTTCATTTTATTTATGATGTTGTTGGTATATAGAGTTTGTTTTGATGTTGTCAGACCTATCTTTTATTTATGGCTTCTTATGTCATAGTTTAAAAGACTGTCTTCACCTCAGTGTTTCCTAACATTCATCACATCTCTTTAGTACTTATATGGCTTAATATTTGACGTTTAAGTATTTAATGTTTATTAACTTTATTTTGGTATATGTTTTAAGTTTAGGATATGAATTCAGCTTTCAGTGTGCATTGTCCAAATGGAAGTGTCCAAAGCGCAATTGGATATATGAAGCTCAGAAAAAAAAAATCAGGATTGAAGATATGGATTTAGAACTTATTAGCACAGAGATGGTAAATGACACCATGTGAATGAATGAAATGCATCAGGGAGAATACACAGGGTGAAAAGAAGAGATAGTCTAAGATATAACTCTGAAGAGTTTCAACAGCGATAGTCAAGGGAAGAAGAGCCAGAAAGAGGGCTGGAGTCGTCAGGACATAGCTACATGAGGCAAGGAGGTAGAGGACCTTGAGGGCTGGTTTTGCCTTAAAGGTAATTGGCTAATCACTGATGTGGAGTCTCCAGAGGTCAATGAAAGGACTGAGAGGAAGGGAGTTATTACTAGGGATTGGAGCTGACAAGGGGATGCATAGAACAACTTGAGAATGAGAGTCAGGGCAATAGGGGATAAAGGGAGGCTTGGACTTCTAGTGCCAATGAAGGTAAGCAGGAAATTGAGACAAAATAGCATCACTCACAGTAGTCTCTTATCCATAAAATGGACAATCACTTCAGACTTTATGGTTCTGGATGCTTGGCTGGAGGCCCTGCAGCACTGGCACCCACATTCCTTTCCTCAGACCACGTTCTCTACTTGGAGTACGTTGTTTCTCTTACACTCCAGTTCTGCCTCCTTCGAGGTGTAGCAAAATGCCACCTCCCGTATGAGGTCGTGATATGATGAAAGACCACAGACTCTGGAGTCACTGCAAATTTGGATTTGAATATCAGATTTGTACCTAACTGTGGTTCAACCTTTTGGGACCTCAATTTCTTTCTTCCTCTGTAGAAGGGAAGCAGTGGTACTGTAGTTATCTTGCAGGGGATTTGTGAGGGTTTAGAGATATAATGTAAGTAAAGTGCTGAGTGAAATGCTTGGCACATAATTGGTTCTACATTCCACTAAGTGGTGAACACTATTTTCCTGTGTTCTTTCCCGATCTCCCCAGCCCCTCTCCCTGCGACGGGGGCATCAGAATTCCTACTTGCCTCAGCCATCCTCCTTTAGCTTTGTTTATCTGAAAAAATCATTTGGGTGGAATAGTTCCTAGTTTGATTATACAGGATCACTGAACATACAATCAAAGCCTATTTTAACAGCTTCCCAGGAAGATGTTAATCCTGTTTCCCTGTATAAATGTTAATAAGGATTTTCACTCTAGAGTGAATTGTTAATCTTTATAGTCAAAATGGTTCTGACCGTGTGGATACTATGGTGACTGGAAAGGTCAGTGCATGATTTGCAGCTCTTCCCATGCTGAATACATAAATAATTGATTCTTTAGTAGATAACTAGAGCTTTTTGCTGAGTCTGCTGTTTATATTTCTGCTGGCTTCACTGTTTTGACTGAAACTGAGTTTCCACATCTCAGGATTCTTCTAAGTTACACCGTGTATAAGACATTGCTTTTTAAGAATATACAAGCAATATAGCCAATATTTTATAATAACTATAAATGGAGTATAACCTTTAAAAATTGTCAATCTCTATATTATATGCCTGTAACTTACAGAATATTGTACATCAATTATATTTCAGTTTTTAAAAATGAAAGATTAAAAACACTATATACAGACATACCTCAGAGATATTGCAGGTTTGATTCCAGACCACCACTATAAAATAAATATTACAGTAAAGCAAGTCACGGGAATTTTTTGGTTTCCAGTGCATATTAAATTTATGTTTACACTATACTGTAGTGCAAGAGCATTATGTCTAAAAAACAATATCCGTACCTTAATTTTAAAATACTTTGTTGCTAAAAAAATGCTAACTGTCATCTGAGCCTCCAGCAGGTCAGACTCTTTTTGCTGGTGGAGGGTCTTGCCTCGATGTTGATGGCTGCTGACCGATCAGGGTGGTGGGTGCTGAAGGTGGGGTGGCCGTGACAGTTTCTTGAAATACGACCACAGTGAAGTTTGCCACAGGGATTGACACTGCCTTTCACGAACAATTTCTCTGTGGAATGCAACGGTGTTTGATAGCATTTTTTTTTTTTTTTTTTTTTTTTTTTGTGGTACGTGGGCCTCTCACTGTTGTGGCCTCTCCCATTGCGGAGCACAGGCTCCGGACTCGCAGGCTCAGTGGCCATGGCTCATGGGCCCAGCTGCTCCCCGGCATGTGGGATCTTCCTGGACCAAGGCACGAACCCATGTCCCCTGCATCGGCAGGCGGACTCTCTACCACTGTGCCACAAGGGAAGCCCTGTTTGATAGCATTTTACCCACAGTAGAACCTCTTTCAAAATCGGACTCAATCCTCTCAGTCCCTGACACTGTTATCAACTAAATCTATGTACTATTCTAAATCCTTTGTTGTCATTTCAGCAGTCTTCCCAGTGTCTTCACCAGGAGTAGATGCTATCTCAAGAAACCACTTTTCTTTGCTCATCTACATGAAGCAACTCCTTATCCGTGAAAGTTTTATCATGAGATTGTAGCAATTCAGTCACATGTTCAGGCTCCACTTCTAATTCTAGTTCTCTCATTACTTCCATCAGATGGAAGTTACTTCCTTTACTGAAGTCTCGAACCTGTCAAAGTCATGCACGAGGATTGGAATTAGCTTCTTCCAAACTCCTCTTAATGTTGATATTTTGACCTTTTCCCATGAATCATGAATGTTCTTAATGGTATCTAAATGGTGAATCCTTTCCGGAAGGTTTTCCATTTACTTTACCTAAATCCACGAAAGGAATCACTATCTATGGCAGCCCATAGCCTTACGAAATGCATTTCTTAAGTAGTAAGAGTTGAAAGTCAAAATAACTCCTTGACCCATGGGCTGCAGAATGGAGGTTTTGTTAGTAGACATGAAAACCAATCGTTGTCTACCTCCATCGGAGCTCTGGGGTGACCAGGTGCATTGTCAATGAGCAGTAATATTTTGAAGGGAATCTTTTCTCAGATTATATAGTAATAATAATGAAAAAGTTTGAAACATTTTTCAAGAATTACCAAAATGCGACACAGAGACATGAAGTGAGCAAGTGCTATTGGAAAAATGGTGCAGATAGACTTGCTCAGTGCTGGGTTGCCACAAAACCTCGAATTTGTAGAAAAATTTCTACAGATTTATTTGCGAAGTGCGATAAAGCAAGGTGCAGTAAAGCGAGGTATGCCTATAAACTTAACTTCTATTCCCACAAACAGAGAATTCTAGCAATGCATCTGTGACTTGTTGAATATAATGCTTTGGTTTCCAGATAAGGCACCTGACACAGCTCTGTTTGATTGTAAGGCAATTCTAATTTTTAGGCTTGTTAAAGCATCAACTCCTTATTTTTCTTCCTTGAAACTTCTGTTCCTTCTTCTTTTTCTTTGAGACTTCCTTAAAACCCATTGCTTTTAGTTCCATCCTCTGAAGAGGAAGTCTACACTCTTTCTATATGACAGCTTTTCAAAGATTTTTTTTTTCTTTTCAAAGATTTGAAAACAGCTCTCCGTCTTCTCATAGCTTTTTTTACCCCCTGAGCTAAAATATTAAGTTACATTAGCCATTCCTCATGACATAGGTTCTAGACTAACCAGCTGTTTCATTGCCTTTTTGGACAGCTCTGTCTTGTTATTGTTCATTTGAAAATAGAGCTCCCAGGTTTAAATGTAGACTTGAGATATAATCTCAGCAGCATAGCTGTTAGTCTTGTCCTCACCATACTCATTTTTCTTCTCTGCTCTCTGAGCAATCATTCTAAAATACAGGTGAAGTGTTGTTCCTGGTATAAAACTTCAGTGACTTTGCATTGTCCAAAGGATCTCAGCAAAGCTGCTCAGTGTGTTTTACAAGGTCCTGTCTGACATGCAGTGCCTGTCTCTCCAGCTATGTCCTTACTTACGCCCTGTACTGCAGCCAGACCAATGATATATGTGATTCCTGTGTCTATCATCTGCTTTATACCTTGATGCCTGTGCTGCTCCCTCTGTCTGGAATGTCCTTTCCCTAGTTCTTAACTGGCTGCTATTCCATGTGGATCCCCCTAAAGCCAGAACTTGTTGCGTCTGTTGTATGCTTACAAAGCACCTATGCAAACCTCTGCTAAGACAGCAAATTGTACAATCTATTTATTTTGCTGTTTCCCCAATAGATTGTAAGAACCACAATTTGTCCTTGTACCCCAGTGCCTAATGTAGTGGTGGCACATAGAAGGTGCTCAATAACATCTGCTGAGTGAATAAATGAACGAATTCCATCTTCTGGTCCAAAGTTGTCACTTTTAGAAAATTAGTTAACATTTTGCTTCACAAAGCAAAGAGTTCATCAGGTGTGAAATCCAACTGTCTTCCCTTTTGCCTTCAAATGTATTCACATCTTTATCCATCTTTCCTGTTCCTCCTTCTGCCTTAAAGAAAAAGGATCCCATACTTCTTCCCAAGTCTATCTGCTGCCTCTAGGACTCACTTCATAATTATTTTCTCATATTACCAATCTCTCTTCCACTGACTGTGGTGTGTCCTTTGTCTGCAGCATGCTCATCTCTTCCACCAAAATACAACAAAAACAAACTTCTGTTTTGCCCTATCCTCATAAAACGACTACCTCAGCTTTCTTTTTCTCAGCTAAACTTCATGAAAGAGTGGATACACTCACTGCCTTTGCTGTTAACTCCTCGGCCTCTTTCAGCTGCCTTCTGCCCCCACCACTGGGTTCTGACACAGTTTATCTCTCAATAGCCAAATACAGTACAATGACTCCTTTTCAAGCCTCCTGGTAGCAGACATGTCTGACGCATTTCATACTGCTAACTGTGCTCACTTTTTAAAACTATCACCCACCCCCCTTGACTTCCATGCCAGTATATTTTCCTGGGTTTTCCGGTTGTTTAAATGATGTCCCTATCTTTAGTGATTCTCCTGTCCCTTAAAAGTTGCTTTTCCAAGTGTATATCACCAACTCTCTTACCTCTCTGTGTGCTCTTAACAAACGATCTCATTTACTCATGGCTTCAGTTACCATCTCTAAGGTCATCAGCCTCAATTTTTCCTGAATTGCAGATTATATTTACAACTGCCCACAAGGTGTGTCCACTTTTGTATCTTGGAGGAATTTAAAAATAGACAATAAATGAAAATCTGATCTTGTCTTTCCACTTCAAGATACCTACAGCTCCTGTTGTCTTATCAACCCTAACGGCAGAGTACATGTATTATTTATATTTAGTGTCTGTAAAAACTTTTAATGGTCTTTACCAAATGGATGGTATGATTTTCATAATTTACTCAATATTTATTTTTAAAATTGCATGGACTATGGGGTTGAGATAGAGGGGTTTCCAGAATCTTTAGAAGCCTGATAATACTGGAGAAGGCCAGAATTTCTCATTATTCTTCAGCTTCTCTTAGTCATGCTACAAAAGGACCTGGCTAGGAAAGAGTTAATTGGGAATTGACCATTCCTCTTATCTCTGAAAGCAGTCATGAAATAAGAGGATAAATGCTCAACTATTTGTATTTCAGGTCTCTGGCTCATACCACGTTTCTAAAAGGCAACAGATGAGACGCAAGAGGGAGGAGATACGGGGATAGATGTATATGTATAGCTGATTCACTTTGTTATACAGCAGAAACTAACACACCATTGTAAAGCAATTATACTCCAATAAAGATGTTAAAAAAAAAAAAAGGCGTTCCTGGGGTATTGATAATGTACTACTTCTTAATCTGGATGCTACTTACATGGAAGTGTTGAGTTTATGAAAATTTAACAAGCTGTACATTTATTATATGTGTACTTTTGTGTTTGTAGACTATACTTCAATTAAATTCTTTTTAATCCCTTAAAAAAATAAATAAAAATAAATAAAAGGCAACAGATGTATCAACTGCCTAAAATGAAAGAGAATCTAGTGAAAACTTAAGTCTAACTATATCTTTCCTTTCTAATTAATTATATTCACGTGTGAATGGTACTCACAAAACAGGTGTCCATTGTATTTTGGAAGTTGAACGTCCAGATTTTATAGCAACGATGTAAAATAGCAGATGATAAGAGAACTTAAAGAAGTTTGTTCTCTCCATTCACTATTTATATATATTTTGTAGGTTCCAGGAATACTTTTCATCCTCAAACATGATAAGATCTTGTTTTGCAAGCTAGAATAATACTGTTCCCAAGTAGAGCATACAACTACACCATTAACAATGATATAAATCCAATTAAATTATCAGCCTTAACCTTTTTAGTGAGGAAATATGGACACTGAAATAAATGTAGATGCCAGTGCAGTTTAAACTATGTTTCCCTATGTGAACAAAAACAAT
This sequence comes from Mesoplodon densirostris, assembly GCF_025265405.1. Taxonomy (NCBI): domain Eukaryota; kingdom Metazoa; phylum Chordata; class Mammalia; order Artiodactyla; family Ziphiidae; genus Mesoplodon; species Mesoplodon densirostris. Next base: position 12,050,629 of record NC_082677.1, on the reverse strand, counting down.
TAAGAATGAATAAAGAGCAGAGGAATATTTTATGAGTTTAGGAGGTTATATCTACACATGATTTTTCCTGGTCCTGTACTAAGTACAGAAGAATTACTCAGGCAATCCTTGTCTTTTATAACTTTACCTCACATAGGGAAGATATTCATATATAACTTAACAATATAAAAATTGTAAATGAAGATATAAATTAGCTATAGATCAGAATCCTTTTCAAATACAGGCATTCAAGATGCATGCAATATAGCAAGTTCCTTTGGTGAAAATTCATGGGAAAGCAACATTTTGTTCTATATTTGGCTAGATAAGTATTCTTCCTTGCGTAGTCATAAATACTTTAAATTATAATTCATTATCTTTGTACATTTTCATCAGTGGAAATACAGTGTAGTTAAAACATTAAAGTAAATTCTGGGAAAGGACGTTCCTCTGGAAACTACTATACTTCTCTGTTGGGAGGGCCCCAAGACCACTCCTGTGCATGATTTGCTAGAACAACTCACAGGACTCAGCATCTATGTGCCCATGCAGCTAAGATTTATTACAGCAAAAGGATACAAAGCAAAATCATCAAAGGAAAAGGGTGTATGAGGTGAAGTTTGGAGGGAACCAGGCACAAGCGTGTAAAAGTCCCCCAGTGGAGTCATATAGGAACAGACTTAAGTTCTTCCAGCAATGAGTTGTGACAACATGTCAAGTTTTGTATTCCAGAGACCCTCGTTAGAAACTTAGTGCCCATGCATTTGCTGGCCATTTGTATATTATCTTTGGAGAAATATCTGTTCAAGTCCTTTGCCCATTTTTCAATTACTGATAAGTTGTTTGTCTTAATTTTGTCGTGTTGTAAGAGTTCTTTATATTTTCTGGTTACTAGACCTTATCAGATATATGATTTGCAAATAATTTCTCCAATTTTGGGTTTTTTTTTTTTCTTTCTTGATGATGTTCTTTGAAGACAAAGTTTTGATGATGATGAAGTCCAATTGATATTGGCTTCCTAGGATCAGTTTAGTGGTTGCTTGTGCTTCAGGTATCATATCTAAGAAATCATTGCCTAATTCAAGAACATAAGGATTTGTACAGGTTTCCTTCCAAGAGTTTGATAGTTTTAGCTCCTTTTTGATCCACTTTGAGTTAATTTTTATATATGGTGTGAAATAAGGGTCCAATTTCAGTCTTTTGCATGTGTCTATTCAGTTGTCCTAGCACCATTTGCTGAAAAGACTATTCTTCTTCAGTTGAATTGCCCTGGCACCCTTTTAAAAAATTAACCATAAACATATGTTTATTTATAGACTCTCAGTTCTATTCCATTGATCTATAAGTCTGTCCTTAACGCCAGTACCATGCTGTCTTGATGACTCTAGCTTTTCAGAAAGTTTTGAAATCAGTGAGTCTGAGTCCTTCAAATTTATTCTTCTTTTTCAAGATTGTTTTGGTTGTTCGGAGTCCCTTTATTTTCCATATGAATTTTAGGATTAGTTTGTCAATTTCTTCACAGCAATACCACAGAGCTGAGGAAAGCAGGGTAGGGCAAGTTAACATATTACAACGCTCAGTGTTCTTGCAGAGTTTCAGTTTGTGTGTGTGTGTGTGTGTGTGTGTGTGTGTGTGTGTGTGTGTATGTTTATTAAGTTCTCCAGGATTGCTGCAAGCCTTTGGTTAATTTTTAGATTTCTGAAAAAGTTGCTTCTGACCATTTTTGCCAATTTTCTCATTGCTTTTATGGAGGAAATAATTTTTGGAGGTCTCTATTCCGTCATTTTTGCTGACATCACTCCCTGAGAAAAATATTTTTTAAAGCACCTTGCAGGGAATTGAAGCTGGCTCTTACTACATCAAGTGAGCATACGGGGAAGTTGGCTTTATAAAGATATATAAGTCAGTAAGGGAAAGATGATGCCATGGAAATCTAAGAACAGGAATTACAATATAACTGGGCCCACAGATATTAGAATTAGAATTCAGGGAAGCTTTAAAGACCTTAGCAGATGTTCATGGATCATCACCTTAGTGATTTGCCATATAGAATGGAAATTAAAGGCACAGACTTTGAACTCTGACTTCCTGAATTCAAATTACAGATCTACTTACTAACTATATAGCTTTGTTTCTTTCTTCTATCTAACAGGGCTAATGATAGTGTCTACACCATAGGGATTTTGTGAAGTTGATAGGAGTAAATAAATAAATAAATAAATAAATAAATAAATAAATAAATAAAATGTAGAACAGTCCCTGACATAGATTATGTGCTATAAAAATGGTGTTACTACTATTTGTAGTATAGTAGACCCCTAGTTTATTCTCTACTTCATTTTTCTTCTCATTACCAACTGCTATCTTCACTTTCTTTTTTTATAAATTTATTTATTTATTTTTGGCTGTGTTGGGTCTTCGCTTCTGTGCAAGGGCTTTCTCTAGTTGTGGCAAGCGGGGGCCACTCTTCATCGCGGTGCGCAGGCCTCTCACTGTCGTGGCCTCTCTTGTTGCGGAGCACAGGCTCCAGACACGCAGGCTCAGTAGTTGTGGCTCACGGGCCCAGTTGCTCTGCGGCATGTGGGATCCTCCCAGACCAGGGCTCGAACCTGTGTCCCCTGCACCGGCAGGCAGATTCTCAACCACTGCGCCACCAGGGAAGCCCTATCTTCACTTTCTATATCACTTTTATATCATAGACCTTGGTATATATCATAGTTTCAATTTTATTGTAATTTTAGGTCACATATCTTTGGTTTACTCATGGATCCTTATTTCCACCTTGTCCCTGCTCCACTTCATGGCCTCTCTCTATGTATTTTCCTAGCTTTAATTTACGTTTCCGGAGGCAAGTATCAGAATGGTCCATCTCATCCCTCTTTGGACAAAGCTCTCCACATTAGGCCACCTCATGGGCTGCTTCCAAGCCTTTGGATTATCTGCTCTTGAGCTAGTTGCCTCTCTAGCTTGACAAGATGATATGGTGTAACATATAGCTGTTTAGGATTATACAGTAAGCAGAAAGTCTGCATAGGGAAATTTCTTTATGAAGGACTGTGAGCTGGGTCAACTAGGTGAAATATACAGTCCTCCCCACGTGACATACAATGTTTTTGTTGTACACAACGGCGACTGAAAAGTCACGATTAATACTTATTTTATTTCGGGGGAATATGTAATTCAGTTAATCAGAAGACAATGAATGCCATGAGAGGACCAGTAAAAAAGATTTCAAGATCAAACCATCTTCCAGAACTCAATCTGTGATTCCAGAACTGTGTGGTTTACTATTTCTTCCCTTTTTTCATCTGTAATCTTCAACTTGTGAAATTAATGCTCCACACACTTTTCAGGGATTGGAATAGATAAGAAAGAGCTATCGGACTTCTCTTTAGCTCTTCTTCCAGAAGTTTGTTCCTTTGCCTGTATGAGAGCAACTTTCTCAAGTGACCCTATACCATCTAATAGCATTCTTATGATTTTAAAAATATCCTAGAAGGCCTTAAGTTTGACATCATTACACTTGCTTTTAATAATATACCCATGATCTGCTCTGATAGTAACATTGCTATTTTATTTGGATTCTAGTTGGCTGTTAGCTAAAAATGTGCGTTCATCAAAACTTTTTGCTATTTTACGCTATATCGTGTTCAGCTCTTTAAAACTCAAGGTTTAAACAAAGCTGCAAATCAGATGCATTTTAAACTTTGATTTGAACTATCATGGTATTGTGGAAACAGGAATCAGCTTGGGTATAGTTCCCACCCTGCTGTGAACTTAGGACATTTGGGGCAAGTTCTTTCACCTCATCTTCATTTCCCACATCTGTAAAATGACTGAGGCAAACTATACAATTGCTAAGGTTTCCTACTATTCTAGAAAACCAATACTTACTCAACTGCAAGGTCCTGCCACTTAGCACATGGTAATTTAAGTCATTTTATGATGTTTATTAATTTATAGTGATGGCCTAGTGATGTTTATTAATTTATAGCAATGGCCCTTTGGACCAAACTTTAATTTATGTTAATTAATTTATAGTGATGGCCCTTTGGACCAAACTTTGCCAAGTGTTCATGATACTTAAGTCTAGAGTGGAAATAGAATGAGGGTACAAGAAGTGTTCTTTTAAGGTATTAAAAATTTTATTCAATTCTCCTATTTGTGTTTAGATTGTTTTGTTGTCACCTAGGTCTGGAAGATACATATGATTTTTTGCCCTAACTTAATAAGTGAAATTATTAGACCTTAACTTTACAGAAATCACTCAGAGGTAAGTATAGTTTCTGGCACCAAAACCTAAATTCTATTCAGTATCACCAGTAATGGATGCCAAAAGTATTTCTATAACTACTTATAGATACTCACTTTTTTTCTTTAAGGAAGAATGCATGCATTTCATATAGACAAATAATTCTTTTATGTGACTTTAAAAAGTAATGCAGAGAAATATAAAGTAACTTTCTATAAATTATTCCAAATGGAAACTGTTTGGAAATATTTTCCCCTGTTCTTTTTTTTTTTTTTTTAATATTTACTTATTTATTTATTTTGGCTGCGCCAGGTCTTAGTTGCAGCATGCAGGACCTTCGTTGCGGTGCAGGATCTTTAGTTGCAGCATATGGACTTCCTGGTTGCAGCATGCATGCAGGATCTAGTTCCCCAACCAGGGATTGAACCCCCCAGGCCCCATGCATTGGGAGCGTGGAGTCTTACCCACTGCACCGCCAGGGAAGTCCCTCTCCCCCATTCTTTTTTTTTTTTTTTTTTTTTTTTTTTGCGGTAAGCGGGCCTCTCACTGTTGTGGCCTCTCCCGTTGCGGAGCACTGGCTCCAGACGTGCAGGCCCAGCGGCCATGGCTCACGGGCCCAGCTGCCCCGCGGCACGTGGGATCTTCGCGGACCGGGGCACGAACCTGTGTCCCCTCCATCGGCAGGCGGACTCTCAACCATGGCGCCACCAGGGAAGCCCCCTCTCCCCCATTCTTTTTTTTTTTTGGTGGTACGCGGGCCTCTCACTGTTGTGGCCTCTCCCGTTGTGTAGCACAGGCTCCGGACGCGCAGGCTCAGCGGCCATGGCTCACGGGCCTAGCCGCTCCGCGGCATGTGGGATCTTCCTGGTCCGGGGCAGGAACCCGTGTCCCCTGCATCGGCAGGCGGACTCTCAGCCACTGCACCACCAGAGAAGCCCTCCCCCATTCTTAAGCTAACTATAGATATCAGGTACCGTGACTCATTTTATTAAATAATTACTAGATACTACATATGTATTTGTTTACTTTTTTATACCCTATTTTCTCTCTAAAAAGGATTGTTTCACCTTTTACTAAATATAGATATAAAAACAAGACTCATAAGATAAAAGATAAAAATAAAAGTTAAAGTTTTGCAAGATTCCCAACTAAGAAAAAGCTCTATCTTTAAGCTTTCTAGTAATCAGCACAAAGAAAGAGTTACACAGCTCTCATTTTTTTGTATAAGGAAATATACAAGTGGATAAAAAGCTGTACCTAATACTAAGCTCTGAAGGTAATTTGTCATGTAAAGCGTTATGAGGACTTGCAATTATTTATTGAAATAATCAGTGCAAAAATGATAGTTTGGGGTCTCTGTTTTAATACTGAAATATGTATCAATATCAGTATTTGGCTTTTTTGAAGAGTTCAGAATTCATAAAGCAAAATATCAGTAAACAGTATTTAATATATTAAAACAATTTTAATGTCTAAATATATTACAACATACTAAAAAGTACCATTTATAAAAACAGATACTAATGAATAATAATGATGATGTGGAGAAATTGGAACCCTCTTACACTGCTGGTGGGGTTGTAAAATAGCACCATCACTCTGAAAACAGTCTGTTGGTTCCTCAAAAGGTTGTGACCCAGCAATTCCATTCCTCTGTGTACAGCCCTAAGAAATGAAACATATGTGCACATAAAAATGTGTGTACAAATGTTTAGGGCAACATTATTCATAATAGCTAAAAAGTGGAAACAACCCAAATGTCCATCAACTGATGAATGGGTAAACAATTGTGGTATATCCAAACAATGGAATATTATTCAGCAGTAAAAAGGAATGAAGGACTGATGACATATGCTACAACATGGATGGACCTTGAAAACATTATCCTGAGTGCAAGAAGCCAGTCACAAGAGATCACATATTGTATGATTCCATTTATATGAAATGTCGAGAATAGACAAATCCATATGGACAGAAAATAGGTTAATAGTGGTAGCCGAAGGCTGGCAGGGCTGGGGGAAGGGTGGGTGATGGAGAATGACTGCTAACGTGTATAGGGTTTCTTGGGGGGGTGATGAAAATGTTCTAAAATTAATCATGGTGATAGTTGTACAACTTCATGAATGAACGAAAAAGCATGGAAAGCACCTTAACATGGGTTAATTGCATGTTATATGATTTATACCTCAATAAAGCTGTTATAAAAAAATGTTAAACATATGTTCACCTTCTAATATAAACTAGCAGATAAATTTTAATGAAATATTATTTGATCTTAGAAAATATGATCTTAAACATCAAAATGCATTGTCATTAGTGCCATTGTTGAGGCAGGAGTATATTATTATCATAGTTTTCCACCTAAGAAGCTGTTTCAGATACTACGCTAGTCAAAAGAACAATGAAGCTTATATGCTACTTCCCAGTATTTCCTTGACTTCTTTTGAATAATCCCATCTCTTGTTTAATACCCTTGTAGAGATATTTATAAAGCACCTTTTGACCTTTGACTAGGATTAGGTTTTTTTTTCTAATTTGTAGAGAGCTATATAGTTTTTGTTTCAAAAAAATTTTCTAGTTTTCATCATCTTCATTAGTTTTATCATGTATAGCTGGAGATTACAGTGCAGAGTTACTTATATCAATTTTAGTACTTTGAAAATCATATTCTACTGGACCAGAAACTTTATTTTGGACTCAGAATTATTTCTTGCAATAATTGGTTTCTTTTTGCTGTGTGCCCAAGTGAGAGCCTGTCTAGACCACATATTATATGTGATTTTTTAAAGTAAATTGAGTAATTGAATTATGGTTATTTCAAGTGTAAATAATTTAGATTTTTTATTTTTTTAATACCAGAATAACAGAATTATGACAACAGTGATGCTAGGATTTTTGGCATTTAAAGAGAGGTAAGCGTACCAGAATACTAAAAACTGCTATTAAAATCACTAAATGTGATTGAAGTATGAAAGTATCTTTAAAACAATAAAGCGCTATTTAAATGCAAGATCATATTTTGACAGTAGGGCACTATTTTCAAAACAAGTGAACATCGGATTAATCTGACCTATGAATTAGAAAAATCTTGAATTTATAGAGCATCCTTTTAACTTTATAAAGCAATTTCATATTTCTATCTCAGTTACAGAGAGAGTATTATCATCCAGAGAACTACCCAACAGTGAGATTATCATCATCGGCATTGTTCAAGCAGTGGCTAGGTGTCCCTTTGTCAGGGATGTTATAGAAAGGACTCCTGCAGTGGGTGGAAGTTGGATTCAATGACTGCCAATATCCCTTCTGATGCTAAGATACTGTGATTCCCTGCCCGTTTATCAGATAGGGAAACTAGAGCCAAAAATAACTCCCTAAAATACATGTTGGTTGCATCATATAGGCTGTGTATGTGTAGACTGTAAATATAAACTTTCAAAACTGGGCTGCTTTACCACTAGCCAAAACTAACAAAATCAGGTGTAATAGTATTAATGTCCATTTGTTAAATGTAAACTGAAATTAGATACCATTTTTCACCTATAAAATAAACAATGGTCTTCAAAAAGATAATTTTCAGTGCTAATAGATCTGAAGTGAAGTTCTAATATACTGCAGGTGGGAGTACAAATTCATATAATTCTTTTGGAAGACAATTTTATTCTTGAATAGCCTTAATGTTAATATGTTGACTTAATATTTGTACTTCTAGTAATCTATTCTAATGAAAAATCCTGCATATAGAAAACATACAAGGACAATCACTTTATCAGTATTATTTATAATACCCCAAAATGGATACTCTCTCGATGCACAATTATAGGGAGATGCTTAAGTGGACTGTGATTCATCCACATGGTTAAACATTATGCAGCAGTTAACATCTGCTATCTTATACTAAAATTCTTTCTTCTCATGTATTTCTTGCATTCTGAAGTACTTCAGTGTAATTTATCTCCAGCAGTTTAATGTAATGAATACTCTTATTCATCATTTGTCACCAGCTAGTTTAGTACCTAGTATAGGACATGCACTTAATAAATTTTGTTTAACTTAAATGGATGTTTGCAAAAGAGTTTATAGGATCATGGGAGGACTTAATGTTAGAATGTTAACACAATATACAGTGTCACACATAAAATATGATTTTAACGATTTAAAAATATAGGAGAGGCTACAAAAAGAGGGCTTTAGTCTACTGATAGTGCCAAAAATATGTTCTGTTACACAAATTTCCTGTCCAGCTCTACAGGGGAAGATGAGGTAGGCTCCAAGTGATGATTCACAGATAGGTGGAGAGGGAGGGAGGAAACTTGTGGAGTACTAGAAGGGAGCATGTTTTAACAAGCTAATAATTTAGGGGTGTTAACTTTCCTGTCTTAAGTTTCTACTCTGTAGAATGAAGATAGAACTAGTTGATTTCAAAGGTTCCTTTATGTGTATGTGATGGGGAAGGGGAGGGGGCTGGAAAACCCTTTTATTTGGAACAATTCTGATATCTTTTTTAAAAAAAACGTTTATTTGCTTTTTTAAAAAAATTTTTACTGGAGTACAGTTGATTTACAATGTTGTGTTAGTTTCAGGTGTACAGCAAAGTGAATCAGTTATATATACACATATATACACTCTTTTTTAGATTCTTTTCCCACATAGGTCATTACAGAGTATTGAGTAGAGTTCCCTGTGCTATACAGTAGGTCCTTATTAGTTATCTATTTTATATACAGTAGTGTGTATATGTCAATCCTAATCTACTCCCAGTTTATCCCTCTCCGCCCTTACCCCCTGGTAACCATAAGTTTGTTTTCAATTCTGATATCTTAATGTGACAAAAATAAGTACTAAAATCACATATAGCAAATCCATTTCTCTTACCTTGCTAGCCCTCATTTGATCGTGGTGTATGTGAAAAGTAAATCCTTTTTGTGAGTGAGTGTGTGTGTGTGTGTGTGTGTGTGTGTTAAGTTACTGAGATCTGGACTTGTTGAAGCAGCCTATGCTCACTAATATAGTATCAAACAATATTTTTAGTAAAGCTTACAAGTCTTTGGATATTGTTTTCAGTAGATAATGGTATCTTTCTTTGCAACTACATAGAGATAAATTCAGCCATTCATTGATAGCAATGGCCCCTGGCCTGCCTGCATCATTGAGTCAGAATCTAGAATTTCAATTGATATTTTTAAAGTGATTCTAACTCAGTGTATTTTCCAGTCTGCTGAACATAACCGGAATAATTTTTTTTTTTTTTTTTTTACTAAATAGAATCTCTTGCTCTTTCATCAATTTGTTTCTAGGATACTGCTCTTTAAAGCCTTGTACAAATGCTGCACAGTCTAAGCCAAATAGAGGCTGGGCCCAAACAACCGTGTAATGTACCAATCCATGTCTGAGGGGAAGATACCCTTAATCACTTTCACTCAGAAAAGGAAGAATGCACAGCATCACTGATCCATAGCGTTTATGGAATCCTGGGCAGACATGGTGAAAGCCCTCTTCCCTGGGAATGGGGTGGCTTCCTTGATCAGGCTCTGATTCTGCCTCCTGGTAGGAATGTTCTTCTCCATTTTTCTTAATGACCTCTAACTCTACTCCTTGGGGGTTTCTTTCATTTCAGTCTTCTTGTTCATATTTGAAGTAGGCAGTGGAGGTTAGACCCTCATTTAGAGATGCACAGCTTTTAGAGCTCATTTTCTGTTAGAACAAACTTGGGTTCCCATGGGTGGTGGCATCATAGTTCAAGTAGTCAAAAGCTTTTCAGTCTAAGTTTATGGTTTCTTGGATAATATAGCTCCATCAAAATGGTAGTCAATTCCATGTATAATAATGATAATTTTAGAACATGATTTGTTTCTTTGGCCTCTCTCTCTACCTAATGGCAGCTACCTTGCAGCTATTTGAAATAATAGGTTAGGATATAAAGTTAACACCCATAATCTGATCTTTGCCACAGGCTGTCTTAGTGGCCTCTTGTTGCTCAAAACCCTTCTCGGTCTTATCTCGTGCTTTTTGGCTCTCAGAGTTGTGTTGTTGGCCTTTCCAGCCCCTTATGCCCTTTGATGCCCCAAATTTCTAGATTCTCCCTGAGACTCTCTCTATTCCCTTTTCCTTGCAAAGTGGCTGATTATATCCCAAGCTCATTTTTTTCTTCTGCCTTGTCAAAGGCAGCCAGTAACATCAAGCACACATCATCTTCATCATCATCATCATTATTATTAAGCACTTGTTCTGCTGTGACATAATAGGGACTTCCAGGCTTCCATCGTCACATTGTGTCCCTGCCTCCCACTGCAGACCTGCTAAGTTAACACCATGCCACTTGTTTTAGTATTTTGTTAATGCAGCACCTAAATTCAAGTTATCAATATCTGCATTATGACTATAAGAAACAACTATAAGAAACAACAGACCTCAGAGGCTTCACACAGAGGTTTATTCTCTCTCACAATACAATCCATTCAGGTTTCAGCAGTTAAAAGAAAAGGATAAATAATCTTTATACCTTGAAAGAGAAAAGAGACTGGGAATGGGAGAGGAAAAGATTTCAAAATGATTGATAGTGTCTTAGGCTGGGTGATAGGTATATATACACTCATACTTCATAGTGTACATCTTTCATATATGTACTCTTGGACATGTATGAAATCTTTCATAATAAAAAAATAAAAATTCCTCCAGCTGACTTTAAATCATGTTAGTATACATGTAAGTATTTACAAGGAAAGTGTGAACATCATTTTTTTTCCTTCACCTCATCCCCACCTTCACATACCACAGACTTCTCTCCTTTAAGATTGTCTGGCTTGTTTGTGATGTAGAAATTCCACAGGACTTCAAGTCAGCAGTCTCTGTGGCTAAAGGAGAATGAGTGACTTTGTAACTACTGATCTCCTCAGGCAATACAGCCGTAGTAACCAGTGACTTCAGGGGAGCTGCTTCTAATGGTTCTGTTGTGTGGTTACCTGGGAGGATGTCTAGAAGATTAATCAACGTGGCAGTGCCTAGCCTCACTCTGGACCTTGAGTGACACAGCCTCCCTCATCCATAGTTATAATGTCACTTTGGTTTAGCTCCACATTTCCTAGTAAAGACTTTTGGTTAAAATGAGGCAGATCTGCCTCATCTTAATTCAGTAGAACTAAACCCTGTTGAAAGTGAATTGGTATATTGGGTGATGAGAAAACTGTCGCATGTTAGTGTAATTGGCTGCAGGGCATCATTAGGAGTTGGTGCTATTCTTTGACCTTCATCACTGCCTAAGGGCAATGGTTCCTAACTCGCTGGGAAAACATATATTTACTGATCACCCTCTATGTCCTGGCTACTAGGATACAAGGTGTAGTAAAATAATCCCTGCCTTATCACGCTACTTAAAATGAATTCTGATTGTTGAAGCAGAGATGTGAGATGGAGTTGGGAAGGCCTTGGGAATTTTCCTGTTGTCTTCTCAAATTAACCACAAAAGGAAAGTGCACGGCAGAGGGTAGTGTGGGAGAGACCCCAAGCCAGGATGAAGGAGAGTGTTCAGGGGTGAGTGTGCTAAACCTTACACCACGCAGTCACCAGAGCTGAACGTTCAGCTTAGGAGAACTGACCCAGAGTCAGAAAGGAGGCATGCGAACAGGAGGGGTCCTAGCCTCTTTGATACAGGGATAACAGGGAAAGTTTTTAGGTTGAAATCGGATCCAAAGAAGACCAAGGGATCAATGAGTTAGCAGCTGGGGAGGAGCAGAGGGAATATCTGGGGCAGTTCCCAAAGTAATGAGCTGTGCTCACAGGGGGCAGCTGGCCAATGCTGTCTTATCCTTTGCAGGTAGTTCAGGGCTTCTCCAGGCTTCAGGTGATTCATCGCTTCAGCACTATAGTCTCAAGAAAGAGGTTACTCTGTCTGCTTGGGGGGATCTTACACTGGGGAGAATGCCAGGACACTATCCGGGAATCTTGTTGACTTGATGTAGTTCAATCTAGTTGACCTGATTAAAAGCTGAACCTAGAAAGCCAGATAAGGGCAAGATAATGTGGGCCCTACCGCCACACTGAGGACTGAGAACTTAATTTGATAAGCAGAGGAGCCTTGCACGTGTTAAATGGGGAAGGGATGAGATTAAAACCGTCCTTTCCATCTTTCCTGTGTCCCCCCCCCCATACATAGTGGACACTATTACAACTGTGAGATACCAAGCTTGTCATTTTGGTGCCTGCAATATTTTTTCCTTTCCTCCAAACCTTCTCTTTTTCTTTCCATGGTGAAATGATGGCATTATGAAATAAAGGACAGAATGTAGACTTGGAGGCAGAAAGACCAGAATCCCAAATCTGCATACAGCAATCAGCTACTGAAATGACTTTCACTCATTCATTCAAATATTTTAGTGCCTGCTACGAGCCAGGCACTTTTCTAGGCCAAGGTGGTAGTAGTGGATAATACAGACAAATTTTCTCTTCTAGAGAGGGGAGAAAGACAAATAAAAACAAATACATATGCTGTATAACATTAGAAAAATGATGTAAAGAAAAAGAGAGCGAGGGGTTAGATTCTGATAGGAGTATCCAAGGAAGTGACATAACAAATCTACATGAAATGGAGAAATCTGGGGAAGAGCATTCCAAGCAGAAGGAGGAACAAGGGCAAAGTATTCTAGCTTTGTACTTACCTGGTATTTTAGGAAGAAGAGGCAGTGTGACGAGAGGTCACAAAAGGTCATAACAATAGCGAGAGGTAAAGTTGATGAAGTCAGATGGTATAAAGCCTTGTTAGACATGGAAAAGAATTTGGATTTTTTTCTGACAGGAGGGTTTTGAGAAAGTTAATAGTCTGACATATTTTAAAAGATTATTCTGGGGCCTCCCTGGTGGCGCAGTGGTTGAGAGTCCGCCTGCCGATGCAGGGGATACGGGTTCGTGCCCCGGTCTGGGAGGATCCCATATGCCGCGGAGCGGCTGGGCCCATGAGCCATGGCCGCTGGGCCTGCGCGTCCGGAGCCTGTGCTCCGCAACGGGAGAGGCCACAACAGTGAGAGGCCCGTGTACCGCAAAAAAAAAAAAAAAAAAAAAAAAAAAATTAAAAAAAAAAAAGATTATTCTGGTTATTCTATGATGAATTGCCTGAAAAGAGATTGGGGAAGATGGCAAAAGTGGAAGCAAAAATCACCTTCCTCAGTTAACTTTATGAAAATATCTTTGTTTATAATTGTATAATGGAACTTAATGGTTAGTCAAGTTATGGTAGACTCTTGGATTTAATACTCCAAAAATATTGCAAGCATAGTGTTTGAAAGTATATGCATTTTAAAAGTGAGTTCAGTGCATTAGTAAATGTAAGAAATTATTAGTAAAAATGGTTGAATTTAGTTAATTCTCTGGCTTTCAACGTCCGTAGTTACAGTCCTACCTACTTATGAGAACATTATTTGGGCCTCAGCATCTTTGCAAGGAAAGGACAATTAGGAAATCTCTAGGTTCTTATTGAGTTCTAAATTTCTGTGATTCTGAGAACAAGCCAGGTAAACAACAATACTGAACATAGCTTATATAGAACAGTTCCTATAAAATAGCTGGATGGAAAATTTCCAAACATTTTAAGCATAGGTTCTTCATGAGTTCATCTGAAGAGACCATGTGTACTGTATTACTTACAAATCTATTTGTAATTTGCATATTGTGAAAAATATACAATTATAATTTAGTTTTTGGGGAAATAATGTAATGCATATGCTATGAATGCTAATAATTTTAAGTGATTGGAAAACCATTTTCTAAGAGGCAGTTTGAATTGTTAATTTTGAATGCAACTTTTTAAATATATTTCTCTATGTAGAATTATTCTTGTTATATTTTATGATTCTTGGTATTCAGTTTTCCATCAAGACTATAAGTAGCATATTGTTACTCTAGGGAAGCACAGAAAGAGTCCATCTACCCATTTGTCTCCAATAATAAAAATGAGTATGATTCAAGAATGTTAAATGTGATAAAGAAATTAAATGGTTTATAATTCTATGCTGTAATTCAGAAGGTTTATAGTAGAGTCTCTCAACCTCAGTGCTAATGACATTTGGGGCCAGATAATTAATTCTCTGTTCTGGGAGGCTGTCCTGTGCATTGTGCGATGTTTAGCAGCATCCTTGGCCTCTACCCACTAGATGCCTGTTGTGACAATGAAAAAATGTCCCTTGGGAGACAAAAATCGCCCCCAGTGAGAGTCATTGTTTTATGATGTAGATGCCTGCTCATTTACAAAGTAAGCTTCTTTTTCTTTCTTTTAAGAGATTGGAAACTATTCAAATATCGAATCTGGTTCTTATGGAGCTTGGATCTTATATTCTTGATACTGAATATTATACTTGATATTATCTTTTTGCTTCCTCCAACACAGGAATGATTACTTCCTCTCACATAAGCTTAGGGGCATCGTCCACTCAAATGTAAAAGCCATGAGTCTGTGTCAGTTTCCACAATGTCTTTGTCACTTTTAGCATCAGACTTGCTAATCTAGACCTTTAGGTCAAGGCAAAACTGATTGCCAGACTGGGGGAAGTGCTCAGAGTTGCCTCAGTTCACCCCTACACCAGTGCCTGGGCATGATTTCACCTCTGCTGATATTGTTGGGCAAACTAACTGCTTCACAGATGTTTAGCTAGACACTCTCAGTTCCTGATGAGGTGGGAAAGCAATCAAGAACCAAAATTCGTATCTATTAAAATGTGTACATTTACTTCCAAAAACAGTGCAGAATGATCCCAGCAGAAATTTATCTGCACTTTTCTCCCCATGAAAATCGTAGACAACCACTATATTTTTGCATGCTGTCATGATCTAAATCAGAACACACCCGCCACCTGCTCAGGAAACAGGAGGCTTACCCAGAGATCAGAGATGGTGGTTCAGGTAGAGCCTGTGCATATTACATGTTCAAGTAAGGTCAAGAGTCTAGGCAAATCCAGAGTGACAAACACCGTAAGATACCATCACCCCCTCACCCCCACCGACTTTTAGCAATGGGAACAGTAGTAAAGACAAGAGGAAGGATCCCCTACAGGTCCTGGCACTCCATGGATCTCAGTAAAATGTCTAGCAAGGCCGAACAAAGCGGATTACATAGCAGCCGCCACCTGGAGATTTCTCACTTGAGAAAATGAGGACAATATTTGTTGACTCACAGGACAACATGAAATGCTTCTAAAATTTTTAGGTTCTTAGTAGTTTGTAAAGAAAGCACCATTAACAGTCCTCAACCTTCCCTGTCCTCTCATATGTTTGTCTTGGAAAAAGAAAAAAATCCAGTTTGCTAATTCCTAATATTTAAACTTGAAAGCGTTCCCATAAGACACTCTGAAGACTTTTAGACAAGCCCTTGCGCCCCTCCACGCGCCCCAAGGCGGGGAGTGGCAGTTCCTCCTGAGGCCTGAGCTGTGTGATGTCCCGGGGGCACGTGGAATGGAACTTTGGGTGGGCAGCGCTCCAGTGACGGGGTCTCCTTAGGACCTGCAGGGCACCTTGGGGCCGCCCATCCCCGGGTACCCCACCCCCGGAAGCACTCCCCCGGCCCCGGTCCGGCCGTGACCCTCGGAGCAGCAGCGGGAGGCAGGGCCACTTTAAGGGCGGGCCGGGGGCGGGCGTCCCGCAGCTTCGGGCACGAAGCCATTGGCGCGCGGCTGGCGGCGGACGCGACCGGCTGGCTGCGAGCTCCTACCGTGGCGAGGCTGCCCCAGGACCCGCACGTGGGCAACGGGCCATGGCGGACTCAATTATCCGCCCGGAGCTCGGCCAAACCTGTGAGCAGGTAGGAGGCGGAGGAGGAGGAAGGGGAGGCAGCTGCGTTTAAAACCGCGCGCGGGCCGGCGCGGCGACCCAGTGGGGCGGCACAGCCACGCCGGGCGCAGGCCAATACGTCTGGGGACGGCCCGGGGGCCGCTGCGGGGCGCGAGCCATTCCCGGCCGCTTCCCCGGGCGTCCCGTCTCGCTCCTGGGGCCCGACGGCGGGCGCCTGCCCACCTCGAGGACGGAGCGGAGGCCCGAGGAGGGAGGGCGACAGGACTGTGTCACAGAGTCACCCCGTCGAGCTCTTGACTCTCGTCAACCCAAACCCGTCTTCCGGCCCCAGACCGTTGGTGGGGCGACGCGGGAGCAAGACGTCGTAGAGTAGATATTCGGGCTGGTGGCCGGATAAAAACGGGAGTGACAACTTTGGTTTCAGCCTGAATATAGGAAAGTTGATTTCACACTTTTCAGTTTGAGTGTAGGAAAGTTTATTCAACATATTGAATATGGAAAAGTTGATCTTCAGCTATCTTGTATGCACAGCTCTAAGTGCCTTTTTTCGTTGTGCTCACTGCCGTGGCGTCCAGAGTGTCCTTGTACTGCCCTCTCCGCGCTGACCCTCAAACAGGCAGACGTGTGTAGAGACCGTGCCGTTGGCGGGAAGACGCGTCTGCCCTCTTCACACATTCGCCCACCCTCCCTGGAAGTCAAAAGGCCCCTTGGCCTCTTTTGGACGCACCTTATTTATCATCCCCTCGGCAGACGCACAGAATCATTTTGGTGACTGTTTTCGATAAAAATGAAAGCAGCCCACTAGAAAGGAAGCATAAACAAAACCCCACCGACCCCAGAAAGCAAGGTGACCTGGTGTTGGCTTTCTTCTGAGTATTTCACGTCTTCATAAATGTGAGAGGGAAACCTTTTGCGCTGCTTAAGTTTCGTTACCCCTGAGAATGTTCTGCATACTTAAATCTCCTCCTTAAGAACAAGCGTTCTGAACCGAATCCCTACAACTTGGAGTGGGCCGAGTTTGAGAGGTTTTTTCTTAATTATTTAAAAATGGAGGCACCTATTTAAACTCAGAGGAAAAACAGTATTTTGGGGCTGCAGGATTAGGCAAAGCTGCACAAAATGGAACTCTGAATAAAATATTATCGAGTAGTACATAAATAACTGTGGCTTCCCACCCTTAAGAGTCTGAAGCCCCAACTGAACCTTTTGTTTGGGAGAGCTCACTCAGTTTCTCCAGATAGAGCTGCTTAAATCCCTTGACTCCTGGGGAAACTGGAGGCCAACAATTGCCCCGTGAGGGCATCAGCCCTGCAGCTGCTGCTAGTTGTCAGTGCTGCTCCCAGTGATAAGAGTGACATAAATAACAGCTCACTAAAATGTAGGAGTGATTTGCTTTAAGCACTTCAGCACCTGCTGTTACTAATTAAGGGTTTAGCCTGCCACAGATTGCAAATGGAAATCCAGTGTTTTAAAAATGGCAGAGACTGGAGTGCCCTGCGTCTTCCCCTGATCTCAGAAATCAGAGTGGATGAAGAGCACTGGTGGCAATGATGTCGCATTGTAAAAACTGCCCACACTTAACAGATCTACAACAAGATGTAGTCGTGTTTATCCCTGAGTGCTGGACTTCGATGCTTTTTATTTTCTCTTTAGACTGTTTTGAATTTTCCAACCTTCCACAATGAATATGTATTGCTTTTGTTAAAAGAGGGCAGTAAGCAATTCAAATAGGAAAAAAAATTCCACCAAAGGAGGGCTAGCATTGGTTCAAATCACGATGCTCACAGGTGAAAATCTTAAGAGTACTAAAAGCAGTTTTCCTGAGCCTAATGTACTAGAACGTTTTATTCATTTTCCTTTTATTCTTATCTGTGGATCCTTCTCATCACCTGTGCTCATATTACACCATCAACAAGATATTTTTAACTATATAAATATTCCAATTGAAGTTGATTAGAAGCTATTCAGTTAATTTGAATTACCTGGGGATAGTGGACCAGGGCCGTGTTCTGAATTGTCTGATTAGGAACATTCCTAGTGTGACGGTTTTGTGGGGCGGGGACGAAGCCTGGGGCAGGAGAGCACATCAGTTCTTTCCAGAGCTGCTTTATTCCCTGCCCCTCTGTGTCCTGCTGCCAAGCACTGCCAAACCTTTGATTCCGGCACAGAAGGACCGGTGAGTGATACTTGGCTTTCTCATCCCTTTCCGGATCTCTTTCCCCCTCTCCTCAGTTTCTCCCCAGTACCCGGGTTCTGCCCTTCAAAGCTCGCTCTAGACTTCTCTCCACAAGACTGGCTGAGTGATTCTGGAGAATTTGGGAACTGGGCCTCTGAGGGGAATGTGGTCAGAAGCGCTACGTGCTATCCAGGAAAGGGCTCAAGTGAGCAACTGATGCCTGTTGTTCAAAACTTACCTTTGCTTCTCAGTTGGCCCTGTGTCCCGAGCCCTGTGGCTCAGGTAATGCAGAGAGCAGTTTGGTTTTAGGGCTGTTTTCACTGTCTGACACAGATACATTTTCTTTTTACTTCTATCTCGCCATCTCCCCTTCCCCATCAGGTTGATTTGATGGGTTTTGTGCTGGGGTTTGGTATTACCTGAGAACACATGGCAATAACTACCACCTACAGGGCATTGTACAAACATTACTCCTTATAACAGTCTTGTGATGTAAGTATTATTGCCCCCCAGATGAGGATCACATTAGTATCTTACTCAGAGCCGCTAGTTAGTGGCTGGACAGGCGGCAGACGCCGTTCTGCACACCTCGAAAGCCTTTGCCTTCTTCCCACTGCATCAGACTGTTAAAAAAGGATCAGTAATAGCTTTGGTAGAACTGGGCACATCCACTGTTTTCCCTGTGGAAAAGGACTGAAAGCCAGACTTTCTTATCATCGGGAAAAAAAAAAAAAAGCCTCCTGGAATGTAAGCCCCATGAGGGCAGAGAGCTTGTCTGTCCACCTTGAATTCCCAGCACAGCATCTGCCCTGTTGTAGGGGCTTAATAAATATCTGTGGCAAGACTACATAGACATCAAACGTATTTATGCAGATGCATAAAAGTGGCAGGAGGTTCTAAAGGAAAAAGAAAATAAACTTTTCTAATAGCAAGGTTCACAAGTGATTCATAGCCTGGGATATCCTGGTTTATATGGGTTTTTTTTTTTAGTGTAATTATTAATAGCACCCCCTTTCTCAAGTGTCTCAGTTTGGAAGGTAAATTAAATGGTCACCCCATCTGTAGAAGGAGGTTATTTTCGGACATGCATAGGTTGCTTCAGTTAACCTGGTTAAGTAAAAAACAAAAAGATAATCACTCCTTTTATGACCACTCATTAATGACTGTTTTTTTTTTTTTTTTTTTTTTTTTGTGGTACGCGGGCCTCTCCCTGTTGTGGCCTCTCCCGTTGTGGAGCACAGGCTCCGGACGCGCAGGCTCAGCGGCCATGGCTCACGGGCCCAGCCGCTCCGCGGCATGTGGGATCTTCCCGGACCGGGGCACGAACCCATGTCCCCTGCATCGGCAGGCGGACTCTCAACCACTGCGCCACCAGGGAAGCCCGATCATTAATGACTGTTTCAATGCTTGGCATTTGCTTCAAAGGCAGTGTAATTGTCTAGAAGAAATCCTGTGCCATAGCAGAGATTCACAAACACTCTTCACTCAAAAGCGTCACAGCGGCTTAGAGTCCCCCCTTCCTCCAAGTGCCACTGGGAATGAGGAATGTTTATAAAATGAAAAGGAAACACTCTAGAAGGTTCCTGATACTCTCTAATGCAGAAATTCCAAATTTCAAAGGTCATTTGAAAGTGTTATGCTGTCTTCTTAGAATGTAGAAGGACATGAGGCTGGTGACATGGGTTGATGTTAGGCTATGAAAGGCCACGCTAAGGAGTCTGAATTTTTGTTCTGTTTAAAATAGGGTTGGGTGGGTGAGTGGGATTGGCAGGCAATGATGAATTGAGCACACCTATCAACGTTCCAGCCACCCCAGTCTCCCTGGCAGGAGATACTTAACAGTATGTCCATACCTTCAGCAAGTAAATATCATTGAAAGGAAAAAAAAAAGTGAGGGGCATTCTAAATTAAAAGTCCCAGGAGGGGGCTTCCCTGGTGACGCAGTGGTTGGGAGTCCGCCTGCCGATGCAGGGGACACGGGTTCGTGCCCTGGTGCGGGAGGATCCCACATGCCGTGGAGCGGCTGGGCCTGTGAGCCATGGCTGTGGAGCCTGTGCGTCCGGAGCCTGTGCTCCGCAGCGGGAGAGGCCACAACAGTGAGAGGCCCGTGTACCGCAAAAAAAAAAAAAAAAAAAAAAAAAAAGTCCCAGGAGGGCTTCCCTGGTGGCGCAGTGGTTGAGAGTCCGCCTGCTGATGTAGGGGACATGGGTCCGTGCCCCAGTCTGGGAGGATCCCACATGCCACGGAGCGGCTGGGCCCGTGAGCCATGGCCGCTGAGCCTGCGCGTCCGGAGCCTGTGCTCCGCAACGGGAGAGGCCACAGCAGTGAGAGGCCCGCATACCGCAAAAAAAAAAAAAAAAAAAAAAGTCCCAGGAGACATAGCAACCATGTGCAACTCATAGTCCTTAATGGGATCTTGGTTTGAGCAAAATAGCTCTCTCTGAACACTAAAAAAAAAAAAAAAAAAAAAAATCCACAGGAAAGCTTGAAATTTAGAAAGCAGATGGGATCAAATTGCTACCAAAACAAAAGTGGAAAAAGAAAAACAAAACACAGCATAAAAGACATAGAGAAGAAATGCCCCAGTAAAACAATTCTAGTGATAGTGCAGGCAGAATGTTAGCAGAAGCAAAGATGAAATGGGCCTGAGGGTGCTTCCCTGGTAAAGGATTAGCTGTGGGCAGAACCCCTGGGCCGGCTGGGGCCCTGGATTTCTTCACCCCTGGGCTGTACCCCTTCACTCCTGCTACAGCCAGAGCAACGGGACTTTTAACCAGAGAATCAAACCCAGGCACTGCTCCTTCTAAAGAAAATGAACTCTACGTGGGACACGGGCTCCTGGTATTGGTCGTTTCCAGACCTCTACAACTGACAAGGGTGAAAGGAAAGGCAGCTCTGCCCAGGAGAGAAATAAGCCAAAGTTGTTGGTTTTCAGAGTAAAGCCTGCCTATATTTTGACAAATAGCTGGTCCCAGCCACTTTGCTCTCCAGCCTTTCTTCCATCATCCCTACCATTCACACCAAACCCACAGTTTAGAAGAAACAGTGACTGGGGAAGCACACCACCCCAGCTGCAGGGGAAACTGCTCATACATGTCAGCTGAGCCCTTGAGTCATATTTACGTTTGGATAACCAAGGATCACCAGACAACTATTCCAGAGGCAGATTATAAAGGGGATAGAAAAAACTTAAAATTTCTAATTTGTATGTTCACAGGGGATATCATGTCCTAAAAATAGCAGGTTATGATAAATTATCAAAAGAGAGAAAAAAGTCTTAGAAATGAGCAATTCATGTTAAATTAACTGAAATTGTAAAAGTCTTTAGAAGGACTAAAGCCTGAGCTGGTGATATGAACAATAAACTTAAGAAAGTCTTGCAGAAGTTGAGACTTGAAGGATCAATTTAGGATGTCCAGCATCTAATAGAAGGTTTCCAAGGATAGACAAAGGCAACAGAGGAGGAAATAATCAAAGAAATAATAGAAGGAAATTTCCAGAGCCAAAGATCCACTGAATGCCAAGTGGGCTGAGGGTGAGTAAGGTCCGTCCCCAGACACATCCTAGGAAATGATCAGAATCCACAGCATAAGAGAAAAGCACTGAAAGAAAAACAAGGCAGCTTTTTCTTTTCATCACCAACTCTGGTTGTGAGAAGAAAATGTCCCAGTATCTTCAAAGGTCAGAGACAAACAGATTTTGACTTGTAGGAGTATTTTGACTATAAAGCTAGCACTGAATTGTGAGCCCTAATGCCACTTAAAGAACATAAATAAGGAGTTTAACTCCCAAAGTATTGTAGGAGCAGCAGGAGGGAAAAAGGACAATTTGATCAGCCTAACAGGAAGCGTGGGAAAAAAAAATTACAGTAAGTGGGAAACTTGAAATAACAAATGAAGGAAATAAGACCATTTCATGTTAAGTTATGAATGTTTCACAATTAATTACATTACATTGATTACCTTAGTTAATGTTCATTAGCTAGTGTCATTAATGTAAGTAATTACTTATTTAAAACTTATTAATTACTTAAAAACTGAAATCTCAGATTGGAAAAAACCTAAAAAAGTCAAATATATTTTATTTAAAAAATTCATACAAAATCAAAATGATACAGAAAACCTCAAAATAAAGGTATAAAAAACTAAGTGCTGTATATCACAAAAAAATAAAATTTCAGGTGAAAAGCATTAAAAAGGACAAAGATATATTTTATATATAGTTTTTTCTCTATAATTACATGATATTTATATGTTAATACATACTACATAAACATTGTAGATCATTATATAGTATAAAGTATTATTATATATTTATATGAATATGTAAAATTGTTATGAACCTTTATGTACCTAATGCATAGTTTATTTATAGAGTCTATAGTTAGAGAAATTGATAAATTGACAAACTGTAATTAGCAAGGGCAGGTTTTATACATCTACCTCATAAACTGAAAGACCAAGTAAAACTAAAATAAGAAAACAACGAGCAAGTTCAGTCTGAAAGCTATGTAGAGGCTGCATGCCTAACAGAAAATACACATTGTTTTCAAGTATCCATGGAACATTAAAAATTGTGTATTAAGTCACAGAGAAAATATCAACCAATTCTAAAAAGTAGAAGTCATATAGTGTGCATCCACTTTTGACAATGCACTGAAATAAGAAATGAGTCAGTAGCCAAATAAATTTTTAAAAACCAAAACACTATCCACTTGAAAATTAACATCTTTATATAGGAGTTTAATATAACTCTTAGGTTAAAATGGGAATATAAACTGAAATTATATAAACTAGCAATGAATGAACATGACCACAATATATCAGAATTTGTAGGGTACAACAAAGTGCCACTTGAATGATGGCGTCATTCAATAGAACTTTCTGCAATGATGAAACTATTCTATAATTATGCTGAAATGGTAGTCACTTGCCATATGTGGATACTGAGCACTTGAAATGTGGCTAGTGTAACTGAACTGATTTCACACTTTAATTGTAATTAACATAAAATAACCACATATTGAACCACATAGTTCTAGTCTCTAATAAAGCATTACCAGAAAAAGAAGATAGAAAAAAATTTAATTATATATTAATCTCTAGTTGGAGCTTCCCTGGTGGTGCAGTGGTTAAGAATCTGTCTGCCAATGCAGGGGACACAGGTTCGAGCCCTGGTCCGGGAAGATCCCACATGCCACGGAGCAACTAAGCCCATGTGCCACAACTACTGAGCTTGCGCTCTAGAGCCTGCAGGCCACACTACTGAAGCCCACGTGCCTAGAGCCCGTGCTCCGCAACAAGAGAAGCCGCCGCAATGAGAAGCCCGTGCACGGCAACAAAGAGTAGACCCCGCTCACTGCAACTAGAGAAGGCCCCCCGCACGGGGCAACAAAGACCCAATGCAGCCAAAAATAAATAAATAATATAAAGAAATATAATTTCTAGTTGGAAAGCAAGCAAGATGAACTCAACGCAAGTAATAAATGTTGTATAAATTTAAAAATTAATACATTTGAAAAGAAATGAAATGGATTTTTAAAAATATATGTGAATAAAATTCACTTAAGAAAGGCAGAACACTTATTTTACTAGTAAGCATTAAGGAACTGTAGAAGGTAGTCTAAAACCTACCTTTATAAATGACTTCAGGCTCAGATTTCACAGACAAGTTTTACCTAAACTTCAAGAAGCCAATAACTTATATGTTTTATAAAATATTCAAGACTGTAGAATAATTTTGAAGCTTTCTATTGCTTCAAGGCTGGCATGACCTTGACGCCTAAACCAGATAAGTCAGTACAATAAAACAAAATTTTATCCAGTTTTACTTATGAACATAGATGCAAAAATCTAAAATAATATGAATGAACTGAATCTATTTGCAATAAGTATGGGTTTATCCCCGTAATGCAATGATGGCTTGACATTAGGAAATCTATTAATGTAATTCACTACCTAACGGATGAAAGGAGAAAAAAAAACGTGATCATGTTGATACAGAAAAAGCATTTGGTAAATTTTAACACCCATTTCTGATTTAAAATTCTTAGCCTCCAAATAGAAAGAAACTTCTTTAACTTGATAAAGGGTATTGAACTTCATTATCATGTAGTAGTAAAAACATTTGAAATATTCCCACTAAAGTCAGGAACAAGGCAAGAATGCCCACTTCACTCCTGCTGTTTACCATTGATTTGAATGTCCTAGCCAGTGCTTTAAGGTTAATAAGTAAAAGGCATAAATAAATTCTGGAGACAGGGACAAAAATGTCATTTTTGAAAACCATATGATTACCTATCTAGGAAACTCAGAAGAATCAACTAAAAAGTACTGGAACTAAATGGAGAGTACCAAAAAGTACTTTCAGCAAATTCCTTATACAGAAATCAGTACATTTTCTCTATGTCAGCTATAATCAATCAGAAAATGTAGTGAGAAACTATATCCCCTTCACAATGACTCTGAAATCTTGAAAAATCTACGAATCAATGTGTGAAGACACTTGCAAAATCTATGTGCAAGTAACTATAAAACTGAAGGAGAAGGCTTCCCTGGTGGCGCAGTGGTTGAGGGTCCGCCTGCTGATGCAGGGGGCGCGGGTTCGTGCCCCAGTCCGGGAGGATCCCACATGCCGCTGAGCGGCTGGGCCCATGAGCCATGGCCGCTGGGCCTGGTCGTCCGGAGCCTGTGCTCCGCAACGGGAGAGGCCACAGCAGTGAGAGGCCCGCGTACCACACACACAAAAAAAACAACTGAAGGAGATAAGATCTGATTTCTCTGAGTCATACTTCCTAAATAGGGAGACGTAATACATAATGATATTCCCTAATTTTTAAAATAAATGCAACTGTAATCAAAATTTTAACAGGGTTCCTTATGGAACCTGACAAGCTGTTGATAAAATTCTGTGGGAAGAGACATTGTGGGAAAATATCTAAGAACCAAACTGAAAAATAACAAGGAGGGAACCATATGCTCTAGCAAATATAAAACATAAAGAGCTAGCAATTAGACTGTGTGCTGTTAACCACGAATAGACAAATAAATCAATGGATCAGAATGAAGCTCCCCAAAACTTATATACATACATACATATATACATATATATGACATTTGAAACTACTAAGAGAAGTTTGGCATATTCAGTAATGCTGTTCTTTGTCATTTTAAGTGGATTGTGTTTAATATCTGTACAGAATAAAACATGGAAAAATAAAAGATGAAGATAGAAATTATATTTTTTCTAATCGAACGTGCTTGAAAATATCCCCAAAATGGAAATAAAGAGCCTCTTCGGTTCCTAATGTTCGGATTTGAATAGCATGTATATTCCATTCAAAGAAAGGACTTGATTTGAGTATTTCTTAAGTTCAGGGAATTTAAATCTTTCTCTGTTCTCCGGAATGTGTTTCATCAAAATAAATCATGTGGGAGAGTCACCAGCTTGGTTCTCTCATTAGTAAACAGGTTTTCCAGCAGGATGGGTGATTGGGAAACTGGGCCTATAGAAAGAATCCTATCTATCGTTAATAGGATGAAAAAGAAACTTGTAGGAAAACCACAGTAGAATAGTATTTGTAGGCAAAACTTTAAAAAATAGCATGACTTTCAGATCCATTCACTACCCTAGGTTCTAAAGACATGAAATGAATAGTTCCTGCCCTTGAGGTATGCTTATAGTTGACCATTCAGTATAGCTGAGTAGTCAGGCATTGGCTAGTTGTAGCCTTTATCTTCTCATACATGACGGCATGTTCTCTATGCCCAGACATTAATTGTGTGATGCTTCTGCTTTTTTCCTTCTCTTTCAGGCAAAAATAGACCTCTTATTAGTTGGCGATGTCACTGTTCAGTACCTGGATGATATTGTACAGAAATTCTTTTCAAATTTAGCAAAAGTCACCGTCACCATTAGTGATGTGAAGAAGGCAGCAGCACTTGTGGATTATTGCATGTTCAACATGGTTTTTCTGAGGTTCACTTCTTTACCAACTGCCGAGGAGCTGGAAGCTGTCAGATTAATTAGGTAAACTCCAAAATCTTGACTCTATTATCTTTAGAATAGTTTTTTTCTTTTTAAGATTTTTTTTTGATGTGGATCATTTTTAAGTCTTTGTTACAATATTGCTTCTGTTTTCTGTTTTGGTTTTTTGGCCGTGAGGCATAGGGGACCCGAGCTCCCCAACCAGGGCCTGCACCTGCACCCTCTTCATTGGAGGGCGAAGTCTTAACCACTGGACCGCCAGGGAAGTCCCTAGAGTAGTTTTTATTAAAACCTGCTTCTATAAAAATTCTGAAAAGGTGATACAATTCTACTTTAATTTGTAAGATGAGGGATATTTTCAAGGGCAGAATCTCTATAAATGTTTTTGTTCTTAACTGCCAGTTTGACCTACTATTATAAGAATTAACATTTTAACTTAAAAGTAATAGGTGTGGGTGAGGATATAAGAATTAATTGGTCATAGACATTTATTTGGGGTATAATGCCTCCCTTAATTCAGTAGGTACTCCTTTTTAATAACTATGTCATTAACATGGCATATTGTTGCAGAGTTCATTAATTCTTATAGTAGACACTAGAGCAGGTGAGCACTTGTATCTCTGGGTCCTGATAGCTCTGGGCTGAAGGTGTCTCTTTCAAGGGATGTCCTCATGTGAAAGAGCCACGAAGCTCTCTGGATCCGCTGAGTCCAGGTCAATACCACGTCCATTATCCTTTTCTTTTCTTTTTTTAAAAATTTAATTAAATTAATTTATTTATTTTTGGCTGCATTGGGTCTTCATTGCCACGCACAGGCTTTCTGTAATTGCAGTGAACAGGGGCTTCTCTTGTTGCAGAGCACGGGCTCTAGGCGCATAGGCTTCAGTGGTTGTGGCTCACGGGCTCAGCAGTTGTGGCTCACGGGCTGTAGTGCGCAGACTCAGTAGTTGTGGCACACGGGCTTAGTTGCTCCGTGGCATGTGGGATCTTCCCAGACTAGGGCTCGAACCCATGTCCCCTGCATTGGCAGGCGGATTCTTAACCACTGCACCACCAGGGAAGCCCACATGCATTATTCTTGTTTCACCTGGTAGTTCCATAGAAGTTATGCTGCTGTTTGACCCACTCAACTCTGGAGATCTGGAGTCTAGAGGTGAAAGATTTTGGGTCTTCCGTGCCTGTTTACATAGGATTTTGAGCCATTTAGGATGTTTTTAAACAGGGTTAGCTGAGATTGAATGTGTTTCCCTTCTGTGAGACTTGATGAAGTGTAATTGTAGATACTATTGGAATATATAAGGACTTCTCATAATTAGAGGAGAGGACTTTCTAGACCAAAGGAGAAAGTTCAGAGAAATATTGTGATTCCAGAATAAAAAGGACCAAGCATATTATGTTAGGGGAAAAGACAGGTGGGACTGGGAAGAAGCCAGAGACACTGGGTTACTTGTTAAAGACAGACAGAAAGACACTGCTCCTGGGGTTTCTTAGAACGGTTGGTCTTCTGCATTTCTTTGGCCTTCTACTGGGAATATGAGCTCTAGACAAACCAGGCAAATTACCTCAAAGAGGATTTCACTTCCAAACATGTTGTTGTGAACGATCTTCCTTCTGAAGATACGCCTATTTTATTAATACACCTTTTAAAAAAATCTATTGATAGGGTACCTCTGATTGGAGGCCTATAGTAATATCTCATTTGTATAGTATTAATATTTTTTAAAAATTTACAACACCTTTATGAGGGAGGTAAGGCAGGGCTTCATCATTCCTACTTGGCAGATTAGAAACCTGAGGCTGAAGTGACTTGCCTGAGACCACATGGCTTGTTTTCACAAAACTCAGACAGGAACTCTTCACTCTTCCCTTCATGTTCTTTCTAAAAGTCTGTAATTATTTGGCTTCTGTATTGAAGCCCCTTTTACAGTTCGGACATGCCATAAATGCCACACTTACTTTAACCTAAGCGTATCATTTTGGAGGAGCAGTGGACAAGCTGCTGTGGCTGACCTCTCTCCATTCCAGCCGCAGGAGTCCAGCTGTGCCTCCCCAGATGTGGTAAAGGCTTTGTGTTTGCTCATGATCGATCGAGACTACATTTTGAACAGGATAAGATTAAAGTTCTGTTTAAGAACAAGCTTAATGTCTAGTCACAGTTGTTAGCAGCTGGGAGGGTAGAGGAGAGAACCTCTGTCTGATACTCCCCTCTGTGGATTCTCCCCACGGCTGCTTTCTTTGTCTGAATAACATAGCTTAAGATGCGTTAGCAGAGAGAAGAAGGTAGATGAAGGAAATAAATGTACAGACAGGCATATGGTAATTCTGTTGTTTTGCTGTAAAAGCATTTCTTTGAAAAGAAAAAGAGAATAATTTGTGGAATACACCTGGTTTTCTTTTTTGGTCTCATTATGCTAGTCCCAATATCCGGTATACGTCTTGACTAATAGCAGGTATTCAGTGCTTTGCTCTAGGTGTGGGTGGGTGACCGTGCTGTTCTAGGGCAGACCATGAGTTCTAGCTTTTGCGTTCCTCTCTGAAAAAGGGACAGAGCTTTCTTTGTGGAAGCTTTGCCTTTCCTGATACTGGACTTGGAGCCTAGAAATGTCTCTGAAATTCCCTTTCTTGCCCTCAGAATTGTTATGAGTTGATGACTTATGAATTATTTAAACCCCTATGGAGCATATTTATATTTTGAGGCTATAGTTTTTCTTAGGATAATGAGTCTCATGAACATCTTGCCCTATTTATAAGGCATTTAAACCTTTATCTTTCCTACAGCACTCTATCTTTTGAGTTTTGGCTAATATTTAATGACTAAGCCAATATGAAGAGTTTTGGCTTAGCTTTTTAATGCTGTATTTTAGATTTTTTTTCCCCTTAGAGCTTTGTTGTTGTTTTGTTATATCTCAGAATCTGGATAGGTTCAGGAAAATATACAAGCATTTACCTTAATCCTCTCTGGGCCCTTTTTATGCCCTGCCAGTGAGTGAAGAACTCACTATAGAATAAAAGTGGTCCACGTTGATTTTCAGTATCAGAGCACATGATCACAAATCTATATGTATATCTGTAAGACATACGGATTTTTACTGAAACTAAGAATGAAGTATAGTGTGTCAGCTATCATACTAAGCTTCTTTTAGGATAAAATGCAAGCAGGCTCCTTAAAAAGATTTTAAGATTTATTCTTATAGAAGAGCTGTGGTTTTAGCCTGGAGCTAATCATTAATCAGTTTTAATCATTTGTAAAAATAATGGTACTTTATAGCCTGACATCCTCAAGAATTACGGCACATCTCACTTATAGGTTGACCTTCCTGGTAGTACTCCCTAATTTGATTTCATTTCATGAACACATTTTTATTGAGCCAGATGAACTCAGACACCACCCAGTGGTAAAATATTTTAAGATGGTCTCAGGATTCATGTGCTTGGTTCCAGAATTTCAGGAGTATTTGACCCTTCTTTCGGGTCAGTTCTCAAAACTGAACCACATTCAAAGTGTAGATACTTGGTCATTCAGATGCATCCTGGCACTACCTTACAAAGGCCAGTACAGAACATTAGAGTATGTTTCAAACTCATCCACAGTGTATGGATCCTGTTTGCCATTGCGATTTTCTGGTCCATGAACTGTCTCTGCAGTTCCTCAAACCCTGTGATTCTCGTGAGCTCAGAGCAGTGCAGTGATAGGAAAGGAACGCAGAACGTGGTTCCATCTGCTCAGTCGGCAAATCAAGTTTGAATCTGATTTTATTTTTTCCCATGTAGATTCGGTTGTCTGATCAGTTAACTTATTACGTCACCAAGAAAACCCAATCTTGTGAGCCACAAGGGTCTAACAAGTTGTCCTGCTATGTCCCCAAATCCAGAACATCCTTGACTTGACAGTGCTACTCAGTAAATCTGATCAGCCAGTTTGCATGACCTGAATACTTGACACAAACACTATAACAACAAAACATCTAAGTAGTTTTACTAAAAACATGATTCTATAAATAGGAACTGAGGAATATTCTAGATGTTTATTGTTTCTAGCATCATGTCATGTGGTGAACCTGACTTAGAAGGGTCACAGCAGAAACTCTCCTGACAAAAAGCATAGTGGGGATGGGGGACACCAACCTTCACTATTGACCAGAATCAACTCAGAACTTCACTGCATTTTATCACGGGTGCCCTGTTAGTAGCAAGTGAACTTGGTGTTTTCATATTTACAGTAAAACTCTTAATTTTCTCACAGAAAATGGTTGTTTTAATTCATTAAGTAATTAATAAAGGATATTATTTGTTACAAGTCCCAAATAGACCACACCAAGTTAATCTGGCTGCTTTGGGCCCACAGGTTGCACAATGGATAACCGTACTCAAGAAGGATGCAACCCAAAAATGACACTGGCTTTTGTCCTTTGACGTCCCTGTGGCTATAAAGGAAGTGCCTTTAGAGATTTCCCCTGGCTTCATAGGGACTTATAAGAATATTTTTGTCCTCCTATTAGATGACAGATCTCAGCGGCCAGCCAGATCTTTCCTGAGGTTCTTTGATCATCAGAGTGTACAATTCAGTTTAAAACACTTTTATATGATTTTTTTTTCCAGCTACCAGACTTAGGGATGGGGACAAGGCTGGGAATGGCCACTGCTGCAGTTTGAGCTTATGGCAGCCTCCAGTTCCAGAGAGTACTGGGCATAGGCTAGGAGTGGACACTAGAACATCAATATCCAATCTTGTATGTGGAGTGTAGTCTCAGGATCCATCATGTCATGTCATGTCATTTATTTATTTATTTTTAAACATCTTTATTGGAGTATAATTGCTTTACAATGGTGTGTTAGTTTCTGCTTTGCAACAAAGTGAATCAGTTATACATATACATATCCCCATATCTCTTCCCTCTTGCGTCTCCCTCCCTCCCACCCTCCCTATCCCACACCCCCAGATGGTCACAAAGCACCGAGCTGATCTCCCTGTGCTATGCCGCTGCTTCCCACTAGCTATCTACCTTACGTTTGGTAGTGTATATATGTCCACCATCATGTCATTTAAACAGTGTATGCCGTGAAACAGGAGGATAAATAAATTGCCCCCCAGCAAACTGCAGATTTTTAAAACTCTGGAGACCTCGATTGAGAAGGTGCTTCTAAGGCCTCAGAACCTGCAATTTAGTTTTGGTATATGAAAGAAGTGGTATTAGTTGGGGTGGAGAAAGGAGATTTTTGTTGTGTTTTGGTGTTGCTTAGTTTTAAGGAACATTCATTCATTGGAAAGAGGACCTTTTTTGGTGATCCTGGAAACTGGAAACTCTGTCAGCTTATTAATTTGTACAGAAGGTGAATGAGAAGCTGAGCTCTGGACCAGAGTGTTGGATTCTGGGAACTCTATTGATTGCTGGGGTTCCTGCACAATTAGGGCTTCACTGACAGAGGAAGTGTTTGGGTTGGTAATCGATTCTGTGCTAATGACAAAAGTCCAGGAATTCCAACTCTGTCTGATGTGAAGCTTGAAATTTGAAAGTCATCGGGGTATAAAAATCCATATATCCAAATCTAACCTATTTTCCTGTCAGTAAGATCAATTAAAAAAAAATAGACACAGGATTATTTCCAAAAGCAAAGAATCTGTTTTTTAAAAAGTTCTCTAATTCTAGAATATTTTAACTTACGATAACTTGTTGTTTTTGTGAATCCACAAAGTATTTTTTATTTCAAAAGCTGGACTGAACTACCCAATATGTTTCTATCTGTTCAGTCTGTTTGTCCCTCCCACCTCATCCCATTATTCATACCCCTGTTATACCCCACGCTTTTTCATCCCTTACAGAATAGATGGGAAAGGTTCACACTGTGGACACTGTGGCACACAGGCGGCATTCTCTCCTCCGCACTTGCACGGTCCACACCCCACCGTGTGCTAAGGGGCCTTCCTTACTGCCACTTCAGTCTGCCTGTGGGATCCCATCCTGCCTCCTGCTCGTGCCTGTTTTGACGGCAGTGTTTCTGCCTGAGCTTCTCATTTCCTCATAGAGACCGTGTTCTTTCCTCTCTTCTCTTCTAGCCCAAATTCTCTTTCAGAATTCATAGAACACAAGCCTGAATAGAGCTCAGTTGGGTGATTGTCCCATTTTAGCAATATCCTATTGATACTTGTTTGACATAATTAACTTAGGAAATATTCTGAGTTATATATATATATATTTTAAAATAAATTTATTTATTTATTTATTTATTTATTTATGGCTGCATTGGGTCTTCATTGCTGCGCACGGGCCTTCTCTAGTTGCGGCCGGCGGGGGCTACTCTTCGTTGCAGTGCGCGGGCTTCTCATTGCAGAGGCTTCTCATGATGCAGAGCACGGGCTCTAGGCGTGAGGGCTTAAGTAGTTGTGGTACATGGGCTCAGTAGTTGTGGCTCGCGGGCTCTAGAGCGCAGGCTCAGTAGTTGTGACGCACGGGCTTGGTTGCTCCGCGGCATGTGGGATCTTCCCAGACCAGGGCTGGAACCCGTGTCCCCTTCATTGGCGGGTGGATTCTTAACCACTGTGCCACCAGGGAAGCCCGGGTCATTTGTTTTATAAAATTTCCCACATTCTGATTTCATCCCCATAGCATTTAAAAAAAATATTTATCTTTTCCTTAAATTTCTTGAAACTGGTGGTTAGATCAAGAATCTGGATAAGATTTTGGCTCATTTAAAGCAAGAACAAAAGTGGTCCGTCTTACATTCTACGTAATACCTGAGCAGTATTCTCAAAACTGTCAAGATCATCAGAAACAAAGTCAGCAAAAGTGTCACAATGTAGAGTAGCCTAAGGGAGATATAATGACTGAATGTAATGTAGGATCCTGGATTGGATCCTGGCATAGAAAAATAAAGTACATTAAGAAAAACTAAGGAAATCAGAATAAAGAATGAACTTAAATTAATAATAATGTATCAATATTGGCTCATTAATTTGGAATATTTGGAAGTATTCCAAACTAATGTAAGATGTTAGCAGTACGGGAAATTGTGTTTGGGATATATGGGAACTCTACTATGTTCATATTTTTCCTGTAGATACAAAATTATTCTAAAATTAAAGTTTATTTTTAAAAAGTCACTTACTCTCTCACTTACCCCTTCCCCAGTTGTGGAGAGCCAGGCATTTGTGGTTGCCATAGAAATGAACCATAAAAAGACTGTTCTTATTAACAGACTGCACTCCTGCTCAGAGAAGCCAGGGGTATGTTTGACTGAAGACTCAAATTTTGGATTTTCTTGCCCATTAAAAGGAAATAGAGAAGCTAAAGCATCTATTATAAATAAAGCTTCAAACAGGGCAAGCGTCAGTTTCTGGAGAATGTTCCCCTCCCTCGTATTTTTCAAATCATCTGTAATTGTACTGTCCACCCCAGCCACACACATCAGAAGCCTCTTCGTGCAACTGCAAGAAATAAAAACACAATCTCTTCTTTTATGAACTGTAAAAAAAAAAAAAAAAAAAAGTCCGTCTTTTCCCTCACTGATTTGAGATGGTACTGTCACTAAACTTCCATATTAATGCCACCATTTTAAATTCTAATGAAATAAAGAAAGTCACTCTAGTGTAGTTCGTTCCTAATGAGCTAAATGTTTGAATCCCAATTTTTTGAACGATGATTTTGCTTCATTTTAAACTTTTTTTTTCCCTTTCAGATCTGGCAAGAAAAAAAATACACATTTGCTCTTTGTTTTCATAATCCCTGAGAACTTGAAAGGTATGTGCATGTTGGATATAGTATCTGCTTTTTCCCCAAATAGAAATCATGAGGTCAATATTTAATACAAAGATTCTTAGGTTGTATTTCAGGTCACGGAGCTGATATTACTTTAACTGAACCACTGACAGTGGAAAAAATGAGTGTTGTGATAAAATACTGGAAAACATGTTTCTCAAATACTGGTGAGTGAAAAGCAGGTTTCCAAGGGTTAGAAAAATTCTAACCAAGATTCTACAAAAATTGTATTTATACATTTTTAAGTTGGTTTTCCACTTATGCCTTTTATTTGTTAAGGATTAACTGTATGCTGTATACTATAAGGAACACGTAATCCTTGTTAAACATAGTCTGAAGAAAACAAGTGTGAATAAAATAAAGGGAAACATACGTTCTATACCTGTGAAGAAAAAGCTTGTTCTCAAAGGTTTAAAATGTGCACAAGGGACAAATGCAGTGTTGTGGTTAAGCACAGGTTTTTTTTGGTTTTTGGGGTTTTTTTTTTTGGTAGCCTAGCTTCTTAGTCATTTGAATGGAATTATTCATGCTTTGTGCTGTGTGATTGTCTAAGAGCCAGAGCCATTAACCTTGAGTCTTCGTGCTTTGCAAAACACTTGCGTATAAATTATTTCACTTCTTTAAGTTAACAGAGTGGTTATCCTTTCTATTTTAGATTTTTAGACACAGATAATTAGTCAGTGCTTCAATGAGACCTCGCATTTCTAAACTCTTCACCTGTATTGTAGTATGTGTATTGCCAGCATCTAAACACTTAAGATAATTAAATTGCTTCAGTTTGGTTTGTAAAAGGACAGACTCCAATTTCTGAAATTAAATTCTACTGGAATCATTGTTTGTCAGTGACTATTTATGATTTTTCTAGACCCGGGTTACTAGTAGGAAATCTTTTAAAATGAACGTATTTTTCTTAAAATGGACCTGAAAGACGCTTTCAGGATTATCATGGATAAGCTCATACTCCAGATGATACAAGATCAGTACACCCCTCCTTTTTTTTGAATGTTCTTCTTCAGTGTCTAAGCAAGATGAGTGAGTCTGTTTTGTAACATTCCAGTGGCTCCCATCCCCTGCAGGTGTCAGAGTTCTTCCTGGAAATGAAATGTGTAACTGTCTGGGACCAGAGTCCTTTTTCAGCCTCTTCTCATTTTGTTTCTCAGTGGAAATAGAGCAGCCGCTCATCACCACCTGTCTAGCACCCTTCTTATTGGGCCTAACCATGTCTCATCCAGTCATCTCAGCTCTGCTTTTAGGATGAGCAGCTGCAAAACAAACAAACAAAAACAACAACAACAACAAAAAGCAAAAAAACCCCGAAAAATCCCCAAACCAAAAAACAACACAACCATCAGATGCTTTGACAATGCAGCTACTTACTGAAGACTCATACGCATTTTCTGTCTCTGACATTTACCTGTAAATAATAAGTAAACTCAGTTGAATGCATTTTTAAGCACACCTAGCACAAAGTTAGTAGAATCTGGTTGAAAGAGGATGCCGTGGAGTAACTTGTATGTAGTGTTTCAATTTTGCTTTCTCACCTGGGTAGTTTCATGCTTCACAGATTGAAATCTATAAAAATTGCTCTTTATTTTAAAAATACTGCTTTGTAAAATGTATTGAGTGAAACATGACAGCTATTTTTGATTAGGGTTTATATGTGTGATAAACATCATCCCCACCAGTGATTTTATAATTGAAATGGCTCCTCTTTTAAAACTTGCAGTTAAGAATGAAATTTCTGTGAAGCCTGAAGAACCTGAATTGCCCCTGCAGAAGTCCTGCAGTGAACACCTGAGATGTTTTTCTACTGATCTATTTGCTTGGTTAGTTTTTTTCACTTTTTCGTAGTAGCAATTTTTACTGTGTACATTTCATTAAAAAACATTTCTGGAGGACTTACTGATTGTGCCACAGCAGCTTAAGTGCTGGGGGTGATGCAAAAGAAAGTAGCTATTTTGTGGAAGAGGGATGCAACCTGTACTATATTTCAGAATCCTGAGCTGGCACTGTGGGGACACGTTAGAGAAGTATCCAACTAAATATAAGGAAGCACTTCATAACCACAGGGGAGCAGGTTGCATTGTAAGGTAGTAAGTTACCCATCACTGGGCATGTTAAAGTAGAGACTGGGTTAAATAAAAGCAGTGATGTTCAAACTTTTAAAACAATGGAATCCTTAGCTGTTATCCATCTGCCAATAAGCTTCTCCCTAATGTCTTTTTTGAACTCATGAACCTACCCCACCAATTACTGAAAATAACCCTTAAAGATGGTCTCTCTGTCTCTGTCTCTTTGAGTTATTAGAACTAGCATTTAAACCTGCATTGAACTGGGGGTCATTCAAACCCTTTCAATTCTAACGCTGTATGCTTATAAAAATTCTATTTTAGTGAATTTCTTTGTTTCACTTGAAGCTGATTTCCAAGGAGATTTTAAATAGAGCATAGGGCTATAAAGAATGCACAGAAGTGTTGAGAACATGGATGATGATGGTGAGAATTTTGAGTTAGTCACTTCCAGAATTTGTAGAATGTGACCGTCAACTATTTTGAACAGGGAAGAGACTTGGCAACCAATAAGCATGGTTAAACCAAAGATGTACTTACTTAAGTACAGAGATAGCAACAGCTTTCTTTATCTTATTTAGCATTTCAACCTCAAAGAAATTTACTGTATTAAACTTTTTTCTGGGATATGAGGTTGGGAAGGGTTTTGGAAGGCCTTGTGATTTTCTTGTATTACTTACAACTGCTTTTTGAGCCCTACTCATCTTGTATCTTTGCTCTTCCTCAGAATCCTACTACTATAAATAAAAGTCAATTTTCAAATCAAGTTATATCCCTTGTGATAAAGGAGATAATATTGGTTTGTAAGTTTTTTAGGGAAAATTTTTTTTTTTAATCAAATCAGTGAAAATGCCTGGAGAAGTTCTAGAAAAATGGTAGAGCCAGAAAATGTCCATTAAATGACAATTTTTTTACATGGAGGGAACCTGCCGGTTGCTGATCAAGCTGCAGTAGTGTATCTTGGCCCTCTAATCCTTCGTGCTTTTCCTGTAATGTACCTATAGATACAGTCATGTAATTTGGAATACTCATACTCAGTGAGGTTAGAATATTTTAGTCCTGCTTGTATCTGTTATTCTTTATCAGTATATTTTAGAATCTTGACCAGTCATTGAATTTATGATGACCTTGACAATAAATTCTTTTGAAATAAACTATTCTGTGCCAAATACATAAGGTAAAATGCTTTGATATTTACTGCACCTTTGTATAAAGCTAGGGACTTAGAGAAGCATCCTTTGATTAGTGTATTGGTGCTTATTGTTTACGATTGCCTGACAATTTTCCTCTTAAATATATGGTATGATTTTCTCTTGTTTCTAGCTCCGAATCTCTGAGAAATGACATTGGGCTTGAGTTAAAGGCTCCGTTGTCAAATTTTGAGAAAAACAGAAAGATTTATCTTCCTCACTCAAGCAAGGAAAAACTGAGAAGGTGAATTTTGATACAGCCCCCTTTTTAGCATCGTTCCTTTGTAGGAAGAAATTGCTTCCATGAATTTCATAATTTTTTATAATACTGTCAAAAGTCGGTGTGAAACTAGTAAATCTGGCAGCTGGGGAAGATCTGGAACTGGTCCCTGTGATACACGCTACTCATCATTCATTTAGTCATTCAGCAAGTAGCTGTGAGTGTCTAATATGCCAGAATATGATTCGAGAACTGAGGTAAAAAATAAATTGTTGCCTTCAGGCAGGTCTTAGTCTAGTGCTTAGACAGACTTCTAAATAGGCTCTTAAATAGGAAATTATGTTTTAATAAATATCATGATAGAAAAGAACACACAGTAGGACACTAGGAAAGTTACCTAAGACAGAATGAGAAGGCAGAAAGGCTTTCTTGAGAAGACGATAACTAAATTGAGCTTTAAACAAAAATTGGTTTAGTTTGGTTTAGAAATCAGTGAAGGATGTTTCATATGGCAGGAGTAGCAGGTACAGAGGCCGGCAGTGTAAGAAAGTACAGTGAGTTTGTGGAACTGCAGGTATTTTCATAGAGTTGGCCATAAGGGTGCGAGTGGGAAGGGGCAAGAGATGAGAGGTAGTAGGTAAGGGCTGGGTGTGTCCTGTTAAGGAATTTGAATTTCATCCTGACCTGTTCATCCTGCACTAAAGGATTTTAGCAAAGGTGTGATATGATAAGATCTGTACCTTAGAATGAACACTTGAGCAGGATGTTAGGGGGTGAATTGAATCTGGAGGCCAGGGGAGTCTGTAATAAGAAATGATGAAATCCTGAACTGTGGTGTTAGAAATGGGATAGTGAGAAGTGAGCCAATTCTAAGTATATGAAAGAGGTAGAATCAGCGTGAATGTGGCTGAAGGAGAAGTCAGGTGTAACTTGCAAGTTGGTGGTGGAGCCGTCGACTGCCTGGGAGGTACAGTGGAATGCAGGCTGGGAGTGGGAGGTGAGTTTTGCTCTTGCTGAGTTTATGTGGAGCTTCCCAGTAAGGGATTGGCCCTTAGGTTCTAGAGAAGATCCAGGCTAGAAACAGGGATTTGAGAGCTATCAGGATACAGCATCTATTTGAAGCGGTGGATGCAGGATGGATATAATGACTTTGAAAAGCGTGTAGGGAAGAGACAAGTGGGGAAGAGGACCTTGGGGAAAACCTCAATATTTAAGGTCCAGGCAGCCGAGAAGAGATCAGGGGAAAAAGAGTCTCTAGGAAGATAAGAAGAAGACCAGGAGGGAGTGGTATTGAGGAGAACAGGGGAGGAGAGAGTTTCCTAAAGGAGGGAGTGTTCAGGAATATCGCATGACACAGAGATTAAGTAAGGGACGAGCTGACAGTTGACTGTGTTTAGCAAAACCTAAATGTCACTGACATTGGCAAAAACAATTCCCTGGGCATGGTTAGGGAAGAAGTGCCATTGCAGAAAGATGGAGAATGAAAGGTGGGAATGCAGATGAAAGGAAGGAGAAAAGGAGGGTGTGTGGTCTATAAAAGGGAGTTTAGGGGAAAATGAGAAACTCTGATAAGGCTGGGCCAGACTTGAATATGTTCATATTTATCTTCCAAAAGAAGACAGCTGGAAGAGAGACAGAGGTCTTAAAGATACTCATGTTTTGGTTATCTGTGGCTGCTTAAAAAATGAAACTGAAGTTTATTGGCTTGATACGTGGTTTTATGGGTTAGCAGTTTGAGCAGGACTCAGCTAGGCAATTCTGCCTATGTGACATTAACTGGGGTTACTTGGTAGCATTCAGCTGGAGGATGGTCTAGTCAGGAGGGTCTGGGGCCTTTGCAGGGATGGCTGGAAGGCTAAACGCAGCCGGGGCTCCCCAGCCTGCTAGTCTCAGGGTTGTCAGACTTCTTCCATGGCAGCCCAGGGCTCCTAGAGAGAGTATTCCAGGGGGCAGGAAGAGGAAGCTGCGCTCTCACACGGCCTGGGACCAGAAACTGGCCCAGTGCCACTTCTACCATGTGCTCTTGGTCAGAGCAGTCACAGAGCCTACCCGGGCCTAAGGGAAGGGTATATAGACCCCACCTCTCAATGGGAGGAACGTCCAAGAATTTTAGTTCCCTTCAGTCAGTGAGGGGCCCTGGCGATGGATTTACATCCCTGAGGAGGCAGAAGGCTTTGGCATCCAGAACCAGGTGGGAGGGCACCTCTTCTACTGAAACTGAAGAGACGGGGTTAAAGCTAAGTGTGGACAGAGATGAGTCTTTCTGTTTGTTTGTTTTTCTCGTGCCCTGTGTTCTCTGCCTTCCCCAGCCGCCCCCTTCTGGAGTGGTTGTCTTCTCCCAGCTGGTGCCTGGCCTGGACGTTTTTTTTGTTTTTGTTTTTTAACATCTTTATTGGAGTATAATTGCTTT
Organism: Mesoplodon densirostris; assembly: GCF_025265405.1. NCBI lineage: Eukaryota > Metazoa > Chordata > Mammalia > Artiodactyla > Ziphiidae > Mesoplodon > Mesoplodon densirostris. The sequence goes on along the minus strand of NC_082677.1, from coordinate 12,010,824 downwards.
ACAGTGGTGTGTTAGTTTCTGCTTTATAACAAAGTGAATCAGCCATACCTATACATACATGATGCAAGAGGGAAAAGATGAGTCTTTTGATGGGGCCAGAAAGGAGGAGGAAGTTGATCAAGTTCTGCCAAATGGCCTCCATCGTCTGCTGCAGATTAGTGGGAAAGTGTTGTGGTTTGGGGCTTGATGAGATGGGCTGGTAGCTGGGCTTGTCTGGTCCAAAAGGCCTTCACTCATGTCTGCTGCTTTAGCCAAGAGGAGACTTAGGGCCTGCTGGCCAGGCTATCCTATAGAGTTCACTAATCTGCAGTGAAGTGAGAAAAATACAGTGCAATGAGTATTTTTAAAGCTATATTTTATATAACATATTCTAAGATTGTGTTTTCCATACTTTATTTGATGTTAAAATCATGGTGATATTAGTAAATGGTTACAACAAAATGTTATTGGGAGATGGTACCTTTCTTTCATTATTTTTCACGTCCGAATCGAATGTTGGCAATCTTTTATTGGTCCCCCAAAGTTCTGTGTTGTTTTTCTTTTTTAATTTTAGTGGTTGATGAAAACTAAAATCTGACAACCACTAGTCTAGAGGACTACAACGATGGTTTGGGGGGTGTCCTCCCCTGTTGCATTATTTAAAGGGCTAGAAATCTTTGTTTCCCAGAAAGAAAAGCTGTAACCAGGAACTGACCCCTCCACTTAGAGATTTGCTTGGGAGATACCAGAAAGTAACAATCCGTCCCTTATTACTTTATACCATTTCCTCTTCTTAACCCTTTTGATTATGCCTGTGAATCATAAAATAGATGCTTGTAGTCTATTTCTCTTCCTTTTTCTCCTCCTCCTCCCAATCAGCTGCTTTACTTATGGTTTTGCCTTTTTTGCTTTGTTTTGCTCTTTTTTGTTTTTAAGCAGCATAGGTAACATATTTGCTAATGTTGAGGAAATAATGATCCCAGCTGATAGTTTTGAATATTTGCATTTGGGAATTTCTTTTTAAAACAACTCTACCATCTCTGTTTTTTTTATTAGAACAGATTAATAAAAATTGGCTAATTCTAATATTCTTGATGAAATCCCTTTCATTACACATGTTTTAAATATATAAATATGTCTTTATCTTGGTAAGGTGTATACTTTGCAGTGATATACCCTCATTTTGTTTGTGTATCTGTGAGTCCAAAATCGTGGTGGTTTGATCATTTTCAGGATGTCACTCACTTGAAGTGAAAGTGAGTTTTGCTGTAGTTTCTCACAAATGAAGGCTTTTCCAGAGCTGGTCAAATCTTAGAAATTTAAGGAAGGTAGAATAGGAAGTTCTCAGAGGGTCTTAAGTCATATGTGGCCAAGAGACCTCTCTCTGTGAGTTCTTGATTGCTTGAGACACATTTGTACAGAGGAGAGACCAAGGATGTAGTTTGGACCAAGATCTTTGCCTTTAAATGCCATTCAGCCTCTTAGAATCACTTTTAGCTGGTTCTTTCCCTGATTTATTTGGACTGGGTCATAACCAAGCTGGCTTCTATGGTAGATGACAAAAACAAAACACATTTTTGCCTGTTGTTGCCTATTGCTGCTTCCATACACAAAGGAAAAAGAAAACGGCAGGACCCTGTGGGGCCTCTGAGCTGGGTATCCTACTTTTCTGAGCCAACATTAACATCCTTCAAAAAGGTTCTCTAACACCGTATACAAAAATAAACTCAAAACGGTTTAAAGGCCTAAATGTAAGACTGGATACTACAAAACTACTAGAGGAGAACATAGGCCGAACACTCTTTGTAAATCACATACATCACAGCATTAGTTTTTAGTAAATCACATAAATCACAGCATTAGTTTTTTGGGATCCGTCTCCTAGAGTAATGGAAATAAAAACAAAAATAAACAAATAGGACCTAATTAAACTTAAAAGCTTTTGCACAGCAAAGGAAACCATATACAAAATGAATAGACCACCTATGGACTGAGAGAAAATATTTGCAAATGATGCTACTGACAAGGGGTTAGTTTCCAAAATATACAAACAGCTCATACAGCTTAATATCAAAAAAACAAACAACCCAATCAAAAACTGGACAGAAGATCTAAATAGACATTTCTCCAAAGAAGACATAACAGATGGCCAGCGGGCACATGAAAAGATGCTCAACATCCCTAATTATTAGAGAAATTCAGATCAAAACTACAGTGAGGTATCACCTCACACCAGTCAGAGTGGCCGTCATTAAAAAGTTTATAAACAATAAATGCTGGAGAGGGCGTGGTGAAAAAAGAAACCCTCTTACACTGTCGGTGGGAATGTAAGTTGGTGCAGCCACTATGGAGAACAGTGTGGAGGTTCCAGCAATCCCATTCCTGGGCATATATCTGGAGAAAACTCTACTCTGAAAATATACATGCACGCCAGTGTTCGTAGCAGCACTATATACAATAGCCAAGACATACAAGCAACCTAAATTTCCATAATATAATTCACCACATTAAACACAATAAAGATGAATGGATAAAGAAGATGTGGTGTGTGTATGTGTGTGTGTGTGTGTGTGTGTGTGTGTGTGTGTGTGTGGTGGTGGTGGAATATTACTCAGCTATAAAAAAGAGTGAAATAATGCCATTTGCAGCAGCATGGATGGTCCTAGAGATTATCATATAAAGTGAAGTAAATCAGATAAAGACAGATATGATATTACTTATATGTGGAATCTAAAATAATGATACAAATGAACTTATTTACAAATCAGAAATAGACTCACAGGCTTAGAAAACAAACTTATGGTTACCAAAGGGGATAGTGGAGAGGGGGAGAGATAACTTAGGAGTTTGGGATTAACAAACTGTGTCTTCTTTTAGTCTAAAATTAGATGACAATATCAGATTAAAATATCTGTAACTGTTGGTTCTTTTAACTCAAATTTTAGGGGTTTTTTTTGGAGGTGGAGTAAAACAGGCTCTTCACTGTCTACAAAATTATTTATGAATTGCAAAAATTCTCTATGTTTTTCTCTGTATTACCATGTTTTTCTCCTGTACTCTTCCATTCATCTTGACTGCCACAATCAGACAGAAAGTACAAGAATACTTTGCTTTTGCACCTGTAGTGAAAACCTTAGCAGCAGACATAATCATTCCAGGCCTGTCAGATAAATACATACTTTTGGTATTTAAAATATTCAACTTATCAGAATGATATAATAATCACAAGTAGCGAATGATTATGTATTTGAAGCAAAAATTCACAAAATTAAAGGGACAGATATTGTATTTGAAGCAAATATTCACAAAATTAAAGGGACATATTGACAAGCATTGTTGGAGATTTCACATCCCTCTCTCAGCAATTGATACAACAGCTGGACACCAAAAATCCGTCAGATATAGAAGGTGTGAGCCCTGTTAACCAGCTTGATCTGGTAGATGTTTGTAACACACCATACCCAGCACAGCAGCGGAATACCCATTCTTTTCAAAGGCATATGGTACATTCACTTAGATAAACTGTATGTCGGGGGGTATAGTACATTTCAATACGTTTAAAAAAGTTGAATTCACAAGGAGTATGTTCCTTGACTACAATTAAGTTAAATTAGAAGCCAATAAGAATTTGATATAAAGAAAACCCTCAAATATCTGGAAATTTAAGAACACAGTCCTAAATAATCCATGGGTAAAAGAAAATAATCACAAGAAAAATTAGAAAATATTGCAAATTGAATGATTATGATAGTAGAATATTTCAAAATCTGTGAGATGCAGTTAAAGCAAAGCTTATGGCAAACATTAATGGCTTTATTTTTTTAAAGTCTTTATTGATTTTGTTACAATATTGCTTCTGTCTTATGTTTGGTTTTTCGGCTGCAAGGCATGTGGGGTCTTAGTTCCCCGACCAGGGATTGAACCCGCACCCCCTGCTTTGGGAGTCAAAGTCTTAACCACTGGACTGCCAGGGATGTCCCAACACTAGGGCTTTAAATGCTTATATTAGGAAAGGCAAAAGATCTAAAAATCAATGACCTAAGGGTCCATTTTAAGGGGCTAGAAAAAGTAAAATGAAGTAAATCCAAAGTAAACAGAAAGGGGAGGGAGGCGGGCAGGTGAGGAGAGAGAGAAAACATTTTACCAATATCATGAATGAAAGAGGAATTACCTCTACATATCCAATAAACATATAATATAAAAGGGTATATTTTAAATAATTTTATGCCAATAAGTTCAACAACTTAGGTGAAATGGACAAATTTTTGAAAAACACAATTTACCAAAATTGATACTAGATGAAGCAGAAGACCTGAATAGCCCTCTATGTTAAAGAAATTGAACTTAACTAAAAAGCAGAAAAGTACCAAAGAGAAGACGCCAAACTCAGATGGTTTTACTGATGAATTCTGTGAAAGATCTAAAGAAGAGGTAATACCAGTCTTAATTTTACAGAAAATGGAGGGAGAACAGTTCCTAACCCATTTCATGATGCCAACATAACCCTAAACCTGATAAAGATATTATAAAAAAAGAAAATTACAGACCAGTATCTCTCATGAACAGAGACATAAAAATACTTAACATAATTTTAACAAATTGAATGAAGTAATAGATAAAGGTATAATGTGTCGTGACCACACTGGGTTTATCCTAGAAAAGCAAAGCTGATGTAACATTCAAAAATCAATCGATATAATTCACCACATTAAACACAGTGAAGGAGAAAACAATAGATTAACAGATTCTGAAAACTTATTTGACAACATAAGATTAAAAGACAAATAAAAAACCAACCTTCCAGCAAAATAGGTATGGAAGAGAATTTCCTGAATCTGTTAAAGGGCATCTATGAAAAACCTATAGCTAACATTGTACTTAATGATGAGATTTTGACCATTTGTTCCTTAAAAAGATCTGGAACAAAGTAAGGTTGCCTATTCTTAGAAAGAAACAAAACTCTCTTATTTATAGATGGCATGATTGTTTATGTATAAAGTCCTAAGATACCTACAAAATAACTACTAGAACCAAAAGATGAATATAGCAAGGTCATAGGATATAAGGTCAGTGTACAAAAATCAATTGTATTTTTCTATATTAGCAGTGAACAATTGGAAAATGAAAAATAATAATTATATTGAAAATAGAGTTAAAAAGCCTTAGAATACTTAGGAACAAAAATATATAAAAGACATAATATCTGTACAGTGGTCACTCAAAATATTGCAGTGATAAACTAAAGAAAAACTAAATCATGCATTATACATAATTATGAATTAAAAGATTTATATTATTAAGATGTCAGTTCTTGGGAATTCCCTGGTGGGGCAGTGGTTAAGAATCTGCCTGCCAATGCAGGGGACAGGTCTGATCCCTGGTCCAGGGAGATCCTGCATGCCGTGGAGCAACTAAGCCCGTGCACCACACCTACTGAGCCTGTGCTGTAGAGCCCGCGAGCCACAACTACTGAGCCTGCAGGCCTAGAGCCCATGCTCCACAGCAAGGGAAGCCACCACAATGAGAAGCACGTGCATGGCAACAAAGATTAGCCCCTGCTTGCCGAAACTAGAGAAAGCCTGTGTGCAGCAAAGGTCCAATGCAGCCAAAAAATAAATAAAATAATTAAATTTACTGAAAAAAAAGAAAAAAGATGTCAGCTCTCGCTAAATTGAAATATAACTTTATTTAAATCTAAACAATAATTCAAATAGACTTTTTTGGGTAAAAATTGACAGTCTAATTCAAAACTGTGGAAAGGACTGTAAATATAAAAGGACTTAGAATAAAGCAATCCTGAAAAAGTACAACAAAGTTGGAGCACTTAAGCTATCTGACTTCAGGATTTAGCATACAGCTACATTAATCAGCATTTTACTAACATGAAGGTTGACCAGTAGATAATAAAACACAATAGCCCACACATTACAGTCACTTGATTTTCAACAAATCACCAGGGCAAACAACTTGGGAAACAAAAGTCTTTTCTATAAATGGTGCTGGAACAACAGGATATCCATATGAAAAAACAATGAAACTTGACCCCTTCCTCATACCATATAAAAATTAATTCAACATGAAGTATAGACAGGGCTATCGTATAAAGCTAAAACTATAAAGCTTCTAGAATAGGACTGTTCAGTAGAACTTTCTGCAGTGTTAGAAATGGCCTATATCTGCTGTCCAGTAAGGTAGCTGCTAGTCATATTATTGAGTATTTGAAATGTGGGTATTGCGACTTAGGAAATGAATTCAAATTTTTGTTTAATTTTTAATTAATTCATATTTAAATAGACTCGTGGCTTATGGCTACTGTACTGAACACTACAGTTCTAGAAGAAAGCATAGGAGAATGTTTTCGCTAGCTGAGGGTAGGCGGCTGTACCTTATGACACAGAAAGCAATAACTATAACAGAAAGAGTAGATGAATTAGACTCATCAAAATTTACAGCTTTTTCTTTCATAAGACACCACTAAGAAAATAAATAGGCAAACTACAGACTGGGAGAAAATATTTGCAAAACAAATATATTGACAAAATACTGATATTAGGATATACAAAGAACTCTTAAAGTTCAATAATAGAGAGAACTACAGTCCAATTAAAATGGAGGTAAAGTATTCAAACAAACACTTCACAAAGGAAAGTAATACACAAGCCCAATAAGCAGCAGAAAAAATGCTCAACATACTTTGTTGTCATGGAAATGCACATTAAAGCATGAGATACTACCACATATACCGCTGAAAGGCCAATATTTTAAAATTAAAACTGACAGTATTAAATGCTATCCAAGATGTGGAACAACAGGAATTCTCATACATTGATGGTGGGAGGGTAAATTGGTACTCTTTGGGGGAAAGTTCTGCTAGTTTCTTCTAAATTTGTAAAATAACCCTTCAATTCTATTCCTAGACATTTACCTAAGAGAAATAAAAACATACGTTCACAAAAAGATGTACAGAAGATCTTGCAGTTTTATTCATAATGATAAAAATAAGAAACAGCCAAAGTGCAGATCGATAAGAGAATGGATAAATAAGCTGTGGCATATTTATACTACGGAATACTATTACTCAATAAAAAGGAAAAAAAGCAGCCCCATGGATAAATCTCAAAAACATTATGCAAGTGAAAGAAACCTTACATAAAAGGACACGTGCTGTGAGATTTGATTTATACGTAGTTTAAGGAGAGACGAGTAATGTGAGATAGAAAAATATCAGAAATGTGGTTGCCTCTTATGGGGGATGAGACTGACCAAGATGGAACATAAGGAACTTTCTGGGGTTATGAGAATGTTCATTAGGTAGTTTGTGTCACATAGTTTTGTACGTTTGTCAAAACTCATAGAATGGTACCCTTAAGATTGGTGCATTTTATTTTTTGTAACTTTTACCCGAAAATAAAATAATTTGAACTGTAGCTATATATTTAGGGGTTTAGTGTACTGAAGTCTACAACTTACCTTGAAATGCTTCAGTGCAATAAAATAGGTTGATGTATATGGCCAGTGGGATGATTCATATATGACAAAGCATAGACAGTAAGTGTTCACCATAGACTCTAGGTAGTGGGTATATAAGTGTTCCCTGTACAAATTCTTAATTCTTTCAACTTTTCAGAATTATGAAATCTTAATTCTGTCCATCTTCCTGTATGTTTGAACATTTTCCTAATGAATGTTGGAAAAATGTTTAATATGATCTTTCATTATAAAAATGATATATGCCCCACAAAGATATTTGGAAAATGTAGAAAATTAAAGGAAGAAATAATATTTTCTATAGCCCAACTATCCAGATTACTTCACGCTTTTGCTTTGTCTTTTTTTTTTTGCCTTATTTTTTCCTTAATGGCTATGATCATATTTTACATGCTGTCCTATATCTTATACTTGTCTCCTATAGAAATATCCTATTTTTCCCCAGTAAGCTTTATAACATACTTCCACTGCCAGATAGTATTCTACTGAGCTTACTTAAGCATCCACTTATTTTGTGTGTTTAAATTGTTTTTCCTGTTTTACTGATAGACTAATGGATGTCATTTTACAGGAAGTTTGTTCTGTGTTTGAGATCCTTGTAAGTGAAAGTACCGTGTGGAAGGGTATATGAAGTTTCAGAGCCCATCATACACATGTCAAATTGTTGACTCTTCTATCCCTTTTACAGAGTGATGCCTGAGACATCTCCACAGAACCCCCAAAGCTCCTCAAAGCCCAATTAAAATACCACCCACTGATCTGGAATATTTGAGTTATTCACTGGCTATGTGACAAAGTGGATTTTTAAAAATCCATATACTTGGGCTTCCCTGGTGGCGCAGTGGTTGAGAGTCCGCCTGCCGATGCAGGGGACACGGGTTCGTGCCCCGATCCCGGAAGATCCCACATGCCGCGGAGCGGCTGGGCCCGCGAGCCATGGCCGCGGAGCCTGTGTGTCCGGAGCCTGTGCTCCGCAACGGGAGAGGCCACAGCAGTGAGAGGCCCGCATACAGCAAAAAAAAAAAAAAAAAAAAAAAAAAAAAAAAAAAAAATCCATATACTTTTGTCATTCTAAGGTTCAGAGAGGTTTAGTAACTTGCCAGAGGTCCCAGCTAGTAATGGGCAGAGCCACCCTTTGAGCCCATACATGTAAAGGCAGTATTCAGAGCAAAACATGCTTAAGAATGCTTATTAACTGAACACACGGATAACTGAAGGTCACAAAGGCTGAGATCAATTTAGAGTTACATTTCCTATGTATTTCCCTTCAGAACTGTGGAAGACTTAGGTTAGTTTCTTTCTGATATGAGCCTGGATGACGTTCTCATTTGCATATTGGTTTATTTGTTCTGTCCATCTACCTACCTCACGTAAAGGAAGCAGGCTTCTGCTTTTCCTTTGGCTCAGAACACAGGTGAAGCCCATGTATTCTAAGTTGCTAATTGTGTATTATTGGAAATGTGGTCCAGGTCAGAGTGACATGAATATCCTGAGGACTGTTTGCCTTCCAAGCTTCTAGTGTGAATCACAAAAGGATTTATGTGTATGGTGTGTGATCCTCTCCTCTGAGGGGTGCGTGCCTGTAGGTTTCCATAGGCAGCAGGGGTGTTCTCTGGCGTCCTCAGCGTCTGGGCCTCCTGCACACTCACGGGGAAGAGTGAGCTGGGCTGCCATCAGCACAGACACTGTACTCGACAGCAGTGTGAGCCGTGCCCCAGAAAGCTGTGATTCCAGGGGCTGTGGAGACTGCTGGCTTGTGGGGACATGGGCCTCCTCTAAAACGGAGACTAGAGAGGCAGGGGCCGGTTCCTTTATAAACAAACCGAGAGGAGGGATTGGTTGTCCTTGTGCACAAGGAAGAAAACAGACTAATTTTTCCTTATTTATTACACTTCTCTGCTCAGAGAACGAATCAAGTATTGCTGTGAGCAGCTGCGTACCCTGTTGCCGTATGTAAAGGGGAGAAAGAATGATGCAGCTTCCATTCTCGAGGCAACAGTTGACTACATGAAGTATGTCCGGGACAGAATCCCTCTAGCCGTCATGGGCCAGGTAGTCGACTCTCAAGTCCTTGAATTTTATTCTCGCAGACAGTGCTTTAATGCTACAGTTTTATTTCTTTTATTTTTTATAGTTAGAAATGTGTGTGTGTGTGTGTATACGAAAAAAATCTATAGCTAGAGCTATCTAAGTGGATCTCAATCTCTTTCTCTCTTCATTTCTTAGATTACAGAATTACTTCAGAGCAATAGCAGGTTTTGTAAGATACAACAAATGCCCATCCAGCTATCCGCCCCAGGCACGATTATGGCACAAAGGTATGATCATCTGAATCTTGTGAATCTGAGGTGGCCTTGTTATTTTCCACTGGTACTAATGCTAGAAATGAGACAGGCACTGAACCCACCCATAATGAGAACTAAATGGTACTGATGAACCTAGTTGCAGGGCAGGAATAAAGAGGTAGACATAGAGAATGGACTTGATGACGTGGGCTGGGAGGGCGAAGCTGGGGCAAAGTGAGAGTAGCATCGATGTATATACACACTGAATGTAAAATAGTTGGCTGGTGGGAAGCAGCTGCATAGCACAGGGAGATCAGCTCGGTGCTTTGTGATGACCTAGAGGGGTGGGATAGGGAGGGTGGGAGGGAGGCTCAAGAGGGAGGGGTTATGGGGACATATGTATGCACATGGCTGATTCACTTTGTTGTGCAACAGAAACTAACACGGTATTGTGAAGCAATTATATTCCAGTAAAGATCTATTAAAAAAAAAGAATCAGTAAACTTTTCCCATTGCTGATGTGTATCATTTAATTACAGTGATAAAATATGTAATATTCTCAGGCCCATGATCCTTTCATCATTTGACCCACTCTTTCTTCTTTTGTTGTTTCCTAAAATGGGGCTTTACGAGTAGTGCCTGTGGTGATTGACAATGCAGTCAGGATGCGATAGATTCTAGCATTCCTCTGTCACCAGGGCAGTCCAGCCCCATTTTCAGGTGGGAGTCCTTAAAGACATTTCTAGTATAACAGGTGACGTGCCAAATGAATGCTTCCTTATTTAAATTGATTAGAATGTGTACACCAAGAAAAACTCTAAAGGAAAAGTAAACCATTCCTCCATATCCTAAAGAACCATCGTGAGTCCTCTTCTACAGTTTGTTCTTATATTTAATCCAGAGCGTAGGCTCTGTCTGTGCTTTTTATTTATTTTTTTTATTTTTTATTTTTTTTTCCTTTTTGCGGTATGCGGGCCTCTCACTGTTGTGGCCTCTCCCGTTGCGGAGCACAGGCTCCGGATGCGCAGGCCCAGCGGCCATGGCTCATGGGCCCAGCCGCTCCGCGGCATATGGGATCCTCCCAGATCGGGGCACGAACCCGTATCCCCTGCATCGGCAGGCGGACTCTCAACCACTGTGCCACCAGGGAGGCCCTGTCTGTGCTTTTTAGAACTTGAATGTAAGAAGAGCAGTTCAACTCAGCAATGTTCATATCATCTTCCCTGAGAAATGCCTAAGGAATGTTTTGTTTCTTTAAGAGAAAACAGTGTGTTGACAAGCACTTATTCACCTGTGAGAGGGATCAGATTCCTGGCTAATAAGCGCTTGAACATGTACTCTGTTCCTGCCTCCGGGGCTCCCTTGGATGAAGCTGTGAGAGGTGAGCTCCGCCCACCGCCCTGTGCGGCCGGCTGTAGTGTGCATGGGCCTGCCTGTGTGTCCTGCTCACCCTGGGTCTTCTGTGCAGGCACTGCCGTAACCAGGGGATGGAGCATAGCTGGAAGATCACACCCTGAATCCTTTGGTGCTGTCTGCTTGAAAGACACGGCTGGTCACTGGCATTTAAATAGTGTTACCCCAGAAAGTGGGCTGAAATTGGACTCTCATTACCAGAAATCTCATCTTAATGATAGATGATGAGCACACTGATGACTGTGTATTATTGAACAGAATCTAAAGGGAGGGAAGTATTCATATTAATTCAGTGCTAACAGTGTACAGGCAGACCTCAGAAATATCATGAGTCCTGTTCCAGACCACTGCAATAAAGCGAATATCGCAATAGAGTCACACATATTTTGGTTTCTCAGTGCATATAAAAGTTATGTTTACACTCTATCGTAGTCTAGTAAGTATGCAATACATATGTCTCAAATATTAATGTCCATGCCTTGATTTTAAAATATGTTATTGCTTTAAAATGCTAGCCGTCATCTGAGCCTCCAGCAAGTAGTAGTTGCGACATCAAAGATCACTGATCACAGATCACCGTAACAAATACGCTGATAATGAAAAGGTTTAAGATGTTGTGGGAATTAGCAACATGTGACACAGAGACATTAAGGGAGCAAATGCTGTTGGAAAAACGGCACCAATAGACTTACTTGATGTAGGGTTGCCACACACCTTCAGTTTGTAAAAAACAGAGTGTCTGCAAAGTGCAATAAAACAAGGTCTGCCTGTACTAAGCATTTAACGTAGTAATTGATTTACCTCCTTTGTGTCTTTGCTTAATTGTCACCTTCTCAGTGAGTCTTTCTCAACCACCCAGTTAAAACCGCACACTCCTTCCCAGCATCACATAATACGTGGGACTCCTTATCCACTCTCTCTGCTATATTTTTCTTCATAGCACTGTTCTCCTTCTAATATTCTTTTCTTGCCTATTTTTTTATTGCCTGTCTTCTGCCACTAGAATATCAACTCCACAAGGACAGGGATTTTTTTTTTTTTTTTTTTTGCCTCTTTTGTTCATTGCTGTATTTCTAGTACCTAGAACAATGACCAGCTCACAGTAGGTGATCAAGAAACATTCATTATGTGAATATTCCATTGTGAATATTCAGTGTTTACCCACTGGGAGGCATTTTTGTTATTTGTATTATAAAGTCTAGGCATGCCCATGTGCTTGTACAAATAAGAAGATGGAAAAAAAGCAGAGCCAGAGTAAAAGAACACAGCTGCCAGTTTGTGACTTTTAGTACATATTCCCAAAGGTTATTCTTCACTGAGAAGCCAGTAAGTTATGGAGCATGTAACCTGCGTGTTAGGTGCTGATGACCAGAGGCCCTCCCATCTCCTCCCCCTGCCTGAGTCTGAGGTCACCTTTCTACTGGTTTCCTCGAAGGGATTCCACTGCCTCATGTCAGCACCTCCCTGTGCTGGGAATGCCCTTTCCCACGCTCTGCCTGGCTCACCCCCAGTCATCGCTTAGTTCTCAGCTTAAATGTTTCTGCCTCAAAGATGGGGACACGAGGACAGACAAGGTGCAGTTCTTGTTCTTAGGGAGCTTGCAGATTAGCAGCAGACAGGGTCATAAAGCAAAATATGATTCGTGTGTTACTTTAAGTGCTGTCGTCGAGGTACCGTGCACATTATGAGGACATAGTGGAAACAACGGGAACAAACGAGGTTACAGGGGATGGTGTCTAAAGTCAGAAGAGAAAGGGTTGGGCTTCCCTGGTGGCGCAGTGGTTGAGAGCCCGCCTGCCGATGCAGGGGACACGGGTTCGTGCCCCGGTCTGGGAAGATCCCACGTGCCGCGGAGCGGCTGGGCCCGTGAGCCATGGTCACTGAGCCTGTGCGTCCGGAGGCTGTGTTCCGCAACGGGAGAGGCCACAACAGTGAGAGGCCCGCGTACCGAAAAAAAAAAAAAAAAAAGAGAGAAAGGGTCTCCAAATAGGACACTGCCCTCCTTGTTCATGTAATCAACCTCAGGGTATTTATTCGTCAATTTAGACTTTTTTCCTGACTTAGGGGAGAGGGAAGGAGAATAGAAAAAAAGTAGCCATGAGCCATGGTTAATCTACTTAAAGTAGCTATGGCTGAATGTCACAAAGTGATTAAATCAGCCCAGATTAAATCAGATAGGGGTCGGGCCACAGGTGTATGCCTGTCAGTGTTACTTCTTGTACACACAGTACTTCTGCATTTTCACTATTCATATCCTGCAGAAACTCTGAAACACTCTTGTGATGGTAGTGAGTTCAGGCCTTTCTGTGCCCCAGGATCTCTTGGTTTTGCATCACCTAAAATGACTGTTCTTGGGAAGAAACAAATCCACTAGGACCATAGGCTTATGTCAGGTTCAGACTGGACAAGACCTTGAAGGTCACTGAATCAAAACCCCTACTTCGATTTTATTTATATACATTTTTCCGTTTGAAAAGCAGTATTAGTCCTTTACTAAAACCCAGCTGAGATAATAACTGTATTCATTTTTAAACATATTCCCTTCAAGTCTTTTTCTATATATTTTTTTCTATGGTAATACTACAGTAGTAATCATATTGGATCTCCAATTTTGTCTCTGGCTTTTTTACTTAACATTGTGTCCTGTACACTTGAATTTTGTATTATGCAGCCCTCAGCACCATTGTAATGGTTTTAGTAGTTTTATCAAACGATTTATAGAATAGTTTTCGTAGTCGGCCTCCTGTGGCTGCATTTAGTGTTTGCAGTTTTGTGGAGAGAGTGATTTTATGCATAATATGATAGTAGATATTTCCCTATACATTTTTCTATATTTTGGACTTTTCCTTGGCCTGGATACCTGGAAGTGAGTGACGAGTGAGTTAGGGAATGTGAGCACATGCACAGCTGGTCATGCATGTTGCCAAATGGTTTTTGAAAGAGGACTGGAATAGTTGAAATCAGTTAAGTCTTTCAGATTTCACTTTCACCACCTAGACCAGTAAATTGAAGGCTGGAGAAGTTAAGTGGCCACCTGAAGTCCCCTGGTTTCTGTGCTAAATCTGACCTGTAACCCAGAAGTGCTGATATTGGTCAACATTAGACTTCATCAGGCTGCCTTTACTTGTCCTTTTTCACAAGTCTCTGTACAGTTTTGCCGAAATGATTTTTCACAAATATTCCAGATACATTTGTATTTAAAGTAGACATAAAGTTATGTTCCTTTACCTTTATTACTATCAGTATCCAGAAGAAAATAAATAGGTGTTCAGGGAATTTGCTGGCAGTCCAGTGGTTTGGACTCCATGCTTCTACTGCAGGGGGCATGAGCTTGATCCCTGGTCAGGGAGATCCCTCAAGCCACACAGTGCGGCCAGAAAATTTAAAAACAAAAAAAGCTATTCCCAATATTGAGATTACATTGTTAACATTCATTATATATTAAAAACTTTTTTCTGCCTTCTAGTTACTGCACAGAATATAGCTATATAACAATATAACCCACTTCACTGATAGAAAATCAGTGACCAAACTTTATTTGTGGCTGAATGGAGTTCTTCTTTCCAGCATTCTCCCTTGCTTCATAGGGATGGTCACAGTTTCCATAATGGCGAGACATGCGCACGCACACACAGTGGCATAGAGGTATGATGCTTCTCTAAAATCTGTCTTTTAATGACATGTGAACACTAATTTATAGTGTGTGTATCGCACTAAATGCCACTACCAGAAAGTTCACTTTGTTTTTACATCAGCATTTGACTATAGCAGTAGTCTAAGTTTGTACCATGAGGAAGTGAAATAGAGGGCAATGTATTTCAAATATAGTAGTTCAGGGTTACTGATTTGCATCTACTGATGGATATTTGCTTTCTTTTTATTAAAGGTCAGTCGAGCTCTGCGTCAGAGAACACTATTGGTGCCGCGTGTAAAACCCGAATCCCCAGCACAGCTCTCTCTCTGAATTCCTTCCGTGCCGTCAGATACTATTCTAAAGTCGTCCCTTCCTATGATGCCGCTGCCGTAACAAATCAGAACATTTCGGTACATTTTCCAACAGCTGTGCCCAAAGTCTCGAAGTTTCTTCCTCAGCACTGCAATTCTGTGTTGGGCCAGGCGTGCACAACACACCCCAACTGTCTGGTAAGTCTTCTGGGGTCTGTGGGTCAGGCTGGGCTCCTTCATCCCAGCCAGCAGGGGCCCCTGGCCTGCGTTTTGTTGTTCATGCTCTGGTTAGAAACCTCATCGCCTGGCACCAGGGGAGTCAGCCCAGGCTCTGGCTCCCCGTGCCGCCCCACTGCTCTCTCCATGTCCAGAGTTGGTGAATCTGGACGTGGCTCCGCTGCTATGACTGGAAGTGACCAGGCGGAACCTAATCTCCTCTAGAGCCCCTCCTCGCTCCCCCAGCCCGACCCCGCTTTCTACGATGCCACCTCCCATTCCACCAGCCGCACCCTCCACTGGCCCTGTGGCTCGCTGCTGATTTATCTCTTAGGCCGGCACCAGTCACTCACACTCTATGACAGCCTGTTCTTGTAACACCAACCAGGCCGATTTCAGATCCCAGGTGTCCTCATAGCACAGATACTTATTGAGCACCCACTGTGTTCTAGCATTGTGCTAACCACCGGGAATGTAGTATCTAAAGATAGACCACAATCCCTGCCCTCATGAAGTCTGAGTCTCACAGGGGAGTGGGCATAGAAGCAAGCAGTCGTGCTGCGCATTAGAGCGCACAGGAGGAGACCCTCGTGTCTATAGGGTAATACGGGTGTGGGCAAGGATTGGGACTGCTTACCCCTGGAGGAAGTACTGTGTAAGCTGAGATCCAAAGAGTAAGAATTAGCCCAGTGGAGAGGTTAGGAGTTGGGAGTGAGGAAGGGAAAAGCATTCCAGGCAGATGGATCAGCATATAGAAACAGTGGTATCTTCATTTTTGGGAAGAATTGTCCAATTCTAGAGGAAGACCTGAACTTGACTGGCCTGCTTAAAATGGACTCTGATAGCCTTAATATAATTATTGATACTTTTGCATACTAATAATAGTTACCATGTTTTGAGCACTCAATAAGTAATGTGCCAGATACCCTACGTACTTAATGTGGGTGATCTAATGAATCTTTGACACAGTCATTGAGGTAGGGACCGTTATTTCCATATGACATCTATAAAGTGGGAATAATAGTGACTTTCCCAAAAAACATTTATGAGAAAAATGTTTGAAAGAGCATTAGAAAGAAATTTTAAAATATGAAGTATCTACAGATACAATACTGTTACTAATGGTCATTAGTATACCAGCAGGAAAACCAGAGTAAATGAAAAAAAAAAGATTGCAATATTATTTTTTTTAATTGTGACCTACCCTTACTCTATATAGTTTTTTTGGAGAATTGTTACAACCATATATAATTACTTTTAGTAACTATGAATAATACCTATTTTAAACCCTGTAGTGTATTCACCCAAAGAGTTCATGGTTTTACAAATTATTTCCTATTGCTTGAGGACATAGAAAATGTATTTGTGGCATTATGAGTAAGAACAGGCCAGGATTCAATTAATGTGGTTTTTTTTTTTTTTTTTTCACCTTTGCAGCAACAGTTTTGGGCGTATTAATAGCACATGTTTGAAATTCACACTCTAGACCACCTATTGGGTGCCGTTTGACAATACGGGAAGAATGGAACAAAGAGTGATCTTGAAAGCTACACCCAGAGACCTAATATCAAAAAGGTTTACATTGTATGGCTTCTGATAAATGTGCTAAAAGCTTCTGCAGTCAGAAAGACAGGCAGCAAAAGTGCTAGCCATAGGTTTTTACTTATCTTCACACATACTTGGATCTCCCCCAACCCAGGTGCTACAAGAACAAATGGCCTAGGTGACCTAGACTCTTTTTTTTTTTCTTTCCTCAAAAAATATTCCACAATTTATGCAAAAGGTACATGATAAAGAAGACCCACGTAGACTCGGTAGAGTGCATTGGTGTCGCTAAGTACAGGTATTGCAACTTGATTCTTATTTTTAGTATCACTGTGAATTACTGTCACTTATTTCTAGGTGGTATCTTTTCCACATTTGACATTTTAGAGAGCTTCCTTCGTTATTCACTATTCAAACTCAGATACCATAGTTCGAGAGAGGCGTTTACCTCCTCACTTGACTACTAATGAATAAATTGACATGTTTGTTTTTGCATTTCACCATCCCTTGAGTGAAATGATAGCTAATAGGTAAATTTTTCTTTCTGGCTCTTTAGTTACAGACCTCCAGGTCTTTCTTTGTTTTTCATCTCCTTCTCCCTATGGGTATCAGAAAAGATTGTTGAAAATAAGGGGAGAAAAATGTTTGTTTTATATTTCACTAAAGTGTTCTTATGCATAATATAAGTATTATTGTTAAACAAAATATTCAGTTCTGACCCTCAAAATGGTAACCCATTTTTGTTCTGTTTAATAAATATGTGTTTCCTCTTTTAGTAGTACTGTGTAGGGACTTTAATTTTACTAGATTTTTGAGGAGTTGGAAAATTACTTTCGGCATAGCTAAATTTTCATGTTAAATTGTATAACTTTTCTTTGAGGATGGCATGGCGATGGAATTTGTAGATGTTTGACAAACTTGATAAAGGAACTAGAAGTTTCCAACTAAGATTCTATGCTTATTATTATAAATGTGTGCTCGACTCTTGCCTTTGGGGGTAGTAACGGCTTTGACATTGTAGGAGAACCTGTTGAGGTATTTTTGAGTATTTTGGGATGACTTCATATGTTCGCAGCTGGTCTTAATTTCTACTGGGACTTTTTCTTTGCATCAGCGTTTTCCTAAATTCACACGTGGACCATGAGACACAGCCTGTGGCTGGGAATTCTACCTAGAGAGGTGACCCACAGATCCTGTCTACCTGCTGGTATCAATCCCCTTTTTCCTTTCAACATGAAGAGGAGACTACCAGATCCGTCTTTTTTTTCAACGCTGGTTCCCATGATCCTGAACTTCATGCAAATGTCCAAATTCATTTTTAATACCAGAATTTTAGTTTTAATAAATTATGCTCTTCCAAGTAAGTTCAACTCTCAGCCGGGGAGGAAAGGTTAGTTGGGCCTCAGCCTGTAAAGAAGAACACACTTTTCCTTTGTACAGTCAGGTTGACCGGTCACGAGACGGTTGCAGTGTTGTTTTCACAATGAAAAGGTGCAAAGAGTCTGTCTTGAAAAGCTGGCAGCTCGCAGGTTTGACATTGGTGGTTATAGCAGTCCCTGTCCCTATCCAGACAGGGAGTAGGGGCAGAAGCAGATATTTACTGAGCCCGTTCTGTGGTTTTAGGCAAATTATGAGACATAGCCTTGAGGGAGAGGGACTTGGCCTTACTTGTTTCTAGACCCTCATTGTCAGCCGTCTTGCTGGCTGGCTGGCTGGATGTACACGTGCTTGGATGGGTGCCTGGGGGAATGAGGACCCAAGAGGAGGGAGGCGTCTGAACCTGGGTGATGATTATGAGAAGGGAAAGAGGGGGACGTGGTCAAGCCCTTAGGGACCCGTTTGAGGTCAAGAGGGAAGGAGGAGTAGTCAGTCACGGTAGTTTTTATTGAGAGTGTATCACTACTCTGTTTACACTTATTTCCTACCCCTCACCATACTTTTCTAATATGTGAGTTGTATGGTCTCCCAGCATAGCAGAAATGGCAGTCATTGGTCGTGTTTATAAACAAACTGTTGTGTGTCCAGTGGAGAACACGCAAATGTTGAACACCTCAAAAATCATTCAGTTATTTATTAATTTGTTCAGTAACTATTTGGCAGGCATTGTCTTAAATGCTGGGAAAACAACTATATATATGACATCGTCTTTTTTACTTTTTTTGTCTAGGAGCTTAAAGTTTACTGGGAGAGACAGGTAGGCTGGAACTGCAGTAGAGTTTGGTGAGTCCTATGCGGGGGGAGACTATGAAATACTCAAAAGCAACACCCACACCATTCTGGGGATTCACGGGAGGTTTTAGGGGTAGTGACGTCTGCGCTATCCTCATTTCTGAAACTGGTGGTAACAGTACCTGCCTCTTAAGGTTGTTATGAAGATTAAAAGAGATAATAATATATGTGAAAGCTCTTAGAACAGCGTCTGGCGCATAGGAAGCATTTAATACACGTCATTATCATTATCATCGCCACCACAATTATAACAATGATTAAGCTGAGATTTTAAGGACCGGAAGGCATAAACTAAGCCAAGAGGTGGAGATTTGGGGACTGGTTCGGGAGATAAGTTTTCAGGCAGAGAGAACTGTATTTGCAAAGGAACGAACGAAAGGACAGCATGACACGTTTGGAGAAGTGAAGGTAATTCCACGTGGCTGTGCAGAGAGCTCAGGTGTGGGATGGAGGAGGGATGGAGCAGGGAGACAGGCGGGAGCGGAGAGAGACAGGCAAGGGCCACATGACACTGCCCTCTTGGAACTTTGAACAGTTCTTTTGTTGCTGACATGGCATTGACATCATCAGATACGCGTTTTAGGGTGAGCACTCTGGCTCTGGTGAGTTAAAGGCAGAATGAATCGAAGGGGGCTTAAAGCACCTCGGGGGAAGGAGTGGCCATTCCAGTAATTCAGACGAGGTGGCCCGCAATACGTCGTTGGCTGTGGGGATGAAGAGAAGAGGCAAATCTGGTTGATATTAAGGGGGCAGAGTTAGCAAGAGTAGGTAGCTGATCCCATACAGGGGTGGTGAATAAGGGCAAAGTGGTAAGGACAACACCCGGGTTTCTGGCTTCGGTTGCTGGACAGATCACATAGACGCTCGCTGGGGGAGCACAAGGAAAAGAGCGTTTGGAGGGATGGCGCTGGATGATGACAGTGTCACCTGGGAACATGCTGCATAGGGTGCGTGGGGGGTAGCCTAGTGGAAGCAGCTAGAACACACGCGGATCCGTGCAGCACAGGCGGGGGCTCTGGGTGAGAGAGGACGCAGTTTAGGGCACCGTCAGCCAGGGGTGGGGGAATGTTGAAGTGGGGGATTCAGTCATTAAGTGCTGGGACGATCCACAAGGGCCTTCTGACCCTGCAATTCTATTGTCATTCATCATAAGAAGTCACTGGGTCAGGCCCCCAATGTCACATGATACTGTAAGTTACCAGAGATTTGAGACATGTGGGTAGAGCCCTCTAAGGCAGAGGGTACAACTTGCCCATGGCAGCTGTGTTTGTTTACTGTGGTTTTTTTAAAATTTATTTTTCCTTCCAGTTTTATTGAGGTATAATTGACATACAGCACTGTATAGGTTTAAGGTGTACAGCATCATGACTTGACTTACGTACATCATGGAACGATGACCACAGGAAGTTTAGTGAATGCTCATCAACTCATATAGATACAAAATCAAAGAAAAAATATCCTTTGTGATGACAACTCTTAGGATTTGCTCTTTTAACAACTTTCATACATAACGTACACCAGGGTTAATTATATTAATCATGCTGTGCATTATATCCCTAGTATTATAACCAGAAGTTTGTACTTTTGGAAACCACCTTCATCTAATTCCCCCTCTCCCCAACCCTTGTGAGAAATTAAATTTCTCTGAATTTCTAGCTTCTGAAAAATTCAAAACATCAGCAATACTGGCTCTATTTCTACTTTGGTGAAATAGCAACACATTGCTCAGGTAAGTAGTACCTAGCCCTGTGTATGGGGTGTCAGGTTCCCTCTGGTCACATCCCACCCAGCTTGCCTCCTTCATTGCAATGACTTGCCTGGTCCCTATAGGTATTCCAGTTTGTCCCCTACAAAGAGAATCGCTTGGGGGCTGGAGAGTGGCAGCACGTTAAAATGCACATTCCTAGGCCGTGGCCCACAGGGTCAGATGGGTAGGCTTGGCTGAGCTGGTACCTGGGGATCCACGTTTTAACAAACACTGCCCGAGGTGTTGCAGGCATCTGATTATCCTCCTTAAAAACCCCCAGTGCACATAAATGGATGCAGATATCCAGAGGAGACACGAAAACAGAATAGATGCAAACTAAAACCGTATGTCATTGACTTCCAAACCTGAAGCCCTTGTAGATTTATGAAAACCATGCATTTGGGAGCTCCTGTCTCAGAGATTCTGATTCTATAATTCTAGAATGGGTCCCAGTAATCTGCATAGGGTGATTCTGATGTGCAGCCAGGTTTTGGAGCCGCTGTTAGTTTCGTAACATGCTAATCCCGTGTGTGTTGAGAGCGGATGTCAGGAGGTGAAGCAGGGGGAGCATATGCCCCCACATCTCCGCGGGTCACAGGACAGGATCATTGCTGCCCCACTGGGCGACGGAGAAAGGTTTTGCTGAGGAGGTGAGTTTCAGAAACTGCTTTGGTAAGTTAGATGATTGGGTAAAAACACTGCACACCCAGAGTATGGCTGTGGGGAAATTCAAAGGTGGGAAAGGACCCAGGGAGTTTTCAGCAGGAATAACTGGAAAGAGTGAAAACCGTGAAAAGGAGGTGTGTCTCACTCACTCTCTTTTGTCTAGATGGCAGTAAAAACTTGTATGAAGGGAGTTGCTTTCTCACGTTTATTAAATTTTCATGTTTGTAAAATTACAGGGGTTGTTAAAAGCAGAAAGCCACTTTTGCAATATAACAGACTACAGAAAACATGTCATTTCTCTGAATACTTGGCATTGACCTATCACAAAATTCCTGAGACCAAACCTAAGCCTCCCACACGTTTCTTTCTGACTTTCTGGCCTGCTGTCGTTTGCCCCTTTCCCTTTGCCTGTCTCCCCGTTACATGGAATGAGGAAGCAGGCAGCCCAGGGATCACCTTGGTTAATCAGGTATCAAGAGCTGCTTTCATCACCATGGAAACATGACACCCCTATGGAAGACAGAGAAACCCCTCATCTCTCTAGTTTTCCAGGTGGATTTAACATCCCAGAATAACATCCTTTCTGAAAACAAGAAAACGGGAAGATGCAAACACACGCACACAATTACATTGCATAGTATGCTGGATGCTGCTGAATTTTACTCATCTGACCCTAGAAAAAAGTAGTTTTCATTTTTGCTCAAAGCACACATTTCTAGAAGTCAGATTGTAAACTAGGTGGACTTGAGTACGGCCGGGAAATAGGCTTCTAAAGTGCACAAACTTGGTCTGAAACGGAGTCTGCTAAACCGTCTTTGCAGACAGATATTCCTTTCCACTTCTTTCTTCCCCAGATCGGCTATGTGAGGGTGCTGGGAGTGGTGTATTTTCTGAAACACTGAATTCCTCCTCCTGTATCCTGTCTCAGGCTGTTTTCTTGTGTTCTTCAAAATAATAGCCAAATTTTAAAAAGTTCTGTGACTTAGGACTTAAAAGACTCCACGCCATTTTTAAACCCCCGATAACAGGTGTCAACTTTGCAAACACTGTGAAAACTCCTTCCAGGTTATTTTCCCCATAGACCTAAAGTGGATCTCAGTGTTGAACTGGAAACTATTGGGAAGTGGAAAATCTCTCTCATGCTTATGTGTATGTTAGGATAGGTGTACAGAAACAAACGTAAACTCGTTTTTTCCCCTACTGCTGTGGACTAATACTAGTTCTCTCATGTTGTGGTGTTCTAATACCCCTGAGTCTGTTGTTTTTAAAGCATTCAGTTAAGAGTGTGGAGAAACCCATCAGATTCACTTCCCTGTGGGATTACTTGTTTTCTTCAGTATCTTTAGATTTTATTTACTATCATAAAAAAGGAGGCCATGGTGGTTGAAGCATTGATTTTTGTCTCCTATTGGAGCACTATTATTGGACTACCCTTTATGACATTTAACTAGTAAAATAATGATTTAAAATATCTTGCTAAAGGAGACACTCCAGACTTTTTTTTTTTTCCAGTGTAACAAGAAGTTAAACTCTTCAATTGGGTTAGTGAGTCAGGACCTGGACGATGCCTCTAAGCCTTTGATGGAGTTAAGGGAAAGGTAAAGAGGTGAGATATCAATTAAGTAATCTTTTTATCTTTAGAAGCAAAAAATAGAGTTTTGAAAAACTTGAATATGAATGTATTGTCTTGGCATAAAAAGACTTTAAAGGGTTAATCCTAATCTCAGGCAACCGAGAAACTACTGCAGGATTTACTCTGAGCTGCTGATACTCCCCTGCTTTCTCCAGACATGTGAGGAGAATTGTATATGGGGAGGGGAATTCCCTTCTTGACCATCAGTGCCCTCAGCCTGTGAAGCAAGAGCTGAGTTTCAATATAAATGTGACTGCTGGCCAGGTCCTTTTGAAAAACCTAGCCACAGAATCTGACTGGCAGAGAATGTGTTTATTCTTAGTCTCGCTATCAATTCTCCCTAAAATGGAAAACGTACAACAAAGGATGCGGTAAAATGCTGCTTTCAGGGGCGTGATCGTGTCAGCCCAAGAGGCAGTTCCAGGGAAATCATGTGAAGGGATTTGCGCTTACACCCTTGGCCCTGGTCCAGCCAAGGCTGGGAAAAGACTCCCACTTCTCCAGCCCAGCAGCCAATGATGTAAATTAACTCTACAAGGAGCCACATCCTCTGGACGGGTTTCGGGGAGGTGAATGTGAGGGTGATTGCATAAATGGTTTGCTTATTGCACAAAATAGTTTGCAAAAAGGAGGTGCTTAACTGCCTTAGAGAGATTGGGTTAAAATGTTAACTATCAGCTACTAGGATTGGCTTTGTGTCACTTGGGTATTTCCGTCAAATGCTAATGAAAGTTCAAGAATACTAATCAGATCCCATTGGCCAGGCCAAGCCAGGCACAGCAGGCTTCCAGCTGAAAATTATTTTTCACTGTCTACACATGGATATTCTGGTCCCACTTAAACAAAGGCAAGGCAGAGCCCTGGGTGATTGTGATCTTCCTGTGGCCCGTCCAGGCCTCCTGCAACACGGCCCTAACGCTGCTCGCTCTCTGCCATCTCCCTGGCCCTTACCTCCTCTTCCTCCATGCCTGATGCTCGGGGCACTGAGTACCTTGCACATGGGCCCCTAAGCCACCCAGAGAGGCAGGCCGGTGTCTTGGAAAGAGCATGAGGTTAGTCCGGATGGCGCGGTCCTAGCTCAGTTCCGCCTCTCATTAGCTTCCACAGACACCACCAACAAACATTAATCATTGGTATCTTTTGAAAGATATTTTAATTTGGAATATAAAAGTAATATGGCCTTATAAAATTTAAACAAAACTGTATAAAATAGAGTAAAAATCTCTCTCCCTTCCCTTGAAATCCTGCTGTTTTGTGGTAACCACTCTTAACAAATTGAGTTTCCTTCTGGATTTATGCATATAAGAACATAAGCTATGCACATGGAGAGACATTTAGATTTCTTACAAGATGGGGATCGTATTCTCTTGTTCTGCACTCATATCCCGCCCCCCCGGCCCTTAACTCATTTGTGGATATTTTCTATATCTGGATGTCAAGACTTTCATCCTTTTTAATTAATTTATTAATTTATTAATTTATTTTTTAACATCTTTATTGGAGTATAATTGCTTTACAATGGTGTGTTAGTTTCTGCTTTACAACAAAGTGAATCAGCTATATATATACATATATCCCCATATCTCCTCCCTCTTGCGTCTCCCTCCCACCCTCCCTATCCTACCCCTCTAGGTGGTCACAAAGCACCAAGCTGATCTCCCTGTGCTATGCGGCCGCTTCCCACTAGCTAACTATTTTACGTTTGGTAGTGTATATATGTCCATGCCACTCTCACTTCGTCCCAGCTTCCCCTTCCCTGTGTCCTCAAGTCCATTCTCTAGTAGGTCTGCGTCTTTATTCCTGTCTTGCCCCAGGTTCTTCGTGACCTTTTTTTTAGATTCCATATATATGTGTTAGCATAAGGTATTTGTTTTTCTGACTTACTTCACTCTGTATGACAGATTCTAGGTCCATCTACCTCACTACAAATAACTCAATTTCATTTCTTTCTTTCTCTCTCTTTTTTTTTTTTTTTTTGTGGTACACGGGCCTCTCACAGTTGTGGCCTCTCCCGTTGCAGAGCACAGGCTCCGGACGTGCAGGCTCAGCGGCCATGGCTCACAGGCCCAGCCGCTCCGTGGCACGTGGGATCTTCCCGGACCGGGGTACGAACCCATGTCCCCTGCATCAGCAGGCGGACTCTCAACCACTGCGCCACCAGGGAAGCCCTCGTTTCTTTTTATGCCTGAGTAATGTTCCATTGTATATAGGTGCCACATCTTTTTTATCCATTCATCTGTCGATGGACACTTAGGTTGCTTCCACGTCCTGGCTATTGTAAATAGAGCTGCAGTGAACATTGTGGTACATGACTCTTTTTGAATTATGGTTTTCTCAGGGTATATGCCCAGGAGTGGGATTGCTGGGTCGTATGGTAGTTCTATTTTTAGTTTTTTAAGCACCCTTCATACTGTTCTCCATAGTGGCTGTATCAATTTACATTCCCACCAACAGTGCAAGAGGGTTCCCTTTTCTCCACACCCTCTCCAGCATTTATTGTTTGTAGATTTTTTGATGATGGCCATTCTGACCAATGTGAGATGATATCTCACTGTAGTTTTGATTTGCATTTCTCTAATGATTAATGATTAATGATGTTGAGCATTCTTTCATGTGTTTGTTGGCAATCTGTATATCTTCTTTGGAGAAATGCCTGTGTAGATCTTCTGCCCATTTTTGGATTGGGTTGGTTGTTTTTTTGATATTGAGCTGCATGAGCTGCTTGTAAATTTTGGAGATTAATCCTTTGTTAGTTGCTTCATTTGCAAATATTTTCTCCCATTCTGAGTGTTGTCTTTTCATCTTGTTTATGGTTTCCTTTCCTTTGAAGTTTCATTAGGTCCCATTTGTTTATTTTTGTTTTTATTTCCATTTCTCTAGGAGGTGGGCCAAAAAGGATCTTGCTGTGATTTATGTCATAGAGTGTTCTGCCTATGTTTTCCTCTAAGAGTTTGATAGTGTCTGGCCTTACATTTAGGTCTTTTATCCATTTTCAGTTTATTTTTGTGTATGGTGTTAGGGAGTGTTCTAATTTCATTCTTTTACATATAGCTGTCCAGTTTTCCCAGCACCACTTATTGAAGAGGCTGTCTTTTCTCCATTGTATATTCTTGCCTCCTTTATCAAAGTTAAGGTGACCATATGTGCATGGGTTTATCTCTCTGGACTTTCTATCCTGTTGCATTGATCTATATTTCTGTTTTTTTGCCAGTACCATACTGTCTTTTTTTTTTTTTTTTTTTTTTAACCATACTGTCTTGATTACTGTAGCTTTGTAGTATAGCCTGAGGTCAGGGAGCCTGATTCCTCCAGCTCCGTTTTTCTTTCTCAAGATTGCTTTGGCTATTCGGGGTCTTTTTGTTTCCATACAAATTGTGAAACTTCTTGTTCTAGTTCGGTGAAAAATGCCAGTGGTAGTTTGATAGGGATTGCATTGAATCTATAGATTGCTTTGGGTAGTAGAGTCATTTTCACAATGTTAATTCTTCCAATCCAAGAACATGGTATATCTCTCCATCTATTTGTATCATCTTTAATTTCTTTCATCAGTGTCTTATAATTTTCTGCATACAGGTCTTTTGTCTCCTTAGGTAGGTTTATTCCTAGGTATTTTATTCTTTTTGTTGCAATGGTAAATGGGAGTGTTTTCTTTTTTTGTGTGTGGTATGCGGGCCTCTCACTGTTGTGTCCTCTCCTGTTGCGGAGCACAGGCTCTGGACGCGCAGGCTCAGCGGCCATGGCTCACGGGCCCAGCCGCTCAGCGGCATGTGGGATCTTCCCAGACCGGGGCATGAACCCGTGTCCCCTGCATCGGCAGGCGGACTCTCAACCACTGCAGCCACCAGGGGAGTCCGGGAGTGTTTTCTTAATTTCGCTTTCAGATTTTTCATCATTAGTGTATAGGAATGCAAGAGATTTCTGTGCATTAATTTTGTATCCTGCTACTTTACCAAATTCATTGATTAGCTCTAGTAGTTTTCTGGTAGCATCTTTAGGATTCTCTATGTATAGTATTGTGTCATCTGCAGACAGTGACAGCTTTACTTCTTCTTTTCTGATTTGGATTCCTTTTATTTCTTTTTCTTCTCTGATTGCTGTGGCTAAAACTTCCAAAACTATATTGAATAATAGTGATGAGAGTGGGCAAACTTGTCTTGTTCCTGATCTTGGTGGAAATGGTTTCAGTTTTTCATCCTTTTTTTTTTTTTAATAACTGATATTGTGTTCTATTTTAAGACTGTCTCAAAATATATTTGACTAATTTCCCAATGACAGGGATTTAGGGGTTTTTTCCTCCATGTTTAATTTTTTGTTTTTATAAACAATATTACAGTAAATGTCAATTGTGTCTGCAGAATTATGAAATATATCTGCATGATACATTCAGCCAACAAATATTTATTGAGTACCCTCTATGTGACAGACAGTGTTCTAGCAAACTCCCTAACTTCAAGGAGCTTAGGTTCTAGGGGTGCGGGGGCGGAACTACGTAAAATAAATAAATATAAAATGCTGTGTCAGCTAGCCATGAGCTGTGATAAATACCTGAAGGAAGGAAGGAAGCAGGGGCAGGGTAGAGTTAGGATGCTATTTTAGGCAGGGAGGTCAGGGGAGTTTCTCTGAGAAGTTGGCATTTGGAAGAAACTTAACTAAAGTAAGAGCAAGCCATTTGGTGATCTGGGAAGAGACTGTTCCAGGTAAAAAGCACAAGGACTGCAAAGGCTCTGGGTGGGAATGAGCTTGGTGTATGTGAAGAGCACAAGGAGGTCAGTGAGGCTGGCATGGATTGGAGGAGGAGAGGATGGGGAGCAACACGATGTTGATCCTCAAAAGCCACTGTTAGGACTTCGGTTTCTTCCCCATGGAAGAGAGAGCAGAGGAGGTACGGGACCTGATGTGGATTTTGAAAGGACCAGCCTGAGTGCCTTTGGGCAGAGCGGAGACTGGGAACAAGAGCAGAAGATGGGAGAAGATGGAGCGACAGCAAGAACAGACAGCTCTTGTTGGAGTTGTGCTCCACAGGGTGGGTTGAGGGCTGGAGCAGTTGCGGGGGCATGTGGAGTTAGAATAGGATGTTTTTAAGACGGGGGAAATTTCTGCATGACTGTATGCTGATAACAATGATCCTGTAAAGGAGGAAAGGTTTACACTGCAAAGAGAGAACGGGTAACTGCTGGAGCAAATGTTCCTGAGTAGCCAGAGGGTCGTTCAGATGAGAGGGGTGCAGCCCATGGTGGGTAACGGGGGAGAGGCAGCACGTGGGGCTCAGGGGCAGGAGTGGTGACAGGTGATGGTGGGAGTTACGGAAGGTTGGAGAAGAGGAGGGCGTTTGAAATGATTTGCTAGGAGAGCAGGAGCGGGAATAAACCCTGCAGTGTGGGGCTGCTGTGCACACGAGAGCTCGCTTGAAGGGCACAGTTGTGAATCTGAAGTGAGTGCAGTCAGCATGTGTTTGTGTGTTTTTTCTGAACCTGCCTGGAGGCTGACTTGAGTAGCAGAGATTTAACTGGAGTTTCACTGAGCACTTTCAGCAGGGAAGTAGGGGCTGGGGAGTCAAGGGAATGAATGTGCAAGAGTCACTATGACAAAGAACCAGAGAACCAGAGAATCTTGGCTGCAAAGGAGGGCGAGGAGGGCACTGTAAAGGGGATCTGTGGATCGAGGTCTTGGTCCTGTGTGGTTCAGAAGTCATTGGCATCCAAGCACCAGATTGGAGCGGGTGCTGTTACTGGTGTAATGATGAAAGTGCTTTCTCGTTTGTGGAAAAGTGAAGTGTGGTCATACAAGGTTATAGAGAGAATACATACACCAGTAACTACAGCAAGGCCTCAGTTATCCAGCTTTGTCAGCAATTGAGAATCCCATTCATATGAACCTTCCAGAAAATGAATACGTAAGGCATACATTTTATTTTAATAATTTTGATAGGATTTTTTCTAATGGCCAATTAGCTGAGTAGCTTCAATCATGTTGCTGAGGGAGATTGTACTTGAATAGAATACATGCGCAGAGGGTGACCATGAGAAAAAGAATGTGTGAGCACTTTAAGGAAGAAGTTATCATCAGCCAATATTTTCAAAGATCAGCCATTTCCAGAGAGTTAACAAAGTCTTCCTAAGGTAATAAATTTCTATTTTAATAACAAATGTAGGAAGGAGACTCAATTATTTGCTAATCTTGTTTATTTCCAGTCAATAGCAATAAGCAGAAATTAATGTCTGAAAGGCACAGAAACACAGTAAGAGACTCAGATTAATGTAACCCCAGATTCAGAGTTCAGAGCCGTGGAGTCAGTGCCAAGTATTCCATGTGCCGAGAAGGAGGAAGGGAAGTCCTTGGATTGATAGCCTGTGACTGGATCCAGATGAGCCTCCTCTAGAGCTAAGTGGTGAGTGCTTTGGAAACTGGGGAGGATAAAGTTGGCATTTCAAGTATGTTAAGGGAACGCAGATTATCCCAGAAACAATGATGGGACCACTGCTAGCTATTTGGGAGGAAAAACAGCAGTTAAGCTGCATTCCTACTTCAGTCAACAAAATTAATTACTGATATATTAAAGATTTAGGAATTAAAAAACAAAACCAAAAACTCATTAAAGAAAACAGATAAATATTTCTATAAACTTGAAGTGATGGCTTCTTTTTTTTTTTTTTTTTTTTTTTTTTTTTTGCGGTATGCGGGCCTCTCACTGTTGTGGCCTCCCCCGTCGCGGAGCACAGGCTCCGGACGCGCAGGCTCCGGACGCGCAGGCTCAGCGGCCATGGCTCACGGGCCCAGCCGCTCCGCGGCATATGGGATCCTCCCAGACTGGGGCACGAACCCGTATCCCCTGCATCGGCAGGCGGACTCTCAACCACTTGCGCCACCAGGGAGGCCCGTGATGGCTTCTTTTAAAGAGTGACAGTGAGGTCCAGACACATGTGATTAAACACACACACACACACACACACAAACACACTGTATTTTCAATTATTGTGACTGGCAAATGGCTTGTTTCCTTAATATGCAAAGAACTCTTTAAATCAGTAAGGAAAAGACAAATAGCCAGAGAGAAAAATGGGCAAAGGTCATGAACAGCATTTCATAAAGAAGAAATATAAGGGAAGTGAATATATGGAAAGATGTTTTCAATAATCATTGATAAAACAATGAGCTATTTTTCACCTACTGGATTTGGCAAAGATTATAAACGTTAACACAGTGCTGGCAAGGGGGTGGGGGAAAACTCATATATGTGGAAAGGAGTTTGAATTTGCATTACTTCTTTGGCAATATCCATCAAAATGTCAAATGTACATAGCTTTAATTCCACAATTCTATATCTAGGAATTTATTGTAAGTTCAAGACTTTCTCCTCCTCCAGAGGGGCCATACGGGCCATAAGAGGGGCACTGTGTTTTCTTCCTCTTACCACAAAATGCCCCTCCTCTATAAATTGAAACCAACCCTCAAAAGAGGTTATAATTAGACGTGATTGCCCATCTTCCCCTAAAAGGCCACAGAGACTAATAATCCCATCACGCCTTTCCACGCCTTTTATACAGTCGCTACCAGAAGTCTAAGCTTCTCGTGTTACTTTCCCACCATTATAGCTCTTTGACATCTCCTATTTGGACCCAGCCACTCCCCAGCCCTGAACCCAAGCTCTTCTTATAGAATTCAGCCATCATGAGCAGGATCCTTTGTACCCTGCTACTTTCCAGGCCCACCCTTTACTCCAGTCCGGAGTCTCATCCCCTCTCGACGACTCCAGGAAGTTCCTCTAGCAGTTGCCCCTCTCCCTCTTGAACCCTGGATAGTCCTTTACACAGGAAAGGTCCCATAGCAAAGTAAACATGCTTTAATGTCTCTCATTTTTTAAAAAAAACAAACCAAATAAAAACCTTCTTTTGACCTGACCTCACTTTCAGTTTCTGCTCCATTTCTCTGTTCTCTGTTAAAGTGTCTTAAAAGAACCATTTCGTGCTTTCCATGTTTACTTCCTGACCTCCTGCTCTCTCTCTGACAAGTGTTTTTACTGAAGTATAATGAACCTACTGGGAGGTGCACAAATAGGAGGTATACAGCTCAGTGAATTATCATAAAGTGAAAAAACTGAACCAACACCCAGATCAAGAGACAGAGAGCACTGTCCATATCCCAGAAATCTTGTTCCTTTCTCTACTTGCTACCATTCCCTCCTCCTCCAAGATAACGACTATTATTACTTTTAACACATTATTTTGCCTGTTTTTAAAAAGTGTTTTGGAATAATGCCATATGTATTTCTTTGTTGTGTTTCCTTTTGCCCAACATGATATTTGTGAGATTCACTCAAGTTGTGGTATGGAGCAGAGGTTAGATCACATAGGGCCTAAGAAGTCCAGGTAAGGATTTTTCTTCTGAGTGAAATGAAGCCCTTGGAAGGTTTTAACAGAGGAGTGACATGACATGATTTTTGCACTAACAGGTTCACTTGGCTGCTACCTTGAGAACAGACTGTGGGCTGGAGGGTGAACATGAAACCAGAGAGACTGGTTAGGAAGCTATTGCAACAATCCAACCAACGCTATTAAATTTTTCAGCTTTAAAAATAAAAGGCATTTTAGGTCAGTCCCTCAGTGGACCTAACTCAAAGCAATAATAAACCGAGTTCAGTGTTGGTACTTCAATAATTAGGCCAGCTACCACAATTTAGGCCCAGAAAATAATTAACACCTTCACAACAACAAATAGCCTTTGGAAGCAACTGTAATTTTCAAAATTAAAATAGGGTAATTTATGGCTGAGAATAAATAGAAGCGTCAATATTTTGAAACTGTGGGTCTTAAAAGTAATATTTCATCAAACATAGAAAGCAAACTCAAGGCCAGAAAATCAATGTAATTCAGCTCCAAGGGGGAAGGACAGGATAGTAATGACTCATCAAAAGCTGATTGATAGGCAGTATTAAAGTTATGGATTGCCTGGACATACATAATTGGAGATATAGTAAAACACTATCCATCTGT
This sequence comes from Mesoplodon densirostris, assembly GCF_025265405.1. Lineage (NCBI taxonomy): Eukaryota > Metazoa > Chordata > Mammalia > Artiodactyla > Ziphiidae > Mesoplodon > Mesoplodon densirostris. The sequence continues at coordinate 11,978,688 of NC_082677.1, read as the reverse complement.
AAGGTTTTGTGTATTATTTATAGGGTTGGCCCAAAAGTTTGTTCGGGTTTTCCCATAAAATGTTACGAAAAACCCCAAATGAACTTTTTGGCCAACCCAATATATTTATTCTTGCTATTCTTAGTACTTATGGTATCACAAAGATTTGCTTTCTAGGTGACAGATGTTTTTAAATGACTTAGTTGAAACCAAGGATTACCTCTGATTGGATTTTCAGCTATAACTGCACATTTTTTCTTGGTCCTGAGAATCCTCAGCTTTTGAAATGGAAGTTTTAACATTTTTACTTATATCCAAATATTTGGTTCTATGTTGGTTTTCACAGCACTCTGGGCAGAAAATGGGGCTGGTCTTGGTCGATTTTAAATCTAGGAACATGACAGACCCCTATCTTAAACTATGCACCAAAATCTACCCAAAATGCATTAGTGACTTGAACCTAAAACCTGAAACTGTAAAAGTGCTAGAAGAATACTTAGGGGGTAAGTGCCTCAACAGTGGTCTTTGCAACGAGTGTTTGGATTTGACCCAAAAGCAAAGGCAACAAAAGCAAAAATAAACATGCAGGACTACATCAAACTAAAAAGCTCTGCACAGCAAAGGAAACCATCAACAAAATGAAGAGGCAACCTATAGAATGGGAGAAAATATTTGCAAACCAAGTCTGATCAGGGGTAATGTCCAAAATATACAAGGAACTCATATAACTCAATAGCAAATAAACTAATACCCCAATTAAAAGATGGGCAAAGTATCTGGATAGACCTTTTCCCAAAGAATATATACAAATGGCCAAAGGGTCCATGAAAAGGTGCTCCACATCACTAATCATCAGGGAGATGCAAACCAAACCACAATGAGATATATACTTACACCTGCTAGGAGACCTACCATCAAAAGACAGGAGCTAACAAATGTTGGCAAGGATGTGGAGAAAAGGGAATCCATGTGCACTGCTGGTGGGAATGGAAACTGGTGCAGCCACTATGGAAAACAGTACAGGGGTTCCTCAAAAACATAAAAATAGAACTACCATATGATCCAGCAATACGACTTCTAGGTATATATCCAAAGGAAATCATTATCTGAAAGATATATCTGTATTCCCATGTTCCTTTCAGCATTATTTACAATGGCCAAGGTGTGGAAACAGCCTAAGTGTCTAAGTGTCTGTCAACGATGAATGCGTTAAGAAAATGTGAGATATCTATCTCTATATCTAACAGCTATGATCTGAACAACCTAGGTATGTTTCCATACCTTGGCTTTATCTGTGATATATATATATATAGATAGATAGATAGATACAGATATAGGTATATATAATCACCATATTGCATAATTTAAATTTGCTAAGAGAGAACTTAAAAGTTATCAAAAAAGGTAAATATGTGAAAATAAGCAAATCTAGGAACATAACAGATAATACTAGACCATTTCTCTGTCCAATTTGGTAATTTGTCTAGGGTAGTGGCACTGATGCATATTTTTGTGGGGAAGCCTGGATGCCTGCCTCATATATTATCAACATTAAAGATTAGAGTTGTATCAAATATAGCCTTCTCACTTATCTACCAGTTAAAGACTTCCTGCTAATGCATATATCTGGGCATTTTGTTTTTGCTTACTTTACTCTCAGCTTCTACCACCTGTGAGGAAATGCTCCCCTTTGGGGCAAAACTCTTCAGAAAGGTTTTTTTCTCTCAAATTCCTCTCTTTAATTCTCTCTTAAACCCACTTCTACAAGCTTTTGCCCCTGGTATGTTCTTATAAAGGTAACCAAAAGCCTGGGTGGTGGCGTCTCTACACCAACTGCTCAGAATGTTTATTTTTTTCTGCCATCCTACTGAAGAGAGTTCCTTTGCCTGTATCTTCTGACAGAAAACAGTGATTCCAAAGAGCCTGAAGCCAGGTTGCACATGAAGTCCAACCTCCATCATTTACCAATGGGTGACTATGAACAGATTTACCCTACCCACTCTATGCTTTGGTTCCCTCATCTGTGTAAATGAGGAGTTCATAGAAGCTACCTCTCAAGGTTGTGGTAAAATTAAATGAGAGGCTGGGCCTCGCACACAGGAACCATGCATTATGTGTTAGCTGTATTATTATTATTGGTGGTCAGGATGCTATTGCTGTTCCCATCTGAGGCCAGTGGGGGCAAATGAGATCTGTGCCAATAGACCCCTCCCCACAAATCCTACTAGATAAGCCGCTGCCACTGCTTCTTTCTCAGGCTGCTTTGTGATTCCTTGCCTGCTCGGGGCACCAATCAATAACTTTGGTGATCTCTGCTGCTCCTGTGTGTGCAATGAAGCAGGGGAAGGAGGCTGTAAACCGGGGTGGGGGGGGGTCATCACTGAAAAAGTAAGGGCAGGTCTGTAAAACCCAGCACCCCACGACGTAGGAAATGCTAGCATCAGATTGGCCTTTGTCTCTTTATATTTGGAGTCTTTAATAACGTTTTAAGCGGTGCAGAGACAGGGAGGGTGCCCTGTATTTCTTCTGAGTCCCTCCCCGCTTTTTGGAAACATAGGTAGGTGTAATGTTATGTGGAGTTGGGAAAGTCATAGCTTATTTTGACAGCTTAAACTCCCAGAGCTATTTATTTATGAGGCTTTGGGCATTTTGTATTCACCTAATTTAATCACGTGGTGAAAATTATGCTCGGGTGTGAATTCCTGCATGGAATATGCATCCCCTTCTGTGCTCACACTGACCTTTTGCATCTCAAGGGGGATGAGCAGCTGTTGTGGAGTCTGATGAGCCCAGTTCTGAGTGAGAAGGGGCCTCGAAGAGGCCCTGGTGGGGATGGAGGGAGGGCACAGAGGCCATTTCTATGTGGGGAGCCTGGGGGAAAGCGCAGCACGTGGTCATTACAGTGCCTCCCACCAGCCAGGGTGTTGCTCCCCGGGCCAGCCCGGCTGGCAGAGCTCAGTGCTGGGCGGGGGTGGGGAGGAGTGTCTCGACCAGGCTGCACCACTGCTGACACTGAAAGCTCCCTCCTGCTCCAGGGAGACCCTGTCATGACCTCTGCCCTTGGGCCTGACAGCCCGGCTCCCAGCCCTCCTCTCTCCAACCTCTGCTGTCATGGATAGGTGGCCAGTGATTAGTAATTGGGTTCGTCGTCCACATGGGAGGCACACAACCCAGCTCTAAAAGCAGGCTGTGAGTCGACTGGAGATTCCCTTCACAGTCTACTTGTGCATCTAGAAACCAACAGTTACTAAAGTCATGTGTTCAGTTCCTGCCCCTGGGCCTGGGTCGAGTGTTATAGCTCAGCAAACCACTGCTCCAGGCAAGACTTACTTCCTTCCGTGCCACCTGGGCTGTAGTGTCATTCTCTCTGTTCTTATTGTTTTCCTGACCAAGTAGACAATGACAGAAATACGGCTGTAGTGGCCGATTACAGCCATACTGGGGAGACAGCCACACTAGTTACTACTAACAGTCTGAATGCCCTGGACCAGTAATCCTCAACTTCCTCAACTGTAAATAAAGCATTTAAATGAGTTTAAATTTGAGTCCCTTTCTGAACATCCACCAGACTCTAAAAATTGAGGAAGTATCTCAGACTGAGATCAGTAGCAATTCCATCTGCCATTTCCACATGGCAATGTCCTGTTCAATGTCAGGGAAAATTAACTGTGATCAATTTGTCAGGTATCTATTTCAGTAAAATTTTTACCATCTTTTTTTTTTCTGTTAAATATTTTCCATGCATATTCTCATGTAATGCATACAACAGCTGTGTGAGAAATATTATCATTGTCATTTTACAAATCAGAAAAAACAAGATTCCTAGAAGTTGCTTAAATTTTTTACTACCAGTAAGTCTGGGATTTGAACACGTTATACGTGTAATTGACACTGGACAGGTTTAATTCTCATTCAAGGTCAGAATTTGTTATCTGAAATTTGAATGCTGCTGCTGATCAATACTTAGTCAATCTTTGGACTTTTATTCACGTCTCAGTTTGAATATTATTTAACAGAACCAAAGGCCTGTTTCAAAAAGTCAGCTTCATGATGGATCATATAGTCTATTCTTGGAACCCAGTTGGAGACTGAGGCATAACATAGCGACCTGATCTCAGCTCAATGATTAGGACTCTAGGAATAAAATCAGGCCACATTATGTCAAGGTCTCCTCTGAAGGACTCTTATTAGCCTGCCAGAGAGAACACATGTCCCACCAGCCACATGTAGGAAGTTAGGGGTGAGTGTGAGGTACTCAGCCAGGCCAAGAATGAGATAATAAATGTATGAGAAACAAGACACATCAACAGCTTACCTCTACCAACATTAAAGAAACTGCACTTCACTCTACAGACAGAGAAGAACTAGAAACCTTATCCAAAAAGTGCCTAGGAATAGGAAAACATCAAATCAACTCCATACAAAACTTCTGTAAAAAGAAAATTAAAAATTCAAGATGAAACACTTCAGCTAATGAGTATTCTTCCTCAAAAACTGACAACGAAGCAGAAGAAAACTGTAACACAACACTCCAAACTGAACTAAATATTCTTTAATAAGCATTCTGAGATATTAAAAATATTTGCAATAAAAAATTCTAAAACTAAAACTGGACAAAACAAACAAACAATAGGAAAAAATGCAATAAAATGTGATTAAACTCAAAGAATTTGAGAATAAATTATTAGAGGCCAAGAAAGAGCAAAGTTAAACAGTAATGTAATAATGGACATTAGGCAGGAAAACAACAAAGAATATGAAAATGAGACAGAAAGAATTAAAAACTGTTAGAGGAAAAGAGGAGTGAACAACAGGCAAAGAAGATCCAATACATAAATAATAGAGTCTCTAAAAAAGAAAAAGAAAATAATGAAACAGAACTAATATTTAAAGCTATAATATAAGAAATCTTTCTGCAAATAAAACTTGTCTGCTTATTGAAAGGGCTGACCAAGTACCTGGAACTTGACCTGAAAGGATTAGCTGTGATACATACCCTAGTAAATCAAAGAAAAATCCTCAGGGCCTCCAAGCAAATAGAGCACATTACCTGTATAAAAGTAAGAAAATTAGGCTAGCATCAGATTTTTTTTTTTTTTTTTTTTTTTTTTTTGTGGTACACGGGCTTCTCACTTCTGTGGCCTCTCCCGTTGCGGAGCACAGGCTCCGGATGCGCAGGCTCAGCGGCCATGGCTCACGGGCCCAGCCGCTCCACGGCATGTGGGATCTTCCCAGACCAGGGCTCGAACCTGTGTCCCCTGCATTGACAGGCAGACTCTCAACCACTGTGCCACCAGGGGAGCCCCATAAGTATAGAATTTAATGTATAAGTAGACTGATTTGGAGCCAACACATTTCACTCTGTTGGTGAATTATGCCTTCCTAATTGTATTTGTACAATTATATTGAATATGAAAAAACATAAAGGGGAAACATGACATTTACTTTTGTATTATATGTTCCATAATTGGGAGGTGGGGTGGAAATAGAACATATTCTTTTGCCAGTCCTTCACTCCTGCTTCCTGGGATCACTTCCCCAATAACTTTAAATCTAAATTCAAGATGATTGCATCATTCCAGGTGTCTTCATCCATCATTTATTGAACATCTGAATTGGACACCCAGGCCACTAGAAATCTTCTATTTACCATCTCTTATTGTAGCTATTTTGTTGACAGTCAGTTACAAGCTCACTTGTTTTGGCAGAACATTTCCTGTGGTTACATGAAGTCCATATTTTCTTGCTAGCTGGTGACTGGGAACCACTCTCAGCCTTTAAAAGCCAAACACAGTTCTTTGCCATGTAGATCCATAGGCAGTTCACAACATGGCTATTTGCTTTGTTCCAGCCCAGTAGGAGAGCCCTGCTGAAGCTCTGGATCTCTTTGACTTCTGTCTACGACCCCTACATACTCTTTTAAAGGGGCTAATCTGATTAGGTCAAGCCAACTCACACTCAACAAGTGGGGATTATATTGCGTGTGCACACAAAGAGGCAGAAATCTTGAGAGCCATCTTAGAATTTTTCCTACCAGAAGTTCTTTTTTTTTAAAAAATTATTTTTTATTTTATTTATTTTTAGCTGCGTTGGGTCTTTGTTGCTGCACGTGGACTTTCTCTAGTTGCAGCTGGTGGGGGCTATTCTTCGTTGCGGTGCACGGGCTTCTCATTGCGGTGGCTTCTCTTGTTGCAGAGCATGGGCTCTAGGTGCGCGGGCTTCAGTAGTCGTGGTACACGGGCTCAGTAGTTGTGGCTCGCAGGCTCTAGAGCGCAGGCTCAGTAGTTGTGGCGCACATGTTTAGTTGCTCTGCGTCATGTGGGATCTTCCCGGACCAAGGCTGAACCTGTGTCCCCTGCATTGGCAGGCAGATTCTTAACCACTGCGCCACCAGGGAAGTTCCCGAGAAGTTCTTGTATTTACCTTTTAAAAAACTTATGTTGGTTTTATTTTGTTGTTTTCTTTTTAACTTCTGGTATTAGATGTTTAGCTCATTGGTTTTCTAACGTATTTTCTAAAATCCATTATAATTTCTTCTTTGGACAATGTATTATTGAAAGTATATTTGAAAATTTTTTAAAGTATGGGTTTTTAAATTAATTTCCCTTTAATTACTCATTTCTTTCTTTTTTTTTTTTTTTCTTTTTGCGGTATGCAGGCCTCTCACTGTTGTGGCCTCTCCCGTTGCGGAGCACAGGCTCCGGATGCGCAGGCCCAGCGGCCATGGCTCACGGGCCCAGCCGCTCCGCGGCATATGGGATCCTCCCAGACCGGGGCACGAACCCGTATCCCCTGCATCGGCAGGCGGACTCTCAACCACTGTGCCACCAGGGAGGCCCTCATTTCTTTCTTAAATGCATTGTAGAAGAGACTATTGACTGTATGATATCAATACTTGGCAATTTGTGAAATTTTTTTCCATTTTCTTATTATAATTCTGTCAATTCTTGCCTTATATTATTGAGATCATGTTATTTTGTTTATACCAACTCGGAACGAATGTATGTTCTTGGTCAATTAAATCTTCTATCACTATGTAAGACCTCTTCATCACTAGAAGTTTTTAGCTAAAACATTTCCATCAGTGATCAATATATAACCTTATTTTATATGTGTTTCTGTTAAAATATACCTTATTTAATACATACTGTTGAAGCATTAACATTGAATTCAAGCTAACAGCACTGTAATCCGTGACTGAATGAAGCCTACTTAACACATGGTTCTTATCCAAAGGCACGTCATAGCCTTCTTGCACTTAGGGACACTAGACAGCACTTAAGCACTATGCTCTGGGGACATTTTCAACAGGAAAATCACTCACAAAAAGCACAGAAATGAGGAAAATGTGGTACTATCAATAAATAGACTGTGAAAAGGACACATGTTTACACTATGAGAGCTGAAATTAGACAGAGGGTCACTCTACTTGACTTCAGCTGGGAACATGTGTGCAGAAACTCAAATATTTTGCCACTCTGTGCATGTCCACAAATGACCATGAAAGTGCTGCAAATATTGATTTTGGGTTAGAAACAAATTTTAGCAAGTAGGTGAATTTGAAAATACGAATTCTTGAACATCAACTGTAATTGGTCTTTTTTTCTTTTAAAGTCTTATTCTTCAGTTTTGGTGCTCTGAAGTTTCACTGTAGTAGTTTATGTGTGGATTTCATTTATTTATGTTTTTGACACCTTTGGCTTCATAAATCTGGGCTTAATACCTCTAATCAGTTCTTTAGAAAGCTAAGCCATATCTTCTTCGAATATTCCCTTTCCCATTCTCTTTCTGAGACTCTATTTAGATGTATTTTTTAAAACTTTTTACTAAATTATTATTTATAACTCAACTATTACTTAGTATCTTTCATCTCTTCATTTCTCTCTGTTGCATTGTGGGTTAATTCTTTGGATCTAATTTCCAGTTTGTTAAATATTTCTGTAGTTGTACAAATTTGCTGAACAAGCCATTGCTCTGGGTTTTTAAAAATATTTATTTATTTAGGCTGTGCTCGGTCTTAGTTGTGGCACATGGGATCTTCGTTGTGGCATGCGGGCTCTTTAGTTGCGGCATGTGGACTCTTAGTTGTAGCTTGCATGTGGGATCTAGTTCCCTGACCGGGGATCGAACCTGGACCACCTGCAGTGGGAGCACAGAGTCTTACCCGCTGGTCCACCAGGGAAGTCCCTACTCAGATTTTAATTTCAGTTATTTTACTTATAATTTTCATAACTTATTCTTGTTACTTTCCTTTGAAATATTCTTGGTTCTTTTAAAATAATACCCTACTCTTTGTTTGCAACCTGTATCCTTTCTTCCATACATATATATTTTTTATAGCCCATGTTAGATAACTCCACTGTTAGAAATCATTTTGATTCTGATTCTATTTTCTTCTTCTTTTTCTAGTTCATACTCATGATGCCTTCTTTACTGATATATTTTGATTTTTTTTTTTTAACCATAAGCCTATATTCTTTGGAAGTTTATCAGTGGTGATTTTTTGAGGCCTAGGTTAAAGATGGGTTTCTTCAATGAGGATTTAGTTTACTTCTCCTAAGTTCCTGGGGACCATTTTTTAGAGAATCGAGAACTTGAAGGCTTTTGGGGCCCCCAGGAAGTATGACTTTGGGCTGCAAACCTACATGAGGCCTAGCTTGTGTATCTAAATTCTTAGAGAATAATTTCCTCCCCTGTCCTCGGCCCATCTCTTGCTCCTTGAACAAGCTGCTTCCCACTCAGTCTTCATAAGGCTATTTCTTCTGCTTGGAATCATACTCTTCCACCCTGCTGTGGGGTAGCTTCAGGTCTCTTCTTAAATGTTACTTCCTTACAGAAGGCAAGCTCTCTCTGAAGCTCTTTCTTCTTTTCCTTCACGGTACTTAGTGATACTGGGATTAAGTAATTATTTGTGTAAATTTCATTTACCATCCTACTCCCTACAGACTGTCAATGCCATGGGCAGAGGATATTTGCAATTCTACCTCATGGTTGTATTGTTCCCGCCTAGCACAGCGCCTGGCACACTGGAGACACTCGAAAATTATTTATTGGATGAATGGATGAAGGAATGAAAACTTGAAAGTGATCTATCAGTATAAATATACCTATGACCTCGAAATAGCAACAAAGTCAAGGATATAATTCTAGATGTAAAAAGGTGAATTTCAGCGATCACTGGATCTCTAGATAATTATTTGCCATTAGAGAACATGTTTTTTATTTGCTGTGGCTAACGTGGCCTGCTGTGACCACGTTCTGTTGAAAGCTTTTCTCCACAATCAAGATGAGGATGAGGGTGTGGTGTTAATCAGACTGACAGGAGGCTGGAGGGATGGCTCTCGTGCAGAGGTGACATAACGTGTCTGAAAGGATCCCACTCAGCAGGTTAGAAAGGTGGGTCAAATAACAACACACAATTTAAGAAGGAAACTACGGAGCACTGAACTTAGGCCCCCCACATCTAATTGAACAAATACAGAATAAGGGGCCTTAAGAGCCAAACACGTGAAAGGCATGGAGATTTTAATTGACTGGATGAGTCGATAGTGCCGCATGCCTGCCAGGGATGCTGATGCGATGTTCGGTTCCTTTAACAGAAGCAGTGTGTTGAGGACAATTGAAGTCGTGGAGCTTCCCCAGTGAGACCACCGTTGCCATCCGGGTCCAGTTCCGAGAGGCAGATATTGAGGGCGGTTTTGACAGCTGCGCACCACTGACGTTTCCAAGCCGTGTCATGTGAGAAGCAGCTGAAGGGCTGGGGGTTCCTAGGAAGTGCGGAGTAGAGTACAATAGGGCTGTCAAGGAGATGGCAGGGCCATTCGATTTGTCCCCTGTAGATCCAAACAGAAGAGCCCGAACCACCAGGCAAGTTTGAGGGAAGTGGCGCTCTGGGTTTAATTTGCAGCGCTGCCTGGCAGGGGACTGGGCTGTGCTGAGTCCCTCTCTACTAAAGGAAATCACACGTACGAAAAGGAGAAATGAGCTTTGGGAAGCTCTCTGTCAGCTTAGGGAGGGTCTCTCGGGGTGGTAGAGTCCCTGGCTCCTTTGTGTAGGTCCATAGCCTTTGTAGTTTGGACCCTCATCATGGCTGGAGCGCCAAGCCAGAGAGGAGTGGCCAGTTAAAAACTTAGAGATATCGTTCACTATTTCTAGAATCCCCTGACCTAGCCTAACTCTCGGAGGATAATCTCCTTTCTCTTCACTGTATCACATGTGCCACCTTCAGAAGCAGCAGAGTGGAGGCTGAAGGGCCACTTGTGGTGGCGGGGATTCACCCACGGGGGGAAAACTGGGCAGGCTGCGGCCTGGGCCCTCATCAGGGAGTTTCTTTCACCTGGAAGGAGGCCGAAGTGTTCTGTAATTAGAGGCAATTAGGAAATGCTGTGGGAAATGCCATAAGAAGCCTTTACCATACGGGAAGAAATACAAAGGGAAATTAAAATGACGATCCTATTCTATAAAACTGTTTCTCACAGTTGTGGTGGGCACTAAATTGGTACTCCAGCCCAGGAGCACTGCATGCCCTTGGTCCCAGAGGAGGACTGAAGAGATGATGAACGGGACACAGTAAATTCCCCCTCCTAGAGGGAAAAACAGGAAGTGCATCTCTTACTGCTAACATCCCTTATTCTGTAATTCTCTTTGAATCTGCATAATTGAGTACATTTTCTATGAAGAAGCCAATAAAGGTACCTGAAAAGAGGTATGTGGTCAACTAAAAATTATTATTCTTTTTTCTTTAAGAATTAAAAAAAATTTTTTTTTTAAATTTTTGTCTGCGCGGCATGTGGGATCTTAGTTCCCCGACCAGGGATCGAACATGCACCCCCTGGTTGGAAGTGTAGAGTCTTAACCACTGGACCACCAGAGAAGTCCCTAAAAATTATTACTCTTTAATTTTCTTTATCTTCCCTGGCTTTATCTGAAAACTTAATTTCAGGAAAAAAAAAAAACCTTTAGATAAGATTGTCCATCAACTTTGTGAACGAGCATGAAGTGCAAATGTTCTCATGAAAAAGTTTAGCTCAGAGCAGACACACCTGATGGTACCCATCACTACCCGAAGCAGCGTGCACAACAGCAAGAGTTGTTCTCACTCTGTTATGAAATAATAAATCCATTGGTTAAAAGGCTGCATTTTTTCAAAAGTGATTACACTTCACATTAGCATTTGGTATTGCTTTATAAGCATATGGGCATAGCAATTGGAAAAGTGACTTGAATTTTAAAACATAGGAATTAAAAAAAATGGAGTTGGGCTCGAGATTTATTAGCTACATGACTATGGGCAAATGAGGTAACCTCCCTCTGCCTAAATTCCTTCATCTGTTAGGTGAAGATAGTAATGCCGACCCTGAATGGTTCTTATAAGGATGAAATGAGAAAATGTACAAAAGCCCCCAGCACAGCAAAAAGCAAGCGCTCAGTTAACAGGATCCACCGACAGAATGGTGTCCAAGCCATTGTCATCTTGCAGGATGCAGAGCTGCGGCTTCTTCGAGCAGCAGTTGGGGTACACAGCTTAAAAAGAGTTAGCTTTGGGGAGTTAGAGTGAGACCTCTGTTGCCTTCAGATTTTCATGGAGAAAAGGGTCATTCACTTCTCTGGTCAGTATCCTTGTGATGTATTGGAAGAAATGTCGGTTTTTGAAAATTATTTGAACTAGGAGTTTCCTGATTAAATTTCACTTCAATTAGGAATTATTATTGAATAGCAGTTAGATTTGCCGAAGACTACCCTGGAATAATTTAGGCCCTTCTGTAGTTACTTCTGTTAGGTCACTGGGTGCCATTTGTGACCATCCTCCTGTCCTGGCTAAATGATATGACCATGATATATTGGCTGGTGGGTACTATTCAGTGTGCCCACCTAGTTATCAGTTGCCCTTTGGTGTCCTGAAAGGGTTAATGATGCCCAACTATTTCTAGTGAGAGCACATTGCAACTGGGAGAATCAAACTCAAAGGTGTTTCTTTGGACAGTATCGGCATATCCCAGAGAGAAGACCTAGGAAAGAGGTAAGATACAGTTGAGCTACTTAAAGTGCTTAAGAAATGACCCTGACAGAATATCCATAGGGGCAAGGAGATGGAATATATTTCTTGGTTTAGCATTTTGGCAGAAATCAGTTGGCATCTGTCACAGGAAAGATAAACAGAAGCTTTGATTTCCCTTCTCAAAATACACTTGGCTTCTTTCTCTGCACTTACCCCTTGGCCCTCATTCTGATTAGAATTTGAAGGAACAGGCTCAGTACTTTGCATTTAGTTAATTTGGTGAGTTCTCTGTACTCTCATCCCTGGGCTATTCAGTAGTTCAAAAATAAATATTGCAGCACTTGTTGAATATGTAACATGCATCTCTTTTGAGCTGCCTTTTATAACAAAGGGTAGTTAGTTAGTATTTACATAATACTTTGAAAGTACTTCAGAATAGCTCTTATTAATAATAACTAGTCAAATACATAATGGCTCAGGTGACAAGAGAAAAAATTTTGATTTTCTATTGAAAAGTGTAAGCTCAGGAAGAGAGGGATGCACGTTTATTTGTGTAAATACAGTATTTGGGACAAATACATGTCTCAAGGGACAGTCAGGAGGTTAACTGGACCAAAATTCAGGCTGCCCAATGAACCAGGCTAAGGTTTGCCAGAAGTCTGCGACCTGATTCTTGGACTTCCCTGCAAAAACTGGAGGAAGCTGTGAGCAGCCTGAGCTTTGAGAACACTCCTGCCCCCCGGGGTGTGTGTGTGTGGCGGAGGCTTATGTGAGCTCATGGGGCTTTCCAGAGCTGACCGCCAGCCTTGGCAGGCACGAGGGGTCCAGTAGCGAAACTTGGCCTTTAAGTTATCAAGGGCCTGTTGTGACACATATTCAGCTCCAAGCAGAGATCACTGTTTCAAGGGTGACTCAAGTCTGGGGGTCAAGTGGAGATGATGGGTGGGATCTATGCGCAGATCTGGCCCTTCCCAGTTAGGGGGCCTGAGGGTGACACTAGTGCGGGTAGGTTGGGAGGGTCTGGGGATGGTCCTCCCAGGAGGTGCTGCATGGATGTGTCCTGGGTGAGAAGTGATGACAGGGCCATCACGTTGGCTTTCATGATTCTGGGAAAGGTGTCAAACCATGAGGTCACATCGAAGTGTGTGTACAGTGTGTGTGTGGGGAGGAACTGTTTCCCTTGCCTCCCCTGAGGGAGGGGGGTCTCACGGCTCGGCCACACCTCACGACTCCGCCTTGCACGTTTCCTGGTTCAGACCCGGTCCACGTTCTCTCCGCCTGTCCCCAGGTCCACCACCGACCGGTCCCAATCTTCAGACAACCATTCCCGGGGCCTGGGGAGGTTAGGGGGTTTGCTCCAGCCAGATGCACTGAGGTCGCGGCGGCGGGAGAGGGCGAGGGGAGGAGGAGGCCCCGGGCGCAGCCGTGGTGGGCTCGCTCTGCCCGGAGGGGCGGGGGCGCCGGGCGCGCACGCGGAGGAGGAGGAGGGAGCGTGGTGGGCGGGGGAGCGAGTGCGCCGCTAAAGCAGGGAGCGCGCCCGCCGCCGCCGCCGCCGCCCTCCTCCGGAGAGAGGCAGGAGTGAGGCTGTGCGAAGCGCCGCATTTCGATGAGGAGCGGCCGAGGCGCGTCCCTCCGCTAGCGGCTGCAGCCCAGACGCCCGCGGTCCAGCAGCGGCCGCCGCCCAGCCCCGGCCCCGCCGCCGCCCCGCAGCCCCGCGGCCAGGCCGCACCCAGCCCCGCGAAGACAGCACCAGGAGGCGGCCCCGAGCGCGGCCACAAAGACCCCCGGCGGCGTCTCTCAGCGGACCGGTGCGTGGTTTGCCTTCGCCGGGGAAGGGAGCCGAGGGGCGGGCCGGCCGGGGGGCCCCTCCGGGGGCCCGGCAGCGCCGACTCCTCCCGCAACCGCGGGGTCCGGGGGAGCGCGGGCGCGGAGGGCAGGCGGGCGCCCCCTCGGCCGCCGCCGCCCTTCCCGCCGTTCCTCGAAAGGAGCTGCCCGGCCGCGGCCGGGGGCGGTGTGTGCAGGCGGCCCTGGGGCTGCTGGCACCTGCCTCTTTTGTCTGGTGCCACCAGACTGAAAACGGGGAGTCGGGCGAGCGGGGCCCCCATTCTTTCGGCCGCCTTGTTAGTGGAGATGGAGAGCTAGGGCGGAGGAGCTGGGCCAGGTGTTTGTCATTGTCAGAACTAGCCGCGGAGCGAGGACCAAGTGTGCGCCCAGAAGGAGTGGTCGGGCCGGGCCTCTTATTGTGCGCCTGCTTCCCCGTGGGCCCGGGAGGGTGGTGTGTGCTTGAGGACGGGGCGATCCGTGCGCGGGGGGTGACTGCAGTGTGGGTGCTGCAAGCACGTTTGCGGGGCCTCGAGTTCCCTCGGGGACAGCGTGGCTGCCCCGTGTACAAATTAGTACCTGCAGTGCTAACAGCCTGCGGAGAGGAAATGGCATTTCCCTCCTAGCGGGAAACGCACGCCCAGCCCCGCACGGCCCCCCACAAAAGAGGCCGCTGCTGAAAACCGGGTCTGCTCGGAATCGCTGCTGCATTGGGCCAGGAGATGCTTGCAGGAGATGGAGCGGTTGAAAGGTTTTATTCAGGCCGGCTTGCTCTCCCCGCCTCTATGAATGTGTGTCCAGATTCTGGTGCACACGCGTTCAGCGGCCACACGGCAGGGTGTTCCATGAATACGTTTTATGAATGTTCCTAAATATACCTCTTTTCGCCGGGAAAGTAGGACAGCCTTTTAAGTATGAAATGTCACATGAATGCGGGTCAGAAGGATTTTAAGAGAGGTTATATGTAGGAACCGTGTAAAAGGTATGCACACATCCTGTGATATGTGTGTCCAGGGCGGTGCATGCACACTGAAGGTGTGTTTGCCTCTTCGTGCGTGCTTTCGTCCACCTACGTCCTAATCCCACTAGCAAAATGTGCCTTGGGACCTCCAGGTCTAGCATCTATTTAGATGTGGTAGCGTTTATGCCAAATTATTTCTTGGGGTGTGTGTAATCGCCAAAACAGGAACTCGTGTGCTCATCTAGAGAAGGATGAACACACAGTTTCTTCAAAATGGTGAGAAATCCCATAGAGAGCAGTCGAAGAAGCTGATTCCTTGGCCTGGCAGTGTTTATAGGAAAATCTCTGATAAGATCCAGGCCGGGTCTTCCCCACCCAAGCCTCTGGGACCTCTGTGGCTTAGGTGGTGCGGTTACCTTCTCGGTTCCAGGACACATGTGTGCCCAGGCCCTTAGCCATCTATGGTCTGTGAACGGGTGGCCGTATCCTTTAGCCAGCTTCCTTGCAGAAAGTGGGGACCTGTGGAAGCCCAGTGAATCTTCTTCAGGAGCTCTTGATTCGAATGTATGACTAAGCCAATGGAATTGCTGAGCCAGCCAAGCAAGGGAAAGAATACCTGTTTTGAAGCCGCACATAATATCTGGAACACGAGGATGTCTAGCGTGGTTTTCGACATTCATTTAGTGGTAGCTGTAGCCTTGAGAATGATTTCACTTGGAGTGTGGTTTTTCTTTGTCACCAACATCGTTGCCTACTCTGGGACAGACTCAGTGAAGGGAAGTAAAAGATGTGGGCCCTGCTGTGGTTGAACACATGATCCAGTTGGGAGAAATATACAAATAAAATTAACTTTTCTCTATTTTAAATTGACCTTTTTTTTTTTTTTTTTTTTTCCCATTTGGTGTGGAATTCTTGGTTCTAGAAGCCCGTTCCCTCAAGGGAATTCCAACAATTGCTAAATTATTTGACCTTTGCAGATTGCAAATCAACAAGAGCCCCTTGGAATTAGATTTGCACTCTGGTGACACAATTGTGCCATCCTTTCTGCATGTCCTGCATGATTTCTTTTGGTTTATTTGGATTTGGGAGGAAATGCCTAGGGTTGGAAGAATGATCACTGCATTTAAAAAATAAAACAAAACCTTCAACAGCCAATCTGACCTTTACACTTTACGAAGTTTGAAGAGTCTAGTGAGGTGGCATGGGTTTTTGAGTACTGGCAGTATCATCCCCCCAACACACACATCCCTTTTGGAAGACAAAAGAACTCCTTTTAAAAACAAATAATTAAAAAGAGTAGGAGCAGTTATGATATCATGGGCAAAATATTGGCTCTGTTAATTAATAGCTGTCTGAAGGATTGGATATCAACTAATAATTGTTTAGAAGTTATCTAACTTCAAAATCAATGCAACCAGTTCATACCTACCTATATATGGTATATTTTTTCTGGAAAATGCAAATTTAGACTGTTAAAAGTGAAGTTATTGAGTGGCATGAGGCAGTTTTCATATTTGGAGGAAAAAACCCCACAGAACTAATAATTGCTCCGGATTGAATCCCAGTCCACTGCCCCCTCCCCCCAGCAGGGTGAGCGCTAGAATCATGAGCAGGTGAAAACGCTGATGGCCTGGCAACCACTGCCTGATCTCTGTGCACACAATGTCTTTGGCAGTTAAGTGGCCTGCCCAAGGTCACAGAGCTAGTGAGTGAGGGCTTTAAACACCTTACTTTACATGTGATGATGGGCCAATCCCAGGGGGTTTAGGCCTCTAGGACAGAGTGCACAGGTTGGAAAGGAGGGAGTGCCAGCTCAGAGGCAGTTGGAGTGAATCTGGGTTCAAGTCCCAAGGCCCTCAGTTCTGTCTTTGGGACCCTGGATACATCCTGCACTCATCCTCAGTCACAAGAATATCCCCTCCCTCATTGGACTGGCAGGAGGTTTAGAGGGAGCTTTTAGCATATGACACAGCAGTTGATCGCCACGTAACAGTGTCAGGCACGTCATAGACATTCGATAAATGTGAGCTTTTTCCACTCCACTCATTTCAGGAGTGCACAGTCTCTAGCAGTGCATGAAGCTTTTGAGCATGAATTTGTAGCCATTCTGAATGGATCAGAGGTCAGTTTACTGAGGGGGAAGGAAAGGTCAGGGAGGCTTGGCAGTACTTTGGGCTGGTTTGGACTGACCTTTGGAAAGGTGACATCGTCTTTGTGGTGGGATTTGGGGAGCACGTGTAAGGTTCTTGCCCCCAGTTTTCCATTTCCCTTAAACTCTTATTTCAATATTGCCTGAAACTTTGTCGTTAAAACTTCTTTCCTTTGAATGTTGAGGTTTTCCCACTTCCTAGATTGCCCTGTTTAAAACACGGACCCCCCGTGAGGGGCAACAGCATGAGCCCTGATCAGCTAACCCCTGAGCAAGGATGAATTGATCCCACAGGCAGCTGCTGATGACAAGCCTCCATGGAAATTCAGATGGGGCCCGTAGGGGCACAGGTGTACCTCTTAGAAGGTCATGAGATGGAAATCCGTGGCGGGGGGTGGGGGTGGGGGAAGCTCACCTGGAGCCTCCCTTACCGGAGGGAGAGATTCTGTTCCTACTAGTTCTTTTTGTGACAAAGTCAGGAACAGAAAGGCAGATTTTATTAATAAAAATATTAATACTTATCACAGGGTAGACATGACCCTAAGTGCTGTATGTGTTTTAACTTATTTAATAGCTGATGTTAATTATGAGGTAGGTACCTTTATCTTTTCCACCTGTGATTCAGGCAATCGAGGCTTAAAGATGTTGAACAAGTAGATTTCTCAAGGTTACGCAGCTCATACGGGGTCAAGTCTCGGTCAGCATCTTCAAATCTCGATTTTCTCAACCACAAAGACAGAGCCTTAGTGGGAGGAAAGGCCAAGTGCCCCAGAGAAGTAACTTCCATTCCTTCTTGTTCTTGTTGCTGTGCTGGTTCTCTTCTTCCTTCTTCTTTTCTGCCCCTGCCTCCTTCCCTTTCTCCTCCCTCCCCCACCTTCCTTTTTCTTCTTCTTTTTTTTTAATCCACCTATCTGAGCATTAAATATAAGTAAATGAGTTATGGTGAGTCCACTTTTTAAGTAAATTTCAATTCAATATGTGAATATGCTGGAAAATCTCTTTTAAGTTGGTAGAATCTACAGATTTTTTGCTCTTGGTCTAGCCATGGAGAGTACAAACACTAGGTAAAATGTTCACAATCTGACTCTTAAATGCTACCTGCCCTCTTTTGATTCCTGGTCCACCACCACCACTATATCTTGTATCTTTAGCCCTGTAGTGAAATGAAAGCTCATTTCCTACCTACCCTTGAAGTCAGGCACACCTGGGGCAGAGTTCTTGATTCAGGCATTTCTCAACTGAATTACTTGGAGAAATTTTTCTGTGCCTCAATTTCTTCATCTGTAAATCGGGTTAATAATACTTTGGAAGGTTTGTTGTGACTGACGTGCTAGGTGGTCAATGCGTACAGCCGTATTCTGACAAAGCTGGGGTTGATTAATAAGCTGTTTCCACTGGGTCTGCCTCTTCTATTTCTTTGTCTTTTCTCTCCCAGCTTGACAATTCATATTAAACATATCGATTTTAGCAGTATCTCCATCAGCTGCTCTCAAGCTGAGCCTTTCAAATCAGGGTGCTAAAATAACATCATGGTGTGGCTGTTTGTGTTTCTGTGCCTCCCAGGTTCAACTTTAACTCCGTCATGTCCTTCGGCAGAGACATGGAGCTGGAGCACTTCGATGAAAGGGATAAGGCGCAGAGATACAGCCGAGGGTCGCGGGTGAACGGGCTGCCCAGCCCCACGCACAGCGCCCACTGCAGCTTCTACCGAACCCGCACGCTGCAGACCCTCAGCTCCGAGAAGAAGGCCAAGAAAGTTCGTTTCTATCGAAACGGAGATCGATACTTCAAAGGGATTGTGTATGCCATCTCCCCAGACCGGTTCCGATCTTTTGAGGCCCTGCTGGCTGATTTGACCCGAACTCTGTCGGATAACGTGAATTTGCCCCAGGGGGTGAGAACAATCTACACCATTGATGGGCTCAAGAAGATTTCCAGCCTGGACCAGCTGCTGGAAGGTGAGAGCTGGGAGATACCTCCCAAGTGACCCTAGGGCATATGGCCTCGGTTCCCACAGGTCCATATTATTCTCACCATCTTCTGCTTGATCTCTAAGAAGGCAGCATTCAGCCTTGTGGCTGTGATCCTTACTATTCCACATGGTGGAGAGTTCACTTGTCTGTACAGTAGTGTAAACAGAAAAAAACCCAACAAACCTAATGGTATTCGATCAGGTAGCTTATAATAATGGGTTGAGGGAAAAAGTGTCTTAATTCTACAGCATCCTCTCTCTTTTTTCTCACACCCATGCTACGTTAATTTTAAAAGTCCATTTTTATATCTTTAATCACATAGTTCTTATTTCTAGCTGCAAATTGAACTTTTGCTACCACATGTCTGAAAGTACTTGAACTGAAAATAACTAATAGATCATGAAATTTTTGAGTTTTAAGGAATCTTAGATAGGTATCAAACCTATTAATTTTTATCACTGGAGACTGAGGCCCCAAAATTCAGGTGACATATGTCTGTGCCTACATGGTAAGATAGTGCTGTTGCTGGACCAAAAATTAGATTTGCTGGCTATTCTTTCCAATATGATACATTTAAATTTTAAAATTGTTTTAAGGTTTGACTGATTTTAAGTTTAAAAGGATTGTTGTCTTTCTGTGGTATTTGAGGAGTTAATCTGCTCAGTTTATTTTTGTTAAGTTTAACGTAGGTTAACAGTGATTACCTATTTTAGACATTTCATGTGGAAATAGGACTATTTGGGTCCACGGATGAGGCCTGGTGTCTTGTGCAAGCAGAGTAGGTTGCCTCCTCTGGAATATACGTGTCTCAGGACCCTGTTTGAACAGGGCATGAGGTCTCTAATCACCTTAGAAATCATAATTGAAGTAAAGTAACTTGGGAGAAAAATAACCGGGATTAAATTCATGCTGAGATGTAAATGAGGGTAGCCGATCCTCTTTGGAGAGTAGATTTTTCTAAGTTGAGGTCTCAAGGTCCTCATGAAATATTAGTGCAAAGCAACACGGGAAAGGAAGTTGGGAATGTGGGGAGAGCTTGATTTCACCCCGAGTTCATCTTTACTCCAGATGTATTTGCCCAGGCCCTGTAGTCTGTCTGGATCCTGGATGAATGCCATGCCCTGACTGCACACAGGCAAGCACTCTGGTCTTCCTTTGGAATCAGAGTTTGTATGTGATTCAAGGCTGAGGGCTTCTCTGTCTTTCTCCCATTTCTCTTCCCTTGATCCCTTGGCAGGGATGCCTGTCCACTCACAGTGTGACTGCACTTGAGAGGGTGTGGAGGGGTTTGGTTATGTTTATTTTGTGGGAATTCACATCTCTTTTCGATGACTCATCACCCTGCCAAGATGCCTGTAGACTTGGCCTTTTTCCTTCTCAGATGCTGGAACTTCCAGTAAATTAAAGGGGGAAGAATGAACATAAAATCTTCGTGTATCAGCTTTGATTTTTGTGCCTTGTCTTTTCATGACCTTGGAAAATGCAGGATAAATAATTTGGCGAGATATTCCAAAGGATCTGGGTAAAGATCAAGTACAGAGTCAGGTGTATGAGCAGTCACCAAGCCATCCCTTTGAGGGCTGATGGTGTTGTAGGGAAAATATGCCAGGATCTCAAAGCACCTTCTAAGACATCCTGGGCTTGGCATTCTCTGGTCTAGAGTCACTTGTGCAACATCTGTGAGCGGGGAGGGTTACTTCAATCAGTTTCTCACCCAGGATCGATCTTCAGTCAGAAGTGGCAGAGATATTCCCATGATTCCCATCCGCCAAGGAGAAGGTGTGAGAGGTGGGAAATGACAGTACTTTATATCCAGGGACCAGCAAAATCATGGCATGCTCGCCACCATCTTCTTTGTCAGTTTTTTTAGCACAAAAGAACACCTGCCCTGAGAGAGAGACTACTGTCCTGAGTGATGATGATAATGATAGCTCACAGATACTGAGCATGTGTCTTGCATGTATGAACGTTTTTCATTCTCACAGTGATCCTAGGAGGTAGGTACACAATGATCTCATAGTAAGATGAGAAAAGTGAGGCACAGTGTGGTTAAGTGATCTGCCAGAGTCGCACAGCAAGAAATAGTAGAGTTAGGATTTGAACCCAGGAGGGCTGGTACCAGCACTTGAGCTCATAACTGCCACTAATAAGATACTGAGTGGGGTATTCCTAATGGCTTTTTAAAATTGAAGTATAGTTGATTTACAATATTGTGTTAATTTCTGGTGTACAGCAAAGTGATTAAGAGATATATATATATATTCTTAGTGGCTTTTAAATGAAATCTTATTGTATTAGCTTCTTCTTGAAAACAAATGTTTTTAACCTTGACTTAATTCCAGGAATGACAGATACTGCTCCCAGAAACACTTTACTATTTTCACTTGCCTCCAAACACCTTTCTCCTGATCAATAAGAAGTTAACTGCAGATTGAATATTCTGATGTTAAAAAATTCCTTTTTGAAAAAAAATACCTTTTTCTGATTAAATAAATGGTAACTTCAGTAAAGTAGGTAGGTTCACTTATTGGCTGCATTTAAAAAATTTTTTCAGTTTAAACAGATTTTTTTTTTCATTTATAACACTGACAATTCGCATGCAGCTGCACTTAGTGTTGAAATAGCTGGAAATTCATTTAGATTTGCCTCTTTGTCAATTATGTTTTTTGCTTAGTCTGATAAAATGCAAACCGTTGCTTCATATTCATCATTAGGTTCGTAGCTCCCACTTTACATACTAATTTTATGTAAACGTCAGTGCATGTTATTAGCTTCTCTTTTCCCCTTCCAATATGATGATGTTTGCATTTTAAGTTAAATCCTTTTAGTGAGTGCTGTGACAAGTATATCTGACTTATAATGGCTTTTTGTGAGTTTGTTCATTCTCACTTATCTCAGACTAGAAATTCTGACAGTGACGTATGTGAGTTTCTTTATTTATAATGGTCTGCTGGTCACTTTCACTGTTGTATTATTATTATGCCTAAATTTGGCTTAAAAATGTTGATAAAGCTAGCTCTTGGCCTGGAGTATAACTGTATGAGTGGGGGTGTGTGTGTGTGTGTGTGTATGAGTGTGGGTATATGCTTCATTGTGTGTCTATCTGTGCATGTATGTTTACATACACACACATGTACATGCATGCACTTCAGAGTAGACCATGGATGACACTCCTAATTGTTTGCTTTTAAAATGGCCTTTATATGTTTTAAAAAAGCCGTGATGCTCAACAAGGAAAGTTGAATTACAGGCCTATTTCTGCAGGTGATTCACCTTGAGACGTGGCCTCATTTTCCCAATATTGCCTCTTTTTACCCAGTTTTACACCGTTTGTATTCCACCGTAGCTATGCAGATGTTGTGAGGATAAATGAAGGAGTAACACTTAAAACCTTTGAACCATTAGGGGAAAGATGTAATGTACATACCAAGCAGCAACTGATTGATTGATTTTTCTCTGTGGGTTGCTCAGGTGTTAGTGATGTGTGTGGAGGAATCGGCATTCCCCTTCCCCACACTTTTAAACAGGCTTTTCTTTTTCGTGCAGTTTTAGGTTGGCAGAAAAATTGAGCAGAGGTTTCCCATATCCCCCTGCTCCCACATGTGAACACCGTCTCCCACTGTCACCAGAGGGGTACGCTTGTTACAGTCAGTGAGCCGGCACCGACACGTCGTTTATCACCCCAAGTCCGTAGTTTACACGCGGGCTCATCCTCGGTGTCGTACCTTCTGTGGGTTTGGACGGAGTTCTGATGACATGTATCCAAGCCTGTGGTATCACACAGAACAGTTTCCCTGCCCTGAAAACCCTGTGTTCTGCTTCTTCATCCCACCCCGCCCCTAACCCCTGGCGTCCACTGATCCTTTTACTGTCTCAGTAACATCTTTTAACATCTTGTGTGAATGTAGGTCTGAAAGGGCCAGAGCGTTCCCTTTAAGCATTAGGATAAAAACGATGCAGGGATGCTATCTTCCGGATATACGTAAGTTAATTGGTACATGAGCTCTGCATGTATTAGAAACAAGTCCCTCTCTTCCTCGGCTCCCACACATGCTGTGACCCCCATCCCCGGCGCACCCCCGCCCCACCATGGACACTGCCTGACTCCCGAGCCCCAGCGTAAGGGCTTTTCCCAAGTCCCCATCAGAATTAACCTCTCAGGAATAAACCCAGACTTCACCCTACAGTCAGGGAATCTCTCTCCAACCATGATTTCCAGGGCCCCCAGCTCTCTTGGCAATTTTCCTTTCCCTTGACATGGTGTCATCTAGTTTTTTTCTCTAATTCACTAGTTTACTCTGTGCCTCTCTCTGCTGCATTGAGTTTTTTTTTTTTAATTAAGTTTTTTTTTTTTTTTTGCGGTATGCGGGCTTCTCACGCTGTGGCCTCTCCCGTTGTGGAGCACAGGCTCCGGACGCGCAGGCTCAGCGGCCATGGCTCACGGGCCCAACCGCTCCGCGGCACGTGGGATCTTCCTGGACCTGGGGATGAACCCGTGTCCCCTGCATCGGCAGGCGGACTCTCAACCACTGCGCCACCAGGGAAGCCCTTAATTAAGTTTTGAAAAGCTATAAAACATGCCTCTCTAACATTCCCCTGTGGCCAACAGTCTACTAGTAGTTTTTTGAGTATCCATCTCCTCAGAGATACCAGTGCTTGTTAAGAAGATACATATCAGTTGCCTGTAAGTTAACATACTGTGCTCACAGTTTGGCACCTTGCTTTGTGCACTTAACGATATAGCATAACACAAGTCTAGAACCACTGTGATCTTTTTCCTGACTTCAGAGTAACCCTTTTTACAAATGTACCATTTTTTATTTAACCAGTCTTTTATTGATGGGCCTTTAGGTTGTGTCCAATCCTTTGTTATTAGAAACAGTTTTGCAGGGAATATCCTTGAATGTTACGTTTTCCACTCATGTAGGAGAATATGCATAGGATCAATTCCTAGAAGTAATATTGCTGGATAGAGAGGTACAAGCATTGAATTTTTAAGAGCCATTGCAAAATTTCCCTCCATAGAAGTGGTACCAGTTTGTACTCCCCATTAGTAATATATGAGAGTGGCTGTTTTTCTACAAGACAATGTTTTACCAAATGTTTTGTCATTTGCTGATCTGTCAAGGAAAGAAAAACATTTATCCTCTTATAGTTTTAATTTTCATGTTCCCATATGTATTGTCTCTTCATAGCTTTTGACCATTTTTCTACCAGGTTGGGGTCTTTTTTTGGTTGACTTCTAGGATTTTTTTTTCTTTTAAATATATTAACCCTTTGTGATGCTAATTTCAAGTATTTTTTTCCAGATTGTCCTTAGTGATTTTGTTTATTGTGGGGTTTTTTTTTTTGTTGCCAGATTTAACAAAATTATATAATCAAATGAATCAGTCTTTTCATTTATGGCTTGATTTTCATGCCCCTTGGGTCCTCTGTACTCTGAGATTATAAAATCGTTGCTCTTATTTTCTTCTAGTGTTTTTATGTTTTCATTAAAAAATATTTTAATGAAAGTCATATTAGTATAATATTTGAGGAAAGGATTCAGTTCTATTTTTTCCAGGCTACCTGCCTCTTTTTTTTTTTTTTTTTTTTTTTTGCAGTACGCGGGCCTCTCACTGTTGTGGCCTCTCCCGTTGTGGAGCATAGGCTCCAGACCACAGGCTCAACGGCCATGGCTCATGGGCCTAGCCGCTCCGCGGCATGTGGGATCTTCCTGGACCAGGGCACGAACCCGTGTCCCCTGAATTGGCACGTGGACTCTCAACCACTGCGCCACCAGGGAAGCCCCTGCCTCATTTTTAAAGGTTTTTATTTTGAAATTAATTTGTACTTAATAGAAGTGTCACAAAGAAAGTTCCCATATACTCTTGACCCAGATTCTCATGAGGGAATGACTTACACAGCCATGGTATTAATTATCAAAAGTAAAAACTAACTTGAGAACAATACCAGCAACTAAACTATGGGCTTTATTTTGCTTTCACCAGTTTCTCCACCAGTGGCCTTTTCTTCTGTTCCAGAATCACACATTGCATTTAGCTGTCCTGTCTCCTTCATCTCCTCCAAGCTGTGACAGTTCTTGAATCTCTCTTTGTCTTTAATGACTTGACAGTTGGAAGAGTGCTGGTCAGTTATTTTGTAGCATGTCCCCCAACTTGGTTTAACCTGGTGATTAGGTTGAAGTTATGCATTTGTGGCAAGGATTCCACAGAAGCGAGGTTTCATCCTTCTCAGGGCATCATTTCAGGAGTATATGCTGTTGCCATGTCTGGTTGCTGATGAGGTTAACTGTGACCCATTTAACCAAGGAGGTGTCTGCCAGTTATCTTCACTCTAAAGTTACTCTTTCCCCCTCTGTAATTAATACATATTTTAAGGAGGAACTTGGTGCCTATGTAAGTAACTTTCACCCATGAATTTTGGCATTTCTTGCTGGATTTTGCCTGTACCAGTGATTAGGAGGGTGTTCAAAGGGTGATTTTCTGTTTTCCTCGTTACTTGCCTCACCTTTATACACAGGTCCCTTCACTTTCCTGTCTTTGGATCATCTACTGTGATGTCATCAACTCCATTATTTTAACCACTCTTTTAAGGCCAGTTAGTCCCAGATCAGGCCTTTCTTCAGCGCTCCAGCCACCTGGATATATTCACCCTGTACTCTAATCCTGAGTCATTTCATCTCAGCGTGTGTAGATGTGAACCCATTCTCTTAGGCTATCCCGAATTTAATCCTCTTCTCATCTTCTGCGTCTTGTTAAATGGTGTCCCCATCGAATTCAACATCACCTTTGGCTTCTCCTTCTCTTCATCCCGCAAATCCAAGCTGTCACAACTTACTGTTGATTCTGCTTAAGACATTTCTTCAGTTTGTTTGCTCCTTTTCACCACCATTATTATAGTTTTCAAGTCCTCAATACTGTTTTAAAAGTATTACTTTTTTATTAACCATTTATTAATGGAAGTATATTAATTTACAGTGTTGTGTTACCTTCAGGCACAGCAAAGTGATTCAGTTATACACACATACATATCTATTCTTTTTCAGATTTTTTTCCATTATAGGTTACTGTGAGAAATTGAATATAGTTCCCCGTGCTATACAGCAGGTCCTTGTTATTTATATCTATTTAATATGTACTAGTGTGTATATGTTAATTCCAAACTCCTGGTTTATCTCACACACACCCCCCCCCAACTCCCGCTGTCCCTTTTGGTAACCATAAGTTTATTTTCTATGTCTGTGGGTCGATTTCTGTTTTGCAGATAAGTTCCTTTGTGTCATTTTTTTAGATTCCACATATAAGAGATATTATATGATATTTGTCTTTCTCTGTCTGACTTCACTTAATATGATAATCTCTAGGTCCATCCATGTTGCCGCAGCTGGCATTATTTCATTCTTTTTTATGGCTGAGTATATATATTCCATTGTATATATGTACCACATCATCTTTATTCATTTTTTTTTTAGCCGAAGGAGTGGCACATTTTTATACAGTGAGCATTATAGAAAATTTTGAAAGATGCAAAACGTTTAAAAAAATTAAATCATGACCCCTCCTATCCCTGCCCCTTGACTGTTCTCATCTCTTCCCTGTACTGTTGTAATAGTCTCCTAAGCTGAAACTATACCTTCGTTTTCCTTTTTCAGCTTGTTTTCTCTTTTCTTTTTATAGAACCTGTATTTGCCCCTGCTTTCCATTCCCATTACAGCTTCTCTTAGATGAGGTCCTTTAGGACACCTGTCCTGTACAGTGGGCTTCAAACCAGTTTTCCTGCACAGGGACCGGGCCACCGACCAAGCATCGCATACGGCACTTGTGCTTCACCGCGGCTCTCCCGCGAGCATAGAGCACACAGCCCCCAGTCTTTATCGTGTTTCTCTCGGTGGTCCCGCCCCTTCCTTCTGTTCTGGCTTGTCTCCCGTTACCCCCCACCTCGGGGCCTCCTTGTCTCTGGGAGGAGGGTAAGATGGGTGTTCTCCTGAGGGTGCGCCATGGCATCATGCTGCAGTCCTGGCTCCGCAGGCCGACCCGCCGCAACTGAATGCTGCTTCCACCTCTCCTGGCTGGGTGGCGCTGAGCAAGCTCCCTAGCTCCTCGTGGGTCAGTGTGCTCTGGGGGGAGAGGTCTGTTAGTTCTTAGCTCACAGTATCGCGGTGAGGATTACAGGTAGCATGGCATGGGTTACAGCAAGATCTACTGATGGCAAACATTAAGTTAACCTCTTCTGCCAATAACATCTCCAGTCTCGTCCCTTCAACCTGCTGAACAAGTCTCCCACAATCTAAACAGTTCTCGCCTTTGTCTTCCTTACCTCTCAACCCAGGGCTCTTCTACCATGAGAAATATCTGCATTTGCTGTCTCTGCTTCCTCAACTTCCAATCATACATCAGCCCCTTGATTAGCATCATTACACTGTAATATACTTGCTTATTTTATATCAGTGTCTCTGGAAGTCAGGAGCCATTGATGTCCTCACTGTCTATCATGGTAGGAGCAAGGACTCAATAAATATCACTGGAAGAAAGAGGAAAGAGAGAATGAATGGATAAATGAATGAACGAAAGCAGTCTGACATCATTATCCAACTGAAGTGGCTATTACGAGGCCACATGTGGCCTCCTAATGGCCAGGCCGCTGATTTCTTAGGAAACCTTATCTTTGCTGCTGTTCCTGGCGCCTCGGATGGTGATGTCTGGGTCTTTCCCAGCCATGTACTCACCACCCCTCGGTTTCCATGGCTCCAGGCACCTGGTTTCTCTCAGTTCCCTTCAGTGGCACCTCCATCTCTGGGTACCCTCAGTACTGCTGTTGCCCTGGATTTCATCCTGTCCAGCTGGGTGGGGTCTCTCTGAGCATTTTCTTCAGTTCGCGTAGCTGCAGCTAGCCCATGCCTCTCCTTCCCATACCCCAGACCCATATTTTCTAACTGCTTGCTGGAAAATCTCCAACTGGTTGGCTCCTAGGAACTTCACATTCATTATGTGCACAACCAAATTCATTTTCTTCCTTACCATTAATCCAAACGTGTTTCCCTTCTCAGTTGTTCTATTGTAGTATATGGGAAGTTGACCAAAACAGGTTTCAGTGCCATCATTTCATTCATTGACTCTATTGCCATGAGCGCTGCATGCAATCAATTGCCAGTTCTTCAGCCCAGTCAGTTGATCCTGTTAAGTACCCCTCAGAGCAGCCGTTTCTCTCTGTTCCTAAGGCGGAGGTGTGAGCTTCTGTTCTTCACCTCCTCTCCTGGTCTGTTAGAATAGCTTTCTAAGTAGCTTCCTGACCTCTGTCTCCCCGTGTCCTGCCTTCAGCCCTGCCTTCACACTACAGCCAGTGTGGTCTTTCTGAAACCTGGGTCTGGTCGTGCATAAGCACTTTGACCTTGTTGCCTACTGCAGTCTTACTCTTAACTTGTTTGTCCCTGGAACCGTTTTTATTTTTTGAGAAAGACATATTACTATCAATCAGACTATCCCTTTACTGTACTGTTCAGTAGAGCATATTAGTGTTTTATTTTTATCTGAAATGCTGTCCTCTTGTCTGCTAATGAAAATCTGACCCTCACTTCCAGGGCCAGCATGAATTCCATTTTTTCTTCATTGATCACGCAGTGGGAAGTGGGAAATGACTTTTTTTCTCTTCTGAATTAGGATTGCTGGGACCACTTATTTACCAATTATCACTTATCTTGTGGTGGAATCTTTTCATAAACACATTTTTCTAAATTCTTCGAAGACAAGGTCAGAGGATTAGGATTCTTTTCAGGTGTTATACCCGTTACTGAGAATTTAGGAGGTTGCTTAAAATTTTTAGATTTCATGGCTAATTATGTTTGTACTTGTTGCAATATTGTTATTTATTGCTCTGTTATTTACTTAGGAAACATTTTTAGCAATGAGAATAAATATTTTCCTGGCTCCAAATACAGTTTGCCATGTTGCTTTCCAAAAGGGTTGATAGCAATTTATAGTATCCCTAGTGGCACTTTCTATTTCTATTTTATTTTGTTTTTATCCTTTGTCACATATTTTAGTCCCTTGTATTTTTGTAAATTATAATAGGCTTTGTACATTATATTAACCCACTGTTGTATTATAGGTCATCAGTCTGTTTTCCCCTTCTTATTTTAGTTTCTCTAGTTTTCAGTTATATCAGTTTTGAATTAAAAAAAAATTGAATCCTTCAATTTTTTATGTTATTTTTCTGTTGCTTTAAATTTGAGAAGTTGACATTTTCCATAGACCTAAAATACACATTCACATTTTATTTTCAGTAAGCTTATTTTTATGTACTATTATATAATGAAAGACTTCTATGGAAAAGTGATCCATAAGTGCCTTTGGGAATCCTTTTTCTTGCCTTTGATAGCACTATCAAAATTGTCTTCTTAAACCAGCACCTTCCAGGTAGATTATGAAAGGTTGCTGTGTATACTGAGATAGGCTCATAAAATATAATATCCAGAAGGCAGTTTATGACATTTTATTCCATAAATAATATCTTTCATGTAATTTAACTCAGTTCAGTTTCAGAGATTTAAATATATATTTGAATCTTTCCCAGCTTTTACTGTAACTCACAATAGTGAATTTTAATTTCCAGAGTTTTCAATAAGAAAGTCTTTACTCTGGAAAAATGAGATATATTACACAAAGCCCTCACTTAAGACACTTTTGAATATGCCACATTTGGAACTTAAAGGAATCCTGTAGGTGGTGGGCAAGCAGCTTTAATAATGTGAAGAATGGAGATTAGGTCATTTTCAGACCGAGGTCAAGTGATGTCACAGCTGGAATTTACATGTCTCCACCCTTAGCCAATGAAAAACCTCTAGCAATGAGGAAAAACAGGGCAGACTTCTAGTATCTCCTAATATGAGATCTCGTGGAGGAATGCCTTTCTAGCTGACTCCACAGGCCTGGTCACCCAGGGAGCTGGTACCATATTACTGGAAGTTGTCCAGAGTGACTAAGAGAATTTCTTTTACGTGCAAATTCTCTTAATTTCTTAATGGGAGCCCGTGGACAAGTGACATTAACTTTGCAGATTTTTTTACTAATAAACTTTGTTAGAGAAAATTTATTCCCATACTTTAAAGAATAACAGAAAATCTAATAATTTAAAAATGCATATGTGATTTTTTGGAAAAAAACAAGGACTCTTTGGTAGCTCTAAAATAATCTAATATGCTTACACCGAAATTATTCTATTTTCAAAAGTCCCCCAAATACTTAAGCCTTGCAGGGAAAAGTTACTATATTCTGATATTTTGGGAGGTATTGATTGGATCCAGACATAATTTCATGCTTCATTTTCTTACCTTCTTTTTTTGTTTTTTGTTTTTGTTTTGTTTTAACTGTTGTTTTCTTTCTCTCTTTGCTTCACGCAAGTATTAGTTTTTTGGCTTTTGTAAATGCTACAGCAATTCAGACAGATGCTGCTTCTGCAGTTCCTGCTATTTGTTGGGGCGTCTTAGGTACCTAGAGTATTACATTTCAAATTAAGGGTCAGTCTTAACAAAAAATTTTTGGCTCTAATAAACTAGAACAAATCTGACAGTATGATAACCAATGAGCAAGTCATTATGTTTAGTAATTTCCAGCTCCACCTCCAAATAGATTTTTATGCCATTTCCTTTAAACCATCTATGATCTTTGCCATCTTGCCATCCTTGTCTAATTTCACCTATAGTAAATAATCCAAAAGTTTCAAAGCACATTTTGGGCTATTTTGCTCAAATATACTTTGATTTAGATAAATTAACTTTTATTTCACTGTAGTAGTAGAAATTATACCGAGAAACTCTGGGATGGCTTAGTGTGTAGAGGAAGCATGTTATGGTAATGAGAAGTTTTACTTTACCTTGCTATTTAATTTAATTAAATTAATTTATTTTTTAAATTGAAGTATAGTTGACTTGTAATTTTGTGTTAGTTTCAGGTGTACAGCAAAGTGATTCAGTTATACATACATATATATCTATTCTTTTTCAGACTCTTTTCCCTTATAGGCTATTACAGAATATTGAGTATAGTTCTCTGTGCTATATAGTATAGGTCCTTGTTGGTTATCTGTTTTATGTATAGCAGTGTTTATATGTTAATCTCAAGGTCCTAATTTATCCCTCCCAACCCCTTTCCCCTTTGGTAACCGCAGGCTTTTTTTGTGTGTCTGTGGGTTTATTTCTGTTTTGTCTATAAGTTCATTTGTACCATTTTTTTTTAGATTCCACATATAAGTGATATCATATTTGTCTTTGTCTGGCTTACTTGCTATGATAATCTCTAGGTCCATCCATGTTGCTACAAATGACTTTATCATTCTTTTTTATGGCTGAGTAATATTCCATTACATAAATATACCACATCTTCTTTATCCATTCCTCTGTTGTTGGACATTTAGGTTGCTTCCATGTCTTGGCTATTCTAAATAGTGCTGCAATGCACATTGGGGTGTATGCATCCCACTCCTGGGCATATATTCGGGGAAAACCATAAGTCAAAAAGATGCATACACCCCAATATCTTGCTATTTTTGAATGGCCTTTAACACACATACCTCATGTCAGGTCTTGAACAAAACCTATTGATGATTCCCTAGTCAAGAATATAACCTATCTCTTAACTCTCTGCCCAGTTAAGGAAGAGATTAAACCCTGGCTATCCAGAGCCATTTGACCAAATCAAGGCTATGTACTTTTCCCATTTAGAACAATTACATTTGTTAATTTACAATTATCAATGATATTAACACATTAACCAAAAAGCTAATTTTTACAAGATCAGAAAATGCAATCAACTTTAACTGCGTTATGACAGAGGCTGTGTCTCTTGTGATGGGAAGAAGTTCGGAATTACGATTAAAATAAAAGTAGTCAAAATGAGGGTCAAGTAGATTTAATGCAAATATATTTTTACAACTTAATAGAAGCTTATTAACATATGGAAACCCATCTTGGCTTTTCCTGAATTCCTGAATAGTCTAATAGATTCTAAATGACAGCACTGGATGGTGTGTGATCTTGGATTTGGTGGCCACTCCTTTCTCTCACTTTAGTGTCACTTTCCTGTTAACACAATATCATCTTTGATGGGAGTCTCACACCCTTCCCCAAGATTTTATTCCAGTCTTTGAATTCGATAAACGAGGCAGAGAAGTTTCAAAGTGATAGCACTGATAAAACACAAGTTTCCTCTCACTGCTGTTGCTTGAACCAAGCCCGCATTATCTTCTCAAAGTTGTCATGCTTTCAGAAATTTTCAGTGTGCTTTGCCTAAGAAGATGTAAAAAAAAAAAAAGTGTTTATTTTCTCTTTCAACAAACCCATTCCATACTGTTATGTGAATACTTGAAAATTCCTCCCTTTTAAAATTATTTTTTATTCCTGAAGTTAAAAATTTTCCTTTTTGAAGTGTAAACCACTCCATGTTTTTGTTTTGATTTAAGTTATTATCTTAGTATATAATCTTCCAAATAATGAGACAATGGCATATCTCCAATGAGCACAGAATTCTGACAAGTCTGGTTTTGTCAACTAAGGCCTATGTGTCTTGTTGGAGGAAACTTGGGGCATCCTCACATTGTGATGGATCCCAAGTTGAGTGGATCTGTGGTCTACTGGTAACCATAGAAACAGTGAACACTTTACAGCGTTAATACCTGTTTACTGCACAATTAGTGCAATGCATCCTCTGGTGATTTTCACTTGTGTAGCAGTTTTGCATTTGAGATCACTTTGACCTTTTCTATCTAATTTGATGGTCACAAAAAACTGGTGAGATGAAAGTGGCCACTGGCATAGCCTTCATCTGACAGGTGAATAAACTACCACTGAGAAGAGTAAGGGACGTGCCCAAGTCACATGCTGAGAGGCCAGGTCTTGAGCCCAGAGTTCCAGTTCCCTTCCCACCATGACAGTCACACTGTCTCTCCACCAAGCCTTCAGAAACACCGCTCTTGTTGCAGCCCCCATGGATGTGTTGATATCCACATAGATCTTGAGAAAAGCATAGTTGGGACCAGTAGTAACTGCTAAATGACTAGAAAGGGGGTTTCCTAAACTGGTAAACGTCCCCTAGTCTTACTATTTGTACCACTTCTAGTGAGACATAATGCATAAACACACATTGGAATATGTTTTAAAAACATTGGCAAAGTAAATGTTTGATAACATGTATAATTGTGCTTTTCTATTTTTGAAACCCTGGTTCAGTTATTTTTATGTGAATACCTATTCCATGGCCTTGGATATTTGCACTATTAATTTAAAAATAGGACAAGGATTTAGATAAAAGTAAATGGGCTGTGTAGGATTAGTCCTAGGGTACTTTACCTGCAATTATGAAGGCTTTTTAGCATTTTTACCTATTCCCAGTTATAAAGACTTAACTAACACAGAAAAAAGCCATTATGAGATCTTTAATTTCAAAATGCTTTGACCTAAGTTTATGAAATGTGTATGCAGGATTAATCATTTTATCATGACTAATGGTACATGTGTTACCTTCTTTTTTATGTGATACGTATCTATTTAATAGTCTGAATATCCATAATTCTTTTCTTCATTCGACAAACATTGGGTACCCCGAGGTGCCAGGCACTGGTCTGTCCTGTGTGCTGGGCATATATCAGAGAACAAGGCAGTAGAAGACCCTGCAAAAAAAAAAATAGTTTGAGTATCTTCATTAAATGATTCTCTGTTAAGGAATCATTTTTAATAAAAAATATAATTTTGTATATTTTCTTTTTTTCAGCTTTATTGGATTATAATTGACAAATAAAATTGTAAGATAAAGTGTACCTCATGATGATTTTACATATATATATGAAGGATTCCTCTTATCTAGCTGACACATTCGTCAACTCAAATATTTTTATTTTTTTTCCTTTTTTTCTTTAGTGAGAACATTCAAGTTCTATTCTCCTAGCGAATTTCAATTATACTATGTTGAAATATATATCAAATATACAGTGTTATCAACTGTAGTCACCATGCTGTACATTAGATCCTCAGCTCTTTTTCATCTTATATAGTTATATTTATTTTAAAGTCAGTTTATGAAGTTTGTAAGTTGACGACTCTCAAAACTTTTTGTCTATAAACAAGTGTGACGTGTGTGGATCACTGTGCTTGGCCCTGTGAAGAAGGAAGAAAAGGAAAGGAGTTATTCTGCTTATTTTTGGAATTTTACTTGACTTTACAAAATGTTAAACAAACACTCCCATCAAAAAAAAAAATTACACAGCTATTTTTAGAAGCTGTTTTCTGATCCATTTTCAGTTTTTAAATTATCTCAGGTGGCAAATGTAGGTGCCTCCGATTTTGAAGTTTTCTGCAAATATAAATATAACTAAATCCTCCCAAATAGTTTCTATTTTGAATTCAATTTCATATCTCTCTGAGGGCTATTCAATATCGGGATTCCTATCACCAAACCGAAGATGAAGAAAGGGAAGAATGATGATTTTTTTTTCCCCCAGAATACCAATCTGTTGCTGACAGAGCCAGATTAGAAGTCAAAAATCTGGAAATCAACTGTACTCCAATAAAAATTTTTAAAAAAAGAAGGCAGAATTCTTTTTCATTAATTATTAATCATACCCCCGTTGTTTAAAAAGTCACAAGTAGTGCTTGCTTCTAAGTAGAAAAGGAAAATTCAGAGAGTAAGAGAAAGGAATTGAATTTACCCGAGTGTAAATTTAAATATGCTTCTTTCCTCCTTAGGAGAGAGTTATGTGTGTGGCTCAATAGAGCCCTTCAAGAAGCTGGAGTACACCAAGAACGTGAACCCCAACTGGTCCGTGAACGTCAAGACCACCTCTGCTTCGCGGGCGGTGTCCTCGCTGGCTACCGCCAAAGGGAGCCCTTCAGAGGTGCGGGAGAATAAGGATTTCATTCGACCCAAGCTGGTCACCATCATCAGAAGTGGAGTGAAGCCGCGGAAAGCTGTCAGGATTCTGCTGAACAAGAAGACGGCTCACTCCTTTGAACAGGTTCTCACTGACATCACCGATGCCATCAAGCTGGACTCGGGAGTGGTGAAACGCCTCTACACCCTGGATGGGAAGCAGGTAAGGGAGCTTACCTGCTGTGACCTTGACTTTACGGGCAAGAACCAGGGAGTTGGGGGATTTATGCAGCATATGGTGGGGACCTGAAACATACATTTTACTGATGTTGAGGGACTTGGGTCGTTTAGTCAATGCATACATAGCTGTTGTCCTCAAACCAGTTCAAGGATAGAGTTAGCACAGGATTAACCACTGAAATCAAGTACAATTATAGACCTATGAAGCTTAAATGATTACTCAGAGATTTCTACTTTTCCAGTCATTAATTGCTTAACATAACGGTGCCTTTTTCAGCCATCTATTTTAAATTTGTTTATATAGTAATGTCTTATCACCTTAGTAGTCTCATCACCTTATAGTAATGTCTCATCACCAGCAGGACCCAGGTGTAGAGGTAGACTCTGACCAGTAGAGAAAAATCTGAGTCCTTTCTTTGACCTAAATAATATTTCATAGTTTTATGTCTCAGTAATGTTCACTAGTGAGATTTATTTACATTTTATAGATTTTTATGTACATATCTAAGGAATGAAATATTTCCATCTGGGTGGCTTTTAAGAGGCATATTTCTAGAATATTATACATCTTGTATCGAAAACATAATTTCAGAATTACAATGAAAAGGTTTTCCTTTGCTGTGGAATGCACATCAGTCAATTTGGGTGAGTGGACCTTTTTTTTTTTTCTTTTTTTCCTGTACGCGGGCCTCTCACTGCTGTGGCCTCTCCCGTTGCGGAGCACAGGCTCCGGACGCTCAGGCTCAGCGGCCACGGCCCACGGGCCCAGCCGCTCCGCGGCATGTGGGATCTTCCCGGACTGGGGCATGAACCCGTGTCCCCTGCCTCGGCAGGCAGACTCTCAACCACTGCGCCACCAGGGAAGCCCGAGTGGACCTTTTAATGTGCATTGCTCAGATGAACTTAAAGGAAGTCTTGTGTGGACTTTTGCAAAGATTTGACAGAACCCTGATGGTGAGCTGAATAAAAGAACACTGATATATGGACAGAGAAATTTGCTGGTCATTCAGAGTTCACTAGTGTCTTTTTGTTTCAGATTATAGTTTTTAGTACACTATCTTTGTTTGAAATTTTGTTTTTAACATGGATCTGTCCACTTTTTAGAAATTATTTTGAGGGATAATTTGAATGATTTGTATATAGGGTACATATTACAAATCAAAACTAGATTCATAAATTAAAAGATTGATCTTATTATATAGAAGACTCATCCAGGTGCTTGAAGGCTAACACATGCAAACTTATGAATTAGAAATAGATGCAAATACTAGAGAGTGTTAGTAATGAAAACAATAGGGATGAATTCCTCCCCTGGGAATCCATTCAAATGCTCTAAATTATAAAATTCATTAGGAGAAAAAGGAAGATCTGCCAGTTCATTTATATTCACCTACCTTCTGCTTGTCTCATAAAACTTCCCCTAAGTGCCATGTGGATAAGGATTCTTAGGAAATTTCCAGTCTTCTAGATCTAAGAGTGTGTAGCCTGAATGTCACCAATATATCAGTGATGAAAAAGTCCATGGCTGCCTTGTGAATTACAGCAGCAATAAGATGGCAAGGTTCACATTTAAACACTTAAGCCCTTCAGTGGTTCCCTTTGTAATGAACTACTCAACCACCTTGTAGTTCTACATGTTTGTGATTTTTCTCAAGATGGGATTTCACGTGTTTTCATAAAAAGTAAAATTTACAACAAAGAATATGCATTGATAAATGTTCCTCCTCCCACCTTGCTTCAGAATTTTGGGGTTCCAAATTGCTACACACTGAATAAAAAAATTGGCTATAATTATGTAAGCTAAATTGCCATCAACTGATCATTTGTTTATTCCAAGAATGAATTCCTAGAATAGATATTATGATGTTGTCAGTGGTTTTCGTCTTTTTAGGAATTTATCTAGTGTCTGTATTTTATAATGGCTGTTTTTGTTTATGAACCAAATTTAGGTCCAGTCACCTGATGTGAAGCAAAGCCAATCTACTGACATGAGGTTGTGATGAAGGAAGGTGTAGCACTTATTGCAGGGCCAAGCAAGGAGAACGGGCAGCTCATGCTCAAAAGACCTGAACTCCCCCATGGCTTTTAGGGAAGTGTTTTTAAAGGCAAGGTGAGGGAGAAGGTCTCAGGGTGCATGATCAGCTCATGTACGTACCTCTGATTGGTTGGTGGTAAGGTAACAGGGCTGTATTTTGGGAACTAACATCAACAACCTTCTGGTTCCCACTGGTCTGAGGTCTATGTGCTGGTGGTCAGCATGCAGTTAACTTCTTCAACCTGATGGGGGTTTTAGTATCTGCAAAACAACTCAAGGATATGGCTCAGGTCATTACCTATAGCCCTTGAGGAGGGACTAAAGGTCCGTGACGTTGTTTTATGGCTAAATTATTGTTATTTTGTTGTTATTTTGTCTTGCTTGATTTTCTTCCTTTGTGTTTTCTCATTTCTCTGATTAAATTCCCTTTGGAACTTGCAGAAGGCCTAGGAGGCTAAAGCTGTTCTAAAAACAAGAGTCAGGGGACACAGGGGTCTGTCCCCAAAAGGCCCTGCAGGGGCCTTCTTGGTTTCATGTTTGTTGTGGTTTACATGTAAATAATGCAAAGTAATGGAAAAGAAGCCGAGGTTTAATGTCAAACGGCCAGGATTCAAATCTTGGCTCAGCCACAGGTTTTTTACATTTTTAGCAAATCACTTAACTGAGTCTCACTCTACTCATAAGAAAAACATGGATGAAATGATCACCACTATTTCACAGGGTGCCTGTGAGAGCAATTCTGATAAATAAGTGAAAGCA
This sequence comes from Mesoplodon densirostris, assembly GCF_025265405.1. Taxonomy (NCBI): domain Eukaryota; kingdom Metazoa; phylum Chordata; class Mammalia; order Artiodactyla; family Ziphiidae; genus Mesoplodon; species Mesoplodon densirostris. Next base: position 11,940,916 of record NC_082677.1, on the reverse strand, counting down.
ATTTGGAACTATAGTAATAACGACCGTAGCTTTATTGAGCATTATTCTGAATGTTTTGCACGTAGTAGCTTGTTTAATCCTAACAGCTCAGTTATTATCCCCAGTTAACAGATGAGGGTATTAAGACACAGAACTTGTTAACAAAAAAACATGTCCAAGGCCACACAGATATAAACGGCAGAGTTGGAATTGGAACCAGTCTGTCTCTAGAGCTTGTGGTCATGACCACTGTATACAGCAGATTATAGTAAAACACCAAAGAGATGCAAATGTATGGAAAAAGAATTTTCGAGTCAGTAATTTGTACAAGGAATATTATCTGAAGGTTTTCTGCCGTGAGTTTTTCCCCTGCAGTCATCCCGCTAGCTAATGTATTCAGCTGTTTTCTCGTGGAGCTGATTCAGGTTGCCTTCGTGGCATTGCCTCGATTGTGGCATATTCTCTTCAGAGCAGGAGTGGTGAAAAGCTGCAGAGGAACTGGATGGTAAAGTAGAAAGAATATAGAGACTTTCTGCTTGATTCCTTCCTCATGGACCCCGGGAGTCTTTAGAATCACTTCTGTTCAAAAGAGAAATCTGCCCCCATTAGCCATTTGTGAGAGGGATTCTTTGACAGCTTGGGCTGTGACCAAGGCTTGCTAAGCCTCTGAGAAAAAATCACTTCCCTCCAAGCCCTCCTGTTACGTGACGCTCTGCCATAGGAGGGTGGCACCCTGTGCTGCCACCATCTTACCCAGCCCATTGTGGCATCAGGGTCCACGTGCTGTCCACAGGACATCACCCTTAAGATCCCGTGTCTGCCTCTTTTTTTTTTAATAGTATAACTGAGCCCTTGTATTAAAATCCAAAGTCCAATAAAGCTTTTAAAGGTAATTTTTTGTATTGAGGAAATAGAATTGTTTAAATAATTAATAGTTTGAGTGCTTTGGATGAATGGGTAGAGAGGAAGCTATACAAGCAGGAATGGCTTTTCAGATTGCCTTTGGGCAGCCTGCAGATATATCCATGGGAAGGAAGCTGGTGACTGGGATTTCTGACAGTGGAACAGTGCAAGCCCGTGCCGGCTGGACATGTGGTACCCAGAGGTGGGGCTGGAGGACGTGGACCACGTGCCCTTATCGCTTGTCCTCCTTGCTCATCGGCCTATAGGCTTTGCTTTAAGCCCTAACCTGTGAGGTCATTATACAGCGCTTTTTTGAGGTGTTTCGACTGAGATGAGGAAATCAACATATTGGAAGTGCTGCACCATATAGGAGACATTTTGCAGGAACATGCAGTTTCCCTGGATGGCCGTTGTGGTTCATGAGCAGGCTGTTTGTGAGTGAACCTTTTTTAATTATTTCAACTCCGTTCTTTATCCAGTGGCATTGAAGCTTCGGTTAAAGGTTCCCGCAGCCTTGCTGCCCCCCCCTCACACCTGTCGGGGGCCTCTGCTCACCAGGTGATCAGGCACTTTTGCCGGCATGCTTAGGAGGTCAAGGCTCTTGCGTCTTATTTTCAGTGATGCATTATTTATCTGGGCACTGATTAAGGGCCCCCAAAGACGGACAGAGGGCATTTTCTAGTTGAAGGTTAAAATCATATCCCCTTTCTCCATGTTCAGGGGTGGCTCTGCAGGGTGTGAGAGTCTTTTCCTCTTGTCCCAGTCCAGGCTCTGGGTGTTGGAATTTTTCTGTGGGTTATTCACTCACCCTACTAGGAAGCTACTCCCAGAGGTCGTTTGGAGTGTGACTCATTTTTAAATGATTAAAATAAGCCCAAAAGGTACAAGATTTGCTGAAAAGATACACTTGCGTATCTCCTGATACCTTTTTTGGAACAGCTAATCAGGCTGTCTTGAACTGCTTAGTCTTCAGCATCTGTGATTACTGGATCCTTGCTTAGAAACATAAACAACAGCAAGTCTTAGAACACTTAGTGCCTAAGCAGGCAATTTATACTGTGCAGATCATAGATAAGGCACTTCCCAACGATCCCCCATTTCCCAACTGAAGTATAAGTCATGACAAACCAGATTGCTCTTTAAATAGAAGATGTATTCACATCCCATCTTATCTGCTCTTTGACGTTGAAGATCTATATAAAATAGCAATATACTTTAGTATCAGAGGAAAAACTCACTCAGGGATATTGTATTTTTATCTTATAGACGTTTCACATAGGTCATACACTTTGTAAAATCCACCACTGCTGCAAGCTAGCATGAATAAACAACTTATTGTCTTTGTAATATGGAAAAATACTGGACTAACTCAGCTAAAGTAAAGGTACTCATAAACTGATTTAGATGGTAAACTGAGAACAGGCATCATAGCTGCTCTCTTAGTCCATTAGGGCTGTAATAACAAAATACCACAGACTGGGTGGCTTACATACAAAATAAATTTATTTCTTCCAGTCCCGCAGGCTGGAAGTCCAGTATCAAGTTGCCAGCATATTTGGTCTGATGAGAGCCCACTTTCTGTTTTTGCAGTGTTCTCACATAGCAGAAGGGGCTAGGGAGGTTTGTGGGGTCTCTTTTATAAGGGCACTAATCCCATTCATGAGAGCTTCACCCACAAGACCTAATCACCTCCCAAAGCACCCTCCCTCCTAATATGGTCACCTTGGGGGTTAGGTTTCAACATATGAAGTTTTAAGGGACACAAACATTCTGACTAAAGCAGCTGCTTTGTAAAGGAAATCCCAGTTGCTGTCAATATATTAGTCAGTTAATATGTCTTCTCAGTATCTTTTGATCATTGGTCCCCTCACCTGTTACAAACATAAAGCTCAAAAGATGCTTATAAATGAGTCATAATAATTGTAGCCATTTATTTTAGGTAGGTAGTTTATGAGTTTATTGGAATGCAGGAAATGGTGATACCATCCATAGGAATTTATCAATCAGAGGTCACAAAATGGCCTTTGGTTTTTTTCCTTTTGGTTTTTAATACCTAATTCTAATCTGAAGTAAAAATAATTTGGTTCACGCTTGAGTTTAGAGAGCGTAGAATAGTTCTCCATGCAAGTTAAAGAAGTGGTACATATTACTACCACATCTGACCTTGGCTGTAGCAATTAATGAGTATAGAAAATGTGAAAATCAAAGGTTTCTGAATGAAAAAGAAGGAATATAGGATGTGAAAGGGTTTGGTTGGACTGGAAAAGGATTTTTCTGTAGCTGTTGGTAACTGTGATTTGTGTGTGTGTGTGTTTGTTTAAATTAAAACTGCTGTGATAGCTCTAAGTTCTTTAAGCATATTTAAAACCTTTATTCTTGGTATACAGATTTTTACTATTATGATTTGGTATATATCTATGTTGTGAAAGTGCGTGTAACACCTTTTAGTTTTGTTTGCAACTGATGTAAAAAACAGTTGTTACAAATAATTTAGCTTTCACTTTAAAAGGTCAAATTAAAATTTCCTGCAGACGCTCAGAGCACATGTTCAGCCATTCTCACGATTTGCCAAAGCTCAGAATTGCTGGAAAATCTTAGCTGTTTTCAGAGAAAAAAGAGCTTAAGAATCATTATGATACTTCACTTCGGGAATTAAAGTGCCCAGAATGGAGTGTGCTATTTTACATTATATAGCTTTGGTTGATACTCAGGATTTATCAGCGACACCTGTCCTTATGTAGCTTTTAATTCCCCCAAATCGGGAAAAGTTAAGTCCTTGTCTTCCAGTCTTAGCCCCTCTGGCAATGTAATTAATTATGGGTGCCTGCAGTGGCGTATATTTTAAGGCTTTGATTGGTCTCAGCAAAAGTCAGTTTTCTGGAAATTGAATTCTAATTTGCTGTCAAATGAGTTCTGAGTTCCCCAGTGGCCCCCTGTTGAACTGAAGATGTGCTGAAACCCTCCCTCTGCTGGGCTGAGGGTGCTGGAGCACTTTGCCCAGTCGGGGGCTTTGGGATCATCTCCTAGTGATGACTTCTGCTTTTACAAAGGCTGGGAGCCTGCTTTGGCCTGTGAGCTTCCTCTGCCCTGAGGGAGCACGTCGGAATGAGGAACAAACTTGGACTTTCACGTCAGCTGGGCCTGAGCTCAGATTTCAGTCTGAAAAATCTAGCTTGATCCAGTTTCTCATTCAGGTCTGGAAACCTTAGTTCCCCACTTAAGTGATGAAGTTTAAAAATCCTATATATTGAATTTACTTGTAATGAGGAAATTTGCTTACATCTGTTGTAATGTAAGCATAGGTATTGATATATGCAGTGATATAGTACAGAAGAGAAACACTGTTTTTTTTTTTTTTTTTTTTTTTTTTTTTTGCGGTACGCGGGCCTCTCACTGCTGTGGCCTCTCCCATTGCGGAGCACAGGCTCCGGATGCACAGACTCAGCGGCCATAGCTCACGGGCCCAGCTGCTCCGGGGCATGTGGGATCTTCCCGGACCGGGGCACGAACCCGTGTCCCCTGCATCGGCAGGCGGACTCTCAACCACTGCACCACCAGGGAAGCCCGAGAAACACTAGTTTTTATACATGAGTTTCAGACACATGGTTTTAAACTGATAGACTTGGGGTCAAGTCTGTCCTCCCCCACTGGTCACAATGAAATCTGCCCTCCCACTGGGAAGTTTAATTCTCTGATACTCCTTCGTTTTCTCATATGTGTAATGGGACTGATAATAATGCTTGCTTTATACGTTGTCGTGAGGATTAAATGAAACAATCTGTGTGACAACTTTAGCACTGTGGTAGGCACTTAACTATTGGTAGTTCTTGTACCTGAAAAGCTAAGGGTAAATTGTTTTTTGTTTTTGAAAAACAATCATATTTTAAATGTGTTGAGGAAACTCACTATTTAAAATTACCCTTTAATAATTACTAATCATATCTACCTTTGTAAATGTGTCTTTTCACATGAACATGCTCCATGGTATAATGAAAAGAGTGTGGAAATTGAAATGAGATGATTATAAGATCAAATCCTGACCTTATCGCACATTCGCTGTGTGGCCTTTGGCAAGTCAGACTCTCTGAATATCAGTTTTCTCTTTAAAATGGCAATAAAAAAGCATACCTCATAGTGTTGGTGGGATGATTAATTGAGAAGATATGTACATAAGGGCCCTGGCTTGATATACGGAAGGTCCTCTATAACTATTAGTCCTTCTCCCTGCTGTCTTCAAGTTCCAGGCTTTCCTAAAAGTACAGGACACGTAGTTGTAGAATGCTGTCAATGTAGAATTGGTCATTTTGCATTGTTTCCATTGTCTGTATTGTAGCTAAACGACTTATGATTATATTTTTGTCATTCCATGTATTGTCAATCAGTTGTGAATGTAGCCTAGATACTGTTTTCTTCACTTTCTTCTTTAATTATACCAGTCATTTCTTACGGGTAACTTTTTCACAAACCACTACACTAATACAGTAATATTAACCTTATTATTACTATGATTGGTTGAACACCTGCTCTGTGCCCGGTGCCATGGGCTAGTTGCCACATGTCTCTCCATCTCGTTGAATCATCACCACAGCTCTGCAAAGCAAGAAGCTGATTCTTTCTCAAGATTAATTCAAAGGTGGCCTCTCTGTGAAACCTTTCCTGACTTCCCCATGTAGAACTGACAGCCCCCTCTGCTGGGGCTCTGTTCAGTCCTTTGTAGATGACCCCACAATTCTTGATTATGCTGGCCTATTGACAGATGATGTGCCTGCCTCCCCCGTCAGAATTCATAGGATGAGGCTAGGGAAGGTGTCCTATTGGCTTCTGAATCTCTAGGGCCTGACCTGGTAAATGCTTGTTCAAGAAATGATTGAATGACTAAATGACTGGACCTTTGACCGGTTTGCATGACCTACACCTTTGGTATTAACACATTGCTTCCAGTGTTCTGCAAAGCACAGGTCAGGGCCATTTAGGAGCTGATTGGTCACCCTGGGCTGTGCTCGTGTGTAGCCCTCGACGCTAGTGGTGCTCTCTGCCCTGAAACCGCAGATTGTACGTGGCTCGTTATGGCGCTTGTTTTCTAGCTCAGACACCTGCTTCATTAAAGGCTCTAGGATAATTAAACAAAAACTCATCTGGTACTTTTAGAGCAGTTCCTCAACTGAAAGAACTTTTATCCCATGGGGAAACAATAGATATTCTGCTAGAGAATTTTCACCATCTGAGTCAGGAGAATTGCTCAAAATCTTCCTGACATTGCCTCTGCCATCCAGTGCATAAAGAGGAGAGCTAATTAATACATTTTATGGATTTAAAAATTGGTGATAGGCCAATAAGAGATTGGTGTGAAGAGCATCTGGCCCAACTGTTGCAGACACAAACCTGCAGTGTTCAAGGGCGTTTGTGATGCTGAGTACAGTATGTTGCAGCAAATTTTTCTGATTAGTTTAAATCCTTGAAACTAAATTAAATGAAAGAAGGCAGTTTCAGAAATTAAATGGAAATTTAAAAATCCAGTTTTAAACCTGAACTATGTTGTAAACAACATGCCATAGAAACAGAAGGACAGATGGGAGATTTATGTTCTAATTGGCTTTTTCCATGGTAAGATTAATGTATAATTGTTGTAAAGAATTTCGGAGCAAATGAGAAAATATTAAGATAAAATGGGGCCTCCCTGGTGGCGCAAGTGGTTGGGAGTCCGCCTGCCGATGCAGGGGATGCGGGTTCGTGCCCTGGTCTGGGGGGATCCCATGTGCCGCGGAGCGGCTGGGCCCATGGGCCATGGCCGCTGGGCCTGCGCGTCCGGAGCCTGCGCGTCCGGAGCCTGTGCTCCGCAGCGGGGGAGGCCGCGGCAGTGGGAGGCCTGCGTACCGCAAAAAAAAAAAAAAAAAAAAAAAAGATAAAATGACCTACAGTCTCATTGACAAGATGGCTCTTGTTAATATTTTGGCCTACTTTTTGCTTTTTTCTTTAAAAAAAAATCAGATCCTACTCTGAATCCAATTTGGTTTCTTGCTTGTAATCTCACATGCTATTGTGTACATTCATGTGGGAAATGTCTTGAAATTATTGTCATTCCTTCTCTAATTGTGTTATTTTATTGCCCAGTGTAAGATCCTTGGAAGGCACGTTGTCCAGCATGCTTTCTTCTCTAGTAACTCATCAGTGGACCATCTGCTGGCTGAGTTCTGACTTATGGCTGAGTTATAGAGTTCTAAAGGCAGATTGAGAGGCAGACATCATGTGGAGTAGTGACTCTTGAGATGTTATTCAATGTAGTCGGTTACTGGAGGTTAAAAGTGTCTCAGAATTCATTCGCTCTGCTGGGAATCTTCATGGAAAAAAATTATTATCGCATTTCAAAACCTGTCTGATTAAATAAGTCTAGTATTGTTTCCTAAATACCACATAATTTAGGCTTTTTAGGTCAGTTGGAGCTCAATCACCATGATGCTTTACAAGTCTCTCCCTGAGGGAGAAACACCAGGCAATTCTCTTTCTGTGCCTAATCACGTCTGCTTGTGTTATAACTGTTTGTGAACTTGTGTAAGACCAGAACGTCCTGGAGAAAGAAGACAGTACTATATGGACTTCTGTATTCTTGGCTACCCTTATTAGATGCTTAATATTTATTAAATGATGTTTCTTGATTTTAACTTGTGGCTTAGATTCTGATAAGTAGAATCACATAAATGTAGGACTAGGAGGGTCTCTTTGAGAGATCTTTCTACTCTTTCTTTTTCTCTACTTGGAAAACCATAAACTAAACTTATCTTGGCAGGTAGTAAGATAAAATCAATATTTTCTTTAAAAAAAATCTCCTAGGAAGAAAACAATTCAAGGTAAGCATTATCTTGAAAAAAAAAAAAAAAAGGGAGAGACATTTTACCCCTGATGCTTTTTCATAGTAATACTATGGGAACTGGTAACTAGTTATACAACAAAATAAGTTGTAGAAAGTCCTGTATGTTCAGGTATATATTTCCACCCATGTTCTTTAAAACCTTGTTACCAAGAGGAGTTGGAAGACAGCAGCAGTAATGCCACTAGAGAGCTTGTGGAAATGCAGACGCTCAGGCCTCACCCTAGACCTACTACTGAATCAGAACCTGCATTTTAACAAGATCCTGACACGATCCACATTCATATTAGAGTTGGGGAAGCACAGATCAGGCACAGATCAAGCACAGATCATACTGGACAGTGTGAATGGAGCATCGGAATCCAAAGACCTACAGACGATAAACCCATGCTGTTGCTCAGTAGATGGACTTAAACATTAATTTTAGCTGACTTAGCAGTTTTATTTGCATCTTCTCGATGTCAGTATTAATATCAGATGGCAAGGTATGATTGCCATCAACAAAGTTCTGGATAGCAGCCAGTCCATTAGTATGAAGAGTGTGCCCCCTGCGATCTGGCCTCAGTGGGCCGCCTGTGTGTGGACGATGGATGACTTCCTGTAACGATGGATGACTTCCTGTTTGGAGAATAAATGAAAGTTAAGAGATGCAGGGAAGGCTGAACAATAACCATGGAAATGCTGATCCTGATGAAGGGCTTAATGTACATGGTTGCTGCAGAGTCCATATGCATGCTGTTGGAAGTCATCTGCATGCTCCCATTGATAGGCCATACAAATTTAATATTTTCCTCATGGTCCTTCTGGATACCTTCCATGGGGAGGATTGAAAGCCACTAAGCAAGAGTTGGTTTTAGATCTCCAACTGTTGTCAGGTAGAGTCCCTATGCATGAGAAAATTCTCAACATGGAAGATGTCCAGAAAAACACGGGGAAATTTTTAGTGTGTGCAGGAAATGGAGGGGCAACTTTTGAAAATAATTTCTAGTTAGTATATCTAGGAATTTAGTGGCCAAGAGTCTTATGTATCACAGACTCAGCTGTTGAGAACTACAGTGGAGGGGTAAACTGGTGTGCAGTGACCGGACCGGGGCACGAACCTGTGTCCCCTGCATCGGCGGCGGACTCTCAACCACTGCGCCACCAGGGAAGCCCTGGAAGATATTTTCTATTGCAATAGCTGGAAAGGGTTGGCATGAGTATTGCTGAGTAATTGAGTTTTCAGGAAGGTAAAGACCTGGAGCTGTCCCTGGGTGTGAGGCTTCATAGAAAAGAGAATAAAATCATCTGTAATCAGAATTGGAGTGGTTCTCTTACAGTGCAGCCTGGGAGGCTAAGACTGGGGAGATGTAGCCTGCTTAATTCATCTGTCGGCTGCCCATGACTGCACACCATGTAAGGCAGATGTGACTTTGCAAACAGCCACACAGTGCCCGGGAGCTCATCATCAGGGGCTTTTTAAATCTCTGGGATCATAACTCCAAATTGGGAAAGAAAATAATAAGCTCTCGAAGTAAGTAGCATACGGAGAAGCAATAGAATGTTCATTTTTGTCACTGGTTGATGATATAGCCCTGGGAAAAAATAAAATTATGTATCTCTCAGGCCTTTTCTGGGATTGGTGTGCTGGGAAAGGAATAAAGGGCATGTTGGCCATTTTTTGGTTGGGAACATCATTTTCTTTTATAGCAAAAATTCGTTTTCTCCTTTGTTTAAATTTCATGGCAAATTGGTAGACTTAGCCACTGTGTATTTAAAAAGTATGTCTATTTATTAAACTTTTTTTTTTTGCATTTGGCAACAGTTATTAAACTGTATAGGAAAAGAAAGGACCTAAGAATATCGTGTATTGATACCTCTGGTATACTTTCAGGTGGAGGAAATTGAACCTAATCCCATTATTTAATTGTGTGGTGCCCATTGTTGATCGTTGTCATAGAAACAAAGACCTGTGCCAGTGTCTGTCAGCTGAGCAGGCTATCCACAGATTCACCTTTGATTTTGCCAAATTGGATCAAGAATTTCACATGGGTTCTATTGAGATGGTCCTGCTTTAGCTGTTTAATTCACATGCCCTCTACTATTGAGAATATGTATGTTCTCATAGATTTGTTAGATCAGTAGACATCTGTGGAGCATGGGCTTGTGCCAGGAGTTGGGAATATGTCAGTATTCCTCCATTGGGTAGGGGGAGGACTTGGAAGAATTCCTCACAATGGAATCCTAAGCTAAGCAGAGGAGTCCCTTTAGGACCCTGTAGATTCACTGCTAGGGAAATCTGCATTCTCATATTTGTATGTTCAAAACATAGGAGGTGATTAGTATAGGTAACCTTGCTTGAGGATATCCTTACACTGTTTGGAAATGTGACTGTCAGGACACTCTTAACAATACCTTTACATTTGAAATAGCTAAAAAATATGTTCTACTTTATAGTTTAATTAATAAACACTTCTGGGACATTCAGAACATGAATAGTACTGAAAGCCTACTTCTGGGTACCAGCATGCTAGTAAATAACTTTACATTTAAATTAGTCCCTGTCCTCAAAGCTCGTGGCATATTGTAGAAGGCTTGAAAATAAATAGTAAATGGACTAGCCCTCAGTTTCACTAGCCTGCACTTTCCCAGGGAGGTATGTTGGCAGTCAGATCCTGTAAAATCACCATTCCTTTCCTTGCATCAGTTGAAGTGAGAGGGAAGTTATTTTTGAGGTTTTACAAGAATATCAAAATATATGAGAACTGATTTTGGCAATTTTTACCCCCCATACGTACATTTTTGGGCACAAGAGAATGAGGGGAAGGACTAGAGGAAATGTTGATATGGTTTTGAGGGTCAGCAACAGTAATAAATGTTTTATTTTCAAGGTTTTAAAATTACTTTTTTCAAAGGGAAAAATGAAGCCTTACCCTGTGTGTTTAAGTTATTGCATGTCTCTATTTTGGATGCTTTGTTCCTCTGGAAGGACCTTACTATAAGTGACTCCATTGTAAATGGATTCTGCTCATTTGACTTTTTCTTTTTCCTATTTGCCTAATAATTTGGTTTAACACAGTCTGAAGAAAGTGTGTCAGACCAGTTTGGCCAGCTCTGTGCCAGTGTATGAATGATAACACACTGGTAATGAATCAAAAGTTGGAAGATTTTTTTTTTTTTTCTGTACGCGGGCCTCTCACTGCTGTGGCCTCTCCCTTTGCGGAGCACAGGCTCCGGACGCGCAGGCTCAGCGGCTATGGCTCACGGGCCCAGCCGCTCCGTGGCATGTGGGATCCTCCCGGACCGGGGCACGAACCTGTGTCCCCTGCATCGGCGGCAGACTCTCAACCACTGCGCCACCAGGGAAGCCCTGGAAGATATTTTCTATTGCAATAGCTGGAAAGGGTTGGCATGAGTATTGCTGAGTAATTGAGTTTTCAGGAAGGTAAAGACCTGGAGCTGTCCCTGGGTGTGAGGCTTCATAGAAAAGAGAATAAAATCATCTGTATATGGAACCTAACTCAGGAATAGTAACATCAGTAAGAAACAGCAGCAGCAGCTAGTATTTCTTGAATGTTTACCACATGCCAGGCACTAACTAAAGAGTTCTTTTTTACAACATCAGCAGTGTTATGTGGTAGATATTATTGTTATCTCAATTTCACAGATGCAGAAACAAGGGAAATAACTGGTTGATCCAATTGATTAGTATATGATCGAGGCAGACTGACATTCTTAACCACAGTGCCATACTTGACTTTATATGGTGTTTTGACGTTTTGAGTATATAAAATTTACATGCATCTTTTTTTTTTTTGTAAGAATGTTCATGATTCATTGCTGTGTTTTATCTACTTTACCCACTGGAGTTTAAAAATACTTTTCTTCTGAATTTATCAAATTCTGGGGATCTGTCAATATTATAGTTTGAGTGGGTTGCCAGAAGAATAGTAACTGTTGAGAAGGTTACTACTGAAATGTCTTGCTTTGATTTCTTCTAACTTTTTCTTGCTATTTTGATTGTTAGTTATGAAATTAATTTACTTTGAGTAATTTTAAAAAGCACCTAAGAATCTTTTTAAAAAATTGTCATAAAGATTTCCATCCCTAACAGTGGAAAAATAACATTCTTTTTTTTTTTTTTTTTTTCTTTTTGGGTACGCGGGCCTCTCACTGCTGTGGCCTCTCCCGTTGCGGAGCACAGGCTCTGGACGCACAGGCCCAGCGGCCATGGCTCACGGGCCCAGCCGCTCCGCGGCATATGGGATCCTCCCAGATCGGGGCACGAACCCGTATCCCCTGCATCGGCAGGCTGACTCTCAACCACTGCGCCACCAGGGAGGCCCGAAAAATAACATTCTTAATGGAACCCATTGCCCAGAAATGCAGCCATTTTATAGAAAGGGAATATTGTTGAATTTTAAAACATGTCAACTTAAAAAAAGCTTTGTAGCTTTATTAAGGCATAATTTACATACATAAATTTTCCCTGTTTTAAGTGTACTGGTCAGTGATTTCATACATTTATAGAGCTGTGCAGCCATCGCCACAATCCAGTGTTAGGACACTTGCACCACAGAAAGTTCCCCACTCTTGCCCCGAGACCGGCAATCACTGATCTCCCTTTTTTGTTGTTAATTAATTAATTTATTTTTGGCTGCATTGGGTCTTTGTTGCTGTGTGCCAGCTTTCTCTAGTTGGGGCGAGCGGGGTCTGCTCTTCATTGCGGTGCACGGGCTTCTCATCGCGGTAGCTTCTCTTGTTGCGGAGCCCGGGCTCTAGGCGTGCGGGCTTCAGTAGTTGTGGTGCACAGGCTTAGTTGCTCCGCGGCACGTGGGATCTTCCCAGAGCAGGGCTCGAACCCATATCACCTGCATTGGCAGGTGGATTCTTAACCACTGCACCACCAGGGAAGTCCCACTGATCCGCTTTTTAATTGCATCAATTTTTAAATGCCGACCCCATCCTTCTATATGCATTTATAGGAAAGACTTTTTTCTATCTTTGAAGTCATTTGTATAACGTGGGTTTACTAAGTATACCCTTCTTTAATCTTTACTGTGTGATCTTCGTCCTCTCCAGCTGAACAGCACTGGGGCTCACTTGGGTTTTATAAGTAAGTTGGAGCGGAGAAGGTGATGCAGCATTTCAGTGCAGTGAACCACTTGTGGTCTTTGCACTCTTTGCACATATGGTATTTCTGAATTAATTCCAAACCTAGACAACTAAGAGGAAAAACGTTTAACGTTCATGGCGGGATGGAATAACCATTACTGTCCTCACATGCCCCGGGGGGGCTCCCCAGACGTATATTCTTTACTCCTGCCTTCTCTGTGCTCCATTTGGAGATACTTTCTTTGTTATAGTCCAAAAATACCACTTATAGGCTGATTAGATTTCAAATCATATTAACATATTTCAAGCAGTGTATCTTTTTGCTTTTTCTTAACTAAAATATGCTTTCCATGTGCTTTGTCTGTTTCTTGGGTGAGATCCAATTATTTTGTAATCTCTCTCCCCCCCTATAAACCAATTACATATTTAAGGTCTGATGTAAAAGTGAGAATTTCAAGAACATCTCAATGACCCATTATGTTACTAGTTTGAAGTACCGTTATTGCTCCTGTCTCTTATTGAGGCCCGATTATCAATGACGGGAACAGTGCCTTCCTCTCTGAAGCCACTTTTTTCCTTGACTTGTCTTATTTTCAGAGTCTCTTTTATTTAGTTCAGACTGTTTTGTGTCGTCTGAACTCTCGACCAGTGTGCATGGGATATTTAGACGGTAGAATGTATAGAATTTAGTGTCTGATTGGACGTGGGAAGGAGAGGGAAAAGTGAAGAAAATGAAAAACAAAGAAAAGGCATCTCAGATGAATGAGGGATGTGTTTGGGCAGTGAGGTGGGGAGTGGTGACGTTAAATGTTAAACAATCAATCTGCGTAATGACTGCAGACACGTACTCAGCAATTGTTATATATTAACCACTTTATATGCATTTTAAAATTTATTCTTCACGCCAACCCTTTGAGGTAAGTTCTATTTTTTCTCTTTTACAGATGAGGAAACTGAGATGTAGAGGGATTGTATAATATGTTCAAAATATCACAGCTTGAAAATAATTAATAGGCCAGAACACTTACACACTGTTGTCTTCCAGTGGGAAAAATGAAGCGGATTTGGGGTTGTGTGGGGTCAACAGTGTCAGGTGCTACTAATCACGTCACACTGTTTTCTTTATCTGCCTTGACTCATATATATTTATACCTCCGGGGTGTTATAACTAAAAGAAATTGTGTGGGGCCTCCCTGGTGGCGCAGTGGTTGAGAGTCCGCCTGCCGATGCAGGGGACACGGGTTCGTGCCCCGATCCCGGAGGATCCCACATGCCGCGGAGCGGCTGGGCCCGCGAGCCATGGCCGCGGGGCCTGTGTGTCCGGAGCCTGTGCTCCGCAACGGGAGAGGCCACAGCAGTGAGAGGCCCGCGTACAGCAAAAAAAAAAAAAAAAAAAAAAAAAAAAAAGAAATTGTGTGGACTAACTTTGTAAACATATAGAGAAGCAAACAGAGGATGCTTCTCTGAAGTTGGGGTTGTCATTTTCCGTTTGTGGCCAAATGTAGATTAAAAGTTGAAGGTCAGGCGTTGTCACATAACAAGAGATCATGTGCCAGCCATTGAAGATACGGAGATGAGTCAGGTCCTGCAACTGCTCCAAGACACTCGCAGTACAGGGCAGGAGGCAGGCATTTCAAGAAAGGGTTGCAATGCCATGTGCTAAGTGCTGAGCCCTGTGAGAGCAGACGAGGGGACCGGCCATTGGCATGGGGTGGTGAGGAGGCTGGGGCGCGAGGCAGGTACGATCACAAGATCATTACTGCCCTCCTCTTCTGTTTCTGAGTTTCCACTGGCCTCACTAGAAACCTGAGCATCATCTGGACATCCTTCCTTTCCCTGCACTGTCCCCATATCCAGTGGGTCCCTCAGTGAGTCACCCAGTGTGCCCCAGGGATGCTTTGGGAATCCAGTTCCCGCTCTCTGTGCTCTCACTCTTGGCCTGGACTGCCGCAGAAGTTCCCTAGCTGGTCTCGGCCTCCTGCCTGTGTCCCCTCCACCCGGGCCTCCATGCTGCCTCCAGAGGGTGCTCGCTAAGACAGAGCTGATTTTGTCCCAGCATGGCACAGCCTTCAAGGTATGCGCCCCTGCTCCCTGTCCACCCTCATTTCTTGCCATTTCCCCGGGCACACCCTCAGTCCCACTTCTCCAGACAGCTAGCTGTTTTTTTGTTTGTTTGTTTGTTTTGTTTTTTGTGGTGCGCGGGCCTCTCACTGCTGTGGCCTCTCCCGTTGGGGATTACAGGCTCCGGACGCGCAGGCTCAGCGGCCATGGCTCACAGGCCCAGCCGCTCTGCGGCATGTGGGATCCTCCCGGACCGGGGCACGAACCCGTGTCCCCTGCATCGGCAGGCGGACTCCCAACCGCTGCGCCACCAGGGAAGCCCCCAGGTTGCTTTTCTTAACCTCCAGTGTCGTTGTAGTCCCATCCCCTCTGCATGAAATGCCCTCCGTCTGGTCTTCCTGGGAGCTCCTTTCTAAGACACCTTCTCTGGAGCATTTAGACATCTTCCCTGTTAATGGAGAATGAGCAGCCCCATCAGGCCCTAGGTTCAGCATCTCAATGCTGTGAGAATTTTCATCCAGAAAGCCCTGAATATCCAGACCCCAAGATAAGTATTTTCCTTTTTGTCTTTATCCTTCACCAGACCAAGAAACGCTGAATAATTTTCCTTACCACAAACCTACAACTGTTATGTCACCCCATTCTGAAATAAAGCCTGCTTTATAGTGTGTTGTAGGGCATCTCACACTTTACAAAGATAAAGTGCAATAAATTTTAAAAATAGTAATAGATTGTCAACCCAGTGCTTATTCCTACCAAGTATGTGGCACACTTGGGGACTCTGGTAGTCAAACACGCACACAATCTGGATTTCTAACATTTGCTAATCCTCCCCAGTGGACCTCGGTAGTGATTCGTCACCAGCAGAGTAAAAAGCTTTGGTTCTCTCATGCCGCCAAGTGGGGAACAAAGTGTCGTCAGCCTTTCCCGGGAGGCATTGCTGGAGTCACTCTCATACCAGAGGAAACAAGATTTTGTCTTGTTTCCTATTTGAAATGTGAAGAGAAGAAATCAAACTGGGCTGAACGTTATTGGTGTGAGGCAAGAGTCAGTGCCTCCGAGACAAAGAAGAGAGTTGGGGAAATTCAGTGACCAGAACTACCTGTTGTAGGTTTCTTTGTACAGAGAACAAAAAAATAAAATAAAATAAAATTTAGAAAAAGGAAAAGAAAAAGAAAAAAGATGTCTTTGCCAGAGAGTTGAGGTAGAAAGAGGAGGAGGGAGATGGGAAACTTGGGGCAAATAGGAACCTTTCACAAATGGGCAGTCCGGGCTTCCTGTTGGAAAACAGTCCTGTGGAGAAGGTCACGAGGGCGGGGACACATTGAGATTTACTGGGAAGAGACATACACCGACTGACTTGGAACAAGATTCTTTCCAAAAGTAGTTAGACTTCCATGAATTGCACAGAGCACACTGGGGAAAGGCCTGTGTTTCTACTAGGGCTCGCAGGCCCCCTGGGTCCCCAGGCATTGGGCCTGTCCTGCTGGGTCACCTAGCTGTTTATGATGTGAGTTGTTCTTGTCAAGCAGGGAAGAGATTACACATTATTCATAAATGTAGGAGATTACACAAAAGAGGAGCGATTTGAAGTGGGCCAGAAATCAGGCCTATTGAAGATACTAAACAGGAAAATTAAAACCTGCTCCTGAAAGCAGAGGAATGATTCTGGTAAAAAGCCATTTTAAGATGATTTCAGACTTTTCTCCCTCAAACTTGCTTACCTAAACAGCACCAATCATGGTAAGCAGATTGAGAATGTTCTTTAAAAATATAGAGTAAAAATGTATTTCTTTTACTGGTTATTGATTTTAAAAAAACCCCTTTATTTTATTTATTTATTTTTGGCTGCGTTGGGTCTTCGTTGCTGTGCGCCGGCTTTCTCTAGTTGCAGCGAGCGGGGGCTACTCTTTATTGTGGTGCACAGGCTTCTCATTGTGGTGGCTTCTCTTGTTGCAGAGCACGGGCTCTAGGCACGCGGGCTCTAGAGTGCAGGCTCAGTAGTTGTGGCACACGGGCTTAGTTGCTCCGCGGCATGTGGGATCTTCCCCGACCAGGGCTCGATCCTGTGTCCCCTGCATTGGCAGGCGGATTCTTAACCACTGCGCCACCAGGGAAGCCCCTGGTTATTGATATTTCATCAATTTTTTACTGGTTGTTGATATTTCATCTATTTTTAAAAGTATTCATAAACATTACAATCCATAAGAACCTTGAAATAGAGAGTAGCGGTGGGAGAGGAGTGTAACAGGCTGAGAAAATGGTTGCACTAGAAGACAGCGAGGCTAAGAATAGTGAGCCGTCTCGAGCTATTATGAGCTAAGACATAAATGGAAATGTGGTTGTCATGGGGCTTCTAAACAGTCGAATAAAGTATTTCGCTTTGTCAAGAGGTGCAGATACTTTCCTAGCAGTGACGTTAAGATTCTGCTCCCTCAGAATCTCCAGGTGCCTCTGGGAGGCCCTGCCTGTCTGGTAGCCCCACCTGGCTGACTGTCCCCCCTCAGCTGGGCTGCTGCAGCCGAGGCTGCCTGGCCCCTCTGCAGGGCATGCTTCACCATGTTACCACCTGTTTCCCAGGCTGTGGCTCCCTGCCTTGCACCACTTCTCCCTCAACGTGGAAGAGGGCTGGCCTTTCTTTCCCCACAGCAGAGCTAAGGCCAAAGGTGATATTTAACAAAACTTTCCAGAAGCTTTTTACATTAAAAAAAAGCTGCAGGAAAAGCCTTTAGCCTGCACTGCTCTTGAAGGCCAGGGTCAAGTTCCTCTCTGGCACTGTGGCAGTGGCCAGCTCACCTCCCCACAGTGGGGTGCTCATCTTCTTGTCTGCTTGTTCCCTCCTGGGCTCAGGCCTCAGCCCCCAGAGCCAACTCTCTAAGTAGAAAGGATCAGTCTGCAAAGGTGAATTTGAGTCTTCAGTTAGGAAGAAACAGGAAAACCACTGGAACTTTACCATTTTCCCACATCATGTTTTTAAACATGTTGTTTGGACCAAGCCAAAGCATCCTTTATACATGGGCACTCCGGTACTGCCCAAAGGCTACCCTAAGTTTTGTGCTAAAAACGGAAAACACAGGTTTTGTGCCTCTTGCTCCCTGGTCTCTGACCACCTTCGTTTTCCTCTCCTTGTTTCCTGGGGGAACTTGGTCATCAGCCCTGACAGAGCCGTGGGAGGAGGTGTGTCCACAGCAGGATGGGTGTCCCTAGTATATTAAGGGTCCAATTTACCCTCGCCTCCCCCAACCCAGCCCTTCCCTGTTAGAAGGGAGTAAGGAGGAGACAGGGGCAAATGTCCAGGGGGCTCCTTAATGGGAAAAAGGCATCAGTATCCTTGGACACCCACTGTGTGCCCAAGTCCACATGGCTTTGTCTTCCAGCCCCATCTTTACATGTCTGTATGTGCCAATAAGCTACAAGTTTTCTTATAATCCGAGGATGGGTCTTATCATGTTTCTGTGCCCACCAATGCTTGTCTCTATGAGATGCTTAGAATTGATTAGCAATGTAATACGTAACACCTCCTAACTCTGTTAGTTGCACTGTGGGTGAAGAGATCACAGGTCCCTTTACAAAGGCTTATTTCCTTGTAGCAGCACCCATGCCGAAGATCAATGCTGTCTTTTGTTGGAAACTTTGCATCCCACTTGCAAAGACGTGCAAACACTCTCTGTCACTGTGGGTGTTTCAGAAGCTGAAGTGGGAGGCATTCACGTCATCCTATGCAGACGTCTCTGGGGACTGATCCTCTCTCCCCGTGTACTTTGTCCAGACACCTGAGTTCAGGTGAGGTGTTCTGGAGCCCAGGAGATTCTAGGTTGTACAGAGGTGCACTCCAGAGGGCTAGTGCAGGGAGTGTTTTAAGGCAGAGAAGCATTTCCTGACATTGACTTGGTCTGTTCAAGGAACTAATTAAGTAATGCTGATAACTGGCAAACAGTGATGTCAGATGGATAAACAGTGACACTGGCTGCTGAGTTGAATGGGGAAGAGGATCTACTTGTAGCTGATGAAGGGTGAGCGTTGAATATATAGAGCAACAGTAGAATAGTTTATTAAAAGCATCCCACCTGGGACTTCCCTGGTGGCACAGTGATTAAGAATCCACCTGCCAATGCAGGGGACACGGGTTGGATTCCTGGTCCGGGAAGATCCCACATGCTGCGGAGCAACTAGGCCCGTGCGCCACGACTACTGAGTCTGAGAGCCACAACTACTGAAGCCCGTGCGCCTAGAGCCTGTGCTCTGCAACAAGAGAAGCCACTGCAATGAGAAGCCCATGCACCACAACGAAGAGTAGCCCCTGCTCGCCGCAACTAGAGGAAGCCCACGGGCAGCAACAAAGACCCAACGCAGCCAAAAATAAATAAATTATAAATAAATAAATAAAAGCATCCAACCTTGTGCCGAGTGCCACAAGATTTGGTTTGGGTAGAGATTTGTTCTTGAAGTATTTCTTCACACAAGTAATGTATTTTATTACTGGAAAGCTAATTGAAAATATACAATATGAAAATGAAATATTCTGTTTTGGGTTCCTATCTGTCTACTCAAAGCTGCACAGACACCAGGTTAATAGGAGTCCAAAGAAAGAATGAAGGGAAGGACAGCTTCGGGAGTTGGTGCCGTGGTGCCCTTGAGGTGACCATCGTGTCTGTCTCTCTTTGGCTTTGCCCTTTTCAGATATTCTCTAGCAGCTGGCAGGCTTACTGTGCTTAATGGCGGGTTGTAGCTTTCTTGGTTTATCCCGACTGTAATTTCACTTGATAACATCAGGATATTGGTGGTTGTTTCCTCAGTTTTAAAGGATAATGTGTAGTAATTTAGGGGGTTGATTTCTGATAAACAGTGTTAGGGTGAATTATAGCAAATGTAAGCAGTCATGGGAACTTTGTGGTTGAAGCTTTAAAGGTAATTATAGATGGACTCTTGTCGCTTTGGGGCACTAGTGCAGAGCTGGCTCCTGGCCTTCGTTTACCCTTAGTAATGTTTTCCTTTACTAAAGCAATTTGCAAAATATGTGCAGTAGGGTTTCCTTCATAGTAAAAAACAAAATGAAACAAAAACAACCTATGGATTATATATATTAAGGAAAAAGTTTTAGAAAACACCACAACAAACTGATGAGATGTTACATCTGAGAAAGACGGCAGGATTGGACTCTGTAAAGGGTTCATTTCCTTTGTATCATTTGATTTGTTCACAGTATAAGTCTATTTTAAGTATAAAGATAAAAGGTTAAAGTATCCAAAGACAGCTTTTAGAGAGTGTAGGCTTCTGTTTCAAGCTCCTCCTGGGGGTGGGTATCAGTATAATTTATTTATATAATTTTTTTTTTTTTTTTTTTTTTTTTTTTTTTTTTTTTTGCGGTATGCGGGCCTCTCACTGTCGTGGCCTCTCCCGTTGCGGAGCACAGGCTCCGGATGCGCAGGCCCAGCGGCCATGGCTCACGGGCCCAGCCGCTCCGCGGCATATGGGATCCTCCCAGATCGGGGCACGAACCCGTATCCCCTGCATCGGCAGGCGGACTCTCAACCACTGCGCCACCAGGGAGGCCCTATTTATATAATTTTGAGATCAAAGCATTATTTTAAAA
This sequence comes from Mesoplodon densirostris, assembly GCF_025265405.1. Taxonomy (NCBI): domain Eukaryota; kingdom Metazoa; phylum Chordata; class Mammalia; order Artiodactyla; family Ziphiidae; genus Mesoplodon; species Mesoplodon densirostris. The sequence goes on along the minus strand of NC_082677.1, from coordinate 11,920,421 downwards.
TATTGATAAAGATACTACTTTGGGACTCCTCAGGCATATTTTTAGTATCTAAGTTTATCTCAAAGTGGATGCTTAAAGAAAACATCAGTTATTAAGAATTTAGCTTTGGCAATAAGGTAATACAAAACATTAGTTTTCCTCCACAGATGATACCTATTTGTAGGTTTGTTTTGTTTTCAAAGACTCATCTTTTTTTTTTTTTAACTTTTTATTTTATATTGGAGTATAGCCGATTACCAATGTTGTGATAGTTTCAGGTGCACAGCAAAGCGACTCAGCCATACATATATATGCATCCATTCTCCCCCAGACTCCCCTCCCATCCAGGCTGCCACATAACATTGAGCAGAGTTCCCTGTGCTATGTGGTTGGTCCTTGTTGGTAATCCTTTTTAAATATAGCAGTGTGTACATGTCAATCCCAAACCCCCTAAATATCCCTTCCCTCCACCCTTCCCCCACTGGTAACCATAAGTTCATTCTCTAAGTCTGTGGGGTTTTTTTTTTTTTTTTGTAAATATTTATTTATTTATTTGGCTGTGTCGGGTCTTAGTTGTGGCATGTGGGATCTAGTTCCCTGACCAGGGATTGAACTCGCTCAATCCCTGCATTGGGAGCACAGAGCCTTAGCCACTGGACCACCAGGGAAGTCCCACAAAGGCTCATCTTGATTTATATAGTCAGGTGATATTTTTGAAAATGGAATGATAATTTAATTTTTGATGGGAAAGCTGTTTATGTAAGTCTATTCCAGGAGTAGATTTTAAAAAACAGAGATGCCATGTACCAGTAGTAGTGAAGACCATATTGCATTGGCTTGTTGTTACTCTCACATCAGTTTTTTTTTTGTTGTTTTTTGTTTTTTGTTTTTTGTTTTTTTTTGCTGTACGCGGGCCTCTCACTGTTGTGGCCTCCCCCATTGCGGAGCACAGGCTCCGGACGCACAGGCCCAGCGGCCATGGCTCACGGGCCCAGCCGCTCCGCGGCATGTGGGATCCTCCCAGACCGGGGCACGAACCCGTATCCCCTGCATCGGCAGGCGGACTCTCAACCACTGCGCCACCAGGGAAGCCCTCACATCAGTTTTTACACCTTGTTGGGTTTTCACTTTTCTTAATGTAACATACTGATGCTTGTAGGTAGTCTTTCTAATAGGGATTTAGTGGGAACATAGATAATAGCAGAATGATTGTAGCTTTCACAAGTGTAATTAACTTCTTATAAAATACAGTTCTGCAGGACAGATCTGGAAATAGAGTAACTAACCTAGAATAGAACAGAATAACTAATAGAATAACTATTTCCAGATCTGGGCTTTTATGCCCCGCCTTTATAAGTTCCTTCCACTTCTATGCTGTCAGCTTAGTGATTCTTGTAGCAGACTTCCAAAACTTCAAGTTTGTTTCGTGTCTCCCCTTCTCAGCCATAACTTTCAGCAGACTGTGCATAAGAATTTCTGAAAGATTTCTGCAAGATTTGACCCCTCTGCCCAGTGATGCATATCAGTCATTAGAAAAATCAGATATCCAGCTGTTGTCCCTTGTGGTCCAGTTTCTAAATCAAGAATCATTAACTGTCTGGGGAGAAAGGCAACGGAAGAAGGCGAATCTAGTGACTGTCTGGTGACCCTTGCAATCCTGTCTTTTTCCTCACTGTTTTCATTCTGCCAGAGAAAAAACATTCATGGATGCTTACTGACATTTCTGCATGTGTTTTTATGCCTCAGGAATTGAGTTTTCCTTCGTGATAGTGTAACCCTACGTAGCCATCTGCCCTGGTCTATTTTTAATGCCAAGAGACAAATAAATTTCGTTTTCTTCCTTTTGATAAAAACAGTTGTTTGAGAAAGGGGAGTCTCAGTTGGACCCATCTCTATGCTTTTCTGGCACATTCTAATTATGTTACAAAAATAACAACAAAGAAATTTAGAAATATCCAAGAGGAAATGAACCTGTTGACTTGGAGACATGTATATATGTATATTACATATATATACTCACTTATATATATATATATATAATATATATATAAAAATATATATTCACTAATCTTGTGCTTTAATAGAATGACCAGAGTATCTTATAAAAACAAGTTTCCCAACCCCACCTTAGAGGATCAAGGGAAGGGATAAGAAGCACCACAGGAGATGGCGCACAGTGGGTTCTTAATAAATATTTGTTGAATTAAAAAAAATGAACAAGGAAACTCAAGGGAAAATATTGTTTCTGGAGGAGTTCTGTATATCATTTATTTGTTATATGGTGATCTTTCAGATTGGTTGGGATGTGAACAATACAATTATATGTTTCTTAGAATCTATTCCATGTCTGATCTTGGTGAGCCACATTCATGATGGTTATAGCATCCATGTTTTGATGATTGCATGGGCATTAATTGACAGCCTAGGCAGTGGATATTTTATTACCATTTACATTTTCATTATCATCATCTGGATGGTGAATGCCACCACCACAGGCTGATCTGCCAGACGAGGGACTGGAGTTGAGCTGACGAGGGACCCCAGAGAGTAATTAATCATAAAGTGGAAGAGAAGTTACAGAGACTCGAACCCCGGGGTCAGTTAAAAACAAACTAGAAATTTCCAGTATATTTTAGAGAACTAGGAAGACCTTTGGCATCACTGATTTAGGGCTGAAAGGCTCTGACAGAGACCATTTAGGGCTTGAGGCCACCATCTTGATCTGTTAAGATAACCTAGACTTTTCCTCCTTAAATAAGATGCTTTCTTCTTACGGCCTAATGAAGAATAGATTCTTTACTCTTCGAACTGACCTTCCACAAGGACCTTTAAAATATCAGTTTGGAATGTGTAAGTCCATTGTTTAACACTGAATGGGTGGTTGGGGAATTCAACTGAGATTTTAGAGATTCTTGTGCTCAAAGGGTTTTTAAAGAAAATTTTATGGTCAGAGCCTATTCCTTGTTACCATAACTTTGACTCATCAGACACTGAGTTTCTGAGGCAACTCTTGCCTTTTTCTGATGGTGGCCATTTGCTTATATTCCCTATCTACAGGGGAGCAAGGAAGCAAAGTGAGGGATGCAGCAGAGAAAATGCTAGATGGGTAACTGGGTTCATCTGGCTCAGGTGGTTGTCTAATCCAGTGCATGGGTTTGGCTCTTTTTTTTTTTTTTTTTTTTTTTTTTTTTTGCGGTACACGGGCCTCTCACTGTTGTGGCCTCTCCCGTTGTGCAGCACAGGCTCCGGACGCGCAGGCTCAGCGGCCATGGCTCACGGGCCCAGCCACTCCGCGGCATGTGGGATCTTCCTGGACCGGGGCCCGAACCCGTGTCCCCTGCATCGGCAGGCGGACTCTCAACCACTGCGCCACCAGGGAAGCCCCTTGGCTCTTTTTTTATATGAAAATATTTAAGCGACTTTAGTGCTTTCTTTCAGCTTCCATTTCAGTGAGGTTTGGAAACCATGCTCTCACAGGGTGGTCTAACCAAGGACTGTAACTCTTCCACTGATGTGTCAGGAGAGGAGGCGCTTGGAGAGTCCATCAGGCCTTCTTGATGCAGTGCGTCTGGGAAAATGGCTCCTTTGTACACATTTTTTCTAGCGTCTGAGTGACAAATGACATGCCCAAGTGACTGCTACCATAGCAGTGCTGGAGATCTCAGGAGGACAGGTTGCACGCTCCCCATCCTCCTTAGTTAGTGCTCAGCCAGTGCCTGCTGCTGGTGGGACGCTACCAGTTCTCCAAATCATTTTGATCTGAAAGCATTGCTGTTCCTTACTCCAGTCGACTAGAGCAAATGGAATGCTAAAGGGAAATAAAGTTTGCACTAAAGAATGCCTACGTAAATCAGCCTTTCTGCTTAATTTCTGCAACCTTTCTACTTAAGTTGAATACATGTTGTGATTTTTCCTGGAGGAAGTGAGAGAGCATATTCCAGCAGTGGCTCGATGCAGCCCTCTGTTAATGGTGAGGCTTTGTGTGCCTGCGAGGTTGGGGTGGACTCAGGAGTTAGAGATGGTGGTTGGTTTCCAGTGCTTTTTACCCAGGCACACAGGGTACAATTCAAGCACTGCTGGTGGGAATGTAAATTGGTACAGCCACTATGGAGAACAGTATGGAGGTTCCTTAAAAAACTAAAAATAGAACTACCATACGACCCAGCAGTGCCACTACTGGGCATATACCCTGAGAAAACCATAATTCAAAAAGAGACATGTACCAAAATGTTCACTGCAGCTCTATTTACAATAGCCAGGACATGGAAGCAACCTAAGTGTCCATCGACAGATGAATGGATAAAGAAGATGTGGCACATATATACAATGGAGTATTACTCAGCCATAAAAAACGAAATTGAGTTATTTGTAGTGAGGTGGATGGACCTAGAGTCTGTCATACAGAGTGAAGTAAGTCAGAAAGAGAAAAACAAACACCATATGGTAACACATATATATGGAATCTAAGAAAAAAAAAAGAAGTCATGAAGAACCTAGGGGTAAGACAGGAATAAAGACACAGATGTACTAGAGAATGGACTTGAGGCTATGGGGAGGGGGAAGGGTAAGCTGGGATGAAGTGAGAGAGTGGCATGGACATATATACACTACCAAACGTAAAATAGATAGCTAGTGGGAAGCAGCCGCATAGCACAGGGAGATCAGCTCGGTGCTTTGTGACCACCTAGAGGGGTGGGATAGGGAGGGTCGGAGGGAGAGAGATGCAAGAGGGAAGAGATGTGGGAACATATGTATATGTATAACTGATTCACTTTGTTACAAAACAGAAAGTAACACACCATTGTAAAGCAATTATACTCCAATAAAGATGTTTAAAAAAAGTCAAAAATTAAATAAATTATGTGTATTCGTACAGTGGGAAAACTGTCAAGCAATAAAATTGAATGAACTAGAAAAAAAAAAAAAACAGTGAAACTTTCCAAGAATGCCACTGCTGTGAAGTGAGTACCTGCTTTTTTTTTTTTTTAATCTATTTTATTTGTTTTTTATTTTTGGCTGTGTTGGGTGTTTGTTGCTGCACGCGGGCTTTCTGTAGTTGTGGCGAACGGGGGCTACTCTTCATTGTGGTGTGCAGGCTTCTCGTTGCAGTGGCTTCTCTTGGTGAGGAGCACAGGCTCTAGGTGCACGGGCTTCAGTAGTTGTGGCAGGCGGGCTTCAGTAGTTGTGGCTCACGGGCTCTAGAGCGCAGGCTCAGTAGTTGTGGCTCATGGACTTAGTTGCTCCGCAGCATATGGGATCTTCCTGGACCAGGGCTCGAACCCATGTCCCCTGCATTGGCAGGCAGATTCTTAACCACTGCGCCACCAGGGAAGCCCCAAGTACCTGCTTTTTAAGACCCCATTTTCTGCATATGACTTTTAAATTGGAACTACGACAGTCTGCATTTGAAAGCCACCATTAACCACCCTCTATTCTTTTGAACTGTGGATGGTCGTCTTAAGTTATATTTAAGCATACTTAATTTTTTTTTCATATGTGACTTTGAATTTTTTTTCTGCTTCATTAGATCTTTTTATAATCTGACCAACATGTTATTTAATAATGCACCAAGTAATGCGACTGTGTCTTCAAAATTCACATTATTTTTGTAAAGCTTTATGATATTAGACGATATTAATGAGGTGTTCGGAATAATTTGGGGGAAAATATACTTACATCAAATTGAGTTCTTAGCTTCATTATATTAATAATTATTTAATTCTAACATTCTTTCTCTTAAAAGTTGCTTTCATTTTAACCTTTTAATTAATGTTGCAGTAAATCTCCATATGCATTGAAATGGTTATTTTGTGATGAGTGAAGTAAAACTTCTATCAAAAGTCTGTACTTATTTAAAGCACTGTTTCTCAACGTTGCACTGTTGACATTTGGGGCCAGATAAGTCTTTGTTGAAGGGAGGATTCCTGTGCATTGTAGGATGATTGACAGCATTCATAACCTCTACCTGCTAGATACCAGTAGAACCACCAGTACCCCACTCAGTGCCCCAGTTATGGCAATCCACAATTTCTCCAGACATTATCAAATCATCCCTGGTTGAGGACCGACCACTGATTTAAAGCCTGCATCCTTTCTTCCCAGTAATAGAAAGGGACTCCTTATCTTAGAAAAAGAGAATGAAAGTAAAATCAGTGTGTGGGCAAAAGTGTCTGTGGAAATCTCACTGGACATGATATTATAGACCAATGTCTGAGGTTAAGTAAAAATCAAAAGTCGAGCTAAATATTCAAATAATACAAGAATCAATAAACTTTTTCTTTCTTTATAGAGTATTTCTAGACCTAGATCGATATAAACTAAAGTACTATATGGAATACCATCTGGAAAAGCTGGTTGAATTCTAGGCGATTAAAGGAAACTGACATATCAGATTCGAAATGCTATTGACCTTGAAGACTATTTCCTGAGCGTTTATAGTGTCCCAGAGCTACGTAAGAGAATCCAGGTAGACCAAAGCTTCTTATTTAGTTCCTATCCAATTCCTGTATTTCTGTTTTTTACATTAACAGATATTCTTTCATCTTGATTTTCCTTGTACTTGGATCTTCCATGATGTCATTTTCTCTTGGTTTTTGTGCTGTTGCTTTGATCTTTTTGTTTTCCTCTCTTAGGCCTCTTCACCCTAGCACTGGTTATCTCCCATGGGCTCTTTAGTCCTGGTCCTACTCTTCTTTATTCCTTCTTCATTAACTCTCAGTCACCTTCAGTACAGCCCCACAGTCCTTCTTCTGCTATTCCCAATCCCCAAAAGCTATAGAAACAAACTTTTTCATTACTCATTAGTTAGCAAAACCTGACCCTACTGATGCACACCTACTTTATAGTCACAGTTATCTCACCTAATGTGAATAGATATGCATGTCACTACAGAATTATTAATGTGCTGATCACAGAAACTGCTTCAGATACCTCTGCAGGGACAAGTAATGCGTGATATATATACTGGACTATTTTTCTAAGATCTGAAAAATTCAGAATTCCCAAACATATTTGGCTCCCCATGTATTGGATAAGGTATGCCTGTGTTACTTTTGTGTGGAACATCACAAATCAGTAGCTTTTGATGATTAAAAAAAAATTTCTTTTGCATACCAGGCTCTCACTAAACTAATTTTGGAGAGTATCTATTTGTAAATTAGAGCAGGGTGCGTCCCTCATTGGCTAGCTGAGAAGCAGTTAGCACTTGGAGAAGTGCTGCTACTAAGTGTTCAGGAAGCGGCACCACTTTCTCTACTCCTCGGGCTACTTTTCCTCCTTCCTCTCTCTCCACCCCCCTTGCCTCCTGCCCTCCATAGGAGGATTATTTTATCTATCTTATAGCCAAGGAAGATAAGTTTAGAGGGTTAAGTGATTTGTTTTGAGATTTCTTAGCAAGACGTGAAAGAAGGAACTATAAACTGGATGTCAGTCCATTATTCTTCCTTGGACAGGATAACCATCTTCAGACATCTGAGAGGGTGTCATGTAGAAGGGGGAGGTGACTTAAGAGTGTTGCCTCACGGTGCAAAACTAGGGCCGATGGGTAGACATAGAGGCGGCAGGTGCGATCTGAACTTGTAACGCTGGAGCTGCTGCTGGAGTCAGGAATTTCCCATACGTGTTCCTGCAGAAGCTGGGTCAGGAGAATAGCAGCCAATGGGGTCGGAGTGAAGGGATTTCCCCACTGGGAGAGACAATTGTACGAGATGTCTCTAAGTCCCTTCCAAATTTAAAAGTATGCTATTCTCGTGTCTCTCTCCTTCCTTGGCATTTGGAAGGGCACTGTGCAGATCCCAAGGAGTCAGCAAATCACTGAATTATTATCATTGCACTACTGGGATTACAAGAACAGGAGTCTTTATATCCGGCCAGGGAGAACCAGGCTTGAAAAGTCGTTCTTCCGCCGGAATACATAGAAGAGGCGTTATGTCAGGATGACATAATCAAAATGGTGCCCGAGTGGAGAGATGGAAGGAGAACTCAGATGCAATCAGAGCTTTTTCAGGATTCAGCAGATGACGGTTTGCGTTAACGTGCAGACTGTGTTTGAGAATTGGGCAGTCAGCAGTTTTCAGGAACTGGTTTCATCCAGTAGTGCAGACTAGGGAGGTAAAGATGGTATTTGCAGTTAAGGTTTGTGACAGTTGTGCACGTGCCCATGATTGCTAGTGTAAGTTCTGCCTATTTCAGGAAGACAAGAAAAATACGACGTCTTTTCCATTCTTAACTTTCTGAATTGGTATACTTACCTCATTCAACACTTCTTTGTGTAAATTTTGAACCATAATTTTCTCTTTGTTAAAGGTTTTGTTTTCCTATACAACAATTTTTATTTATTCTATTTACTCTTAAGAAAAAGAAAGTAGTCTTACAAGTTAAAATAAAAGTGTGATGAGGATAAGAAATACAAGACATGTTGAAGGGAGGGGTCGGTAAGACAGCCCTCGCATTTACTTAGTGCCTGAGTTGTGCTTCGACTACTATTCATGCAGTCTCATTTAATTGCTATTAATTTCATCCACATTTTATGTAAAAGGACTTGAAGTTCACAGGTTAAATAACACCCAAGGCTCTGCAGTAAGGAAATGATCTATCTTAAAAGGACTTGAATTTCACAGGTTAAATAACTCACCCAAGGCTCTGCAGTAAGGAAATGATCTATCTTAAAAGGCAGACGATACAGAGAAATTTTTTGTAGAAGTGGTTCATTCACTCTCCTCTATAAAAGTGTTTGGGAGCTCTAAATTATAAGGCAGTTGGTGGCGTATGACATATGCTTGATTTCCTAATAAAGTCAATCAGATGTAGCTTATAAGTAATCCCTCTGTTTTATTGATTCTATCCTCATTCGTATTTTCCATTCAATTTGGGCTCCCATCAGTTACCCCCTACTTGAGAAAAATGTGATATTCAGGAAGCCATAGTAATAGTATATAAGAGCTAATGGGAATGAACCTGGCAAATACATCTACTTGTTTTATACAGGATAAAGTCAATAGAATTCTCCTTGTGAATTGGAAGGAATTTACACTTTGCAGGTGATTTTAAAAATATTCTTCACCTTCAAGAACCATCTATTTTTTTTAAAAGATGTAAGTTTTTGATGCCATTCCTTATTTGAACCTGAAAAAATGCACTTGCCACCCTTTTGCAGAAAGACGCAAAGGACAGGGTAATGCGGTATACTTTAAAAATTAGATTTTTTCCTTGAACATTTAAAATAAAATATTTGCACCACTTCGCTGTCAGGAATTCAGTAGCAATGATAAGAATAGAGTCACCTTCTGTGTCTAACGTTGCCTTTACAGTTGCTTTGCTTCATAGTTTTATAAATTGGGCTTTCTGGTTTCCTTGGCAACCCAATTGTCGACATTGGTTGCTAAGGAGCAGCCTCAGCTACACAAAGCAGGAGCTGAGTCTGCTACCCGGTGACTTCATTCCTGGCAGTGACAGGCGGTGGGGATCTTAGTACTTGTTCAAGTGATGCCTCCATCTTGATTTTAAGCCTGAAGGATTCTGATGGATTTTTCTGACTTGTATTATCCTGACAGTTAGGCTGAGGTATAGGCGCTGATGAGAACTGACAATTGTGTAGCATTTCAAAGCATCTGTTTCATCAATCACCTGATGTCAGTGACCTATTCAACAAAAGAGAATCTATTGCTATAGTTACAAGATACCACATAAGCTGTCCTATCTTTTTTTCTTAAATGTAGCAGGGGACACTCAAGAAAGGAAGCCAGCTATTCATCTTTGCAAATCAGTGTGTGAGCAGGACACTGATGGTGGATTCCAGTTAGAGAAAGTAGAGATTTCCATGAACTTGTACCACAACCAAATGGTCAGTCCAATTAAAAAATAACCCCCAAATTGTAACCAACCTTTTCTGTATTGACAGGTAACAGATATTGCAGTTCATATAGAAATACATTCTTTTTTTTTTTTTTTGGTGGTAGGTGGGCCTCTCACTGTTGTGGCCTCTCCCGTTGTGGAGCACAGGCTCCAGACACGCCGGCTCAGCGGCCATGGCTCACGGGCCCAGCCGCTCCGCGGCATGTGGGATCTTCCCGGACCGGGGCACGAACCCGTGTCCCCTGCATCGGCAGGCGGACTCTCAACCACTGCACCACCAGGGAAGCCCTAGAAATACATTCTTAATTTGGTTTGTGCATATCTTTGAATGTGACTTTATAAGCTGTGATAAGCATAGTAATTCGGGTGCAGATCTGTTTGTTGTGTTCCATGTGCTTGTTTTGGGGGCATATTGCATGAGGACGTCAGTGATACATGAGTCTTTGAGGTAAGAGGTAGAAGGTCCTTATTTTCAAAATAGGTGCTAAGGACATGTGTAAGCTCCACTTCTGTAGCTCAGGTGCGGGCTCGTCAGTCATCCTCTGCAGCCGTCGAGCCTGGAGGGCTGCTTTGGGTTATGGAGGGTGTTGATGGAATGGTGGAGTACCATTCCTACTCCTTGCTTGGTTTTGGATGGTGGCGTTCTACAGGTCATCATCGTGTATTAATTATCCTTTGGAGATCATCAGATACAGACAGTTTATTTTTGGAAGCCTACGTAACTAAGTAGGCTGGTGTTCCTCCTTGGGCAGGTTGTTTACTCTCTCTGAGCCTCATGTGCATTGTCTATAAAGTGGGCAAGTAATAATACTTCATATGGTTGTTGTAGGACTAAGTGAGATAACGTATGTGAAATATTTAGTTAGGTATCTAAGCCCTAAGAGGCACTTACAAATAGAATCTGTTTTCTAGACAAAGCAAATATATAAAGATAGATATAGATTAGTGATTGCCTGGGGCTAGAGGTGGGGCTGGAGAATAACTGGCATGAGAAATCTTTCTGGGTGATGAATGTGTTCTAAAACTGGATTGGGCTGATGGTTGCACACTCTGTATATATTTACTAAAAATCATTGTACACTTAAAATGGGTGAACTTTGTCGTGTAAATTATACCTCAATAAAGCTGTTTTTAAAAGTAGTAGCTATAAGTAGCAGCAGGTCTGTGTTTTCCCTTTCCTTTTCTCATCAAGTTATTTGTTGCTTAATTTGAAATTGTTTTATTGTAATTTAAGTGGAGATGGTATGTACATTAATTTCTGAATGAATTTTAATGTGCACCTATAACAGTGAATTTGAGTATGTTTTTATTTCTCCAAATACGTTAATCCTGTAGCGGGAACAATTGAAGTATTTCAAGTTGAGCTAATGTTTATTAACCTTTAAAATAAATCACCTCGATAGGGCAAAATATGTCATGGTGTGAATGGATAAGTAGGTGTGTCTGTGTGAACGATATTCTCTCACAGTGGAATTTCTTCACGGAGCCATAATTGAAAATTAAACCTTGCTTCTCATAGGCTATCTTTGATGTACTAGTAATATCTTAGAGCATGTTGTTCAAGCCAGGATATCCCGGAATCCATGTAGTGACGAGCGTGAATTATAATGAGATCCTATTGTGTGTGTATATATTATGATACAACCGAATATAATTACTCTTTGTGATTATCTGATATTATATGACTTCCAGTTCTATAGCAACCTTGAGTGTTCATGACTGTGAGGGTAGCAAAATCATTTGTGGTTTTATACCTGACTCAGACCAAATCCTTTTAAAGAAGTTAAAGCTGGTACTTGGAGCAGATATCACTGTGATTCTGCTTTGGAGACTCATGTTCATCTGACTGGGCTGTATCTGTTTATTCAACTCAACCATTTTATTGAGCACCTAATATGTGTTAGTGACTTTTCTGGATGTTGGGGGTAGATGTGTGAAGAATATAGGAGTTAGTTTTAGGCGTGCTAAGCGTAAGGTCTCTGTTAGTCATACAGGTGGAAATGCTGACAAGGCAGTTGATTCAAGTCTGGAATTCAGTTGAGAAATCTGGGCTGAAGATATAAATTAGGACATTTGCATAGATAGATAGTATTTAAAGCCATGAAACGGGATAAACTCAGCAAGGAAATGCGTGTCAGTAGAGAAGAGAAGAGTTCCCTGGACCGACCTCAATTTTGGGGTGCTCCAAAAAGAACAGATCAAGGAAAAGAAAAGTTAGTGTGTAGAGGACTGAGAAAGAATGACTGGCTACGTGGGGGAAAGTCAGCAGCGTGGGACACCCTGGAAGCCAGGAGAAGGCAGAGCCAGGAGAACAGAGGGGGCCTGTGCTAATGGCTAAGGTAAGACGTGCCCTGAGAACTGATGGAAGGGAATAACCTAGAGGCCATAGACAATCTTGACAGGAGCAGCATGGTGGAAAAGTGGCGCCAAAGCCTGATGTAGGTGAGGGCTTTAGGAAAATATGAGAGGGGAGAAATTGGAACAAACATAGACAACTCTTTCGGGAGGAAATGGGGAGGAAGCTGGTGAAGGAAGTAGGATAATAAGGATAGCTTTAATCAGATATTTGAATCTATTAAACATTGAGCATTTGGTCTATACGGATAGATTTAGATTTTAGTTTCTTTGTTGTGCCTATCTTGATAGTCCATAATCATTAGTATTTTTTGAGTTTTGATTTGCAGGTTGTCAGTTTCTGTAACAAAATTAAGTTGTGTTGCATATGGATTAATTAACATAAATATTTCCCCTGCAACCCAAAAGCAGTATAGTCTAGTGGTTAAGACCATGCACTTTACGTCATTCAGATGAGATCCCAGTCTCAGTTCTGCTCCTTCTTAGCCGTGTGAGCTGGGAAAATTTTTTAGTTTTCCTGAGCCTTGGTTTCCTCATCTAGAAAATAGGGGTGGTAGCAATTCTCACTTCATAAGTTGTTGTGAGTCTTAAATGAAATAATACAGTTTAAACTTTGAGGCCAGCGCTAAGACCTGTGCAAACTCCCAGTAAAGTTTAGCTGTTATTGTAGCTATTAATTTATATTTTGACACGAAGTAACATAGTGTAGTAGAAAGAATATGGGATTGGGAATTGGCCTTACTTGGGTTTCTACTCCATTTCATCACTCACTATCTATACATCTTACTTAACACTGCTGAATTTGTTTCCTTATATCTCAAATGAAGATAGTAGTCAATTACTACTATCTTCTTTTTTTTTTTTTTTTTTTTTTTTTGCGGTACGCAGGCCTCTTACTGTTGTGGTCTCTCCCGTTGCGGAGCACAGGCTCCGGATGCACAGGCTCAGCGGCCATGGCTCACGGGCCCAGCCGCTCCGCAGCATGTGGGATCTTCCCGGACCAGTGCACGAACCCGTGTCCCCTGCATCGGCAGGCGAACTCTCAACCACTGTGCCACCAGGGAAGCCCAATAGTAGTAATTCTTAACACAGAGAGGATTAAATGATGTATTTATAAAATCACACTGTGTCTTATAAAGTGCCATACAAATATTCATTTCATTTGTTTAAAGTGAGATTTTCTTTTAAATATATTTGATCTCTTCCATTAGATTTATGTACTAAGAAACAAGAAATCTTAGTACACCTTTGCAGTTTTAACTGTTTAATTTCATGGGAAGTTTGGGTTCCAAGGAGAATGAAGCTATCCAATGGCAATGTGAGAAGATCTGTTACCATTATTATTTTTGGTAAAATTTTTTGAAGTGTTAAAGATGCTACAAAATAGAAGAACAGAAATGTGACCCTATCATATATATATGCAATTATTAAAAATTTTTTCCCATGTGGACTGGCTCAAGTGAACTAGCTTACTTGGTGCCAAGCAGGTGTCTTTTTATCTTTCTGCCAGAACACCGCATCCCTCAGGTCTCTTTATAAAAATGGAGAGAAGTGATACATAATAGCTGGTAAAAAACAAAGATGAAGGGGCATGAGGTCAGCCAATCATCTAAGAAACCCTCCAAGTAAGAATAACCTAATGGGAAAAAAATGAGCTTAGGCCTTGTTTGATAAAAATCTAACCTGACCTTGTACAAATTCCCTGACCCATAACTGAAGTGACTCAAATCCCTTTTGAGTCCACTTGGTCATCCTTTAAGGATGTGGAACAGCGAATACTAGTGTTGTTACTACTAGTTTATATTCATGTAGTACTCAGATCTTTTCAAACACTCTTTCTTGGGCTTTGTTGCCTGTAATTCTCAGAACAATCCCATGAGATCAGTTTTGGAACTAGGGTCATGTCCATTTTAAGAAGAAATGAGGGCTTCCCTGGTGGCACAGTCGTTAAGAATCCGCCTGCCAATTCAGGGGACATGGGTTCGAGCCCTGGTCTTGGAAGATCCCACATGCCGCGGAGCAACTAAGCCCGTGCGCCACAGTCACCGAGCCTGCACTCTAGAGCCCGCGAGCCACAACTACCGAAGCCCGCACGCCTAGAGCCTGTGCTCCGCAACAAGAGAAGCCACTGCAGTGAGAGCCTGTGCATGGCAACGAAGAGTAGCCCCAGCTCGCAGCAACTAGAGAAAGCCTGCACGCAGCAACAAAGACCCAACGCAGCCAAAAGTAAAAATTAATTAAAAAAAAATTTTTTTTTAATTAAAAAATAAAAAGAAGAAACAAACTGGTTTCTATGGTTATATTATTACCTTTGGATCAAAGCTGGGACTGACCCAAAGTTGTTGGACGAAAGGTGTTTTTGTTTTTTTTTTCACCTTTTCAGGCACTATGCAACAAGTCTGAATTGTAAGGTTCTGAGCTTCTTTGGATACCTGAGGATTTTATTTTTTTTAATAACACAAGCGTCTTGAATCAAAAGTACATCTAAACTCATTCTTTGCACCAGACATAGTTGGTCGTCAAGAACTCTCTGTTGACTAGCCGACTACAGTGTTCTGTTGCAGCTCGTGATCATTGTAATTCATTGCTGCTGCTGGATAGAATGCTCAGCAGTTTTTTAAAGGAATAAGACCAAATTCTGACATTTAAAATTTTTAGATCGTGTGCATGGCAGGTCACTATGGAACACACATAACTCTGCTCTGAGAGTGATGGGGATGTCCAAGAGACAGCTAGGGGATAATCCCACAGCAACATAAAAATAAGCATTGAGGTTGTGACAGCCCGAGTGAATGAAAGATCATGGTGGGTAAAGGAGGCTGATTTAGGGACAGAGGCTGGACCCATCTCTGGGAGGGGGAGTCGAGGTTGATGGGTGGAGAGGAGGGGGAAGGGCATTTCAGGGGAAGGGAACAGGAGGGCAGTGGGGCTGGTGGAACTGGCAAGGGGAAGTGATGCCAACCTGGTGGATGTTATTCAGCAGTCATTTCCTGTCAGTGACCGAATGTTACTTTAGAGCAAGCTTTGTTGCTTTCATGTGGTCTAATTCTTAGAGCCCTGGGGTAAAAACCATGATATGTTTTAACAAATTAAGTCATGTTCTCATTGAAGGAAGAGTGATAACTAGTAGTATTCTTTTTTTTTTTTTTTTTTTTTACAATTTATTTATTTTTAATTTATTTATTTTTGGCTGTGTTGGGTCTTCATTGCTGCGCATGGGCTTTCTCTAGTTGCAGTGAGTGGGGGCTACTCTTCATTGCGGTGCGCGGGCTTCTCATTGCAGTAGCTTCTCACGTGGAGCGTGGGCTTCAGTAGTTGTGGCTCGTGGGCTCTAGAGCACAGGCTCAGTAGTTGTGGCGTACGGGCTTAGTTGTTCCGCGGCATGTGGGATCTTCCCAGACCAGGGCTCCCACCTGTGTCCCCTGCATTGGCAGGCAGATTCTTAACCACTGCCCCACAAGGGAAGTCCCAAGAACTGACATATTAACAATATAAATCTTTTAATTCATAATTATATATGATGCATGATTTAGTTTTTCTTTAGTTTATCACTGCAGTATTTTGAGTGAGCACTGTACAGATACTATGTCTTTTATATATATATATAT
The DNA here is from genome assembly GCF_025265405.1 of Mesoplodon densirostris. Taxonomy (NCBI): domain Eukaryota; kingdom Metazoa; phylum Chordata; class Mammalia; order Artiodactyla; family Ziphiidae; genus Mesoplodon; species Mesoplodon densirostris. The sequence continues at coordinate 11,904,627 of NC_082677.1, read as the reverse complement.
ATATATATATATTTTAATTTTTATTTTTTTTAATTTTTTGCTTTATAACAAATTTAATCAGTTATACATATACATATGTTCCCATATCCCCTCCCTTTTGCGTCTCCCTCCCACCCTCCCTATCCCACCCCTCCAGGCGGTCACAAAGCACCGAGCTGATCTCCCTGTGCCAAGCGGCTGCTTCCCACTAGCTATCTACCTTACGTTTGGTAGTGTATATATGTCCATGCCGCTCTTTCACTTTGCCACAGCTTACCCTTCCCCCTCCCCATATCCTCAAGTCCATTCTCTAGTAGGTCTGTGTCTTTATTCCTGTCTTACCCCTATGTTCTTCATGACATTTTTTTTTCTTAAATTCCATATATATGTGTCAGCATACAGTATTTGTCTTTCTCTTTCTGACTTACTTCAGATATTATGTCTTTTATATATTTTTGTTCCTGAGTATTCTAAGGCTTTTTAACTGTGCCACCAGGGAAGTCCAGTAGTATTCTTGATTTCTTCATTTCTTATCTTTATTTCTGTTGCATGTTGGCAAAGCTAGTTAGCTTAATTTGAACTTAATCTAATATTTGGATTCAGGAAGAGGAATCAGATCCTCTTAAAAGAATCAAGATCTCTTGAAGCTTTTTTCTCCATTTAAAATTTAGTCCAAAGTAATATTTCCCAAGCATTATTTTCTGGACTCCACTTTTCCAACAAAACCTTGTGCGTGGTTTCTTTCTCCTCAGCTCAATTCCTATCGTATCCTCAGTTTCCTCTTCTGGCAAATGGAAATTAATACTAAGTATCTCATGTGGTTTTACTATGAAGATTTAATTACTGTGATGTAATGTGAACACTGTGTACACTGAAAGATGCTTTAGACTACCCCAACGTGATATTATACTCTTAAATATAAGTCTCTATAACATATTTGACTGAAGGCATAGCTTTTATATGATTACTATATTTGGACATTGTAACATGCATTTTATTATTAAGTTTTCCTTTTGTCTTGGCTTATCTTTACAATATCCTGGAGTTTTCAGTTCATCCAGATTAGTTTAGTGTGTTTGGAAAAACCAGGTACTTTATAGCATTCATCACTCATGCTCTTGGAAAGAAGATTTGAAATGCCCTATTTTGAAACTAGTGAAATAAATTATGGATTTTTTCCCTGCGTCTTTTAAAAGCATTTTAGAAGGTTGTTATGTTATTTAATTTGAATTACTGTGTCTTAGGACCTGTCACAAGAAGTTTCTTTCAAAGCTTTCTTTGTTGATCAAGTAAACTAGTTATTAAATATTGGAGATTTCTTTGTAAAAGAATTATGAAAATTTGTATGAGAGACTGTGCTCTACCAAGATGCAGACAAATAAAAAGAGAAATAATAAGAGTAAAATAAATAATAAAAGTAAAATTTTAAAAATCTGAGGATTTAATTTTTGGCCTGTAAAAACTGTATTATATGGGTTTTACATAGAAGTCATTCAAAGCTGACTTTAAGATTTATTTAGAGAGGCTTATAGTCACTGAATATCAAGCAGCTCTTTTTATTGTGGTTTTGTTTAAAGAGTTTAGGATTGATTTGCATGGCCTCTTATTTATAACCTGAGACGAAGACAGTGTAGCCAGCCAAAACGATGTACAGTGTCAAAAGCATTTTAACTAAACACAGAGAAATTAATCTTTGTTGCCCAGCATGAGAGTAGCCAGGTCATCTACTGCCAAGATAATAGGAACAGCATGCTTTACAGGCTTAGCACATTTGGCTTTGTTTTTTTGTAACCGTAAATTTTCAAGACTCACAATATAAAATGCTGGAATTCAAAGTTGGTAGTGTGAACTTTAAAACTGTTAATCAGTTTGGTCATATTTCCTAATTGTGTTCTGAGTACTTAATTTTTTTCTTCCTATACTTTAAAAATATGAATACATATATATACATATATATATATATATATATATATATATGTATGTATATATATGCAGTTCTTTTTGGCTCCTTAATGTCTAGACTGGAAAACTTTTTGTTTTCTACCTAAAGCAGATGTCCAGCACCCTGGCCAAACATCTGGCTAAAGAACACAACTGATTTGTTTTCTTTGGTGGGAAGGAGTGCTTTCCATTAATATAGTGGTTTTGGAGGCAGTGGCAGGGAACACTCCATGTCCTGTCATCTCCGAGGGCAAAGGGATGGCATTAGAGAAACAGATAGGAAGCCTCGTGGAAGGACAGGGTCTTGGCATTTTAGTTGCCCTGTGACTATCCTGAAGGATGTGGTGTGGTACCAAGAACCACTTTCCTCAAAGCTGTTGAGTGCGTTAATTTCTGAAATATGATGCCAAAAAAAAAAAAAAGAAAAAAGGAAGAGAGGAGGGAGAGAGAAAGGGAGGAAAAAAAGAAGGAAGGGAGGAACAAAAGAAAGAGAGGATGGAAGGAAGGAAAATTTTGAAAAAGAATGAAAGAAGAAGGAGAAGGAAAGGAAGGAAGGAAGGAAGATAGAAAATAATAACAGATTTCTCTATTATTGGCACAGATTCTTTCTAGATCCCTGAGTTTATGATGGAAGAGGATGTAGCTGCCTGATTTATTTGGGCCATGCTCAATTCATTACAGCACCTCTAAGCAAAATGAAAACTTCCCCGAGGAATGTACTAGCTGTTACTTCAAAGGCTAGCATGGTATCTTGTTTCTTATTTGGACAAGATCTGTTTGGGAAAGTAGTGTCATTTAGACTCATTTTACAGCCCAGGAAAACAGTGTTGTTCCCAGTGATTAACAAGGCAGCTACTGCCTTGGATCCTCCAATTCCAGATCCTGTCTGGTCTGGAAGGCCCTCCTGGGAAGAACTGTGCCCCGGGTGGGAAAGCCCTGGGTTGACCTCAGGTGCCTCCCATTACCCGCCCCCAACATTTTGTGGAAAAGAACTTGACCTTTCCAAACTTCAGGTGCTTGGTCTGACAGGAATGTCTTGTGTTCAACACGTTTCATGAAGTTATTTGAGGTGCAGATGATGCCATGTATATTATAACCCTTGGCAAATTGTAAAATGCTGTTCAAATTAGAGGTGATGAATCTGTTGTTATTCTGATATCTGGGACTTACCTTTTATATTGTGGTTTTTTTCCCTGTGCAAATGCAGCATTTGCTGCAAAGAGGAAAATTAAAAAATCACCCATAATTGCACATCTCAGATCTTTACTACTGCTGTTAGCATTTTGATACATTCATATATAAATGATTAAGAATGCACATGGATATTCTTCTGTATATTCAATCTGGCATCCTCTCTTCCTTTTCCATAATATAATGGTATATGTATTTTTCCATTTTACAATGTAATTTCAGTGGTTATTTAATTGTTGGCAGTTTAGATTTTGCAGAATTTTTAAAGGATGTATCAAATTATTCAGCTGAGTCTTTGCTCTGCCTAATTGTCTTAAATCTTACAGATAGGTTCTTAGAAGCTGAGAGGCCTTGAGTTTCCACATCAGTCACTGAAAAGTTGTCTTTCCAAACCATTCTTCCCTTCCTGTTTTTCATTCTTATATAGGAAGAACAAGCCAAATTCCAGATTGTGGGAATACTAGCTAACATTTATTGAGAGCTTATTCTGTGCTCAGTACGTGTTCAACATCTAATATCTGTAATTGTCAGATTGTAATTGTAACCTAAGATAAGTGCTGTTATTATTCCCATTATATAAGTGAGTAAACAGGCACACAGAGGTTAACTAACTTAGTTAAGATCACATAGTGAGTGGGGAAGCTGGGGTTTACACCTGGCTAATTTCTCAGGAAGCCCTAGGCATTACATGACACAGGTAGCTGAGAAACCATTCATTAGCCTGTCATGATCTGTATATTTTGTCCAGCTATTATCAATACATATTTATACTCTGTCTAAAGTCAAGAATTCCAGAGAATGACTTTTTAGAGAAGAGGAAGTGATTGGAGAATGTTTCCAGCGTTATTTAGGAATCTCATGTATCGTTAGCGCACTAATGCCTTTCCTTATGTAATCATGTGTGGGAGAAGAGAATGAACTCAGAGTAATGGCATTGCAATCCTGTTTCTACTTGAGAATAAAAGTCTGATGAAAGGAGACTGATACCATTATTATGGGATAAATATGAAGATTTTATATGGAATTGTCACATTTCATTTCTGTCATTTTTTTCTGATATAATAGACCCTGATATTCCCTGTTAAAGAGTAAAGATGAAGTTACTCCTTTCCTTCTTAGTCTTCTACATTCTTATAAACTTAAGTCCAATGGAGCTTCGTCTTACCTACAGCTAAGTGGCATCAGGGTTGAAGAAGAGCACATAATTAACAATTTGTTATACATATTTCCTCCTAGCCACTTGCTCTGCTGCAATATACACCATGATACTTTGTGAGTTTTCAGATTAGTGGATGCGTCTTTCTATCTTATTTGTTAAACCCAGTGACTGCCTCTAGTCTGAGTCTTGTTCATGTGGCAGGAACGTGGTGTATGAATGGTATTCATCACTCTTCCCAGTGTCCTCTTACTTACTTTTTTTTGTGAGAGCTGTTGGAATACATTTATGACTTTTCATTTTACTTGATTATTACAGATGAATTATAGCTGTCAATGTGCCCAAACCTACCCTGCAAGTCATGCTTTAAAAATGTAATCATTTGGGCTTCCCTGGTGGCGCAGTGGTTGAGAGTCTGCCTGCCGATGCAGGGGAAATGGGTTCGTGCCCCGGTCCAGGAAGATCCCACATGCCGCGGAGCGGCTGGGCCCGTGAGCCATGGCCACTGGGCTTGTGCGTCCGGAGCCTGTGCTCCGCAACGGGAGAGGCCACAGCAGTGAGAGGCCTGCGTACCGCAAAAAAAAAAATGTAATCATTTGTTTAATGGATTTATGAAACTCTTTGTGGGAATTGCTTGTCTCAACATCAACTCATCATTTCACTTATTCATGCAGTAACTATTTACTGCCTGTATTTTATGTGCCAAGCTGAGTGCTGGGAACTGGGTATATGTTAATAAGCAAGTCTGTGATTTGAAAGCCTTTTTAAAAGGTTGAATTCCTAAGTAGATATGCTGAAGAATCCACTATATATTATCGTTTAGTAAGAGAACAGTTCCATTTGGCTCTTTCCACAGTTCAATGAGAGAACGGTTCTACGAGGTTCTGTTCCTCTTTTCTCAGAAGGGGTACCCATGACCTTTCCTCTTAAGGGGAAAAGCAACAAATTCCCTTACATTGACACTGTTGCCCTAATCTCCGTCTAGCAGGTGGTGGGTGCTGTGGCTGGCGTAATAACTTCTGAAATACCGGGCATGCCTGTACTCTTCTTAGGCCTCCTTGCCCCTTTCCCAAGTCACTGATGCCACAGTTTCTCCATAAATAAGAATCTGAGGGCATTGAAGTTTCTGGGAAGCAAAGTAACTGTGCATATTTTTTCTTCATATATTTTGAAAATGGTCAGAGTCTAACTGAAGCCATGATCCAATGACCTAACTTTGTAATGAGGCAGAGAAACCATTTGAAGGACAGCAGATACTGAATCCCCTCTGGTTTCTCCTTCCTCTTCTATCCTTTGGAATGTCCCTGGGACATCTGGGAGCATTGGGTCCCTAGCTTGAGAAGGTGACATCTAGAACCTTCCAGCATATCTAAGAGTCAAATCCAAAGGCACTTCACAGTATCCTAATGACACTTGGAGGACCTTTCTGTTAAAAGTTAATAATTTTTATCATAGCTTAGATGATGGAAATCACGATCAATATCAAAATCGTTTTGTTTCCATGTGCACATGGTAATGTATTAGCTCCAGGCAAGTCAGATTAAACAGACGTGGGCCCTGTTCTCATGAGGCCTCGGGTAGCATTGTTCCAGACAGGCAACTGAAGGACATCAGATGCAAACATCAGCCAACAAGTGCATTGAAGGCCTTGCATTATTTGTGGTCATTGGAGGAAATATCCTCATTAAGTTTTCAAATGATAGCTGGGTCAAGGTCACTGACCTTTTGATATTAGATGTCAGTGTGACCTGAACATATGAAATTGGAATATCAAATCTGAATGACAGTTTATATCCTCAACTTTTATTTAAGATAGATCAAGACTAGTCTCAAAGAAGTTTACCTGTTGACTCCTACCTGTTGTCAGTTCTCTCCTCTGTTCTTTTTTAAAAATTAATTAATTAATTAATTAATTTATTTTTGGCTGCGTTGGGTCTTTGTTGCTGTGCGTGGGCCTTCTCTAGTTGCGGCGAGCGGGGGCTACTCTTAAGTTGCGGTGCGCAGGCTTCTCATTGCGGTGGCTTCTCTTGTTGCTGAGCACAGGCTCTAGGCACACAGGCTTCAGTAGTTGTGGCTTGTGGGCTGTAGAGCACAGGCTCAGTAGTTGTGGCACACGGGCTTAGTTGCTCCACGGCATGTGGGGTCTTCCTGGACCAGGGCTCGAACCCGTGTCCCCTGCCTTGGCAGGCGGATTCTTAACCACTGCGCCACCAGGGAAGCCCTCTGTTATTATTATTTTTTTAATCTGTATCACCAGAGTTTGCATTCACCATTCATCACTATCAACGTCAGCATCCTCATAACTATTCTTTGGGGATTTTATATGTCAGGCACTTGATATAATTATCTCTAATTCTTACAGAAGCTCTGCTGTCACGTCTTATTATTTCCGTTTTAAGAATCAACCAATAGTTTTAACTTGCGTATTAAGTAAAGCTGAAACTCAAAATGTGTGGACTCAGCACCCATGCCCCTGTCGCTCTAGCACAGACAGGGCTCCCTCACGCCTCCCTGTATTTCTCTCCACTTGGTTGGTTGTGAACCCTGGCCACTCGTCAGGGAGGTAGTGGTGATTCATTTATTTATTCATTTAGCAGCGATTACCTGGGCCTTGTTCTCAGCACTGGCAAGAGAACCATAACCAAGACAGAAAGTCCCTGACCCCATTATGGTTATGCACATTCCAGTGGATTCCAGGCAACATCTGGTGAGCCTTTGGAAGGCTCGGGGAAGGGGCTGTGATTTAGGGTTGTCTCGGTCTTTCTAAACAAATCATTGGTGAGTGAAATCCAAAAACAATTCTGTAGTCCTTGGGCTTCTCAGAATTAAGTACAGTGTTTCTTAAACATCAGAGTCACTATATAAATAATGAGGGGTGAAAGAACCGGGGTGTTCCCAGACAAGGATGACATTTTATAATGATAGGGAGCTCAGCTGAAGTGTGAGTCACAACCAGAACGCCAACAGAATTGTACCTGACAGAAGCGTTCCAAATTTACACAGTTCTCAGCTGCTTCCTAGATGAAACGTCTGAAAAATAGGACTTTGGGGCTTCCAAGGTGCTGACTTAAATGGTATTTTATGAAATGTGACACATTTGTGGAGGATATTGAAATTTACTACGGTAGGATTCAGCGCCAGAAAAATGTCTGGCTGTTGCTTCGTTTTGGGTAGATGCAAGTAACTTTTAAATGTTCAGTGGTTTGGAATATTGATGTATTAGGATCTCCGTCGAGCAGTGAGCTGAGCCAGCATACATTCACACTTCGTCCCTTCACTTCTGTCTGGGTTGTGGTATTTTAGCAAGAAGCCATTTCTGCCAGTTTTTCTAGATATAATATTATTCTTATTAAGCATCCTGTGGACTGGTGTACCCTACTAGAAATATGTTTGAGTCACTCTATGTGGAAGGACAGTAGTTAAAATAATAATTTAAAAAAAAACCAAAATGGAGATTTGTGGAGAAATGAATGTTTTGGTTCTAGTTTTAGTGCTCTGTTAGTTACCAGAAGTGAAGATGTATGTGGTATGAACAACCACCTATCTACTCTCCTAATGTCACAGAAGGGAGTAAACATTTGTCTTTAGATGTCTCTTGACTTATTATAGCAAAAGACATGTATAACAGGGTACTTGTTTTTTTTTTTTTTTTTTTTTTTTGTGGTACACGGGCCTCTCACTGCTGTGGCCTCTCCCGTTGCGGAGCACAGGCTCCGGACGCGCAGGCTCAGCGTCCGTGGCTCACGGGCCCAGCCGCTCCGCGGCACGTGGGATCCTCCCGGACCGGGGCACGAACCCGTGTCCCCTGCATCGGCAGGCGGACTCTCAACCACTGCGCCACCAGGGAAGCCCAGGGTACTTGTTTTTTAATGTGCAAGGACTTATTTCAAGATTGGATCTTGCAACTGGCCATAGATGAGAGGAAATTTTGGTTCTCAGTTTAAGAAAGTCAGGGTGGGATTAGTTGGTTCTCCGCTGCTCTGCATTTGCTGTTGCTGCGCTGCTGACCTCAGTGTAAGAGTTCTGTCCGCCTCGTTGCCTCACATCCCCTCTGTCACCACCACCACGATTACCACCCTCACAGGCTTTCTCTTGGTCTTCTGAAAGATTTCTTATCTGAAATGTTGATTGTGTTATAATCAATCCAACATGCTTCCTCCCTTATGTGGCCTTGTGTAGTCTTATACACGTCATTCCTAAGCAGATGCTGCATTCATCACCACTGGCATAATGATGGCTTCCTTATCTAGCCTATGGACCATTTCTGCCGTTTCCTGAAGCCACTGCATCCTGGTGTTTTGGGGGCACAGAATAAGCACTCTGTGCACCTTCCTTCCTGCATTCTTGACTGCCTGAGCTGTGGCCACAGATGCATAGTTCTTTGATTAAAGTCCTATCTTTACCAGTTGATGTTACTAACTTTGGGGGAAAGGAATGTGTGTTGCCGTCTAGTTTTAAACCAGACATCTTTTAAATTCTCTCACTATTAACTATTTTTTGGTGATTTTGTTGCTCCATGCACTTGCTGAGTGTAAACTTCAGTATAAAATAACAGGATTTTTAGAAATCTGTGCCAGTCAACACACACACACACACACACACACACCCGTAGTAGTATGTAATTCACAATTAATGATTACATGTATACCCGCCAAGTAAAACGTGGAGTGTCTGTGATGAACATCTAGAAGTCTTTATTTTCATACTCAAGGAGGGCACAGTGATGAACTGTTCTGATTATGAAGATGATAGGACAGGAAGAAGCATACTTTCTGGTCATTGTACCACTGAAAGTGGGAATTTGGTACAGTCAGTTGTAGGGCTGTGACAGAGTAATCTGATACAGAGTAAATAGGAAATGGTTGAATGAATTGTTGATTAATAGGCATTTTAGTATATTAAAAATAGAATTCACCTGAAACACATGTTATGTACAGATTCCTCATGTGAATTGAATATTGATATTCTACCTTTAGAGAGAATATTGAAAAAAAATTTTATTAAGGAGTAGTTGATTTATAATACTATACAGATTTCAGGTGTACAACATCGTGATTCACAATTTCTAAAGGTTATACTCCATTTATAGTTACAATAAATATTGGGTCTATTCCCTGTGCTGTATAATCTATCCTTGTAGCTTGTTTTATACATAGTAGTTTGTACCTTTTAACCCCCTACTCCCAGTTTTTAAGGCATCTTTATTATGGAAAACGTTATGGGCTCATGTGGAGTACTTCTTCAGGTTGTGTGGTGTTCTAAAATTCAGAAGGGAGCAGCTGGTCTAGAACAATGGAAGTAGGATAGTTTCCCCCTTATTCTAACTTGCAGTCCGACTATTAGCTGCGACCTATGGTGAGTGTAGTTAAGGATTTCACTGGTTAACCTGTCAGAACCCACCTATGGTTCTTCCTCCCCATTTGCTGTTATTCAAGCTCTCTGTATTCTAGATGAGTGGCTGTTTTTTGTGTTTTGATTTCTTTCCCCTGAAGCTGGCAGCTGGCCACTGGGGTCTAGTGGAGAAAACAGTTGCCTGGAGGAACAAAGACCTTGATTTTATTTCCAGGCCCACTGAGATGATTTCACAGAATGCTGGCTTATAAACTGCTGTTGACTTCTTGGGAGAAAGGTATTATTTAAATGCCAAGTTTCTAACATTAAGATTTCTCTGTGCAGGAATAAAGGGTGTGTTTGTATTATTGTGTGAAGGCAGAGTGAATGAGAAAGGGGTGCAATGCTATTGGGAATTGGAAGGAGAGAGGGTTCCTAGCTTTGATCTTCGTCTGACCTAAAGAATATTTCTGTGCAGATGAGCTCAAGCATACAATGGTATGGTCTATGGGCGTAGCCGCTAATTTTATTTGGTTTCTCATCAGCAAACAAAGCTGAATGGCCGTACTGATGGAGTTTGATGATGGGTTTGCAAAACGTGATTTGCCGTCTCATTTGGAGAGGTCAGGCCAACCATTCTAAATCCACAGGGTGGTTGTCCTATGAAGGCAGAGATTTAGGGGTGGGAATTTTTTTAGAAAAGTAGTGGAATCGAATATTACCTTATTACCCGCTTTGGCCCTGGGTGCTAATTGAGAAATCTAGATTTCCCAATCATGAATAACCTATTCCTGAGAATAATAAGGGAGACTGGACCTTATTCCTGATCTCCCCAGAGAGTTATAGCCCTGTACCTTTGATTGACTGAATTAAATGTTGGCCTGAAGGTCAAGTTCAACATAAACAAAATCAAAGCCTCAGTCATCAATCAGGTTCTCTCAGTGGCCTTCCCTGTCGGTGGGGCTCTCGTTCTTCTAAGCCTCAAGTCCTTGAAATGATTCTTGCTTCTTCTTTTTCTCCAGACAGTCACTCAAATACTAAAATCTCTGTCTAATTTTATGCTCTTAAGAAGCCACTCCTGGCTGCCATGATCTTATACCCGCGGACCTCTGACATTCTCACCTTGTTCTCCGCTTATGTCTAGAATTGCTTTGCCCTTCCTCATTAGTGCTTCACCCCAGACTAATCTTGGATGTTAGCTTCACATTTCTTACAGCTTCACATTTCTTAATTTGCCTTCTGGTTGTATCTCCCTCTCAGCCTTCATTTTTTTTTTGTTTTTTGTTTTGTTTTTTTTGCGGTATGCGGGCCTCTCCCTGCTGTGGCCTCTCCCGTTGCAGAGCACAGGCTCCAGACACGCAGGCTCAGCGGCCATGGCTCATGGGCCCAGCCGCTCCGCGGCATGTGGGATCTTCCTGGACCGGGTCACAAACCCATGCCCCCTGCATCGGCAGGCGGACTCTCAACCACTGCGCCACCACGGAAGCCCCATCAGCCTTCAGTTTTGGTTTTTTTTTTGCGGTACGTGGGCCTCTCACTGTTGTGGCCTCTCCCATTGCGGAGCACAGGCTCTGGACGCGCAGGCTCAGCGGCCATGGCTCACAGGCCCAGCCGCTCCGCCGCATGTGGGATCTTCCCGGACCGGGGCACGAACCCGTGTCCCCTGCATCGGCAGGCGGACTCTCAACCACTGCGCCACCAGGGAAGCCCCAGCCTTCAGTTTTGATACTGCCTTTGGCCCTTGTCTCTGGTTTCATCTCCTACTGAAATTCATTCTTGCTTCTCACACAGCCCTGCCCTTGGTTACTTTGGGAAAAGTTCCCTTTCTCGGTCCATCAGGCTCCCAGAACCTTGTCCTGGCTCAGACACTTGTAACCAGTATTACAAGGAGTTTGGCTCTGTCCAGTGAAGGGAACTGGACTCTGTTCTCCTCCACAGAGATGCTGCCACCCCATGTGTGCTTGTCTAAATTCCATCTTTCTTTTAAACCTAGTTCAAATCCCACCTGCTCCATTAAGTTTCTCGGTACCACCAGCCCACAGATTTCCTCTCTCTTCTGAATACTTTCTAGAGCACTTATGAACTGTCTTATTCTCTTCATATTTACTGTTATTGTTTAGGGTATGTCTAAGCACAAATTACTATTTATATATAGCTTGTCTTACCCCTCCCCCCAAAATCTATAATCATCTGAAGGACAGAAACCATATTATGCGTTTTATCACAGGGCTGTACATTTAACAGAGAGGTATTCATGACTGGCTGGCTTTCTAAATCCTCTCAAAGCCAAGTGGTCATAGGAAGAAAGATAAACTCACCCTGAATACAGAGCTTTGAAATCCCTCCCCTCGTCCTCCTCACCCATACCAGCTTTATTCGGCCAACTAAAAGCCCATGCTGGCCGAAGAGCATGACTCTAACCCATTACATGAATTCAGTATCCTGAACCTTGTCCTCATCTGAACTCTGCATGGGCTAAAAGTACAAGTAATTTTTTCCTGGGTGCATCACATAAAACAAGGCTTGAACAAAGATTTAGGTCTCTTTAAAGCAGAAAATATGGCAGCACATTTTCCCTGTCTCACAGACTTTACAGTGGAATTTCTGTTCCTTACTTGCCAACCTGATTTAATCATTGATGGCCCCTTATATATTGCCCATTCCCAGTGTTATAGTGTACATACATAAATGTGTGGTATACACACATTTGAGTAAGCAATTGCCGATATTTCAGGATTTGTCAGGATTCAGCCCTTTGGAGCTTTTAAAACTTTACCTGTGCCCATGCCTGCTGGGTTTTGTTTTTTAGGAAAGCAGAGATGGGAGTGAAGTTATTTGTTTGGAAGATTAAATCCTTTTGAAGTGAAGGAAAAGGGGCAGGAAAAGTCATTTTGCTGTCCATGGTTCTGATTTATGTTGCTGCAAGAAAAGACAGATTTGTTTGGCAAACACACCACTGATTGTGGTTTACAGAGGGATCGTGATGATGATGATAAAATATAACAAGAGAGAACTACTTTAAACAGTATTAAAAATTTAAATATCGACCAAATTTCACATGTATTTGAGTGTGTGTTTTTGTGTATGTGTTTGTGCACATGCGAGTACATGTTTCTACCTAGAAAGAGCGAGTCCATGGAAGTCGTTCTAAAGTAGCATGTTTTGATCCTCAGGGATCAAAGGATAATATGCCTCCAGGATAATATGCTTCCATTTATGTAGAAAAGGAGAACATATGCACACAGTTATGCATATGTACATATATATGTATATAAGCATATATACATACTTTTATTACATACTTTTGAGTACATTCTGGTGTTTGAATGATATAACTTTATTACCTATTCTACAGTTAATTTTTTAAAGTTCATACTTTGTTTTTAATATTCCCTATTTAAAAAATTCTGCAAGAAACTAGAACTGTTTTAAAATAGAAATAAAAGACCTCTTAGCTGACCTTAAAACCCCATTGTGATCTGGCAAGCTCTAAAGAAGTTAGAATGAAGTTAGGTGGTCCTAGAGTTCACACCAAGGGATAAAATGTGACATGGATTTATGACAGTATGGTGTCTGAATTTGTTATACCTAATATAAGTAGACAAGATAAATTGAATACCAATGCGTTGGTATTCTTTAGAAAGCCACTGAGAAAGAAGCACTGGGAAAATGATGGGCTTTTCCCCTTATTATTTAGTTCAAAAAAGAAAGAAAAATGTGAAATCTATTAAGAAAAAAATAGACGCTGAGTTCACTCCTTAGGTCATTAAGAGAAAGGATGCTGGCTGATTAGGATCAACCAGCATGGGATGGTTAATTCTCCTCTGCTGGTTTTCTAATAGGGTCCAGTGGCTGGGGTACAGTTAGAGTTTGAAGAAGATAAAAGTAGCATCAGAGGGCAGAGGAGCCAAGTCCATGATATCTCAAACCTGACATGAAATTTCAAAGCCACTTCTGCTAATGCATCAAGCTTGCTGTACAGAAGCCGAATCATTGTTTCTCCCTTTACCTGTCCTCCCTCCAGCCTGGCCCTCTTCCTTGATCCCCTGTTTCTGGTAGCAGTTGTTCTCCTGGCCATCCAAGGCTTCAGTTTCTTTCTAACCTCTTTCTCTGTCTTTCCAGTGAACCCAGTGGCCAGTTTTGTGAAACCTGTCTCTCATTATCTTTGGTTTCTGCCCCACCTCTTAACTCCACCTGCATTCCCCGTGGTTCTGGCCCTTATTACCTCTCACAGACATGGGTAGCCTCTCACCTGGTCACCACACCAGGTAGTATAGTGTGGCAGTAGGAATGCTGGGGCTGCAATTGGATTCCTGTGTCCGTATCTCTACCCCACTACTCGTTAGTGAGGACGAAGATCGCAGTAAGATAGAGTCTCTCTAGCTTCAGTGTCCTCAGCTCTTACATAGACATAGTCATGGTAGTCACTTCATTTTTTTTCAGGCCTCTCTTACATTCACCTCCTCAGAGAGGTTTTCGCTGACTACCCTGTCTAAAATGGCATCCATATCACTCTGTCCTTTGACCTTGCTTTATTTTTCTTTAAAACATGTATGACCACCTGACATTCTATCAACTGTTTGGTTGGTTGTCTGTATTTCCCCCCTCCCACCCCCCGCCTAGAATGTGAGTTCCATGGACACGGGAACCTTGCCTGTGATTTTGTTCGTGGTTGTATCTCAGTGCCTAAAGAATTCTTGGAAGATAGTTGGTGCTCCATAATTACATGTTGAATGAATGAATAAATAAAAATACAGTCTCCTGTGAGAATTAAATGAGATCATGTATCAAAGTGCCTGCCCAGAAAGTGTGAGCTTTCACGGTCTCCATCACCATTTTCTCCTCTAGTTGATCCTAAGCCACCCTGATAATTTTATCTTACCAGACATTGCTCTGCTTAAAACAGACCACTGACTTCCTGTTGCCCCTCTCAAGTTGGATGAAAGTTTCTCAGCTCAGTGTCCAGCTCTCGCTATGATAAGGACCCAGCTATGCTGTGGGATTCTGAGATTTTACTGTACTTACCGCCAATCTTATAAGAGGGCTGCTACCAAATCCTTGTCTCAGAGAGAGAGATTCCATTTATTATCTGGATCCTGAAGCAAGTCTGCCCTCTACCTCATTGGAGACATCACCTTTATTGTCCAAGGCTATTTTGCTATACACTCATCTTTGCAAGGATAGTTTAGGACACATGCTATCACCAGGCAAGTAGAAACGTCATGGAGAATTGCACCCTAATTCTGTTTTTCTATACTTATCTTTCGTGACTCTTACATGTATCCTGTATTAGGCCAAACTGCAGCACATGCCGGTTTCCTCTGTATCATGTAATTTCCTTGCTTTATGCCTCACAGATGCTTTTCCTTCTAAGCTCTCCCAGGTAAAACCTAATCTCATCTTTAAGATCCATCTTTTCCTCTAGATATCTGCATAGTCTCCCCATTTGCTTCCTTGGGGTCTGTGCTCCCTTATTAGTGAGGTCTTTCTCTGATCTAAAATAGAAGTCTGGCCCCGCCCAGCAGTGCCACTCTCTTTATCATTATCACTCTATGACATATATTTACTTGTTTGTGGTCTCTCTTCCCCTTCTAGAATCTAAGCTCCTTGGAAGTAAAGGCTTTGAGTGTCTGATATTCTGCTACAGCCTCAGTCCCCCAAACAGTACCTGGCACATAGTAGATGGTAAATAACTATTGGTTGATTTTGTGAGTTAGTTTTGTATTTCACTTTCTCCATAGCTCTTTCCAGGTTTGCTAAGAGGGATGTGATCGCCACATCTGCCAAACCTTAATTCTACTTCACTTGTCCTTCTCTGTGATGGTGATCCTGTTCTGCCTCTTATTATAGGTGTTTATTCTTCATTACACTGTTAGTTTGTTGAGGACAGAGGCTTTCTCTTATTCTAATAGCTTTTTAGTACCTCACACACTTGCTTTAGTGTAGTAGACACTTAATATACACGCACGGTATTTCACGGTAAGTGAAGAGACCAAGTAGCCTGAAATATAGCACTACTTTTTTTTTTTTTTTTTTTTTTTTTTTTTGCAGTTACGCGGGCCTCTCACTGCTGTGGCCTCTCCCATTGCGGAGCACAGGCTCCGGACGCGCAGGCTCAGCAGCCATGGCTCATGGGCCCAGCCGCTCCACGGCATGTGGGATCTTCCCAGACTGGGGCATGAACCCGCGTCCTCTGCATCGGCAGGCGGACTCTCAACCACTGCACCACCAGGGAAGCCCCTATCGCACTCCTTTTGATACTGGTTTACTTAGCTCTGCATCTTGGGTAATTGGAATGTACTCTCCATCAGAATTTGGAGGAAATAACCAGTGCCAATTGGTAGAAACTGAGGGAAAAGTGATTTTGGCTAAATATAAGGGCGAACAAATGGAATTTTACAAAGGCATTGACTGCCTCAAAGATAGTAAGCACCATATCCCTGAATAAGCTCACTCACAGAACTCAGGCTGGGTGATTACTTAGCAGAAGGTAAGCAGCAGATTCGAGTACAGATGGCATGTGGGAGTGTGGGATGGTTTGACTAGGGGTTCAGGGAAGTCCCTTCTATAGTATAGGTTCTGTGACTTTTATGTACATATAATAATTATAATATTTATAATTATAATAATTATGTACATATAATTTTATGTACATCACATAATGATCTGGAGCAGCATATGCTGAGCCTAAAGGTACGGTTTCCTTTCCATCCTTTAGGATAGGGCTTCAATTCTTTTGTTTTTTGAATCCTACAACATTTTGAAAATATCTCTTACACTTCTCTCCTTTTATTTCAGTATTGGCTTACGTGTCTGTCTTTCTAGGAAACTGTGTACCCATTAAGAATAAAAACCATGTCTTATTTAGATTCCTATTCCCAGTAGCTGACCTAGAGTCTTAGTTGAAGTTCATTGGATTTTTATAGAATGAATGAATAATCAATCTGAGGTTGGTCTTCTCTATATTATTGATACTCAAGTTGTTTGGCTCTTTTTTTTTTACTATCTGTACCCTTCTGGGTGACCCAGAAATATTGCCTTTCTTTCCCCAATGTTATCGCTGCTATTTTGCTCCTTCTAAAACAAATTCATCCTTGAATCCCTATAGGATGATGATGATGTTTTGCTGTTGCTAATAGTAACACCTTTCTAAGAGAAGGACAGCTCTGTTCTCAGAACAAGCACGGACATTCAAAAAGTCTATGGATGGTGGGGGGATATTTTAAAAATTCAGTAGCAGTTACACTGACTATCTCTAAAGTGATAGGAATGGAATACCAGGTAGAATTGTATTTTAAATCACCGGGAGACTCAGGCTTCCTGAGAATGGCAACCTTTAATTCTGTGGAGATAATGGAACTTTCATTAAAGGTCTTTTCCCTCTTATGTAGGATGGAGTCTCTTTTTGAACAGATTAATTCCCTTCTAAGGTTCTTTTTTTTTTTTTTATTAATCAGTAAGCATAGCTCTTTAGATGGCTATCACTATAATAAGGAAAGTATTGAAATTCAGAAAGCTGCTTTTGAGAAAAAAGGGGACATTGTGCTTTTAGTCTCAAGAAACATGAAGGTGAACAGTACCTTAGTGTTGTTCATTTGCAACGAAACTTGATTTTTCACGTTCTCTAAAGCAAGCTGCTTTTCTTCTGCTTGGATCTGAGCAATTTCAGAGGAAAAACCAGTGTCATGTGCTGGATGAGATTTAGTGAATGAATGAACAGAATTAAAAGAACAGTGAATTCAGGAAATTGTCATGATTCCTAACAAATGAGAGTGCACATGGGGTTAGGGATGGAGATGAATAGACTGTCAAAGGCTTTTATGATCTGAACTGGCAGGAATCAAGTGAGACAAATGTCGTGAAAGAAAAAACATTAACTTGTCCTTGAAGGGAAATAATCCTTTGCTACTTGAAGGTGTGAATATGGTTGAGCAGTAAGGTGATCTGAGGCTAGTTATTCAGTTGGGATGATTGGTGAGTTTGGCAATTGAGGATTCATTGGTGCTTTTCTTTCTGGTGTGTTGAAGAACTGAGGATTCTCCAGAGACGTTGATGACCAGATAGGTCAAAAACGAAGTCTTTGCTCAAAGATTATGCAAACATGAGCTGGAGGGATTAGTAGATAAGGAAATGCTATTATCTTTTCACCATTTTCTCAATTCCTTAAATAGCTATTTATTTATTTTATAGTAAAGAATATGGAAGGAAATAGCTTGACTGTCTCATTAAGCACATTGAGCTTTTTGGTGGAGTGAAATGTGTTTCTGCTGCTAGAGCATCATCCCAAGTTGACTGAAGTATCGTGGTTGTGGACACCTTGTGGAGTGTCACTGTGCCGAGTCTGGAGTTCTAGCATTTTGTTTTTTACATGATCCTACTGGCACTCCTCTTTCTAACGGGCTGGGCTCTTACCTGATCCACTAGACTTCCAGAGAGAGGGGGGTATCTGTCCCCAGTCACCTTTGAATCTTCAGGGATTCACATAGTTCCTGACAGGCAGAAGACACTCAGTAAATGTGGAAATGAGCTGAATCGGTTTAATCACAAGGGACAGTGGTCAAGATGGTGTGCACCAGTGCAAATCCCATAATTTGAAGGAAAACGCAAACCTCATGCATAATGGAGGAAGGGATTAACTTAATCCTTGGATGGAAAGGGAAAAAGCACATTTAAAACACAAAGGAAATAACGGGGTCTAATCCTCACATGTCAATACTGCCTCAATGGGTAGATTTCTTGGCAGATAAAGGAATTGGCACTGGGATTTTTAAAGGTTGTGAACCAGGTTATTATTTTGTCATCTTCTGAGGTTGGTCAGTCAGTACTCAGTGGGTTAGAAGCAGTGTTAAAATTAAAATCAATTTTTCTTGATT
This sequence comes from Mesoplodon densirostris, assembly GCF_025265405.1. Lineage (NCBI taxonomy): Eukaryota > Metazoa > Chordata > Mammalia > Artiodactyla > Ziphiidae > Mesoplodon > Mesoplodon densirostris. The sequence continues at coordinate 11,886,156 of NC_082677.1, read as the reverse complement.
TTCACTGTTGGGTTTAATTTCTGCTACATCATTGTTGGTATCTAAGTCCACCAAAAATGTGATATCCACCAGTGAACATCAGACTTGGGACACTCTTCTGTTCCTGGATGTGCTTATTTAACTCATGTCTGCACTTATTTAACTCATGTCTGCTCTCAGATAGCTTTGTAGCAAGTCAAGACATTTGAGGTTGACTAAGAAATCTTATTTTTCTCTACTCCATAGATTTAATTATTTTAAAGAGATTATTAAAGAATCAACTATTAATGGGCCAGAGGAGTCTAATGATGACACCAGAGATGTAGTAAATTTATATTCAATTATACAACCAAAGCTTAACAATATTTTAAACATAGTAAGTACCAATTATGTGCTGGAGCTGGCTTGAACCAGCTTGTTAGAGCTGATTGTTAAAATTTCAAGAATTTTCTGAGCCAGTTGTTAAACAGTTGGTAGCTTGACATTGGTCATAGATATCATGGTGGGAGTATTTACACCACAGAAATTAGCAGTTGCTACAAATCAAGACTTCCACACAATCCCCACCCTGAAAGCCAGTTGTTAAACATTTACCAGCTCTCCAATGACAGTAAGTCCTATTTTTATGAAATGATTTTTAAATCAAGTATGTTAGAGTGGTTGTTTTTTATTTTCATCATGACAAATTTATGATTATTGCCACTTTCGCTGTCTTTCCATAACCGGTTTCTTAAGGGTCAAGACTTACACAAGTTTTGAAAAATACTTTTTAAGAACCACAAATAAGATTTTAAGGAAAATTAAATAAATTGTAGAACTGAATAATTTAGCAGATTTTTTTTTGCTATCTTTAACTTTAGATAAAGTTTTCATGAAATGAAAACTGTTATACACAAAAATAATATAAAAGGTTAATAGATGATTAAGATAGGAAAACATGAATTTTCTTTTAATTTCTAAAATAGTAACTGGCACAGAGTTCTGTTAGACCACATGGGACAGCCAGGGAGCTGTGTTAAAGGACTTGGAGCATGAAAAAGTAGAATGGACAAAGAATTGGAAAGTTTATTTTAGAAAGTAATACTTTAATGGAAGGGGTCTAGCAACAGCTAGATTCTCACAGTGGGAATGTGAGATGTCTCCTGAAAGTTTGCTAGATGCTTTCAGATAAGCATCTACTCGGTCAGGTCATTAGGGTTTGGAGATGGATTGGCAAATTCTTAGAAAATAATCATAATATGCTCATGTTTCTTAAGCAGCCGTACTTGCCTGAAACGGTCAGGTGCAGTACAAAACAATTGAAAATAATATGCAGCCTCTTCAAGCCAGCATCTTGTAATCAGCCAGTCCAGACAACAATGGCTCCCTTTTTCTGCAGTGTTTTGTTACATTTTCTCGGGCTTGCTCTTGTCTTTGGAAAGTAGTGTGCAGGAGGATAAGATGGAAAGTGCATGGAAGTTATGAGATAGAGTTGAAAGGGAGAGGGAAGAAACAGAACGGGGTAAGAGGAGATAGCGTAAATAACTTGGGGTAGGAAACAATACACGAAACTGCTCCCACCCACCCTCTACTTCCAGCCCGATGATCCTACTGAATAGATTTGTGAAGCCAGGGCTATTTCCCCAGCAGAAGGAGGCAGAGAACTGAGTCCTGAGAACTTTGAAGTGATTGCCCCCTGGTACTGTGACCCCTGGCTTACAAATGTTCAAGAATGATACAGTCGTAAACTCGAACGCTGTGAGGGCTTTTGACCATCACAGACAAGGAAAGAGAGTTGATTTTCCCAAGAGCACACAGCTCATTCCTAGTAAAGCTGAAACGAAAGTCTCTTATTTCCCAACTTAGTGCTACTTATAGTGTCTTGTGCTTGTACATCACTGAATTGAATGTACAGCCTCATTTGTTTTAAGTCTACAAATGCCCTGGAAATTATTATTGAGTTGAGTGAAACATTCTGCCAAATGGCTGTTATGGGCTCAGAACCCCACCCCTGTGAGGGAGACGCAAGACTGAGAACATACAGTGTTTATCAGCAGGGGAATATTCTAAGATCAGATAGTCGAAATGTGATCTATATTCCATAAATATGCAAAGGGAAATATAAGCAGAATTACTCCACATTACTATATAGAAAATAGATAACTAATAAAGACCTACTGTATAGCACAGGGAACTCCATACTCTGTAATGGCCTATATGGGGAAAGAATCTAAAAAAGAGTGAATATATGTATATGTATAATTGATTCACTTTGCTGTACACCTGAAACTAACAAAACATTGTAAATCAACTCTACACCAATAAAAATTAAAAAAAATTACTCCATGTAAAGTAAAATAATATTGTCTTCAAGTACATATTAAGATGTGTAATAGTTGTTGGCTCCCCAAGCAATATGAAAAGAATATTTTATAATGTTTTAGTTGTTTCTTTCTTGGACTAAAATGTAAAAGGGTCTCAAGAACTTTATCAGTAAAGGCTTGCTCCCTGGTTAATCATTCCCAGTTTTAGCCCATATCCAGTGCTGAATATATCAGTTGGCTCCATCTCGGCTACCACAGAATAGTTAGCCAGAGAAAACCATGAGTTTAGCAGTGGAGCGTGGGGTTTAGCTGTCTGTGCAGAAATGTCTGTGGTTCTGGCAGTCCCCTTCGCGGGTAGATGCAGCTGTCTTTTCGTTCTGACAGCTGATTTCCATGCATGTGAACTTTGTGCTTTACTCACTTTACCACCATTGCTGGCCTTTTGGTGTCATATTTATGGGTTTGGAGTTTCCAGTTTCAACTTCATTCTGATGGTCTGGTCTCATTAGTCCCAGTCCTTCTCCCTGAAGCTAGTTATTTCATATATTTTAAGTCAGGAGTTACTAAAAATAGGACATGAAAAATCATTAATTTGGAAGGAATGGGGTTATCACACATTCCCCCACGGGATCTGAGCCTTGACTTTCTCTGTTAAGAAAAGTTGATGCAGCCACTTTGTAGGAATGTCCCACTTAATTTTCTTTGCCATCACCTGTTCCTCATGTGCTCTAGGCTGGCACGGCCATCAGATTTCGAAGCAAAGGGTTAATGAAGTTTCAAACTACTGATTTACTTTGTGGCTTCTTTGAGGATGTGATTTATGGATCTGGGCATTGCCACAAAGTCATGGAAGTATTTTAAGAAATGTTCTAGATTTAGCATTGTCTGTTAAACCACAGTCATAAAATTATCACTGTTCAGGCACTCTGGCTGCGTATGTTATAATTTGCGTTAATTTAGATGCTGTTGAACGATTAAAGAACCATAAAGTGCCATTAAAATTACTTAGCAATTAGCATTGTGACATTCAAGTTAGTCACATGTTTCTAGCTAAATGTTAGGCCACAAAAAAGTATGCATTTGCTTCTGCAAGCTTACCAGGCAAGGAGGGAAAATTGTTGGAAAAGAAAGTAAATGTTCATGCCAATCGGTTCTGATAACTGCTTTTATCAAACCAACCTTTAGGTTTTTGTTATAATGCTTGAGGAATCTTATTATTTAATTATAAACTTAGGGTTTATTTAAAAAGACCACACTGCAAAATGGAAGCTAGTCATCTCTTTTAGAATTGGGCCATAAATTAACCTAAACTGTGCTAAGAAAGTAGAACTTTCCATTTACTTTAATATGCATTTACTAGCCTCCTTTATTGAGCACTGAACTCGACTCTGAGGAACATTTATTTGATGAGAAAAGTTTTAAAACTGAAATATGCAAAGTCAAATTTTGACTGAGAAGATTTGTACTTTATGGAAATCTTGTTAACTTGTATTATATTCATTAATTTGCGTGATTTTTTTATTTCTTTAAAAATTTTTTTCTAAAAATTTGTATGTGTACACTAAAGTACTTATACTGGTATCTGCAGTCTACTTTGAAATGCATCAGAAATGAAGATGGATCTTGGGTAGATAGAACAATGGATAGGTGGATAGATATTCATGAGACCAGTATGGTGAAATGTCAATGGCAGAATCTCAGTGTTGAGTAGATGGCTGTTCACTGTAAAAATTCTTTCAACTTTACTGTGTATTTGAAATTTTCCAAAATACAATTTTGGAAAAATCATTAATACCCCTACTCAGCTTAAGAAGTAGAATATCAGGACTTCCCTGGTGGCGCAGTGGTTAAGAATCTGCTTGCCAATGCAGGGGACACGGGTTCAAGCCCTGGTCCAGGAAGATACCACATGCTGTGGAGTAAAACAAACTTACCTAAATATTACGTGTGGGATGTTACTCCATCTGATTTTTACATTGACTGCAATTTAATCTGAATTACCAAAATATGCTTTTACAGACGAAAGTGAATAATAACTAATCTTAGTAATTGAATATTAGATGTATATTAAATGTTTTTGAATGTTTTCTCACCAGAACTGATTTACCTCATTTACAGAAAAAGCTAATGAAAATGGAATAGTATAAACACAACATTTTTTTTGACTTCATGCTTTGACTTTATTTCAAGTGAATGTCTCTTAGTTTCATTATGATCTCTTTTGCTTCTTCAAGATGCAGAACACATGAAGCACAACTTATATTAGAGGCTTCTTTAGATGCCTACTTGAGGCCTCTTTCATGAGGGGAGCCTCTGGCTTGGCAGTGTAGTCCTTAACATTTAGTTGTGTCTTATGGATTCGTGGCTGTTTACGCCCTTTGGTAAACCCTGATCACAACATTGTTATTTGAACATTCTCTCTCCTCAGTGCTTTAGAGTCACCCTAACTGGCATTTCTTGTCAAAGGTAAGTTCATGCACAGAAGAACAATGGATAGTACTTGGTTGGGAGGTAGAGAGAGGTCATTGAGGCTAGGTGATTTTGATTTTCTAAGGCTGAGTAGTGGTTACAGATCTGGCCACTGGTTTCTAAGCCAAGTTAATAAACAGGTACCCTTTCTTTAAATCAGGTTGCAATAAAAAGAGGAAACATGAAAATTATTTTATCCATTCTTTATTTTCTGAGACATATACAAGTTTCCCCTGCTATCTGGAAGTAGAGGGTTCCTGTGAAACCTTTTGTAAGCCAAAATGGAGTAAAGTGAAGAAGAAATTGCCTTAGGACACGTCTGCTAATGCACAAAATAAATCAAGATAAAACACAGATGCTCACAGATACAGTTCAAAGCTATGGCAGCTTGATGCTGAGATGCTGAGTGTAGGTCCCAGGGAAGGAGCTTGGCAGTGCCACTATCACTACTCAGGGAGTGCGCTGCGTCTGTAAGGGTTCGCTGCAAAACAAATGCCAAAGGCTACTTTTGCTTTTAGCCTTTCTTCATAAAAGCGAAAATCCTCTTTGGCTTTCTTTCTGTTAGTGAAAACAGGTACTGATGTCGATCTTTCATAAAAGCAAAGTGGCATACAGTGAACTTTTGAAAAACAGGGCATACCTGGATAGACAGACATAATTTAACATCTGTGCTTGAGAAATTTTGGATATGCTTGGAAATAGCTTGTGACACTGTCACACAATCTGTCTTCAATAAGTGTATACAACTGGGACAGGATGCCAAATGTCCCACCATGTGTGGCCCATGCTTCTTTTGTATGTCACCATCCCTTTGAGAACTGAAGACCTGAGCCACTGAAACAAAGCTCTGGCTTTACACTTTGTTCACAGCCCGTCTGTCCAGTGCTCAATTTGAATTGTCCCAGTAATGGAAGAAGCAGAGAAGCCAAGGCGATATTTCCCTTGCTTCTATTTTAAGGAGTGAGGAAACAAGAGGAGAGACAGTAATTAAAATTCTTATAGTGGAGTCATCCCTGAGAGAGTACCTTTATATTCTTATATTCTTTCTAATGCATAATACTTAAAGCTGCACTTTATCCTACTAGAAGCTAAACTATGAAATGTTTCCACAGGTGGATTTATATAAAAGTTCATTATAGTGAATGGATTTAAGTATGGGTGTGTGCAGGGGGAGAGCAGGATAAGCACCATGAAAAAACTCAGTGGCCATATGGATTAACATAGTGTTCAAAATACTTGGGCACCTAGAATAAAATATAATTCTATTTTAAGTATTCTGGAATTTAGAATAAGATAACACAGCTTAATACATTTAATTTCCTTTTCTTTTTAAAGTACAACGGATGTGACAAAACGGTCTAACTATGTTACACATAAAACCACCTGACTAAAGGAGATGGGGGGAAACAGTGCTGCCCTAAGTGACTTTGGAAATTAGTGGAGTCTGTAAGATTGAAGGCAAAGGAAACTACAATAAGCACTGTCCTGTGATTGATAAAGTTGTGTCCCATGGTGGTACGGGTTAACAAATCTGATACATATATAGCAGACTTGAACACTTAGGCGAATGGATGGCAAATGATGGGAGCCGGGTTCCTCACTGTTGGACTAGAATTTTACAGATAAACAAGGGGAGAAGGCTAAAATGACCCAGATGGTTATAGATTAGAGTTGGAGACATCAGTATAACTCATGGTGAGTTTAGTATAGATGCAGATGGTTACATATAGATCTATTTACAGATATGTATATATACATGGGTTAGCATACACATACATATTTCCTTACTCTATCAGCGGAGAAGGCTAGAAGCAACAACAACCCAGAAGCAATGATACATCTAGTGCTCAGATCTTGTCTTTAAATACCATCCTCTGATAAAAGGAAACAAGGATCCTTGGAGAACTGGCTGATTCTAAGACTAGAGCAGGAAGTATATATGATGAGCCTGGAGCACCTTGTAGTGCCAGACAGTAAGGAAGTGCTCAAAAAACAAAACAAAACAAACCCACAATGATGGAGGTATGTCAGAGGAACACAGGAGCCAACTGAAAGAACTCCCAATGGCCTAGTTAGATCAATTTGAGCAACGCATTAAACAAAGTGATGTTGGATTATAATCCAGGGTACAAAATGAATGAGTCCACAGTGATACACATAATTCACTGAATAGATAAATAATGGGGGAGAAGAGACAAATCTTCCATGAAAAAGAATTCTGAAAAATTTATGTAGGTATTCTGCCCCCAAAGAGATGGAGCATAAGTCCCCAGTCCTTCAGAGTGAGCTGCATCTGTGACTTCCTTCCACAGGGGACAGCATGGGAAGGAGAATAAAAGCTTAATTTTATGGTTGAGAAACCTGACAAATGCCAGCTCATCCAGATGATCAAGGTCAACATCAACAGTGATAAGTCACATTGATAGTATGCACTCTTGATATGATGTGATGAGAATGGCACTTTACCTCTGTGGTCTTCGTCCCCAAAACCCAGAGTCCCACTCTACTGAAACATCAGACAAATCCCAATTGAGGGACATCCTACAAATATCTGGCCAGTATTCATCAAAACTGTCAAGGTCATCAAAAACAAGGAAAGTCTAAGGAGCTACCATAGCCAAGAGAATCCTAAGGAGACACAAAGATTAATGTGGTATCATGGATGAGGTCTTGGAAGAGAAACAGTTAAACTTTAAAAAAAAGTTAAAGAAATCTGAATAAAGTATGAACTTGAGTTAAAAATATTGGCTCATTCATTGTAATATGATTCAAGGCATAATACTAATACTAATGTAAGATATTAATACCAGGGCAAGCTGGCAGTGGAGTGTATAGGAACGCTGTGTCCTGTCTTTGCATTATTTTCTGTAAATCTAAAACTGTTCTAAAAATGAAGTTTATTTTTTGAAAAAGATAGGTGTTTCGATATTCATAGCAAAAATCAAACCAATCAATAATGGGTATACACATTTAGTTTACATCTGAGACTCTCATTTAAAACTAGAAAAGCTGTGAATATTGGGGAATATTCAAGATAACAATAATAAGAATATTGGGAAAATCCCACATAGAAAATCCCATAGATTCCAACAGATGGAAGTCCATTCTAGATATCTAATTGATATGATAAACTTAGAAGTTATTTGTGTTATATAAATGTCTGCTACTTAGTGGGACCATTTCAATTTTAAATTTAGAGCAAGTAATGTATGCATTATTAGACACTGGTTCAGAAGACATTGAGTACATGATTCCGTCCATGCAGCAGTATATTTATGGCTCTTAGTCATACCTTCAGGATTTTGTGATAAAATTAGTTCTTTGTTTAACTCAGTCAAAAGATCATTTTTTGGCTTTGTAACTTGTTTTGAAGCTAGAAGGGCAGTGTATTTGTGTGTGTACATATGTGTGTATACACATACATGCTAAGCTTGACTATACAACACTGTAAACAAAACATTTCACCAAGAAAATTGACAGAACTTTAAATTAAAAAGGAATTTTTAAAACACAGTGTTTCCCTCCCTGGTTTAGCTTTAGAAGAAAGCAGTGCTAAAAAAAAAAAAATCACCAATGTTCACACATTTTGAAGAGTGTGAATTTTATTCACCAGTTTGCTTTTTATACCAGAGCCCAGCTGCTGCCTTTTGGAAGAGTGAAACATTTCCACCAAAATTGTCTGCAGCTCAGTATAGCTATAATGCCAGAAGAAATCCTACCAGATTATGTCCTTTGATTTTCACAGATTTTCTTCAGAAGATCTGGCAATGGTTTCATTTTCACACTTCAGAAATACACGGTTGGCCAGGAGTTATTTCTGGGGTTTTCTTTTAAAGCCGTATATGTTTTTGAGATTCTCTGTGTTCCTAAATCAATTCCCTAGTCATTCCTTACCCGAAGTGAGAAATTTATATCTTTTTTAATGAAGTCACTTTTAAAGTTGAAAGCTGCATTTTCTAGAACATCTGAAAAAGTTCTCTGTTCTGGGCATCTTGACTAATGACTGCTCAGTCATGTAAACTACCTTCTTCCTTCATAGACTGTGGTGCTGCAAATCATAAGATGTTAGACATAAATTCTGCCCCTGGGGCCTTACTTCGTAAAACAGATGACCGAGATTTTTGGCTCTGGAGCCAGGGACACTTCATTCAAGCCTCAAACGTGCCACATCCTGGCTATGTGAACTTGGGCATCTTCCCCTTAACTTCCTCCACCTCAGTTTCCTTAACTGCAGAGCGAAAAGAAAAAAATAGCAACCAATGCATAGAGTTGTTTTTAGTATTAAGCAAGGTAACTTTGTACAGTGTTGGTCATAGCACATAGTAAACATTAAGTAAATGTCAGCTATGTTCACTATCATGACATTTATAGAAAACATGCCAGGAACTACTTGAATAGTGCCACCAAGTATATGACTTCTAAACAATCAACTGTGCATCAGTTGCTTAGGAACGCATATGAGAAAAGCCTCCGAGAGTATCTATTTGATTAAAAGAAAAAAATGTGTGTGCCAAGAAATGCCAGTGCTTCTTTGGATCATGACTTACAAGAAAGTTCTGTCCCATAGGCCCTCAGTATTTCCTGACCAGAGCTCGGCTCTAGAGCTCTTGTCACTGGATTTGGATCTTGCGATTCTCTGCCTCATTCCTTTGACCACTTAGCACGCAGTTTGGGAGACTCAGCCATCCCATGGCCCCGGAACCAGCCTCAGGGAGCAGGGGTGAAGCCATGGCATGCTGCCTGCCTCCTTGGGGTCTTGCCCTTCCGCACACAGAAGCCCTCCTCTGCCTCTCCACACCTGTCACTAAGGGCCCCCAGCTCAGCAAGCAAGGTAACCTCGGGCAAGCACTGAGCTTTTCTGGCACAGGGCTTCCTCCTTTGTAAGGTGAGAAAGCTGCAAGAGAGGATATGATGGTCTCTTCCTTCTCCATCGTGCTCTCAGACTCAGTTAATTATTGGACTTACTTTAAGTAAAAATAAAGGTCAACTCCCTTCAAGACTTTTTTTCTCCATGAAACCTTCCTTTCTCTGCTACCTCAGGCTATAGGTCACTCTATCTTATAACTCTTAGTGTATCTGTGATACACAATTCTGTGCTTTCAGTGTATATTTCAGTTCTCTAGTTGTCTCATGAGTGTAAGTCATAGTTTCTCATCAACATTGGATGTTCTTTAAGAGTGTGGGTAATACTCTTTTTTACCTCCCTAAGAAACCTTACCAAAAATTACATTCAAAATAAACTTACAGTTCACTAAAATTATCATTCTGTAGTATGTAATGTTTAACATCTATGAAATCTGGTAGCTTAACATGTAAATGAAATATGATTTTATACACATATAAACAAACACACCCTTTTTGGTTCAAAAGCACATAAAATATCAGGAGTCATTATTATAATTGGTAGCAGAGGGTGGGGTAATGTTATGGAGAAAGTCAAGAAATTATTAGATTTGCCATTCAGGAATTCTAAGAAACAATATATCATACCCAGGGAAATAGTTTCTATTTGGATAATGTTATTATCTTTATAAGTGTCAGCATGTGGCCAAGGAGAGAGGTGATCCATATTTTTTTCTATACCACTTTTATGTGGTACCTAACTCAGATTACCCTGAAATCCATGTTGAGTATAATCAACCACTGCTTTTCTAGGAATTAAAAGGATGCATAAAAATAGTCAGTGTTTTGTGTTTGGTAATTGCAATCATTGTTGCTTTTGTTGTGGTCATCCAAAAAAAAAAAAATAGCGGCATAGGTACCTAATTTCCTTTAGCAACCAAATTATAAAAGCACAGATTGAATATTTGATAAACAATTAGATTCAATCTTGAAATTATTTGGATCCCAATACTACTTAATAGCCATCAATGGAAAACACTGGGAGAAAAAGAGCAGGATAATTAAGAAGAAGCTGGTTATCAAGAGTTTCATGTATGGTTATGGTGTGGGTAATAAGACGAAGGTTTCTGTTCTAAGTTAAATTCTCATTCTTGGGAGGTCAGGAGAGACCCAAGAAGATTACTCACAATACGACTCTAAAAACATTGTCAAGGAGATGTTATTAGAAAAGAAGTGAGGGGCAGAGATATGGGGGTATGTGGGTAGAAAGACAGGAAAGAAAGGACAGATGCTGAGAGAGACAGGGACAGAGAAACAGAGACAGAGACCAAGAGACGGAGAGAGGTAGAAGGGGAGAGAAGAGAGAGCCAAAGGTGGACGGAGAGAGAAAGGAGTGAATATGGACAGATGGATGGGGAAAGAGCAGAAGACAGGGAAGGAGCTCGATTCACACAGGGAAGAGCTACAGTGATGGAAAAAGAGGCAGAGAAGTGGTGGGCAGACGTGGCTGAAGGTGGCAGGGTTTTTCACTGCCCCTTGACATTTGGCTGATATTTTCATGGTGAAAAAAGAGAGGGGGCTTCAGCAAAAGATGAAGCCCCAGTGATTTGAGGCCCAGCTCAAACTATGCTGCAGGTGGGATGTTCCTCATGTGTCTTTTTTTTTGCTTTTACAACTAGCTCCTTCCCTGTGTCCCTTCTCCTGCCCATGTATCTTACCAACACCTTTCAGTTCAAATGGTAAGTGGCAGTGCTATGCTGGGATTCCCTCTCCCTGGCTCATGGTAAATATGCAGAAATTTTGCAAGCTGATCATTAAACTGTTGGTAGCTTGAAATCAGCCATAATGGGAATATTTACACCTTGGAAATTGGCAAATGAGAGCTTTTCTTTTTCTCCTGGACAGGGCTTGGCTGGATAAAATTTGCGTAAAATTCATTTTGTTTGCCTACTCATTTATATGTGTAATTGATGTCATGACTTAGATCCTTCAAAATTTAGGGAATAGAATTGATCATTGGGCCAGTTGTACAATTTAAAACAGTGTGTAAATCCAAGACCCAAACATCCGCAGTTAGTATTTAACCTTAAAGGCGTACTTACTGTCACTTCTAGGAGATCACCTCAGGGAAAACTGACTTCTGTTATTTCAGAGATAAAAACTAAGGTACAAGAAAAGTACATTGTATGAGAGTTATTCATAGGTATTTGGATGTGCAGGTATGTTTAGTATCTTGGTTGTGGCGATGGTATCACAGGTGTACGCATATATTCAAACTTATCAAGATGTATATGTTAACTGTGTGCAATTTTTTGTATATCAGGTATACCTCAAAGCAAAAAAAGGAGTTATTCATATTTACATCAAACTCAAAGTGCAAATTTTAATAGACAGTAACTTAAAAATTCTGATTGAATTACTGTCGATTCAACTTTGGGTAAAAACGACCGAGAAATTTCTATTATTCTTCATTTGTTTTCATTCTTACAATTGCATTAATATACATGACACTTCTTTTTAGCCTGGAGTTTGATTAGTTTTAAGTGTTTGTATTCATGACTTCATCATAAAATTTTGAGTTAGTTTTAAAATATCTTGTTCACTAGTGGCCGTGTCTGGACCAGTACCTTCACCTCCTGGCTCTCTGCTTTTTCTATCATATCTCACAGTGATTTAAAAGATAGCCAGTTGCCCATTTTATTAAGCTTATATTATTTTCAGGAAATGTTCAAAATACTTTGTATTTGATAGATGCTTATATTTTAAAATAGAACTTACAGTAATTGAGTGCCAACTCTAATAAGCTCTGGCCTACACTTTATATACTTTGTTTTTCTAAATCTTCACAGCAGTCCCATATGGTAGGTATTATTTATGCCCTCTCCCAGTCCCTGAAAAGTTAAGTTACTTGCTCAGGTTACACCAGTAGTAAGTATAAGTGGTCTGAACTGTTTGATTCCAAAGCTTAAGTTCTTTACACTACACCAGGTTGCCTACCATACATTATGTGATCTTAACCTTCTTATTACCTTGTGAAGAATGCAAAGCAGGTATTATCACTGCTTTACAGGTTATGTTTTATAAAGGACTTAGGGGCCACAAGTGACTTAAAATCAGATAGCTAGGAAGGTCTTCTGACTCCTCTTCCAGTGCTTCTCCCCAGATGGCCAAAATCATAAGTTCAATAACAAAATTAAAATGAGGTCATCATATCTGACTTAATGTGAAACTATAATGGGACATTATTTCAAGCTTATAAAAGCTTCTTCTGGGTTGAATACAAACTGCGTATAAATGTTTTTAAGTGGTTCATATTTCAGAAGCAAGAGTGTAGGCCAAGAGAAAAATCTTCAGTTGCTGTTTGCCTGCTTCAGTCAGAATGTGTTTGGCACAGCGTGTGTTCTGTTCATCAGTCCTGTTTCTGGGGGATACCCAGATCTCAGCCATCCACCCTCCTATTCCTGGGCCCCACCCAGCCTCAGGAAAAGGGTGACAATTCATTTTTGTTGGTTCATTTGTTTTTATTACAAGGAATTACTTTTAGCGACTTAAAAAGAATTCTCTGCCACCCAAGGAACTTTTAGTCACCCAAGTTTACACCTTGCATTTGCAATGAAAGAAAGTAGGAAAGTGGAAGAGGGACAAAATGCAAAAGGCACTGAAAGAGTGTCTGGGGAGAGGGTGTCCCGCCCAGTGGAGCTGAATTGCAAGGAGCCCCTCGCCCCAGTTCCCTTGCCTGGTGTGCTTCAAGGGATCACTGGAAAAGGGGACTGTCCCTCCCTGGGAGCATGACAAGGCCAAGTTGGAGTCCATTTGGCCTTTATCCTTCAGAACTGCCCAGCTGATGGAAGGGTTTGTATGAGCAGTTATGGGAGTTACAACTGAATGTCATGCTATGAGTCTTCAGATTCTTTTTCTGATTATGAAAGTAGCAGTGAATGCTTGGGCTTAAAAGAAAAGCTGAGTTTTAGAAACATAGCACCTTGTTTCCGGTTGACAACCCACTGTGGGCTTCTGAGCCACCCAGAGCAGCAGGAGAAAGTTTAATTAGTGTTATAGAAGGGGTCTGCCCCCACAGGCTTGTCCCCTGTCTTTTGTTCTCTCCTGTGTGTGCCTCTCCTGCTGAGCTGTACATCCAGCCTCCTGATCCTCAGCTTCTGACCCTTCAAGTCTAACAGGTGGGCCCAGCAGGGAGCCGTGGGTTGGTTCTGTCAGCAGGGAAGCACATCCAGGCTATGCAGAAGCTGTATGCAAAGCCGTTCATCACCCCCATCGAGGTGACAGTCAAATATTTGGACAACAACAAAAGATTGCCAGGGAACCAGCAGTTCATGCTCTGCAGTTTCACAGCATGCAGTAACCAGCACCTCCCCATTAAATGATCATCTATTTGTGTTGCTATAAATGAGGCCTTGGTGACAAAAATCATCTGTACAACTTACCAAATTGACACTCTTAACTGTCTAATAAGAGTAAAGAGCCTCTTTATATTATCAGATTTATTACCAAGAAATAATTTAGGGCCTAGTAGCAATCCAATCATAGGACTGATCTCTTAAGGAAAAACAGATTTGGTGATATATATATATATAAAATAAATATTTTGTATACATGCAATTCATATATATGTGTACATATACACCTACATATATATTTTTTCTTGGCAATTGTATTATTTTATTATCTTCATAAAATGTAATTTTTAAAAAATAAACTAATGGCGACTCGTGAAGTAACAATAGATGGCCAGATAGAAAAGCTAGGAAAGCTAAAAGATTTAGGTTTTTATTGACATTTATCTTCTTTAGAGTCTCTTAGAACATTTAGAGTAAAGATCATCAAATCAAAAGGCATCAGAGCCAGACAGATAAGGAAATGAGAAAGGCATGCAAGTAGAGTGTTAGGGAGGTGAAGGGCCCAGGGCCCTGTGTACAAGGGCAGCTGCTGTTTAGCTCCAGGTTACTGTTGTCATGCAGAAATATAGTACAAATACTTATAGATACTCTAACTTTTCAGAAAAGATGAATATTTTCATTTAATTGTTATTACCCAATTCAGAAATGTTGGCCTAATTTTAACAACAAAGGCATAGCATTTGCCAAATAAAAACATCTTTATAACAATCTGGGTTTGTGGGTCTCTAATTTTCAAACTCTTATGCAAAGATGGATTCGTCTTATTAAATAAGCAAACAATCATATATTAAGTTTTTCTCAAAGTTAGTCTTGCTTCTTGTGAAGAGAGGTGATATCTGTTAACTGAATTTAGTGTGCTAATTATTTTGCAATATACACATCAATTAAATCATTATGTTGTACACCTTAAACTTGTACAATATTATATATCAATTATACCTTAACAGAAGTGGAAAAAAAGACATCAAATCAAAAACAAAGTTAGTCTTGCCTCCCATCACAGTTACATTATTTTCAGGTGCAGGGAACTGGTCTTTATTAAAACTACTGCATCTGCCACGCTAACAGGTGGAAACTACATATATATTTAAGTGAGCCCTGATCCCTTTGTAACTGTCAGCACTGCAGAGTTCAAGCTTCTTGCAGCCACATTGTAGGGAAACAAACTCTTTCTGAAGCTCCTCCTTTTTTGGTGGTTGATATTGGAGCCAGTCCCTGAGCCTCACAAGAAAATTACTCTTCTATGTTTTTATTCTTTGAGCCTAAATGGAATTATCCAGTTCAGTCACACATATTATTTGCTAATTCGATTGTGGCTAATTTCCAAAGTCAAATCCAGATTCAGATGATGATGACTCACCACTATTTAGGATCTTGAGGAAATTATCCTGGATTGTGAAGTCCTAAGACTCCAGAGATGAGGTTTGAGCATTCATGGTGGCCTTGAGGAAAGTGTGGTGCTGAGTATTTTGTATAGAGCATGGAATGTTTGTGCTCAAAAGTTGTTTAAAGGGCTTCCCTGGTGGCGCAGTGGTTGAGAGTGGGCCTGCCGATGCAGGGGACACAGGTTCGTGCCCCGGTCCGGGAAGATCCCACATGCCGTGGAGCGGCTGGGCCCGTGGGCCATGGCCGCTGGGCCTGTGCGTCCGGAGCCTGTGCTCTGTGGCGGGAGAGGCCACAGCAGTGAGAGGCCCTCGTACCACACACACACACAAAAAAGTATATGTGTATATATATATATATAGAGAGAGAGAGAGAGAGAGAGAAAGAGAGGCAAACTTACCAATCAAATAGAATTGGTGGGAGTTTACAAAAGGAAAGCTTCATATTCCAATTCATTTCCTTCACTCTCTCCTCTGCTGCCACCCTAGCAGATTCAGGCCCAAATATTCTCCAACTTAGACTTTTTAAAAAAAAAATTATGTATTATTTATTTATTTTTGTCTACGTTGGGTCTTTGTTGCTGCACGTGGACTTTCTCTAGATGTGGCGAGCGGGAGCTACTCTTCGTTGCGGTGCGCGGGCTTCTCATTGCGGTGGCTTCTCTTGCTGCGGAACATGGGCTCTAGGCACGCGGGCTTCAGTAGTTGTGGCACGCAGGCTCAGTAGTTGTGGCTTGTGGGCTCAGTAGTTGTGGCTCACAAGCTTAGCTGCTCTGCAGCATGTGGGATCTTCCCGGACCACGGCTCGAACCCGTGTCCCCTGCATTGGCAGGTAGATCCTTAACCACTGCGCCGTCAGGGGAGCCCCTAGACTTCTAAATTTTTACAATTTTCTCTGTTCTCCTCTATGTTGCTGCCAGAATGATATTTTGGAAACAGAGATTAGGTCACATTAGTTTCGACTTTTTAAAAACATTTTTTAAACTTTTAAATTCTTCAGAGTAACATAGAAAATCCTTAATCATGGTGTTTAAAGCTTGTTCCCACCTGTCTTTCCCATACCATTCTCTTTACCATCCTAGGCATGGCCTGCTCTAGCCTTAACCTTGACCAAACATGCCAAACTTTTGCCTCTTCTGAGCATTTCATATAGATGAAACCATGCCATAAGTGGCCTTCTGGGTTCTTACACTTCGTATAATATTTTCACAGTTTGTTCATGTTGTGTATCTGTACTTAATTCCTTTTTAAGGCTAAATAAGCCTCCTTTGAATCAATTTATATCATTTTGTTTATCCATTAATCACTTGATGGACATTTGGGTTGGTTCCACCTTTCGGCTATTAGGAATTGTGCTACCGTGAACATTCATGTATATGTTTTTGCATGGCCGTAGGTTTTAGTTCTGTTGGGAATATACCTTCATTCTTTTGCATGTGGGTGTCCAGTTGTCCCAGAACCATTTGTTGAAAAGATTGTTCTTTCCTCCATTGAATTGTCTCAGCAACCTTTTGAAAATCAACTGACCATAAATGTATGTGTTTATTTCTTTACTCTCAATTCTATTCCATCGGTCAGCATGTCTCTCCTCTGCCTGTATTATACTGTCTTGATTGATGCAGCTTTGTAGTAAGTTTTGAAATTGAGAAGTTTGAGTCTTTACTTTTATTCTCATTTTTTTTTTTTTTTTTTCTTTTTGCGGTATGCGGGCCTCTCACTGTTGTGGCCTCTCCCGTTGCGGAGCACAGGCTCCGGATGCGCAGGCCCAGCGGCCATGGCTCACGGGCCCAGCCGCTCCGCGGCATATGGGATCCTCCCAGACCGGGGCACGAACCCGTATCCCCTGCATCGGCAGACGGACTCTTAACCACTGCGCCACCAGGGAGGCCCTATTCTCATTTTTCAAGATTGTTTCGGCTTATTCTAGGTTCCTTGCATTGCCGTAAGAATTTTAGAATTAGTTTGAAGTTTCTGCAAAATGAAAGTTAACTTTATGGATATTGCATTGAGTCTGTAGATCAGTTTGAGGGAGTATAGCCATCCTAACAATATTAAGTCTTCAAATCCATGAACACAAGATGTCTTTCCACTTATTTAGGTCTCCTTCAATTTTGTTCAATAATGTTTTGTAGTAGTTTTCATTGTATGAGTCTTGCACTTCTGTGGTTAAATTTATACCTAAGTATTTTATTCTTTTTCATGTTACTGTAAATGGAATTGTTTCCCTAAATTCATTTTTGGATTGTTTATTGCTAGTCTAGAGAAAGACAGCTGGTTTCCGATTTACAATTTTATACAGAATATATAAAATTGTGTCATCTACAAATAGAGATTGTTTTATTTCTTCCTTTCCAATCTGGATGCCCATCGTATGTTTTTGTTGCCTAATTGGCTGGTTAGAACCTCTAGTCCAACAGTAAATAGAAATGGCACGGTCAGATAGATACCGTTGTCATGTTCCTGATCTTAGTGAGAAGGCTTTCAGCCTTTCACTGATAAGTATGATGTTCTCACTGGGTTTTTGGTAGATGCTTTTTTATCAGGTTGTGGAAAAAAAACCTCTAGTCCTTTTTACTGTATTTATCATGAAAGAGTGTTGGATTTTGTCAAATGCTTTTTTCCACATGTATTTTGAGATGGTTAGGTAGTTTTTTTTTCCTTTATCCTACTAATATGGTATTATTATTTATGGTATAATATGGTATTTATTGATATTTGGGCATTAAGTCAGTCTTGCATTCCTTGGCATAATCCCCGTGGGTCATGGTGTATAATCTTTTTTATATGTTGCCGGATTTAGTTTGCTAGTATTTTCTTGAGTATTATTATCTCTGTATTCACAAGGGATAGTAGCCTGTAGTTTTCTTTTCTTGTGATGTCTGTGTCTTGCTTTGATATCAGGGTAATACCGACTTCATAGAATGAGTTGGGAAGTGCCCACTCCTTTTCTGTTTTTTTGAATGAGCTTGTGAAGTATTGATGTTAATACTTTAAATGTTAGGTAGAATTCACTAGTCACACCATCTGGTCCTAAGATTTCCTTGTGGAAAATTTTTGATTACTAACCCATGATCTTTACTTATTATAGGTCTAATCTGATTTTCTATTTCTTTGGTAGTTCATGTTTTCAAGGAATTTGTGCACTTTATTTAGCTTATCTAATTTATTGGCATATAACTGTTCTCAGTATTCTGTTATAATGCTTTTATTTCTCCAGAGTTGGAAGTGATGACCTCTCTTTCATTTCTGAATTTTAGAAATTTGAGACTTCTCTTTTTTTTTCTTGATATGTCGAGCTAGAAGTTTGTCAGTTGTATTGATCTTTTCAAAGAATCAACTTGATTTTACTGTTTTTCTCCCTTTGTTTAAATTCTCTATTTTATTTATGTCCACTCTGATTTATTGTTGCATCCCTTCTGCTTGCTTTGGGTTTAGTTTGCTCTTTTTTCCCCATTTTCTTTAAGTGGAGTGTTAGGTTATTGATTTGAAATATTTATTCTTTTTAAGTATACACTTTTTTTTTTTTTTTTTTTTTTTTTTCTTTTTTTTGCGGTATGTGGGCCTCTCACTGTTGTGGCCTCTCCCGTTGCGGAGCACAGGCTCCGGACGCGCAGGCCCAGCGGCCATGGCTCACGGGCCCAGCCGCTCCGCGGCATATGGGATCCTCCCAGACCGGGGCACGAACCCGTATCCCCTGCATCGGCAGGCGGACTCTTAACCACTTGCGCCACCAGGGAGGCCCCAAGTATACACTTTTTACAGCTATGATTTTATTTCCCTTAAGTACTGATTTAGCTCCATCCTAAAGGTATGCATTGTGGTTTTTAATCTTCATTAATGTATTGAGTCTCTGTTATATGCCAATGGCTGGGAGTATATTGCTGAATGAAACAGACATCACTGGCCCATAGATCAGATACAATCAAATAAAGAAGTGTGTGTGTGTGTGTGAGAGAGAGGAGAGAGAGAGAGAGGGAGAGAGGGAGGGAGGGAGGGAGAATAGCTGGACATTAGAATGTTGTGGGAAGAAGTGATGTTTGAGCTAGGATCTGAAGGATGAGAAGCTGCTCACAAAACCATGTGATATTCTTCTGTGAGTTATTGGAAAAGGACAAGGTTGAAAACCTGTGAGTTTTACTTGAAAGAAGCATCCTGATGAGTCTGCAGTTTAAATTTAAACATCCATTTTTGGGCTTTCCTGGTGGCGCAGTGGTTAAGAATCTGCCTGCCAGTGCAGGGGACACACGTTCAACCTCTGGTCCAGGAAGATCCCACATGCCATGGAGCAACTAAGCCCATGCACCACAACTACCAAGCCTGCGCTCTAGAGCCCGTGAGCCACAACTCCTGAAGCCCATGCGCCTAGAGCCCGTGCTCTGCAACAAGAGAAGCCACTGCAGTGAGAAGCCCGTGCACTGCAAGGAAGAGTAAGCCCCCTCGCTGCAACTAGAGAAAGCCTGCTTGCAGCAATGAAGACCCAATTCAGCCAAAAATAAATAAATAAAATAAATAAATTTATTTTAAAAAATTAAAAAATAAACATCCATTTGCTTTTTAAATTATCAATAATCTAAACACGCTATTATATTGAATAATTTGATTCTTTTTTCTCAATAATATTTGTTCTTTCTGGAAGACTAATTTTTTATTGCAGGATAGTAAAAAGATTGAGAATTATGATCAGTTTATTACCTGACTTACCTGCTGCTTTTATTTTTCTTTGAGCAACTCCAAGAGGATTGCAAGTGCTTTAATAACATTTCTCCTACAGATAAATTTTCTGAAAACAGTTTATCAGGATTGGGTCTTCATTTATATTAAATTCATTTGCCATTCACAGATTGTTAGCTTACAGTCCTAGGTTACAAGCATTTCAGGTGTGACAAAATTAAGGTAAACAGCTTATTTACTATTATAGCTGTAATTTAAAATTATAAATGCAGCAAAATAGTTGTTTTCTGAAATATTATTCTGAAGAAGAGTGCAAAATAAGCTTTATTTGAATGGGGAAGTCTTGCAGATAGCAAATATTAAAGTTGTTCGTTCTTGCAAACATGTATTTTTGTTTATATGATCTTCAGCTCTTTATAAATATTGCGGAGATGATTGATGTTAAAAATAGTATCCTGCGGAGGGGGGCCTTCAAGGTGGTGGAGGAGTAAAACATGGAGATCGTCTTCCTCCCTACAAATACATCAAAAATACATTTACATGTGGAGCAACTCCTACAGAACACCTACTGAACGCTGGCAGAAGACCTCAGACTTCCCAAAAGGCAAGAAACTGCCCATGTACCTGGCTGTGTGGCTGACAGGGTCTTGGTGCTCTGGCTGGGTGTCAGGCCTGTGCCTCTGAGGTTGGAGAGCTGAGTTCAGGACATTGGTCCATCAGAGACCTCCCAGCCCCACGTAATATCAATCAGTGAGAGGTCTCCCAGAGATCTCCGTCTCAACACTAAGACCCAGCTCTACTCAATGACAGCAAGCTACAGTGCTGGACACCCAATGCCAAACAACTAGCAAGACAGGAACACAACCCCACCTATTAGCAGATAGGCTGCCTAAAATCTAAGTTCACAGACACCCCAAAACACACCACCAGACATGGTCCTGCCCATCAGAAAGACAAGATCCAGCCCCATCTACCAGAACACAGGCACCAGTCTGCTCCGCCAAGAAGCCTACACAACCCACTGAATGAACCTTGCCCACTGGGGGCAGACAGCAAAAACGACGGGAACTATGAGCCTGCAGCCTGTGAAAAGCAGACCCCAAACACAGTAAGTTAAGCAAAATAAGAAGACAGAGAAATACACAGCAGATGATGAGCAAACAAATGAAGAAGAAATAGTCAGTCTACTGGAAAAAGAATTCAGAGTGATGATAGTAAAGATGATCCAAAATTTTGGAAATAGAATGGAGAAAATACAAGAAACGTTTAACAAGGACGTAGAAGAACTAAAGAGCAAACAAACAATGATGAACAACACAATAAATGAAATTTAAAATTCTCTAGACGGAATCAATAGCAGAATGACTGAGGCAGAAGAACGGATAAGTGACCTGGAAGATAAAATAGTGGAAATAACTACCGCACAGCAGAATAAAGAAAAAAAGAATGAAAAGAATTGAGGACAGTCTCAGGGACCTCTGGGACAACATTAAACGCACCAACATTCGAATTATAGGGGTCCCCGAAGAGGAAGAGAAAAAAAAAGGGACTGAGAAAATATTTGAAGAGATTATAGCTGAAAACTTCCCTAATATGGGAAAGGAAATAGTCAAGTCCAGGAAGCACAGAGAGTCCCATACAAGATAAGTCCAAGGAGAAACACACCAAGACTCATATTAATCAAACTATCAAAAATTAAATACAAAGAAAAAATATTAAAAGCAGCAAGAGAAAAACAACAAATAACATACAAGGGCACCCCCATAAGCTTAACAGCTTATCTTTCAGCAGAAAATCTGTAAGCCAGAAGGGACTGTCAGGACATATTTAAAGTGATGAAAAGCAAAAACCTACAACCAAGATTACTCTACCCAGCAAGAATCTCATTCAGATTCGATGGAGAAATTAAAACCTTTACAGACAAGCAGAAGCTAAGAGAATTCAGCACCACGAAACCAGCTTTACAACAAATGCTAAAGGAACTTCTCTAGGCAGGAAACACAAGAGAAGGAAAAGACCTACAATAACAAACCCAAAACAATTAAGAAAATGGTAATAGGAATATACATATCAATAATTACCTTAAATGTAAATGGATTAAATGCTCCAACCAAAAGACAAGACTGGCTGAATGGATACAAAAACAAGACCCGTATATATGCTGTCTACAAGAGACCCACTTCAGACCTGTGGACACATACAGGCTGAAAGTGAGGGGATGGAAAAAGATATTCCATGCAAATGGAAATTGAAAGAAAGCTGGAGTAGCAATTCTCATATCAGACAAAAGAGAGTTTAAAATAAAGACTATTGGGCTTCCCTGGTGGCGCAGTGGTTGAGAGTCCGCCTGCCGATGCAGGGGACGCGGGTTCGTGCCCCGGTCCGGGAGGATCCCACATGCCGCGGAGTGGCTGGGCCCGTGAGCCATGGCCGCTGAGCCTGTGCGTCCGGAGCCTGTGCTCCACAGCGGGAGAGGCCACAACAGTGAGAGGCCCGCGTGCTGCAGAAAAAATAAATAAATAAATAAATAAAAATAAAGACTATTACAAGAGACAAAGAAGGACACTACTTAATAATCAAGGTATCAATCCAAAATGAAGATATAACAATTGTAGATATTTATGCACCCTACATAGGAGCATCTCAATACATAAAGCAAATGCTAACAGCCATAAAAGGGAATTCGACAGTAACACAATCATAGGAGGGGACTTTAACACCCCACTTTCACCAATGGACAGATCAAAATGAAAATAAATAAGGAAACACAAGCTTTAAATGATACATTAAACAAGATGGACTTAATTGATATTTATAGGACATTCCAACCAAAAACAACAGAATATATTTTCTTCTCAAGTGCTCATGGAACATTCTCCAGGATAGATCATATCTTGGGGCACAAATCAAGCCTTGGTAAATTTAAGAAAGTTGAAATCATATCAAGTATCTTTTCTGACCAGAATGCTATGAAGCTAGATATCAGTTACAGGAAAAAAATATTTAAAAAATACAAACACATGTAGGCTAAACAGTACACTACTAAATAACCAAGAGATCACTGAAGAAATCAAAGAGGAAATCAAAAAATACCTAGAAACAAATGACAATGAAAACACAACAACCCAAAACCTATGGGATGCAGCAAAAGCAGTTCTAAGAGGGAAGTTTATAACAATACCATCCTACCTCAGGAAACAAGAAACAACTCAAATAAACAACCTAACCTTACACCTAAAGCAGTTAGAGAAAGAAGAACAAAACCCCCCAAAGTTAGCAGAAGGAAAGAAATCATAAAGATCAGATCAGAAATAAATGAAGGAAACGATAGCAAACATCAATAAAACTAAAAGCTGGATCTTTGAGAAGATAAACAAAATTGATAAACCATTAGCCAGACTCATCAAGAAAAAAATGGAGAAGACTCAAATCAATAGAATTAGAAATGAAAAAGATGTGGCAACTGACACTGAAGAAGTACGAAGGATCATGAGAGAGTACTACAGGCAACCATATGCCAATAAAATGGACAACCTGGAAGAAATGGACAAATTTTTAGAAAAGCACAACCTTCTGAGACTGAACCAGGAAGAAATAAAAAATAGACCAATCACAAGCACTAAAATTGAAACTGTGATTAAAAATCTTCCAACAGACAAAAGCCCAAGGTCAGATGGCTTCACAGGTGAATTCAATCAAACATTTAGAGAAGAACTAACACCCATCCTTCTCAAACTCTTCCAAAATATAGCAGAGGGAGGAACACTCCCAAACTCATTCTACGAGGCCACCATCACCCTGATACCAAACCAGACAAAGATGTCACAGAGAAAGAAAACTACAGAAAGAAAACCATATCACTGATGAACATAGATGCAAAAATCCTCAACAAAATACTAGCAAACAGAATCCAACAGCACATTAAAACGATCATACACTATGATCAAGTGGGATTTATCCTAGGAATGCAAGGATTCTTCAATATACGCAAATCAATCAATGTGATAGACCTTATTAACAAATTGAAGGAGAAAAACGATGTGATCATCCCAATAGACGCAGAAAAAGCTTTCAAAAAAATTCAACACCAGTTTATGATAAAAACCCTGCAGAAAGTAGACATAGAGGGAACTTACCTCAACATAATTCAGGCCATATATGACAGATCCACAGCCAACATCATTCTCAGTGGTGAAAAACTGAAACCATTGCCACTAAGATCAGGAATCTGACAAGGTTGCCCACTCTCACCATTATTATTCACCATAGTTTTGGAAGTTTTAGCCACACCAATCAGAGAAGAAAAAGAAATAAAAGAATCCAAATCAGAAAAGAAGAAGTAAAACTGTCACTGTTTGCAGATGACATGATATTATACATAGAGAATCCTAAAGATGCTACCAGAAAACTACTAGAGCTAATCAATGAATTTGGTAAAGTAGCAGGATATAAAATTAATGCACAGAAATCTCTTGTATTCCTATACACTAATGATGAAAAATCTGAAACAGAAATTAAGGAAACACTCCCATTTACCATTGCAACAAAAAGAATAAAATACTTAGGAATAAACCTACCTAAGGAGTCAAAAGACCTGTATGTAAAAAACTGTAAGACACTGATGAAAGAACCTAAAGATGATACAAACAGATGGAGAGATATACCATGTTCTTAGATTGGAAGAATCAACATTGTGAAAATGACTCTACTACCCAAAGCAATCTACAGATTGAATGCAATCCCTATCAAACTACCAATGGCATTTTTCACAGAACTAGAACAAAAAAATTCACAATTTGTATGGAAACACAAAAGACCCCGAATAGCCAAAGCTATCTTGAGAAAGAAAAAGGGAGCCAGAGGAATCAGGCTCCCTGACTTCAGACTATACTACAAAGGTACAGTAATCAAGACAGTATGGTACTGGCATAAAAACCAAAATATAGATCAATGGAACAGGATAGAAAGCCCAGAGAAAAACCCATGCACATATGTTCAACTTATCTTTGATAGAGGAAGCAGAATGTACAATGGAGAAAAGACAGCCTCTTCAATAAGTGGTGCTGGGAAAACTGGACAACTACATGTAAAAGAATGAAATTAGAACACTCCCTAACACCATACACAAAAATAAACTCAAAATGGATTCAAGACCTTAATGTAAGGCCAGACAGTATAAAACTCTTAGAGGAAAACATAGGCAGAATACTCTGACATAAATCACAGCAAGATCATTTTTGACCCAGCTTCTACAGAAAGGGAAATAAAAACAAAAATAAACAAATGGGACCTAATGGAACTTAAGAGCTTTTGCACAGCAAAGGAAACCATAAACAAGACCAAAAGACAACTCTCAGAATGGGAGAAAATATTTGCAAATGAAGCAACTGACAAAGGGTTAATCTCCAAAATATACAAGCAGCTCATGCAGCTCAATATCAAAAAACAAACAACCCAATTCAAGAATGGGCAGAAGACCTAAAAAGACATTTCTCCAAAGAAGATATACAGATTGCCAACAAACACATGAAAGGATGCCCAACATCACTAATCATTACAGAAATGCAAATCAAAACTACAATGAGGTATCACCTCACACCAGTCAGAATGGCCATAATCAAAAAGTCTACAAACAGTGAATGCTGGAGAGGGTGTGGAGAAAAGGGAACCCTCTTGCACTGTTGGTGGGAATGTAAATTGATACAGCCACTATGGAGAACAGTATGGAGGTTCCTTAAAAAACTAAAAATAGAACTACCATATGACCCAGCAATCCCACTACTGGGCATATACCCTGAGAAAACCATAATTCAAAAGGAGTCATGTACCACAGTGTTGCAACTCTATTTACAATAGCCAGGACATGGAAGCAACCTAAGTGTCCATTGACAGATGAATGGATAAAGAAGATGTGGCACATATATACAGTAGAATATTATCCATAAAAAGAAATGAAATTGAGTTATTTGTAGTGAGGTAGATGGACCTAGAGACTGTTATACAGAGTGAAGTAAGTCAGAAAGAGAAAACCCAATACCATATGCTAACGTATATATATGGAATCTAAAAAACAAAACAAAACAAAAATGGTTCTGAAGAACCTAGGGGCAGGACAGGAATAAAGACGCAGACGTAGAGAATGAATTTGAGGACACGGTGAGGGTGAAGGGGAAGCTGGAACGAAGTGAGAGAGTGGCATGGACATATATACACTACCAAACGTAAAATAGATAGCTAGTGGGAAGCAGCTGCATAGCACAGAGAGATCAGCTCGGTGCTTTGTGTCCACCTAGCCGGGTGGGATAGGGAGGGTGGGAGGGAGACGCAAGAGGGAGGAGATATGGGGACATATGTATATGTATAGCTGATTCAGTTTGTTATACAGAAACTAACACAGCATTGTAAAGCAATTGTACTCCAATAAAGATGTTAATTAAAAATAAATAGTATCCTGTTATTAGGTGATTGGAATTGATCAAAATTGCAATTAAGTATAATTGGAAATATTTTAGTTGTCAGAAGGAACCTGAATATGTACATGTATTTTTAGAAAATAATGATTTTATTAATTACTCATGAAGGATTGCCTTTACAGTGTAGAAGATTCAGGGTTTATAAATGACACTCAGAATAATTATTCCTGATTTCTTGGAAGTCAAAGACAGACAAAAATACACTGAATATGACACAGTTAAGTATTGTATTAGATTTTCTCTTATGCGAAAAGTGTTTGTATGCACATGATATTCAGAACAAATCTGTTTCATTAGTTATCTGAAGGTAGTAATTGCTTATAGTTTCAAGTTTCATTGGGTTTTTTGTTGTTGCTCTTTCTCTTTTCAAGGGTTTCTTTACCCATGAATAGTGTGGATTTGGAAAATATTCTAAAGGAAACTTTATTTTAGAGAGTAGAATATATTCAGTACTCTTCCAGTATGGAATATATTCCATTTCCCTTTGGGTAGCTCATCGGCCTTCACTGCTGCTCTTAAGACTATTTAGACCCTTCCAGTATCAATGTGTTAATCTCTACTCACGACCCTATTATGTTATGAGGATTCACAGAAGCAATATGGCTGGGATTGTGCTGGGAACATAGATGGCTTGGATAGAGATTTTGCACATTCAAGACCAGATGATTCTACCTTCAAATGTGTTAATACAGCCACATAGCCCAGGAATCATTTTCTAGAACATTGCAATTACATTTGCTGGCTGAAGCTTCTGCCTGTAAAATAATACAAAGTCTCCATTAAGCTTTATTGATAAGAAGGCACTCTTGGCATTTATGGATTTGATATTCATGATTTTAGTGTTTGGACCTGTTCCCAAAGGTTTGTGATATATAGTAATGTGAAATTTCTTTGAGGCCCAACTGGAAAGGTGGGCAGTCAATCGTGATTTTACTGGGCAGTGACATGCCACAGGGATGACACATGACCCTTGCAGGATACCAGGCATCACTGTCTTCTCAATTCTCAGGCATCCTTACTTTCCCTAAGCGGTAAAAAACTTGATTTCTTTGTGTTAACTTTTCATCAAATCAAATAAATGCCACTGTGGAAGTTGGAAAGAATTGTTATGAATCTAAGCATAGGGAACAGCAATTCAGACATTTCCATATTCACAAATATTTAAATTCAAAAGGTACTGAAATATATTCTTTCAAATATACACAATCTTATCTGATTCTCAAAGTATTACCATTATTCCATGTCACAGGTGGGGAGAAACGTAAGCTCAGAGACTGTAAATTATTTGACTGGGGCCCCCTGGCTTTAAAATTTCTACTCTTCTCTTCCGTAATTCCTCCTGGATCCAGGTCATTTCAGATAGAAGGTTCTTTGCCTAAGAGGTTGAAAGTCAATTTCTGAGACAACAAAGTGAAGTAATTTTTTTCTCTTCTAAGGCATCTGCTTTCAGGGCTCTGACCTTTCCTTTGCCCTCTCCTGGGAAGCCCTGACCTCCAGTGCCTTTTTCTTCATGGGAAGCTGCAAAGTGGTTTTTGCACAGCAGGCAAAAACGGTTTCACTAGAGGGCCATGAATTGTTTAAAACATAAATGTAAATGTCGGTGCAGATATGCTAATGTCGTGGTATAGTGTTTCTTGCTTTATTTGATATAGTCTCACATGTAGATGTGGCTTTTTTTTTTAAACCTCTTTATTGGA
This sequence comes from Mesoplodon densirostris, assembly GCF_025265405.1. Taxonomy (NCBI): domain Eukaryota; kingdom Metazoa; phylum Chordata; class Mammalia; order Artiodactyla; family Ziphiidae; genus Mesoplodon; species Mesoplodon densirostris. The sequence continues at coordinate 11,857,925 of NC_082677.1, read as the reverse complement.
GTATGATTGCTTTACACTGTTGTGTTAGTTTCTGCTGCACAACAAAGTGAATCAGCTATATGCATGCATAGATGTGGCTTTTGTGATCCTTCCTTGTTTCATTTCTCAGTTTAAACCGGTGCTCCCGTAGGATTTCTCTAAACCGAGTGTCCGTCAGTCTGGCCCCCCTCATCACCCCCACCCCTGCCTTTACTGGGCTCCCCACTCCTTGTCACAGCTTCTGGGAAAATGTGCTTGCGTTTGGGCTTTCTTCCTTTTTCTTTAACCCATGATTTCTCTAAACGTTTCTGGATAATCCACACTTCCTTCCCCTCCTCCAGCAACACAGGAATGCTGCTGTGCCCTGGGTCACTTCCGCTCTTTGCTATAACGCAGCCTGTAGCGGTTATACCTTTTGTTCTTGAATCGCGTATTTTCTTGCATCGTTGTATAACGTTTTCCAAAGGTACTTACACAGTGTTAGTGGATATCTTTATAACAGCCCCTGGCCATCCTTTTTTAATTGAGGGAACATTGGTTTATGACATTACATACGTGTCATGCGTAAGCAGTACATTTCGACTTTTGTGTGTACTGCAGTGTACTCACCACCCAAACTTTAATTTCCATCCATCACCACACAGTTGACCCCCCCTTACCCATCTTACCCCTGCACCTGCCCCTCCGGTAACCACTACTCTGTTCTCGGTACCTACATGTTTGTTAGCACTTTGACATCATTTTTAAAAGAGGCTTTGATCTTTGACCTTTAAAAAGAAGTTAATAATAGTTTGACATATGCTTCTTGTGACGCATGGTTATGTATTGAGTTTCTTGTATGTGATCATCACTATGTCATTTTCTCCTGGCCTCTTGAAATGGGAGAGATAAGATGTGATTCCTGCCTTTGGGAATTCTTTTCTTTTTGCACATGAATTTGTATGTGTTATTCTTTACATTCAGAACCGATTTCCTTTATCATAATATTGTTACCCTTTCCCATACTTATTCTTAGCAAGTGCTTTTAAATGATTATCTATTAAAGTTAGCAAGCATTCAGACTTCTTCTCTGTGTTTTGTGACACATAGGAAAATTATCTTATTTAGAGTTTCTAAATAAATGTAGCTTTTGAAATGTATATTCTGTTGTTCTATTGGAAGGATCATATATGGTGGTATTTCACTTAAGTTGGGTTGGGTTTAACAGTTTCTTTGTACTAGTTTTATGCTGGTTTTCAGTATTTCAGTGCCACAGTTTTCATTGTCTATAAAGATATTAATACTTAAAGGAGTTTTTGTGACCATTATATTAGATAAAATAAACACAGCATCTTGCATACAGTAGACAATAAACGGTAGCATTATTACTATTTAAAGTTTACGAACAATTTTGTTCCTCTCTGACTGTATTTTATGTTCTCTTTAAGAGAACAGGAAAATTTTGGGTTTTCTTGGTATATCTTACCTTCATCTCCTCTTTTTACCACATTACCCTTTATCCCTTCTTTTGTTCAACAGATATTTATTGAGCCCCTACTATGTTCCAAATCCTGTTTTAGGATATGGAGATTCGCCAGTGAATAATAAAGCCCCTGCTTTCATAGAGCTAGTATTTTAGAACCAGTGCGTGTAACTTTTTCATCTTTGTAATTTTTAAAAGTTTTTGTATAACATGCTAGGGGCTATATTGTTAGGTAGTCTGTGGAAGCCCAAAGATAATGGAATAGTTTTGTGACTGTGTGCTGAATTATTAGAAACAGTTCAGATAGTGATTTTACTTTTTAAAAGATTAGCTGATGCTGGGACTTCCCTGGCTGTCCAGTGGTTAAGACGCCACGCTTCCACTGCAGAGGGCGTGGGTTCCATCTCTGGTCCAGGAACTAAGATCCCACATGCCACAGGGCATGGCCAAAAAATAACTTAAAAAAGAAAAAAAAAAAGATCATGTGATGCTGACTCTCTTGCAGTAATCAAAGAAGGGCTCGTTATTAAGGCAAAGCATCCAGGAAACATATTATTTTGTTGTTATTGTCAATTACATGTTTTTCATAGTTAAACCTTGGGGGTTTTTTTTGCTTCTTTTCAGAACCATTAATATCATTTTTAAAAACTTTATTGAGGAATAATTGAGAACTACTGTTTTTTCACACAAACAAAACACTTTATGATTAAGTTAACACAAAGACATAAAATTTGATTACTCATTGCTTTTTAATGAGAGAACTTTAATTTTTAATTGCAAAAGCAATTGTACTCTACTAGAAAAAAATTAGAAACATTGGAAACTGCAGATAATAAAATCTTAAAAATCATAATTACTTACATAAAATCTCTTATATTCTTTCAAACTTTTCAATGCACCCATATATCTTTTTTTAAAAAAATGGAATAGTGTTCATCTGGTTTTGTAACTCTTTCACTTATCTGTGTACTGTGCAATTCTTCATGCCATCAATCAATATGCTTAATGTAATTTTTACAGGCTTTATATTTTTTATATACATCTAATTTGTCAGTACCTTATTATTACCTCTATATTTCCACTTTTTCATTCTTATCAGCAATCTTGCCATGAATTCTAGTCTCGCAAATGTTTTGTATATCCTCAAATATTTCCTTCTGACAAACTATTAGAAGTTAAATCGGATAAGCTTTTGTGGTTCTTGTTATGTATCATAAAATTGCTCTCTATAGAGATTTTAAAAATTTACATTTCTCCAGAAATGTATGAGAATATGTTTCTCCAAACCCTTAATAATTGGAGCAATGGCAAATACATATACACACAGAGAACGCAGTTCTCATCATCCCTTTCCCAGTCCTGGGATCCTTTCTTCACGGCTGTGTGTGACAGAGCGAAAGTCTTCAAGGTCAGTTTCTCCTCCCTGGTCTCCAGGGTTTAGCTCCAGGAACTTTCAGAGCTTGGAAAATTGAGCTCATAGTCACCAAAGTCACATGGGATTGACTGGAATCAGTTTGGTATCAGAATGCTCATTTGATAGTTTATACAAGTGGCTTTCCAGTATCAGATGAGATCAGATTGTTTAGACAATCTGGGCAGATAGCTGAGGACACAGTGCTAGCCTGCACTGGTTCCCTGGACCACACCCACCTGCTCTGGCCACGTGGTCACGTGGCCAGGAGAGGGTGAGGGAGGAGAGGGTCAGAGCGGCGGTCCGTCCTGGTGCAGCTTCCTCTGCCCCTCAGGATGCAGCTAGGGCTTTCCTTAGACTTGGAATTGTTCCCTTTTTGATTTCTTAAGAACTGTGAATCGTTTAGAATGTATAATTTATTCAGTTCATTTTCCATAGGATTTAGAACAGTGGAGGATTAAATCATGCAGTTAGTTGCTGCAAGGATGTTGGATTGTTGAGAGGAGCAGTAATCCTGAAAGAACACATATGCATGCACACACACACGTGCGCACAAACATACACATGCCTGCACACACACACACACATTTGCAAATGAGCCAAAAGAAGGCATTTTCCTACTGACCTCAATATTTATTTTGTAATTCTTGATCCTCTAGGGAAAGATAAGTTTCCTTGTGTGCCCCAATAGAGAACTACACAGAAATTTTCCATATCTGTTTATTGCTTAAAATCCTGCATTGGAAGAAACAAAAATTTAATGTGGCATTAGCACTTCAATAACTTCTCAGATCTTGAAAAAAATAATTTGCAATCTCTTTGAAAGAGTATGTTGGTACTTTGAAGAACAAGCTTAGCTCTACCGATTATTTTAGAATGTGTTTCAAACTCACTTAAGTTTCTAGCACATATTATTCTAGGAAATATTTTTTTCTAGGTTTTACTAAAGAAGTCCTTTGACTTAAATTGGATGGTACCAAATTGAACTCAAAAGTATTTAGAACATTTAAAATTTGTCAGTACATTTAATTGACTTAACGTTGTACTTGTTTTGGAATATACATATATGTCACCTCACTTGCTAAAGAAATGACACATCTTGAAAAGATCCAAAAGCCTATGTTTATATATTTTGGTTCTTGCCTAAACTAAGCTTTGAGCTGGCCATTGCCAGAATGAAAATTGGATATATATTTTTTTCACACATTACACTTTGCCTTGTGAGTACAGCTATTGTCTTTAAAGAGATTTTTTTCCCCTCCAACCTCATCATACTTCTTTCTAAAAGGAGATAAGGTAGATAATCAAAGCTAAACTGGTTATTTGTACAACAACAAAAAGGCAAGAGTGCACCCAAGCTTCATCTAGCTGACACTGAAAAGAAACCAAGTAAAGCTTCCAAGTAGCTTGGTTTATACAATGATGTGCTTTCTTTCCCAGTTAATTAAGAGGGTTTCAATAAGATCCAGACCATGGGTTCTGACCTTTCATCTTCCAAGAAAAAAAAAAAATTACCGCACCAAATCAAAACAAACTAAAAGGAAAGCTTTGTTTAGAGATCTTCCAGGGTGATGAGTCTTCTATTTTTTGTTTTTCTTAAAACCGTTCTTCTCTGTCTCATAACTTGGGCATTTGTAGAGTACACAGAATTTTTCATGCCCCACATCTTTTCCATTTAAAACCCAAAGTCAATGAGATGTCTTCTAGCAAGCAAGGGATGTTTGCTACAGGAGCCATATAACCTAGAATGTCAGAGATGGAGGGGACCACATGAGGAGAGTGAGGCCCAGGGAAGTGAAATGACCAGCACAGGATCACATAAACCGACAAGGTACTGGGACCTGATCTGATTCCTATTACAGCTAGTTCTTTCCATTAAACTCTGTTGCTTTGCTGATGCTGGAAGAGTTCATTCTTTGCTATCAGATGTTTCTTTTAACATTGTGTTTTGTTCTCCTACTGAAGCATCACTCGTGTATATCTATACTTTTATAGCAATGTGTAGAATACATACTTAACGTATTGAAAATATGGGTTATGTGAATAAAATTCATATTCACTCATTCAGTTAACTAACATGTACTGAATGTCAGCTTTGTACTGACTGCTGGTAATATCAAATCAAATAATGTATGATTCCCTACATTTATATGTAGGAAAATATATTCAGGTTTTTTTTTGTTTTGCTTTTGTTTGTTTTCTATGAAAAACATAATTTGATTAACATGATGTAATTATTCTAGATGGCTTCATTTTGTTTTTGATGTCTAAATTCCTCAATAACATATTTCAGATGACCTTTTAAAGACTTTGATGTTAGATTACTTTCAGTAATTTCAGTAATGGTATATAATGGCGTATAAATGGAGTATAATGCCAGTTTACATAATGATATTTAAAGATGAGTTCTTTTTAGATATCAAACTAGGACATCTTTGTCTCAATGCAGCTTTGCAAGTGAGAGGTCTTACAAGTCAAACAGCCATCAGGTTATGGAACCTGCAATGCTGGTAGCTGCCAATGTCTGGTTCAGTCAGATCAAGCCAGACCAGAAGCCTGGATTTCTTCATCTCCATCCCTTGGACCACCATAAACTGGAATGTGCCAGAGTCTGTGCTAGGAGCTTGGGATCCAAAGAAAGCTGAGTTATTTCTGCCCTTAAGTTATGAAACTTTAGGACTCCCTGGCAAAAAGAAAAGTGATTGTAGAGAGTGCCCAAGGAGGGCTCTAGGAGGAGGGCATCCTCCTGAGGGGTGGGGACTGGGATCCTTAATTAGGCCGTTTGGAGTGTGTGTGGTTTAAGGTTCACCTTGAGGATTAAATGGAAGAACTGAGGCCGGCCAGATGGTTCGAATGCAGGGGTGGTAGACAAGGTTAGGAGTGAAGTGGGAACAGACCTTGTTCCACGTGAGACTAACAGGTACCTAGTTTCCTTCCTTTTCCAGCCACTTCAGGTGACTCTTTTCCGAGCATCACTGTCCCAGATGCAAAAGTTTTGCTCCCTGTAGTTTAAGACATTTTGGGAGATTTCAGCAGTTATTGTTTGTTATTTTTGTACAGAAGTCTGTAAAAGACTGTTGTTCTGTAATCAACCGTCCAGGACTAGCTGACTGGAGGCCCCGGCTCCCCAAGCATTATCATTCTAGACCACCTCCCGAGAGGAGGGGTCTTCTTTTACCAATTGCCTCACAGAAGAGTTTGGTACCCGCGCGTAATAACACACCAGGTATCCGTAACAAGGAGAAAGGAATGTAGTTTATTTTCATACTACTATTTTTTACATTCCAGCCTCATTTTGGCTTTCTGTTTATGATAAGAAAAATAAAGCCAGAAAGAGTGGAAGTCCAAGGCATCAGGATAAAGCCTCCATCTCCCTGACAGCATGAGGGAGGCCTCGCTTGGTCAGGTGGAGGAAGGCATTTCATGCTGGGCCTGAGATGAAAGAGTGGTGTTTTTCTATTTCAAAATGTCCTTGAAAGGAGAGATGCAAAAGAAGAGAAGGGCAAAAGGCTGACGCCACCGATACCACCAATGACTTTTACTTCAAGAACCATCGTTGGTGACATGTGGGAGACCTGGGAGGCCCGGGTGCACCTCTCTGGTCAAGCCGTGGTGACTCCATGGTGACAACTGTGGGCACTAGGCCCTCGGTCGTGCTCAGTGAATGTGGTGTCTACCAACAAGGCTAGTGTTGGTAGCTGAGATCTGTTGTGGGGATTTAAAAATCATACCTGGAAATCAAAATCTTGTATCACGATTAAAATGACTACTTATCTCATTCCCATCTACTTTTGGATTTGCTGCCTAGAAAGTAGTGAGTGTTCAATAAAACCTTGAGTGATTGCAGCTTCATTGACTGCACCTCTTTCTGCAGGACACATTTTCATTTCATCTGGAAATATTTTGTAGTGTACCTCTAAAAGATAAGGACACTTTTTCTTTTAAAGCATAACCACTATACCATTATCTTATGTAAAAATTTAATAGTAATCTCTCAGTTTGGGTACTGCACCTTTAATAAAATATTAATGATGTAAGAAAAAACCTTATGAGAGATTTTCTTATAAAGCTAGTTTGATAATGTATCATTCATTCATTCATTTGTTCAGGTTCTGTTCTGTATGACTGGTACAGGTGAGAAGCTCCTCACAGTATAATCACTGAGTTGTGTTGAAGCACAGTGAATTTCTTAAACCCTCTATGATAATATTCTATCATCATTTTTAATACATCTATTAATATAGATGCTTCACAATGCTGAATATAATTGCTTCACAATGCTGTGCTAGATTCTGTTGTACAATAAAGTGAATCAGCCATATGTATACATATATCCCCATATCCCCTCCCTCTTGCGTCTCTCCCGTCCTCCCTATCCCACCCCTCTAGGTGGTCACACAGCACCGAGCTGATCTCCCTGTGCTATGTGGCTGCTTCCCACTAGCTATCTGTTTTACATTTGGTAGTGTATATAAGTCCATGCTACTCTCACTCACCCCAGCTTCCCTCTCCCACCCTGTGTTCTCAAGTCCATTCTCTATGTCTGCATCTTTATTCCTGCCCTGCGACTAGGTTCATCAGAACCTTTTTTTTTCTTAGATTGCATATATATGTGTTAGCATATGGTATTTGTTTGTCTCTTTCTGACTTTACTCTGTATGACAGACTCTAGGTCCATCCACCTCACTACAAATAACTCAATTTCATTTCGTTTTATGGCTGAGTAATATTCCATTGTATTGTGTGTGCCACATCTTCTTTATCCATTCATCTGTCGATGGACATTTAGGTTGCTTCCATGTGCTGGCTATTGTAAATAGTGCTGCAGTGAACATTGGGGTGCATGTGTATTTTTGAATTACGGTTTTCTCGGGGTATATGCCCAGTAGTGGGATTGCTGGGTTATATGGTAGTTCTATTTTTTAGTTTTTTAGGGAACCTCCATACTATTCTTTCTCCATAGTGGCTGCACCAATTTACATTCCCACCAACAGTGCAGGAAGGTTCCCTTTTTGCCACACCCTCTCCAGCATTTATTGTTTCTAGATTTTTTTTTTTTTTTTTTTTTTTTTTTTGCGGTATGCGGGCCTCTCACTGTTGTGGCCTCTCCCGTTGCGGAGCACAGGCTCCGGACGCGCAGGCTCAGCGGCCATGGCTCACGGGCCCAGCCGCTCCGCGGCATATGGGATCCTCCCGGACCGGGGCACGAACCCGTATCCCCTGCATCGGCAGGCGGACTCTCAACCACTTGCGCCACCAGGGAGGCCCGTTTCTAGATTTTTTAATAATGGCTGTTCTAACTGGTGTGAGATACCTCATTGTAGCTTTGATTTGCATTTTTCTAATAATTAGTGATGTTGAGCATCTTTTCATGTGCCTCTTGGCCATCTGTATGTCTTCTTTGGTGAAATGTCTATTTAGGTCTTCCACCCAGTTTTTAATTGGGTTTTTTTTTTTTTTGATATTGAGCTATATGAGTTTGTATATTTTGGAGATTAATCCTTTGTCTGTTGTTTCATTTGCAAATATTTTCTCATGTTCTGAGCATTGTCTTTTCGTTTTGTTTATGGTTTCCTTTGCTGTGCAAAAGCTTTTAAGTTTCATTAGGTCCAATTTGTTTATTTTTGTTTTCATTTTCATTACTCTAGGAAGTGGGTCAAAAAAGATCTTGCTGTAGTTTATGTCAAAGAGTGTTTTTCCTATGTTTTCCTCTAAGAGTTTTATAGTGTCTGGTCTTACATTTAGGTCTTTAATCCATTTGAAGTTTATTTTTGTATATGGTGTTAGGGAGTGTTCAATTTCTTTCTTTTACATGAAGTTGTCCAGTTTTCCCAGCACCACTTATTGAAGAGGCTGTCTTTTCTCCATTGTATGTTCTTTCCTCCTTTGTCATAGATTAGTTGACCATAGGTGCGTGGGTTTATCTCTGGGCTTTCTATCCTGTTTCATTGATCTATTTTCTGTTTTTGTGCCAGTACCATACTGTCTTGATTACTGTAGCTTTGTAGTATAGTTTGAAGTTGGGGAGCCTGATTTCTCCAGCTCCATTTTTCTTTCTCAAAATTGCTTTTGCTATTCAGGGTCTTTTGTGTTTCCATACAAATTGTAAAATTTTTTGTTCTAATCTGTGAAGAATGCCATTGGTAGTATCATCATTTTTAATGTTCATAGTTTGATGTAAGCCCCACAGGATCCTTAATCCACATCCTAAAAATACACTTGTTACCACTTTAGTTCAGCAGATATTTATTGACTGTCTGCCGTGTGTATGGTTGGTTTCTGTTGGGGAAAACGATAGCCTAAAGGATAAAGAAAGAAGGAAGAATTGTTTGTGGTTGTGGAAGATCAAGGAAGAGAAAGGAGGATGAGGAGTGTTGAGGTGCCCCTTCCTTGACCCCCCAGATTATCAGTAAAATCTCTGATTATCACAGAATGCTGGTGAGAAGCAAGTCAAGGAGCAGGTACATCCCCTGCAGGTACCAGGAAGGTGTGGGAAGAAGTGGGTCAGGGAGACGCTTTCCTTTGTCACATGGTGGGGAACTGGTTTCAGCCCCAGTGCAACTAGCTCCTTGGATATGAGGTTCCCAGCTAACAAAGGTGCAGAAAAAGTGGTGCAGAGGAAGCATATTTTCAGAGGTTGAGAGGTGGGATGTGGATGAGTGGAATGGACTGTGTGCTCTGCAGGTTTGGTGGGGAAATGGAAGGGAGCGTGAGGGGCAAGGCAGGTTGAAGGGAGAGTTCTTTTTTTTTTTGAGATAAGGGAGATGTAAGTGAGCTCACTGTCCAAGGGGGAAAGAAAAAAGCAAGAGGACTCCTGATGGGTAGACAAAGGGACAGCTAGGATGCAGATGGAGGATTTCACCTTGGGAAGGTGAAGGATGTGCTGTTTTCCAAAATCGGAAGGAAGGAGAACAATTCCAGGAAATAAACAGCAACTCCAGGAAATTCTAGAGGGAGGGAAGGCAAAAGATTCGGCTGAATATTTACAGTGGTGTCATAGGTAGGTAATAGCTGCTGAACAGTGATTTGTTGTCACCCAGGGACAAAGCCTACGGGGGCCCAGCTGAGATGCAGTTTGGTTCCCAGATGTGCAACGGAGAGCAGATCCAATTTTGACTTTTTCCAGGAAAAATGTTCCCAACCAAAATTTCAAGATGATGCCATTTACTTAGAGCTAGAGGTTATGAAAAAATTAAGTAGATGAGGGATTCTCTGGTTGCTATGGAACATATGATTAAAATGGCCAATCATGGGGCAGATGGAAGCTGTGATGAAGCCATGATAAGGATGAAGGACCAGTGGGCAGTGCTGAAGGAGGAGGAAATATGGAAGCCTGTGGTCAGAGAGGATCTCAGAGTTTCGGTATCTCATAAGTGTGATGATTCGGAGTGGTGGAAGTGGAGTGAAAGGAAGAGTGGTAGAGTTGAGGGGGCTGGAGAACTAGGACCTGAGAAGGTAGGAGAGCCATCCATGTGGGGGTGATGCTGGACCACAGTCATGTCAGGTGATGACTGGGGAGGAGGGCCAGCCACTTACTAAAGGGCCCCTTTGTTAAGGATGTTATCAATCATTCTGTTCAAAGCACTTTCACTTTAATGAATATTTATCAAAGTTTTTAGTATTTTATGATGGTAGGAGTATGTTGTGTCGTATTTTTCTTCATCTTAAGGACATTTTTGCCAACTTTTTTTCTAAGACTCCTACAATTTCATACAATTTTTAATTTTATTCAAATTTTATTTTATTTTATTTTTATAACTTTAAGGCACTTGAATGGATTAAAAAAATATCAAAAAGGGGGTCAGTAACTAAAGTTACTGAGGAAGGTAAGGGTGAGAGAACAGGATGTCAAAAGAAGAATTTATTGAGTGATGCTACCAGAACAAAGGTCTGAAACTGTGATTGGAACAGGAGAAACTGTTGACCATACTTAGCAGGAAAATAGACTGGTTGTATTTCAGATACATTTTCAGTAATAAAGCTCTCAATGCAAAAATGGTAAACTTTAGACCAAACTAACCAAAACACCTCAAACCTGTGCATTTGATTAGTTGAGGTGTTTCTGTATAATGGAACAAAGTGATTTGTAGTAATTAGTCCATGAGAAGCAAATTTTGTTTTATGGTTTGTTTGTTTCGCCTCCTGATTTATATAACCTTATGGAACTTTCTGGATGAGAAGGGATGTTTTGACTCCAAACCACTCGTTTTCAGTCTATTCAAAGAACCTAATCAGGCCAACACCACCTTGTGACCACTGGTATTAAAAACTACTGATAGATGTAAACATGTGATTGGCTGTTGAACTGTTTTCCTTTGTCAGAATGAAATCAGCCCTTGAAATTAGAGCCACGTGTGTTCTATTCACACTGGAGAGAGCCAGGACAGTGAAAATGTCCTTTGGCCCCAAAGCAAATTTTCAACCTTCTGCTCTCCTGTGATTTTCCACCTTCCACCCACCCCTTGCCTTTGAAATGGGAGATGAGAGAAGAGATTGGAGGTGATCATATCTGTCTAGGTTTTGGTTGGACTGGGGCCTGTCTTAATCAACAATGTCTCATATTTCCTCATCGTGGAAAGGAACTTGATCCAGATAATATGTGCTCATAGAGAGGATCATGAGATCATTGAAAATGGACTGTCCTTGGCTTTGCATTTGTATATGGATGAGTCTGATCTCAGAATTTATTTAAATTCACAGATTTTAAATTTAAAAGCCCCAGGAGAGAGAAGCCACTCTAGAAACTGACTGGCATTTTCCATCCCACCTTTTACTCAAAGCTTCATTAAACTCCTTTCCTAGCAAGGGGGAGACCATTTTCCTTGTGCAAATGCAGAGAAAAGTGGTTACAGTGCTTTAAAGGACTTAAATGCATGCAAAATATATAGCACAGGAATCAGTGTTTTAAAAAAAAAAAGCTCATAGTAAATGCCTATTGTGGCCAAGAGATTAAATGCTTACTCTCAATATTAAATGTGCAGAAATAAAGTTCTTCTATCCATATAGATGAAAGCAAGATGGGTACAGAGGATGATGCAGCACGGATAATAACCCTACAGATAATCAGTGTATTATTCAGGGTTCCCCAGAGAAACAGAACCAGTAGGATGTGTATGTGTAAAGAGAAAGAGATTTATTTTAAGGAATTGGCTCACAGGATTATGGAGGCTGGTAAGTCTAACATCTTCAGGATGGGCCAGCAGGTTGGAAGCCCAGGGAAGAGCCAATGCTGCAGTTCAAGTCTAAAAGCCATATGCTGGCAGGATTCTCTCTTGCTCAGGGAAAGTCAGTCTTCTGTTCTATTCATGCCTTCCTCTGATTGGATGAAGCCCACTTGCATTATGCAGGGCAATCTGTTTTATTCTAAGTTACTGATTTAAATGTTAATTCATCCAAAAACATCCTCACAGAAACATCCAGAAGAGTATTTGACCACATATCTGGATGCCATGGCCCAGCCAAGTTGACTCAAAAAATTAACCATAGCAGGTGGAACTAGATGGCATTGCCCAAGGTGCTGTTTGCAATACTGGCACAGTGGAGTGAATGCCAAGGAAAGGAAGTCTTCATCTGTTTCTTCTACTTAGAGCATTGACAACTTTTCTTAAAATCAGAGTAGATCAAAAATACTATTAGCCTTAAATTCAGAAAAGTCTAATTTGAAGATATTTTGGGCAAACTTTTAATCTGGTTGCTCGTGTTTGAAATATTTCTGCTAGGCTTGCATTTACAATACTAGTGAGGAAACAAAGATTTATGGAAAATATGTATGATCTCATATACCTAGGTTAATTGGTATTCTTCCAGGTTGTCCATCATAGCCTGCCACTAAAAATAAGCAATCTTCTATTATTTACCCACCTAGGATTTAGTCAGAAAAGCCGGTATATTCTGTCTAATGATTTAGGAAGAGGAAAAATTTTCATTCTAAATGATAATTTCCTGTTAATCATTGATGAACTTGAAGAGCCTTTCAGACTGTTCCTCGATGTTTGAATTGGTCTCAGTAAAAATAAAGGAAGATAAAGGAACACTTATATACAAGTTAAAATGTTCTTGGGCTTCCCTGGTGGTGCAGTGGTTGAGAATCTGCCTGCCAGTGCAGGGGACATGGGTTCGAGCCCTGGTCTGGGAAGATCCCACGTGCCGCGGAGCGGCTGACCGTGCGCCACAGTTGCTGAGCCTGCGCACCTGGAGCCTGTGCTCTGCAACAAGAGAGGCCGTGATAGTGAGAGGCCCGCGCACCGCGATGACGAGTGGCCCCCACTTGCCACAACTAGAGAAAGCCCTCGCACAGAAATGAAGACCCAACACAGCCATAAATAAATAAAAGTGGATGCCTGTCTACAGTAAACATTAAAATACGAGCTTTCTTTTTAAAAAAAAAAAAAGTTCTTATTCATTCTGGTTTTGCTAATAAAGTTACCAGAATTGGTTTCCCCCTCTTCATTCCCTGAATTCTTTTCATTATTTTATTATATTTGGGTGTGTGTCTGTCTCATTAAAATAATCATCACATATTAACCAGGACATTAAAAATGTATAGCATTAGATTTAGTAACAAAATGAACTTCGTTCAGTTGAACACTAAGTTGTTTCCCGCTTTGACTCCTTTTAAACAAGGCACCTAGATTTTATCTTTTCAGTATGATATTGGAAAAAATGAAGGGAGTATTGGCAATTTGATGTGAAAAAGGCAATCCTTATAGTTATAATTAAATGTGGAAGCTCTGTTTTCTTGGTCTTATTCTTCTGGGGCAGAGGTTTAAGGAAGAAATCCTATCTGTTCCAAGCTACCTCTAAAAACACTTGGGGAAAAAATTGCTCACAGCATATGCTATTTGATAGAAAATCATAAATTGCTCTTCGTAACTTTCTGAATTTGTGGCTTATCTACCTTTTCAAATTGAATGTGCTACAGGTATAACCTGTATGCTTTTGAACGGATCTTAAAGATGAGCCATTTCTTACTGCCATCCTCTTTGTCTTTCTTTGCTGATTTATGTTAATTGCCTTTTTTTTAACATCTTTATTAGAGTATAATTGCTTTCCAATGGTGTGTTATCTTCTGCTTTATAACAAAGTGAATCAGCTATACATATACATATATCCCCGTATCTCCTCCCTCTTGCGACTCCCTTCCACCCTCCCTATCCCACCCCTCTAACTGCACTGTGGTTTGGGGCAGTGGATGAGATAACAGTTCTGTCACACGTGGTTGCTTAATGATGCAACTGCTTGAACATTTTAGCTTCAGGTCAGGTTCAGAAGTTCAGGTACAGTGCCAGGCATTTGAAGACTGATTCAGAGCTTGAGCCCTGCCAAAATGATGTCATATTTGTCAGGCCTGGACGTGGGCAGAAGCTGCTGGAAGGCTCTTATTCATCTAAGCCAATCATTGATAATGAAGCTCGAAGAAACGTGAAATACTTTTTCTAAAGAAACAGACAACTCCACCAGTTGGCTGCCTTCTTTTATTTTTAGTATAATTACCAGGGGCAAGCTGTCTTGCAATATTGGTACCTTATATTAGCTGAGAATCTTTATCCTTGTGAGATGACGCAAGGGTGTTTTATTAGTTAAGAGTATGTGGCTTGAGGTCAGTTGAGCACTATTCTTTCAAGATTTTTCTTGTGGGCTATAATGTGATTGATGATCCTGCAGTATGGGAAGCTGACAGAGAGAAAAGCAGCTTCAGAAGAACGACTTCCCTGCTTTCATGCTTGTATTTTATCTAATTTGCTTGATTCCTGCCGCAAACATCTATCTATCTATGCACAGATTTCTGCTACATGGAAAGTTCCAGAACAGCTATGTAGCTGAAATACCTTAATCAAGCATGGAGGTGAAATTGTGAAATGTGGTTCATTCCAAAATCACCATACCCTCAATCTATCCCCACTAAATGGCTTAGGTTTTGTTTTGGTTTTGGTTTTTTTTTCTTTTGGAGGTGACATGCTACCCTCCTCCTCTTCCTTCTTTTCAAAGGGCTCATAGTACCGGTTCCAATATCTCAAAAGGATGTTTTTGCAGATGAGAGAAAAGGACTTGAAAGTAGTCTGAAATGCTGTAAGAACTAGACACATTAGCTGGTCCCCCACCACCTTCTTCCTACCTTTCATACTCCACAGTCAGCTGTTAAAACACATCAACATTGAAAAGGAGGGATGAAAAATATGGTGACCTGAAGTCTCACACATTGCCTGGCTCCTGTTTCGTGAGTATTCAGAGAAGTCAGCTGAATGTGAGTCCTGTGATACCTGCCCAGGATGCAGTCAGCTCAGGTCCTCCTGCTGTGTCTCTGAAGCGTCATGTGATATGTTGTAGGTCTGATTAGATTGTGGCTAGATATCATTATTATTACCATTATCAAAAGTGTGGGTTAATTCTTCTTGTGTGTAGGACTTTGTAATTTATAACAGGTTCATTTACCTGCTCCTCACAACAACCTGGTCATGAAGACAAGGTGGGTGTCATTATCATCATCACCATCATCACCATCATACCCATTGTACAGATGTGGAAACTGAGGATGGCAGGCTCCACTCCTTTCCTGAGGTTTCACAGTTAGTTAGCGACAAATCTGAGACAAACTGTGCTAGGTCCCGTGCTTTTCCTATATTTCACATTGCCTCCTGCCTGCTGTGAGCAGACTTCGGTGGCTGTTGAGGAGAGAGAGAATTGTAAGATAAGGTCCCTGCTCTCGGTGAACAGAAGGTCACCTTGGAGAGACTGAGTAGAGACATGAAATGACAAAGAAGACTGTCAGGTGGACCATGCGAGGTGCTAAGTGAGTGGTTCAGAGGATGCCTGCAGCAAGGATATTCTGTAGGAGAGGTGACTGAAGGCAGGGGACAGCAGAGGAAGCTTTAAGGAGGGAGTGGGACTTGAGCTGGGTCTTGAAAAGAGAATAGGTCTTATGTAAGAGAGAGCAGGAGCTGCCTGAGAGAAGGGATCACAAAACCAGGTGCACAGGATGGGTGCAAAGCTGAGTGAGCAGTTCTGTGAGACTCACGTGCTATGTAAGGAAGTAATTGGAAACAAGGTTTGAAACAGCATAAGGGCCAGAATGTGGAAGATCTTGAATGCCTGAATTTGCACTTTATCCATTGCATAGTACAAAGACATTGAGGGTTTTAGAGCAGCAGATTCATGTGTATAATTGATTAGAGATTGGAGGTCACAGACGGGGGTGTGTGGTATCCTATCAGTGCAGTTGATAAAGATAGGGGGAGTGAATGACCAAGTATCACTAAGGAAAAATCAACAAGGTTTGGGTTGGGGGGATGAAAATAGTGAACATGTAATTTAATTGTCCAACCAGGAGCTCTTCCCAGGAAAAACGCTAAACTGGTCAGGATGCTGACAAAACAGGCAAAAACTGGGACCGTCCCTGGCCAACTGGACCTATGATCATACTAGTTGAGAAAGAAGATGCTGAGGTTTTGAGACTGGAACAGTCATGGTGTCACTGGCAAGAGAAGGACTGCCAGCAAGGAAACTTAGTCTGGGGAAAGGATCATGACCTTGGTTCTTAAGCTTTGAGATGACAGTGTGGTGTTAGGCTTAAACTTCCAGTGGAAAGTGAGAAATGCACGAAAGTTGTCTGTAAATCCTTCTGATTTCACCTTTCATTCCTCCTTGACCCCAGACCTTTTAAAGGAGCATTTTCTCTTAAAGAAAGCAAGAGAGTAAGAAATGTGCCTTCTTCCTGGTGTTGCTGACATGTTGCCCTGAAATTCTGCATTTTAGAAACTTGAGCCTGGATGGGCTGCCAGGAACTCATCATCAATGTGTCTTTGGCTTGCGGAAGCACGGCTGTGCACATTTTCCCCGCATCAAAGGCAATTCTTTGTCTCCTAAGTGGATTCAGACTGCTTTGACTTTCAGAAAAGCAGAATTGCATGTTGGCTGTCACCTGTTAACCACTGAGGTTTTTAGGAGGAAGAAGTGTGGACTAGAAAAGTATGAGTGTGGGAACCAAATGATTATCTGTGATTTCGTTGTGAATTAGAAAGAATTTAGCCATTTGTTACTGGTGGCCTTGAGGATTCTCCGAGTGGCAATTTAACCAAAATAAACTCAAGCTAGTGAAATCCTAAAACATAATTTTCATGATTAGAGATGTCATTTTGTTTTTTTTTTTGGGGTGATCTGTGTGGCACTTTGCGGGCATTTATAAAAGTTTTATCCGTGTTATGTTTAAGATCTTCCTAGATTTCATTCCAAATAGATGAAATAGCCTGTTACATGAAGTTAGAAGGGGGCAGGCAATTTCAAGCTCACGGAAGGTTCTTGAACCAGACCTGGATTTGCCAAGGAGAAGGCAATCCTCTCACCCCCTCAGGAACCTAGTTCATGAGGAGAACAGAGGCAGTCAGTGCCCTTCACAGGAATTTGAAAATGTCATTCTCCATAGTCAGCCTTTTACTCTCCAGGCCTACTTGGTAGACATGATGTAAAAGAGAAGCCATCAGATTCTAAATAACTTGGTTGACATATTCAGAAATATCTCCCTAAAAAAGTTTCCCAGCGTTGGTTATTTGTTTAAAAATCAGCAAAAACCAGTAACATGTGAAGTCTTACTTGGAATTCAAAATGAGCTTGGAAACCATCTGCCCTGACTTAATCAGGGGTGGTCAGTGAGTGCAGACAGCTCCACCCAGGAGCTGGGAGGAATCCAGAGATTTCCAAGCCCGGCTTAAAGTAAAACATGTTTACCTGAGGCTATAGATTCTGTGTCTAGGAACTAGGTGGGAGGAGGGAAGGTGTCTATTACAGTGAGAGCCGCTGCCTCGGAGTATAAGACCAGTTCCAACAAGTGCAGAAACACGTGGTGGGGGATGGCCAGGAAGGGCTTGGGGTGGATACGGAACCTGGGGGCCTTGAGGCAGGTGGAAAGATGGACAGCGAGAGGCCCTCCAGGCAGAGCGGCGAGCAGGGGCCAAGGAGCCAGATTCGATTGATGTTCAAGGGCACTGAAGAGTGTCCTGTCTGTGGCAGGTGATGTTTTCCAGAGTTCTAGGAAATATGGAGGCTTCATGAGGATGCTGGCAGCGTTCCCACCTTGGCCAAGTGTGAAAGGTGCTTTCTCTCTCAGTAGGACAAGAGGCCCATTTTCTTTCCTACCTGTTGCCAAATATTTTTCTTTCAGTACTTTTAAAGTATGTTGCTGAAGTCTAAACCCCTTTACTATCCAGAAATGGTCCCTAGCCTTGATTTACTGACAAAACTGCTGAGCTCTGGAAAATCTTAGCCTGCCTTTAAAAGCTGTGCAGCCTTTAGTACTCTCCAGGGCAGGATGTGGAAAAGATTGTTTCAAAATATAAAGAGTAGGGCCTGTGGGGCTCTGATGTTTCAAAATATAGGTAATGAATACATGCCATAACGTTTTAGTATCAGAAAATACGTTACACACAAATACTAGTTCTTAAAAAACTTGTATTTTGGTATTTAGTATTAGTACAGATTGTATTCTGATATTAAATCTATTTTTATATCCTTGGGGACAATTAACACATGGTTGTAAAAGGGAGACATTGTTAGGACCTAGGACCATAAATGTATTTTCTACGCTTATTACAGTCTCTTTTTACAACAGTGCTGCCTTCAGATAGAATTTTCATATTTTTATTAGACATATATAAAAGGACATAATTAAGATGAGCTACCCCAGAGTTGTCCTTTCTTTAAAAAAAAAAACCGTAATTTATGACTTAGGCACTCCCCTTTCCTATTGCAATGATTATATCTGGCCTTTATTAACTCTCAGTTTATCACATATCAGCTATTTTTTTAAGATTAAAGATTATTTCTTTCAAAGGTGAAAAATGGAAAAAAGTCCTTATAAAGGTCACGTTTTGAAATTCCCAAGTATGTATCTTTTTTTTTTTTTTTTTTGCGGTACGCGGGCCTCTCACTGTTGTGGCCTCTCCCGTTGCGGAGCACAGGCTCCGGACGGGCAGGCCCAGCGGCCATGGCTCACGGGCCCAGCCGCTCCGCGGCACGTGGGATCCTCCCGGACCGGGTCACAAACCCACGTCCCCTGCATCGGCAGGCGGACTCCCAACCACTGCGCAACCAGGGAAGCCCCCAACTATGTATCTTTTACAAAAATTAAATTCATAAGGGAGTTGTTACTGGGAGGGATGGGGGACATCACCTCAGAGAAGAACAGCACTTAGTGGGCATTGGAGGGAGTGAAGATGGCATGGATGCTGCACCCTATTATCCTCTAAATCATGGGATAATTTGTAAAATTCCTAACTTATCATACTTTGAAAATTCAGATTTTCATTGTGGAAGATGTGCTCCCAGACGAGAGAGGGCTAGTATGGAATTTCCGATGGCTCTTAATCCTGGAGTTGGCATCCCTCCCGGCCGTGCCCTGGTGATGTGTGGTTCTGGGTGGCTGCGCTGATGCAGGTCTCCTGAGATGTTCTGGGCTGCAGCCATTTCCTCACTGCAGATGAATAATGAATGAACTGTGGGTGTGAAAGCTAATGGTTCGGGGTACAGTCAGAAGCTCACTGCAGCATGGGTAATGTTCCTTTGTCACCTCCACGGCAACTGCTATTTATCAAGACACGCTAGTACGTCAGAAGACAGTGACGAGTAACCAGTTGCTGTAACTTTGGGTCAGCTGTTGAGAAATCCACAGATTGAGATAAAATGAGTAAAGAGAAGGCCATCTGCGTGTGGTGGAGAAGCTCTGTTAGGCCATTCTTTGGGATTTTCATAGATGGTAAAATAAACAGTAAGCTGTGAGATGTGAATCAAAAAATGAGTTAATACTTTCTCCCCCCGAAACTCTGACTTGGCGTCTGGGTGGGCGGCGTGGTGAAGGAGTGCTCAGGAATCTTCCAGGTGGCTTTCCCGGGATGCAGTGGGAGGGCTGGCGCTGGTGGTGGGAACTGTAAGAGCAGCTGGTTACACAGCACTGGCACCAGACGGGCTCCCCAGCCTCCTGCACGAGTGACACGTCTCACCTGCTGCCTGGGTGCCTTGTCCCCACTGCTGGCGCTGACGTCAGCCTGTGGCTCTCACACTCAGGGACTGGTCCTCTGCTGCCACTCAGCCAGGGCAGGCTGGTCTGGCTGAGCTGGGAGGCGCCAGGAGAAAGAGAAGTGATGAGAAGAGGCAGGGAATGCCCAGAAGTGTGGCCTGGAAGTCGGTCCAGCGGAGGCTGGACCTCGCATCATTAGCACAGCCTGCAGTCAGCCGGGCCAGCCTGGGGACCCCTGAGGATGGAGGATGCTCTTGGCCCTAGTGGAGGAGAAGTGGGAAACATTGAGGAGACCATACCATAAAAGCTCTAGGAATATTCAGACATGGGAAATAAATTAGAAAAGTAACTCTCCACACAGTCAGCTTTTGGCCTGGGAAGCATATAGTATTGGGTTACCTAAAATCTGAGGGAGAATAAGCAAGTTTTATAGACTTGGATTCCAACTTGGCTCCCCCGCTTATGGCCTCATCACCTCAGGGCCAGTGAGACGTCTCCTCTCAGCCTCTTGCCACTTCATCTCTAAGGAGGGGCAGTGATCCTCCTCAGGGTCATTTTTAATATGAAATGAGACAATGTGCATTAAAAAGATTAAGCCCAGTGCCTGGCATCTCACTGCTATGAATAAAAAAGGAAAGCATTTCTCTTTGCTAAGACTGTCTCCTAAGTCTCCCCCTCCCTAGAGAAGGGGGGGCAAGGGATGAAACGTGTTTGCTGAAGGAGGTGGCTGGACCTAACAGATCCTGCAGGAACGCATTTGCGGAGGAAGGGATGGTCATGGCGCTTTGGCGGCTGCACAGCTGGGTTGGCCGTAGTCTCTGGATGACCCGGCCGAGTCCTTCTGGGCGTCTTGGCCCAGCTGCCTAGGGGCGCAGGCACCTGGAGATGTGTGTCTCCTGTGGTCGCGTGAGAGGCCATTGGTTGGCCGTCTGTGGGCACGTCCCGCCTTATGGAGAAGTCACCGTCAGTATTTGATCCCGAGCCAGCCTCCAGCTCTGACTTGCCTCATTTTCCACCCCTTCCTCTGCTCAGTGAGAGCACAGGGAAGGCAAATCATTTTGAGATTTTTCTATGCAAAATATCATTAGGAAAGTGGAGCTTTCACACAAACATTAAACCTTCTCTGTGCAAACATCAGTGCCTTTTTAAAAATGATCATCCAGACTTCCTTGAGGCAACAGACCCTGCCTTCCTGCCGTGTTTCCCTGTCTTCTGTAGGTGCCCCCCTCCACGTGTCCTGTGCTTGGACACATCAAACAAGCCGTCACTGCCTTGTTTACATACTGGAAAACCAAGGGGTAGGTTACTTACCAGTGTAGCCTGCTGCTTACAGGAGGATCTTGCTCTCCCTCTTAAGATCAGGAGGGTCCCAGCAGTGTCTGCATTTCTCCACCCACCCCTCCCAAGTCATTTACTTCCAGGAGGGTGGTAGGTGCAGAAAGCTGCCCGTGAGTCACACAAGAAACCATCCCAAGAAGCAGTCTCCACCGAATGATGAAAATTGCAGTTTTTGTGAAAGTGGTGATCAATCCTGCATCTCTCCTCAGTATGTGCTTTTGACTTTAGCTGGCGACTCAGATCTGATTAAAAGTGTGTATGAAGGCCAAAATTCAACAGTGAATACCCAGCATATAGCTATAAGAAGGTGTGATGGGAATAAACCACACTAGGATTTAAGGGGTCACTTGCTAGGCTGAGTTCAGAACTAAATCCCCAACTTCTTGGCCCTCGCTTTCCTCTTATAAAATGGGGATAATGTACTTTATCCATTTTGTAAGTGCAGCTAGACCTTATGAACTCTTGATATCTTCTCTGATTATGGTTATTTGGATTTCTTTATTTCTTCTTAAATCTGGGGATAACCAGGAATAGGGATACTGCTGTACTGAGGATGTGAATTTCTTCCCAGTAAAATGTCTATTTCTTCCACGAGAATACATTTTTATTTGGGGCAAGTATACATTTTAGAATGAGCCCTTAATGTTCTGCTAGGTGGCATTACCACCTGGCTAGAGGGGAGGAAGGTTCTGGAAAGGGAAGATTAGAGGCCCTGGAGAAGGCAACATGGGCACGGCGGTCCATCACCAGCCTATCCTCGGCCTACAGGCCCCCAAGCCCCTCTCTCCCAGGGGCCAGCTGCCTTTTCCTTGCAGTAAACGGTGCCTGGAGAGCTGTCAATTACCTTTTAGCCACTTACCCACTCTGCTAATTGCAAACGAAGCAGACTCTGCAGCCTGCTGTTTTTCCCAACTTCCTTTACTTTCCTGGTATTTATGTCTTAGCTCCTTTTGAATTGCATTTCACGTATCTTCTCCCACTTTGTATTTTATGTGTCCTAATTTTATTTTTTGAAGCAGAGAACAGGGGTCAGTGTCAGATTTTCTAAAAGGACTGCCAGTGCCACACCTGCTAGTTTGGATCCTCCTAACCTAAAAGTCCCCAAGGATGGCTTATCCCCCTCGCGGGAGCCATTGTTTCCAGGGAGAACTGGCTTATTGGCTTTCCACACCTTGATTAGGAACTACGGTAGCGAAAGATGGGGTGACAGGGAAGTCAGCTGGCAGCAGGGCTAAATGAATCTGTAGTCGGAAAGGTGCCCAATTTCCCTAATTGCTGTTTTTATTTGCAGAACTTCTATTTTAAGCGCACACACTCACGTGTGGATTGACAGGCACTAGCCATAGTAATGGCTGTGTCTGTAGTGCCTGCAAACACTCGTTTCCATGGTGATGGGAAGCACTGCAGGGACACGGTTATGGTGCCGCTGGGACCAGGGCACCGACACACAGGAGGCTTCTTGAGTGTGTGTGCGCGCATATGTGTGTGTGTGTGTGTGTGTGTGTGTGTTGGGGCGGGAGTGGGGGCTGTCAAGAGCCACGAGAGGGAGGGGCTGGGAGGTAAGATAGGTGGACAGGGCGTTAACTGGGAGAGAGGCCTGGGGGAGACCAGAAAGGTCATACTTGGATCGGGGAGATTCTAGAAAATCATAGAGGAAAGTGAATACAGGTGGGAAGAGGAAGGGGCACATGGAGAATTTCTCTCTTTCCCTTGAAAGGTTTATGGTGGCAGGATCATCCCACATAGAGGGGAAAGGGAGAAATCGAATTTAGCAAGCAGAGGCAGACGGTGCAGGTGGTTTGAGTGTCAGGGTTCCTGTAACTCCAGGGTCAAGGGTTTGCTGTCCCCAGCCTCAGTGCGCCAGGAAGAGGAGGGAAATGCTCTCTCTCACCCCTGCAGGATTGGGGGACTTGTGAAGCCATGACTTGATCTCCCCAACACTGTGGCAGAAACAGCCGCCGGGGTGGAGAACAAACACCCAGAGCCTCCTCATCCTAGTCGGAGTGAGGGATGCGAGGCAAAGGATGGCTTCATCCGGGTCTCACAAGGGCACAACCCTCTATCAGAGACCTCGCGGGGGTATCCAGAGAATCGGTAATATTAGCATTTATTTTGTGGACACTGACTGAACCCTCAGCTAAAAGACAGACACCCACCCTTGGGGTCAGCGACCAAAAGGGAACTTTGGGGGGATTATTCTGCTAGTCTCTGGTTGTAAAAACTGACGATTTTTGAGCATTTATTAACAACCAACAGTAATGCCAGAAGTGGTGCCAAGATCTGCACCACTATGGGTAGGTGGTATCCACCCCATTTTACAGTTGAGAATGTGGAGGCTCAAAGAGGTTGAGCCATTTGCCCACAGTCAAGGAGGTCAAGGCAAAACCAGATTTCCAGATTGCAATTCACTGGTTTCCTGTATTGGCCAGTTCCTCTTCTGTGCAAACCCTTAATTTCCTGATGGAAGGATTCAGGGCTGAGGGATCTCTATTGAACTTGGCTCCACTCATGGGCTTGTTCATGAAAGGTCAAGGGGTAGTGGAAGGACCAAGAGGTGGTAACCAGGCCCAGCATGAGTTTGACCATGGTTGGCTCCTTGGCAGAAGTGCTTTCCAGAGATTAACTCTCAACCAACCTTGGAAAAGAAAGTCTTGGAGATGTTCCTGTGTATCTCTTGACTTTTTAAGAGTTCTGGACCCTACAGGAAGCTTGGTAGATAAAGCAGATGAAAAAGCCATTCACCCTAATGAATAGATTTGGGAAACCGGACACTCTGGAATCATTTGTATCTCCCTCCAAGAATGTGATTTAAGCAAAATGCTTTTAGGTTTTTGAAAAATCATATTCCAAATCTGAAGACTGACAGAAAAGCATTCACTTGTGTTGAGTTATTTATAGTCATTTTTGTTTTGTTGATCTTCACATTTGGGCTCTCATTGTGGGTTTAACAATTAGTGGAATTTTGAATTCTGACTTCACTAAGTTGGAATTCATTTAAATTGCTTGCCCTCACGTAGGCAGTCAGATTCCTGATTCCTTCTTTCCCTTGAGAAAGGAGCTGACCAGAGGAGGGGCTGGGACCCCATACCGATGCTCTTCCATTCTGACCCAGCATCCTCCCAGGTGGTGTGGTGGAATCCAGAGGCAGGAAGCGATTTAAATCTTAAATCTGTGAGACATTCCTCTAACCCTAAGTACTACTGCAGTGTTATACAGTTAGGGCTTTTTCATACAGTTTCAACCTTGGAAAGAGTTTTAAAAGGTTCACCTCACATCCACTAGGATAGCTACTATAAAAAAAAAACATGCATACACACACAAAACCCAACAACAGAAAATAACGAGGGTTGGCAAGAATGTGGAGAAATTGGAACCCTTGTGCACTGTTGGTGGGGATGTAAAATGGTGCAGCTGTTATGGAAAACAGTACGGTAATTATTCAAAAAATTAAAAATAGATTTACCTTGTGATTCAGCAGTTCCACTTCTGAAGGTTTGCCCAAAAGCAGGCTTTCAAAGAAATATTTGTACACGCATGTTCATGGCAGCTTACTCACAGTAGCCAAAAGGTGGAAGCAACCCAAGTATCAATCAGCAGAAGAATAGATAAACAAAATGGGGCATATACATACAATGGAATATTCTTCAGCCTTGTAAAGGAAGGAAATTCTGACATATGCTGCAATATGGATGAACCTTGAAGACATTATGCGAAGTGAAACAAGCCAGTCACAAAAAGACAAATACTTTTTTTCCCCACTTGTATGAAGTATCTACTGATAGAATATTAAAATTCCTGGAGCCAGAGAGTAGAAGGATGGTTTCCAGGGGGAGGGGAGAACAGGGAGTTATTATTTAATGGGTCCAGGGTTTCAGTTTTGCAAGACAAAGAGTTTTGGAGATGGATGCATAATAATATGTACTTAACACTGCCCAGCTGTTTGCTTGAAAAACATTAATTAAGATGGTGAATTTTATGTTAGTGTATTTTACCAGGGTTTCAAAAAAATGCATGAAGGGGTTTCTCCAGTTAGTCCAACTGTTCAAGTATATGAAATTTCATTGTATTTCCAATTGCAAACTTCAGTTTTGACGGGGTTTAGCTAGCATGACAGAAGGACCAGTGTGCTCCGATCCAGCTGACTTGATGCCAGAATTGCTCAGAGAATCCTCCACGTCTCCGAGAAGGGGGACCAGCCGCCTGCATACGGTTGTCTGTATAGAGACAAAGGTCGTTTTCAGCCCTCCGGCAGGCTAACACACTGCAGAAACACTCTGCTCTCCAGCTGTTAAGATTTGAATGAGGTAAATGACCATGATTGGCCTTTCACCACCGGGATTTGTTCCCGGTGAATCATCATCATTTGACCGAGAAGCCAACTCAGCATCTTTTGAAAAGAAGAAGAAAAAAAAATCCAGTCGGTTCCCTTTTAGCCCCAAATGCTGTGAGTCAGAGCCTTGGCAGGGGGAGTGGAAAGCAGTGAGAAATCGGGGGGGCCTTTAGGGATCTAGCGGGAAGGAGAGCTCTGAGAACAGTGTCGCTTGTGGGTTGGCTGTGATCCATCTGCAAAGCAAGGGCAGTGGCTCTTCACAAGCTTTCCGCCCCTCACCTGTGTGTAGGTTCTCTTTCTGGTTGTCTTAGCTCTGAACGCCCTGTGAGGACCAGCTGGTGTCCCCTGTCTTCCAGGAAGCCTCAGA
Source organism: Mesoplodon densirostris (assembly GCF_025265405.1). Classification (NCBI taxonomy): domain Eukaryota; kingdom Metazoa; phylum Chordata; class Mammalia; order Artiodactyla; family Ziphiidae; genus Mesoplodon; species Mesoplodon densirostris. The sequence continues at coordinate 11,832,033 of NC_082677.1, read as the reverse complement.
TGAGCCTCAGGTCTCCTGGTTCACAGGCTGTATTATGTGATCTTTAATAGTCGTTGGACAGCCAGTTGGCACTTAGTTTACAGCCTCTGGGCGGCTGCCTTTTCATGGGTGAGGCCCATCTCCCAGCTGGACATTAGTCCTCCAGGCAGCTATGTGGCACCCCCTCCACTCTCTTTGGAGCCTAAGTCACTGGCGACAGCTTGGGATGTTACTAAACTCTGGAGGACTCAGATCCCTCACTTTAAAAACAAACAGGTAGGGACTTCCCTGGTGGTGCAGTGGTTGAGACTCCACGCTCCCAGTGCAGGGGGCCCAGGTTCGATCCCTGGTCAGGGAACTAGATCCCACATGCCTCAACTAAGAGTGCGCATGCCACAACTAAGGAGACGGAGAGCTGCAACAAAGGAGCACACGCGCCGCAGCTAAAGAGCAGGCGAGCCACCTGCCACAACTAAGACCCGGCACAACCAAAAAAAAAAAAAAAATGTGCTTTAACAGACAAACAAACAAACGGGTATAACTGCCATCCAAGTAAGGTAGTATATAAGGCTTAGATGAGACAATATGTGTAAAACATTTAGCACCGTGCCTTGCCTTCCGTAAATGCTGGTTATTACTCTTACTAGGAATTTGTGTCATAGGTATGTATAGTGTTTGGGAGTTAACCTGAGTTTATCACCCTTTTAGAAAACAATCCCATTATTCTTCTAATTCATGCCATTCTTATTTTGGAATATTTTTGCGTGAAATGGGGGCATTGAGAGGAAAAAAAAAAAAACAGGTATAGAAGTCTGATGTAATTGCTCAGGCTGAGTGTGGGACTTTCCTGGAGTTCTAGTGCCACCAAGTGGGCAACTATGTTATTACATCTTGGCTATTTTGAGTTTTCGCATTCTATTGCGTTGTTAAAATGGCAAATTATTCTGTGTACCATTTCTCTGTTTTCCCACTTAATTATAATTATTACTCTTGTTTCAAGGAGTAAGGTTAAATAATGGAAAACTGATTATAAAAGTAGTGCACGTAGACTTATTGAATAAAGGGAACACTGAATTACGCAAAGCAGAAGGTCAATTCTTCTTGAATGGGCAAGTGTTTTATTCATGTATTATGTATATCACGTCAATACAGTGATGCATTTGAAATTGATACCGATTTATAATGAATCATTAGCAACAAGATACTAAGATTTCATTAAGGGCCAGTGCCATTTTGCTTCATATTACCTACCCCAGTCTGTCAATGGGGCTGGCATTTGAACATTCACAGAACTGCTACCAGTGTAATTGGTCCGCAGTGTAGAGTAGGTTAGACCTGTTCCCAAAATTGTTTCTGAACTTTCTTGCCACCTTGGCTTTTCTCATGGAGAAAAGAATGCCTCTCCATCATTTTCTGCACTGCTGGGATGACATCTGGGTGTGGTTACTCCTTGGGCATGACTTGTATGCATGGGTTTATTATTACTTTAGCTGCTGAAGAGTGGACTGGTATTGGTGAGCTGGGATTGTCTAAACTCAGTAATTTTTCCTTCTCAACCTCCTTCTCCGTGTCATGGCAACACCCATCTCTGGCTGTGTTCTGACCTCATAGGTGTGTCCTCAGTCTTGTTATTCAAGGTGTCCTGGGGGAGTGGAAGAGACATAGATCATCAAAACACACCTGGTGATCAGTATTAAATGCACACATTTCTATACCTTAATCAGCAAAATTTAATATTGGGACAACTTAGAACAATATGCTCCTCTGATGGGAAACTCAGGTGTGTCCCCTCACACACTGTGGGGAGGTGTTGGCTTTGGATTGGAGGCTGGTGGTCCTCTGTGAAGTTTCCAAATCATACTAAGGAAATGGCCCCTGACTTTGAGCGGGGGCGGGGCTCCCTACCCTAGTGGGTTGACACAAGAAGGGCTGAGAAAGATTGGCCCAAACGACATTCAATACCAAGTTTGCACCAAGTTCTTGTAGGAATCCTCAAGGTGATTTCAGGTGAGTTAGGACAGAGCCTTGAAGAAATCAAGAGAAAAAAACATAAGCGGTTCTGTATGATGCTGGAACTCAAGATTTTGAAAAGCTAACTCATCCTCTTGCTTCGGGGTTACAGACCTCCCTTGTTTTGCTTTGTTTTTTTGTTTCAGTTTCAGAACCATTTTATACAAAGTGACAGTGTCAAAATTCTGGTAGAAATCGGGGTCACGGTGGGAGTGACATCCAGCTCAGGAGGTGTCCCTGGCGACACGTGGATAAGGAGCCATCCTGGCACTCCTTCGTTTACTGCCTGGATTAGTCCAGAAGGGGTGAGAAGCCTCTTGATGTCATCTGCCCGCACCTCTGTGTTTCTGGTGTGGCAGGCCGGTGCTGTGACGAGTGGGCCGGCACAGTGCCGTGGGGTCTCCAGCCCCATGCAGGTCAGAGCCCCTCTCTCCTCTCCGTCACCTCTGACTCTCCACCGTGGCTCATGTGTTCCTACCTGCACACTCGGAGCCCTTACACCTTCGTCCTCTGCCTGGTCCATGCCAAGAGCCCCACCTGCCTTCTCTGCCCTTGTCCCTGGCAGCTCGGTGGTGCCGGAGAAACAGTTAATGGTGGGGACCGATGCCTTTCAAAGCTGTGGTTTTCAATCACAGTTGGATTGAGATAAGCCCTTACCCAGTCTTTGAACGTGGAGTACGTAGGATTTGTGCCTCTGAGGTCAGCCTGATGTGCTCATACGCTGGTGCTGTGTCCTTGGAGACATCACTTGGTCCCTGTAGACTGAGGACAGCCGTGGCATCTGCCTCAAAGGGCTGTTGATTTAAATGAGATAATTGGGCTAAAGTTCTTAGCACCTTGCCTGGTGTATGAATGAGCTTGGGCAGCTGTAACAGAGTACCAGACTTGGAGGCTTAAACAGCAGAGATTTTTTGTCTCATAAGTCAGGAGGGGAGAATCCCAGATCAAGGTGTCGGCAGGGTTGGTTCTTTCTGAGGCCTCGCCTCTTGGCTGGTGTATGGCCGTCTTCTCCCTGTGTTTTCACATGGTCTGTCTCTATGCGTCTGTCCAGATCTCTTCTTAGGAGGACATCACTCAGTGTGGAGTAGGGCCCACTCTAATGACCTCTTTTTCACTTAGTTACCTCTGTAAATCTCTGTCTCCAAATACTTTGCTATTTGATATATGGCCTTTCCTGCTGTTTTGAAAAATGATGTACCAGGGCATAAACTCATTCAACTTCCAGACTGTTCCCCATTCTCCAACCCCCCAAAACCTTGCCTACATCTCCTCCTTTCTTTCCAGTCTCAGAAGGTGAGTTTTCTCTCTCCCTCCACAAGCTTATTCCTACACTTAGGTCCTCTTGGACCCCTCTCCTCCTGGACCCCCAGCCGGCAATTGTTCTTCTCTCTCTCTCTCTTTTTTTTTTTTTAGAAGATGTTGGGGGTAGGAGTTTATTAATTAACTTATTTATTTTTGCTGTGTTGGGTCTTCGTTTCTGTGCGAGGGCTTTCTCTAGTTGTGGCAAGCAGGGGCCACTCTTCAGCGCGGTGCACGGGCCTCTCACTGTCACGGCCTCTCTTGTTGCGGAGCACAGGCTCCAGACGCGCAGGCTCAGTAGTTGTGGCTCACGGGCCTAGTTGCTCTGCGGCATGTGGGATCCTCCCAGACCAGGGCTTGAACCTGTGTCCCCTGCATTGGCAGGCAGATTCTCAACCACTGCGCCACCAGGGAAGCCCTGTTCTTCTCTTGTATCTTCCCCTCATGACGGCTTCCCCTTCACTGCAGCCCTTGAATGGGTTCCTCCTGACATAGACACGCTCCCCTGACCCCGCCTCCTCCTCTCTCTCCTCTGCTTCTCATCCAAGCTTTTGAAGGAGAGTCTGCATCCCACTTTCTCCTTTTCTTCATTCGTTTATTTGTTCATGGGGCATCTTCCCTTTGTCAGACACTGGGCTGGGTTTCGGGGATACAAAGATGCCCATCCATGGTCCCAAGACCAAGAAGGAAACAGATCATCACAGTATCCTGAGGTACGTGCCCTGGGAGAGAAAAGCCCGGTGAGCCCATGGGGAGATGTGGGCACATCCAGCCCATCAGGGAGTGGCCAGAGGCGTTGGGGAGAGCTTTCCAGAAAGAGAAGCCCATGAGTCCTGAGGGATTAGGTGGGCCATGCACATGTGGGGAGGTCTTCCTTGTAAGTGAGAGGACCTGGGTTCCTCTGGTGAACAGTTTCTTTGCTCCCATTTACTGCTCAGCTTGCTAGCCTCAGCGGGTGCCGCTCCACTGAAAGGATTTTCATGGGGTCCCAGAGGGTTGGTTGCGTTTTTGTCTTACTTGACCACCTCTCCTCCGGCACTTCTTCTCCCTTGCTCCCACCTTCATCCGGTGGTCCTCATCCTTTTCCTAACTTTCTTTCTCTGTCTTCTTCATGGAAGCCCCTCTGCTGCAGCCCCCAGAATGTTCTGGGAGCTGACTCGGGCAGCTGGGTTAGTAGTGATGTCATGGAAAGACGGGAGGAAGAGCAGGCTTTGGAAGGTGGGAACCATGATGCATTTGTTCAGCGTGGGGACTGTTAGTTTCATGACTGGTGATGCTCAGTGGACAGAAGAGAGAAGAGGGACAGGGCAGGGCTGCACCGGAAGGTGGACGTTATCAGCTCTCTTTTCTTTGTCCCTCACACCTACTCAAGCACCAAGTTAGGTAGTTTTTACGCTCCGGCCATCTTTTGGATCTGCTGTCTCATGTCCGTTGTAACTGCATTATTTATCATCACAGTCCGCCCTCTGTATCCGTGGGGTCCATATCCACGGTTGGTTGAAACCTTGGATGCGGAACGTGCCGATGGGGAGGGCCGACAGCACTTCCTTCCCGATCTGTGTCCAAGGTGTCCCCCAGCCCCAGCCTTTCTAAAATGCCACCCGCGCTGATCACTTCTTTGTGTTTGGCCACCTGCAGTGAGTTCACAGTCTGCACCTTATCGAGGCCGAATACCTCTCCTGGGCTTTCGAGATCCTTCGTAATCTGGCCCCATCCTAATGATTGATTTGTAAATTCATAGGGAATATGTATTGAGCACGACGTGTGTAGCTCTGAGGGTAAGGAGTTGGTCTCCCTCCCTCCCCGTCTCACTGCACACATGTGGGCTGAGCACTTAGTAGGCAGTCGGTATCTCATGGTTAATAGATTTGCATGATGGGGAATCTACAGGCGGGAAGAATTCACTACACGTCGTTTGGGAAGCACATAAAGATCCTAAGCGAAAGAAAGCAGGGAAGAATGTGTCCCAGGATGTGGGCAGGATCGGGTTAGGGTGCGTTGCTGTTGAACTGAATGGAGGGCAAAGGCTGAAGAAATAACTGAGATGTGGGAAAGGGATGGGCGTCCAGGTCTGCCGTCAGCAGTTTATGGACGAGAACTTTAATTCTGTGGTCACAAAAGGAGACGCTTCTGCGAGTGCCGTCAGTGAAGGCCTGGAAGGGTTTAGTCTAGACGTAGAAAGCAAGTCCACGGGGGGATGATTCTTAGTTGATAGAAGGTAGGAGTCGGTGTACCTCCATCCCTGTCTTGCTGCCAAATGAAAACAAAATACAGGGATAGGATTTCATCCCAGAGTCATCTCATCGGCTCCAGAGCCCAGCGCCGGGCCCCGGGAGGGGGCCTTTGTCACGGACTCTGTCCAAGCACCGTCTCCTGCCTCGAGCTACGTCAGCTCTGAGCCTTTGCTCCAGTTACGTGGCTGTCAATCTGTCTTTCTCTGCCCACCTCACTGCCAAGAAATATTCAAGAGATAATGGGACCTAGAGATTATCATACTAAGCAGAGTACATCAGAAAGAGAAAGGCAAATACTGTATGGTTTCACTTATGTGTAGAATCTAAAATATGACACAGGTAAACTTAGCTGTGAAACAGAAACAGACTCACAGATGTAGAGAACAGACTTGTGGTTACCAAGGGGAAGGGGGGTGGGGGAGGGAAGGACTGGAGTCTGAGATCAGCAGATGCAAACAATTATACACGGGATGGATAAACAACAAGGCCCTGCTGTATAGCACAGGGATATTCAATATCCCGTGATAAACCGTAATAGAAATGAATATGAAATGAACCATATGAAAAAGAATATATGTGTATGTATAACTGAGTCACTTTGCTGTACAGCAGAAATTAACACAACACTGTAAATCTACTATACATCAATAAAAAAATTTTTTTTTTAAAACACAGTGGACTGTGGATACAGCCCATCGCACTGTGGAGGAGCAGAAATCTCCTAACTTCGGTCCTTTGAGCTTTGTGGTGCTGCACAGCTGGATTTGACCCAGTTTTCTTTTGAACTGAACTGGGTGTGTTCCTGAGGCGTTTGCTCTTCTTTATCAGGAATGAAACCTTCATAAGGAGGTGGCTTGTTTCCCTGTTCCTCGGAGGGCCCTTTCCTTGTGGTATCATTTCCGTGGCCTCGGAGGTATCCGTGCTGCCCAGTCTCAGTTCTCTTCTTTCGCTGCCCTGTGTGTAGACTGAGCCCTTGAGTGACATTTAGGGCACTGAAATGAGGCTACTCTTCCTGCTTTCCTACTCTGCTAATTCTCCCCTGGCCAAAATATCTATGAAATTAACTTTTTTTTTTTTTTTGGCAGAATATTAGAAGTAGGATTGTCTAGGAAAATCTTACCTTTAAAAATAAAATGCAAATATTATTAGAGGCCTGGTTCATCAAAGCAAAGTGAATGGTGTCAAATGTGGGAGAGTGGGTTATTTTAATCTGATACTGCCCTCAACAACTAGTTTCTGGCTGGGGCCATGGGTGAAATTTTTTTTAATGCCTAGAAGGTTAGCAAAACCTAGGAACACTAATAAGCATCTTTAAAAAAAAAAAAAAGGGAGGGGATTGGTCTCCTGCAGGAAAGGAGGAAGGGGGCTTTAGATGGTGAGAGAATTAAACAGCTAAGTCACTATCAGTTTTGCTCATTTCACAATGGAGTGAGTGTGTGTTCGGTGGAGACAAGCACTTTTGCAGCAAAGAGGGAGCAGGTGAGGAGACGTGCAGTGTCTAGTGAGCATGATGTATTGGTTGCCTAGGGCTGCTGCAATAAAGTGCCACAAACTTAGCTTAAAACAGCATGAATTTATTCTTCTACAGATTCTGGAGGCCAGAAGTCAGAAATCAAGGTGTTGGTAGAGCCATGTTCTCGAGTTTTCTTGCCCCTTCCAGCTTCTGATGCCTCCAGGCATTCCTTGGCTTGTGCCCTCATCACTCCAATCTCTACCTGTCTTCATGTGGACTTCTCCTCTCTTTTCCTCTTCTGTCTCCTGTAAGGACACCTGTCACTGGATTTAGGGTGGATAATCCCAGTTAATCCAGGATGATCTTAAGACCCTTAACTTTTTAAAAACAGTGTCACATTCACAGTACCTGGGGTTAGGTTTTGGACATACCTCTTTGGGGGCCACCATTCAACCCACTACACACACCAATGGACTCATGACTTCAGACACTCAGATTATGTGTCCTGACTATTGGCTCCAGAACTATAATCCTTATAGAAACAGGAGAAGTAAAATATCCCTGAGCACTGCAGGAGTACTGTAGAAACTAGTCATTGCCACCAGGAGCATCCTCATCTGGTTCAGGAAAGGGAAGCAAAGGGAGATTCTGCTGGAGGAGGTGGTGGATGAAGGAACTCTTGCGGCGGGCTCGGGGCCCCAGGTCCCCCCGGACTCCTGGGCTTCTGCTCCATCGAGCTGTGTCTCCACTTCTTGCCCTTGAAACTGACCCCTTCCAGACCAGCAGGGGCACCACTATGGGAACTGTGAGAGGTGTTCATCAAATGTCTTGCCTGATGGCTGAAAAGAAAGGATGCTCTTGATTTTGAGATTTAAATGAAAATGTTTCATTCCCCACAACTGTATTTTTTGAAAAACACACAAAACCTTAACAACACTTTTCTTTTCTTTCCTTTTCTTTTTTTTGGACTCACTGCTTAGCTTTGACTCTTGTTCTGGTTGCTTTTGAGGTCAAGATTTTACATTATTGAGTTTTTACCTTGGAGTTTTATTGCCCAGACCTTACATGTTCTGTTATCATCCACATTTCATGTGGTTTAGTATTTGTTCCAGTTATATTATTCAAATCCGTGTAAGCATCTGTTTTCTGTATTTTTCATACTTATTTTTTCATGTAAGACAACTGTTTCTCATGAGAACACGGAGAGGTGTAAACCAAGTTGCCACTTAGCCCCAGGCCTGGACCAGGGGGTGTGTGGTTTCCAAGACACACGCTCTGTGGGTACATAGACTTCTAGTTCTGTTTATTAGAGACCATAATTGAGAAAACTACTCAGACTATTATTCATATATGTTAATGATTTTGAAGTAAAAGTATAGATTACAGATTCAAGGTTGTGTACACTAAATTTTATGTTGTGTGTGTCTCTGATGACAGGACTGGAATACAGCCTGGCTAAAAATGAAACAGAACAATTAGGGAATTCCCTGGCGGTCCAGTGGTTAGGACTCCATGCTTCCACTGTAGGGTGCACGGGTTCGATCCCTAGTCCAGGGAACTAAGATCCCGCAAGCCATGCAGCGCAGCCAAAAACAGACAAAAAAACACAAAACACTTATATATGGGGGGGGTGTGAGAGAGAGAGAGCGAAAATAGTGAGTAGTGAGTGCAGAGAGAGGGAGCGTGTGGAGGCACGAAGAAGTTGTCTCCAAGGGGGTCCAAAACCTACGTCCAATATTCTAGCAGTTTCCGGCTGGCCTCCACTTTATACATCATGCTGAGAAGAAGACCCCGAGCCCACCCCAGGGCCAGTGGCTTTCCCTTCTGGAGTCTCTTCTGTGACCTGCGTGTAAACAAAGGATCCGACCTCAGAGCAGTGGTTGGTGTCCCTTATGCCTAAGACACGCCCCCAACACACACACACCTGGTCGACCTGCCTGTTCCCGGGCCCCACCCAACAGGTGACTTAGTAGCACAGGGCACAGGCAGTGGACGTTGTCCAGGGTCCAGAAAGCGTGATATGCAGTTTAGAGAATCTGTGGCAGGAAGAAGCGGTCCAGTTTCGTGGCCCCGGGGAGCTGGTCTGGAGTGGACTGGAGGACAGCCAGAGCTCCCCGCGTCACCTTGTGGCCTGGGAAACTTTCACAGTGAAATATGTGCTTAGCTTAGTAACCGTCCTCTCCACAAAGTGCTAACACCTGAGGGGCCTGGGGGGCAGGAGCATCAGGTTGAGGGTGGATGCCCCCAGTCACCTTTCCTCCCTCCTTTCGTGACTGAGCCATGCCCGAGGGGAGCCCTGGGGACATCACATGGCCAGGCCATCAGTGGGAGGGGTGCTGGGCGGACAGGCCCTGGAGGTGAGGAAGGGACATCCAGGGGCTGGCAGAAGCCTACAAAGGACTTGCTGTATCAGGTGCAAAGGTCAAAAAGCTCTGTAACCAGCCCCCCTCCCAGTTCCAGGAAACGTGGGAGATTCTGTGGGCCTCTGCCCTCCGGTCATCCAGGACTACTTCCTGTCCCAAGAGCAGGATCGGTGCTTGTGATGTACTCACAGACCTGGAGTCCAAGGGGCTTTGAGGTGACCCTGACGCCTGCACGAACATTTGAGGTGAGCAGGGCTGCACCTCTGCTGAAGATCACCACGGCACGCCTGGGACCCACCAACTTGTCCAGTATCTTGGGGTGTCCCGAGCAGGAACCTGCACACACCAGCTCAAGCCACAGGGAGCAGATAAAGCCACAGAGAAGTCCCTCAGAACCTGGCTGTGGTGGGGTGTAGGCATCCCGGGACTGGTGTGGGAAGTAGTCACAGAGATCACACTCCGTGTTTTCTCTCTGCGCTTGCCCCTCCCACCCCGGGGTCTCTCTCCCCCCTCCCCTCCCCCTCCGCTCCTGCTCAGTCTTTCCTCTCTCTCCCCACCTCTCCCCCTTCTTCATCTCTTCCCAGCCTCGTCCCCACTCTCCCCTGGGTCCCAGCTCTGCCCTTTATCAGTGTGTGACTCAGCAGACACTCCCAGTGTCTCTTTCTCTAATGAGCAGATGCTGACACCTGCCTTAGAGGTTGCGGCAATTAAAGGAAATCCCACTGATGCCCACCTGGCGATGCTTCCTTTCCTTCCTTTTCTCAAGACCTTCAGGGGAGGAAAGCCCAACAGTTGTTATAAGCATTTTATTAATTATGCTTATTTTAAAATTCACTTGCTGGTGACGGACCATCTAGGTTTGCCTGGGTCTTGAGGGTTTCCTGGGGTAGGGGACTTTCAGTGCTTAGACCTGTAACCTGCTGCTTTCCAGGGCAAACCGGGGCAAGTCGGTTACTCTAGGACATACGCCATCTGAACAAATGTAATTTTCCAATTTTTTTTTCTCAATGCATAAATGAATCAATGAAACTTTTTCCTTATGTATATATTGCCACTGGACTCAACCACTATTTCATCTGACAGGTGGGTGTACCAGTGCTTTCCTGGAGGCCAATTTTAGTTTTTTTTTAATTGTAAAATATAAATAACATAAAATTTACTATCTTAACCATTTTTAAGTTTACCGTTCAGTGGCATTAAATACTTTCACATTCTTGTGCATCCAACTTCAGAAATTTTTGTCTTTTCCAGCTGAAACTCTGTACCCATTAAACAATAGCTCTCTTTTTCCCCCTCCCCGATCCCCTGGCAACACCATTCTATTTTCCATGTCTAAAAATTTGACTCTTCTAGGTACCTCATAAAAGTGGAATCATGCAATATTTGTTCTTTCGTAACTGGCTTCTTTCACTTAGCATAATGTCTTCATGGTTCATCCATGCTGTAGCACACGTCAGAATTTCCTTCCTTAAGGCTGAATACTATTCCATTGTATGTCTTGACCACGTTCGTTCATCCATTCTTTGACTGACACTTGGGTCGAGTCTACCCTTTGGCTACTGTGAATAATGCTGCTGTGAACATGGGTGTGCAAATACCTTTTCAAACCCTCACTTTCACTTCTTTTGAGTGTATACCCAGAAGTGGAATTGCTGGATCATATGGTAATTCTATGTTTAATTTTTTGAGGAACCACCAAACTGTTTCCCACAATGACTGCACTATTTTATATTCCACCAGTGATGCAGAAGGCGTCCAACCTCCCTACATCTTTACCAACGCTTGTTATTTTCTGTTGTCATTTCTTTAAATAATAGCCACCCTAGTGAGTATGAACCAATTTCAGTTTTGTAATGAATTGTATTTTCAGAAAGTTCTTATATTCATTTTTAAACTGTCCCCTTACTTTGAGGGCTAAGTGTGGGTTGATTCTCAGTGGCTTCTAGTCAGTCTTGGAAAAAGAGAGAGAGCAGTTGGTTTCTTAACTAGCCCTTAGTTGCTTTCAAATGAACTTTCCTTCATGGTAGGACGTTTCTAGGTTTTACTGAGCAGAATTTCTCTCTCTCTGTGCTTTGCACAGCAGTGGGTAAACTGAGATCCCTTTATTTTATTTTATTTTATTTTTTAAGATTTTTTTTGATGTGGACCATTTTTAAAGTCTTTATTGAATTAGTTACAATAGTGCTTCTGTTTTTTTTTTAATGTTTGGGTTTTGTGGCCACGAGGCATGTGGGATCTTAGCTCCCCACCCAGGGCTCGAACCTTCACCCCCTGCATTGGAAGGCAAAGTGAGATCCCTTTAAAAATATTTTTAAATGTGGAAACATCACTTACAACCAAATGAGTGAAATTTGGCTAAAAAAGAGTGTATCAGTATCACATGGAATGAGGGCTCTGGGTACCCAGTACAGAAGCTCCTGACGCTGGTGTGAATTCAGTTGAGTTGGAGTCAGAGCATAGAATGGGTGGCGCTGGGCCTTTGGATGGACTGGTCATATGGATACAGTTGGTCATTGCTTGCCTAGTCTGGACCATTGGTCTGAACAGAGTAGTGAGCTATTGGCATGCACAGGAATATTCCTATAATGCTTGTGGAGAGACAGTTGTGTGTATTTATTTTGAAAAATTATTAGCATCATTAACAACACATTTGTGAAGTACCTGTCCTGTGTTCAGGAGACTCTAGTAGGTTTTGAAGGGTTAACACACTGCACTGGTGACCCAGGAACTGCGTCTTCTACTGCGTGATGTCAAGGAACGTACTGATTTCATGTCCAAGCAGCTTAAGTTAGGACGTAAATCAGAGATGGGCAAGCTTTTTCTGAAAAGGGTCAGAGAGAGAAAGTACTTTAGGCATTGTGGACCGTACTGTCTCTGCCACTGTAGCGCTAATGACGCCATAGACAATCCCCGAAACGTGTGAGCATGGCTGTGTTCCAATGAAACTTGATTCACGGACACTGAAATTTGAATTTCATATCAGTTTCACCTGACACAGAATGTTATGCTCCTGAGTTTTCTAAACTCATTTTCAAATAGAAAAGCCATTCTTAGCTCACGGGCTGTGCAAAACCAGGCAGCAGGGCCAGATTTGACCCATGAGTCTCAGTTTATGAACCTCGCGGAAGTCAGAGCTTCCAGGAATGTTTATTATTTTTTTCAGTGTTTTTAATATCCAGCTGGTTTTTTAAACTCATTTTTAATTTATTTATTTTTTGGCCACGCCATGCAGCATGTGGGATCTTAGTTCCCCAACCAGGGATTGAACCCATGCCTCCTGCATTGGAAAGGCAGAGTCTTAACCACTGGACCACCAGGGAAGTCCTCGGGAATGTTTATTTTGATGCTGAGGTTTTCATATGTGTAGAAAAACTCAGATGCAAGCAAATTTAAAAGTATGTTCTATCAAGTTACTCATGAAGATTTGAATGTGAAAGATGAAAGTAAGTATTTCTGGCCACCTGCCTTAGAGTAATTTGGCTGGTTACATTTAATGGCTTCAAGAAGGCAGAGATTTAGGGAGCAAAGTGAGCCTGCCAAATAGGAGAGCATGATGGAGGGCTTTAAAACCCTGGCACTGTCTATGAATTCTTAAGTCATGCATTCGTACAGTTTACACATTCATTTCCTCTTACAAAATGTGTTGTTGTTTTTTTCTTAATAGAGGTTACTCATCTTTTTATTTTATTTATTTATTTATTTTTGGCTGCGCTGGGTCTTTGTTGCTTCTCGCGGGCTTTCTCTAGTTGCAGCGAGTGGGGGCTACTCTTCGTTGCGGCACACGGGCTTCTTATTGCTGTGGCTTCTCTTGTTGCGGAGCGCGGGATCTAGGTGTGCGGGCTCAGTAGTTGTGGCTCATGGGCTCTAGAGCGCAGGCTCAGTAGTTGTGGCACATGGGCCTAGTTGCTCCGCAGCATGTGGGATCTTCCTGGACCAGGGCTTAAACCTGTGTCCCCTGCATTGGCGGGCGGATTTTTAACCACTGCACCACCAGGGAAGTCCCTACAAAATGTTTGCTCCTGGAATTCTTATAGTTTCATTGTTGGTGAAAATTTTCTTTTCTTTTTTTTTTTTTTGTTTCCTCTCACAACCCTATATTACAACTTCTCAAAACCTGGCACTTCATGCCACATTACTTTTGAATGGCTTTAATTCTGCAATTTTATATACCTTCTTATCTTCTAAATTTAATTCGTTTCCAGAAGTTCTGCATAGAAAAGGAGCCATAATAATTCCTGATTATTCCCAATTATCTTGTTATCATTTAATACAAGAGGATTTTACTACATTTTAAGAAGTATTTTTAATCTCAAAAAAGATGGTTTTCCCCAAGTTTAACTTTATAATACAACAGGAAACATTTAACTACTATGTCCTGGTTCTAGAAGTCTTTTTCTGTCTTAAAATAAGTGGTTTTTCCCAACTTGTTATAATACTGCAGTAATAACTGAACTATTTCATGGTTCTAGAAACAGTTTTAATGCTATCATTGATTAGCACATACCAAAAATTTAGTAATAACCTCTATCCTGTCAGCATACAATCAATTCTTAACCATCTCAGTCTTCACATTGACAAAACATGGCAAAAACATGGTGTCCTATCCTACCAGACATCCAATAAGAGCATCTAATAATTTGCAGAATTAATTATATCTGTTCCCCACCCTTCTGACTATGGAAGCCCCTCGCTATGGTGATAAAGGTGCCTCTTACTTTACGACCTCAGGCCTAGGAGGCTTGCAGGAAACGTTTGCCTCCTTAGTTTGTCTGTTGCACGTGTTCCTTTGTAAATCATGGAGCAAAGGAGCCACAAGAGGCACTGCCTGGGCTCATTTAGTGTAACCGCTCGTCTTAGAGAAGACACAGTTGGCCCTCAGAGATGTTAGGATCCCATTGAGAGCGGTTTCCAGTCAACATTAGAAGAATCCAGTTTTACTGATTCATCATGGCCCGGGTTCTGTCCAGGACCCACTTGTTCCCGCGGCCTTGTCTTGACTCATCTCTGCCGGTTTCTATCTGAGAAGTCAAGGAGGTGTCCCAGAAAGGGTTTCCTGTTCTTAATACTCTATCCTGCATATATAATGTAATACAACTGAGTAATAACAAACAAAGCTGCAAGGACAAGGAGAAAATAAGAGAGCCTGGCTAATCCAGGATCTGTGCAAACAACTGTCATACAATCAAGAATTGGTCATTGTGGCATAGGTGATGACTGGCATAAATGAGAAGTGAGTAAAAATCACGTGTTGCCCTTTATCAGATTAGCACAACATCTATAATGTTGAAATAGAATGTCCTAGACTTCAGAGTTTCTGTCTAAAACCCTCTAGAGGGACTTCCCTGGTGGCGCAGTGGTTAAGAATCCACCTGACAATGCAAGGGACACGGGTTTGAGCCCTGTTCCAAGGAGATCCCACATGCTGTGGAGCAACTAAGCCCGTGTGCCACAACTACTGAGCCTGTGCTCTAGAGCCCACAAGCCACAGCTACTGAAGCCCACATGCCCTATAGCCCGTGCGCCACAACTAGTGAGCCCACGTGCCACAAATACCGAAGCCCTCGCACCTAGAGCCTGTGCTCCACAGCAAGAGAAGCCACCGCAATGAGAAGCCCGCACACCATGACGAGGAGTAGCCCCCGCTCACCGCAACTAGAGAAATCCCGCACGCAACAACGAAGGCCCAACGCAGCCAAAAATAAATAAATAAATGTATAAAAAATCCCTCTAGAACTCAAAGTTAATGGAAAAATGAAGCCACTAACAGCTGATGCTACGAAAAAAAAAACCCTCCAGGTTTAAGTTTAACAGTAATCTGGTATATTTCAAGCCTTCCTCCTTCTACTTTTAAAGTGAGATTACTGTGTTCTGTGGAATATTTGTATGTTATTCTCTATTTTTGTATGCATGAAAGATATACACCTGTACTGGTTTGCCAGAGCTGCAGTAACAAAGTATCATGACTGGGGAGTGTAAACAGCAGAAGTGTGTTGCTTCACAGTTCTGGAGGCCAGAAGTCTCAGTTGAAGGTGTCAGCAGGGTTGGTTCTTTCTGGGGTCTGTGAAGGAGAATCTGTCCCATGTCTCTCTCCTACGCTTCTGGTGGTTTGCCGGCAATTTTTGGCCTTCCTTATCTTATAGCAGATCACCCTGACCTTCGCCATCATCTTCACATGCCGTTCTTCCTGTGCGTGTCTGTGTCCACACTTCCCCTTCTTATAAGGCCAACCATCGTACTGCATTAGGGGCCCATTCTACTCTAACATGACCTCATCTTAACTAATTGCATCTGCAGTCACCCTGTTTCCAAGCAAGGTCATACTCTGGGAATTAGTATTTCAGTGTATGAATTTTGTGGGGCAAAGTTGAAGCCATAGTCACAGCCTTCACTGAGAGACTGCAAAAAATAACTATTTTGTTCCCTGTAAATGTCTATACAAAGACACTTCTTGAGTTTAAAAAATGTGGTTAACTGTTCACGTGTTTGAACACTGAAAGGCAGTATAACACTACAAATAATGCAGAAAGAAGTTTGTGGCTCAATTACTTGAGAAATTGAATTATCATAGTGGTTTTATTTAAATACGTTTTATAAGCATGGCTGTTGTGTCTGGTAGTTCTAACCGTATTTATATCTGATGAGACTGAATGTTAGAGGCAGAGACTGAATATTGAAACGAGGTTGTCTAAATGACAGACAAGGAGAGAACCTCAATGTTGAGATTTACGGTGAATGGTTATGCCTTTTCTATGGTTTTAAAGCTTTAAATGGCTGCTCACTGTGGCAGTTCATGCTTCCAGTTCATTTCTTTTAACATCAAGGAAGTTATGACTGGCATGGACAAATGTTTCAGCATGGGGAGAATGTTCACTCGTCTACTTGTCAGGTATTTCAAAAGAATGTGATTTTCAGGGGCTGTAAGGAGATAGCTTATATAGTTACTGCACTGTATTCTTCACATGTGAAAGAAAACTGGATAATATACAGACGGAAAGTAAATGTTATTTTCATGTACTTTGGTTAGCGTTGATTGCAGTTCTAATGCCTTACAGTTGCCTGAAGCCTGACAGCCATTAGATGGAATAATTTTCAGTATGAAAACAGTACAAGGGAAAGACAAACTGGAAACTGCTGATTTATTTTGCCTTCTATGCCATGATCGTTGGCATGATCTTTTCTGAGAGTAACCTTGGAAGTTTATGCTTTACCAGGGCTGCATACAATTATTTGCCTTTTGCTAAACACTTGTTCTGTGCCTGACACATGTCCATACATTATCTTATCAAATTCTTTCTACCATCTTGGGAGGTGGATGCAATAGTATTTTCATTCTCTCTATGAAGAAAAGGAGATTTCTAAATGTTGAGTAATCGGCCCAAGTCACCCAGCTAGTAATGAATGGAATTGAGTTTTAAATCAGATGTGCTCAGACTCCAGAGCTGCTTTTCAAAGCTTTTCAAAGCTACGACAGCCATCCAAAGCTACAGTTATATGCTGTCCTGTATTGGTGTCTCATGAAATGAAAATTAGACCATAAACATGTGGAAACATAAACGTGTCCTCATCCAAACATTGAGAGTATCTCCCGGTCCTTGCTAGATGTTCCCTAGATAAATGCACTGACCCTTTATGTGCCATTAGGGACCTTCAGAGCTAATCACGACAGAAGGCCATCAATACCATAAGACTAGTTTCTGAAAGAAAGAAGAATCATGTCAACTTCTCACTAGTGAAATACCTAATAAATAAAAATCAACCATTAGAAATGATTTATGAAAAGCTTTGATTTTTATCCTCTCACTTTGATGTCTTAGGCCCCAAATCTATTTCCCCAGATGGCTGAGTTTTATTTACTCTGTTTCCTTCCAACTAGAGCTAACATTTGTAATAGTTTTTAATGGCCCTGGTGATTTTCACATTTGGGCAGAGCAGATGTGACCAGAAAAAAATACTGCGTATGATTGATTTTTATTTTTCAAGAGAGACCTTTCCCTTGGAAGGTGAAACTGGCAGCTTTTCAAACCATGATTAGCCCTTATAACCAGGGGATGACTTAAGGGGCGGGAAAGAGAGGCAGAGTGTGCTTCTGGCCTTTATCAAAGGGGTTTAATTTTGTTCCATCTCTACTGAGCTGGTAATATTTGGTCTGAAATTTCCTGTTATAGATTCTCCATGTCATCGGTTTCTCCCCTCTTTTCTCCCAGGAAGGGAGAAAAGAGAGTCATGGTCAGGGATGGGCAAGAGAAGAAGGACTCAAAAAATAATCTCAGTTGAGGAATCCACCCTTTTCCCAGCGCACCAGAGTAAGCACAGGAGGACGCTCACGCCCACACACACAGACACATACAGCATCAACTGTATTGATTGTTCATGGACTCCCATTTCCAGAAGCGGTGGGTCTTGACTGCAGGCTACCCTGCCTTTGGAGATTGCTGGAGTTGGAGTGTATCAGGAGGCCTGGGGGCCTCCTTTGGACCTTAGGTACAGCCACGGGGACTGGCCTTATGCACATGAACCATGGCTAATGACCACTTAGTATGGAATTCTCCCCCAGAGATTGGAAACTGCCTGCCCATGGGTTGAATTCAGGATACCGGTGTGTTTTATTTGGAATGCACAATGTTTTTTTTATTAAAAAAAAAATGAATTGCCAACTTCTAAGAATAGCAGACTTTCAAATAAAAACCTGATTTCACTTTCTCTTAGGAAATCAGTGAATCTAGCAACACTGGGCTAACCTTCCTGCGGGACAGGTGTTGAGGAGGTGACCCTTTTAGGTGAGGGGAGGGTTTCGGTTTATTAGAGCCCCACCAATTTCCTGTTGTCTGCCTGTGTTAACTGCCATTTTCCACCCCATTTGCGCTGGGTTTTATGATGCTTGGCCCACTTCACTGTTTGTGTTACCCTCCAGGCCTCTGTAAGCATTTGAAGTCATGATGCTTTACACCTACAGCTCACGCATTGTGGGGAAGTGGCAGCCAGCCCCATGTTATTTACCGAACTCTGTATGTAGATAAAAAGGATTATAGAAACTCTAATATACATACTATAGGATGAAGACAAAGAAGAAATATTGGCCTAGAGTGTTTTGGTCACCATATATAATTTTTTAAAAGGCCATTGAATAAGGAACATCTGCAAGTATATGTTCATCATTGTATACCCATATCAGCATTTATTTATAAAAACGATGTTTTGGGGGCTTCCCTTGTGGTGCAGTGGTTGAGAGTCCGCCTGCTGATGCAGGGGACACGGGTTCGTGCCCTGGTCCAGGATGACCCCACATGCCGCGGAGCGGCTGGGCCCGTGAGCCATGGCCGCTGAGCCTGCGCGTCCGGAGCCTGTGCCCCGCAACGGGAGAGGCCACAACAGTGAGAGGCCCGCGTACCGCAAAAAAACAAAAACAAAAACAAAAACCATGTTTTGAAACCAAGCCTTCATTTTGGACTTCATAAAATTTTTTATCTTACTATTGCCATGTCTTTTAGCCTTTTGTCAGTTTTGCTTAGATCTCAATACAATTATGCAAAACAGTATTATCATTCAAACAACTCCAAACAATTCTAGAGAATGTTTTCATTAGCAATTTAAAAAACCTATTCTCAAATACATTTTTGGAAGAATAAGTATGTTTTTCTCCAATAATATTTTTGATGCTATATAAATGTTTGTCTTAGCTGCAAACGTTTGAGTTGGGGTACAATAAAAGTAATTTTTTCATATAATAATTTTAGAATGTAATTTTCGGTTGCATTTGGACTGAATACTACTGGAATCATCATGCTCAACTAGAAGTGGTTAAGCATCCACCATCCAGAACACTGACCAGTATGTTACATATAACACAAAGGAGACAGAAGGCTGTATCCTCAGCTCATTTAAAAAAATCCAGTGTTTTAGGAGCGCTCCCATTGTGGAGGTGTTGATGGTGTTGATGGTCATGGGGGCAGTGGTGATGGTGGTAACCATCATTTTGGAGATCTCAGATTTACGGGAATGTCATCATTTGAAAAACATCATTTACTTGAGAAGACTAATTTGAATTGTATTAAAAAATCCCCCTTTTTTTTTTTTTTTTTTTTGGCGGTATGCGGGCCTCTCACTGTTGTGGCCTCTCCCGTTGCGGAGCACAGGCTCCGGACGCGCAGGCTCAGCGGCCACGGCTCACGGGCCCAGCCGCTCCGCGGCACATGGGATCCTCCCAGACCGGGGCACGAACCCGTATCCCCTGCATCGGCAGGCGGACTCTCAACCACTGCGCCACCAGGGAGGCCCAAAAAATCCCTTTTTTTTAAAACATCTTTATTGGAGTATAATTGCTTTACAGTGGTGTGTTAGCTTCTGCTTTATTAAAAAAAAATCCCTTTTAATGTCAAGCTGTAAAGTCAGACAAGTAGATTAGAAATAGAAATAGAAAGATTGAAAACAACCAACTCCATACTTTAATGTCAAGCAATTTACAAATTTTCCTGGAAGAAGCATGCTTCCATGGGTTTGGGAATATCATTTTTTGCCTGTAACCTCAAGTGACAAGCCAGTGCACAAGAACATGAAAAGCAGAGTGTTTGTCTTTATATTTTTATCCCTCAAATAGATACCAATTCTTTGGATTGTGATTTTCTTGTAAACCTTTTTTAAAAATTGGGTTTTACCAAAGGGTATTTGTGAGGAATCAACGTAATGTTAGTTAAGTCTCTCTTTGGGGCCTGGCGCATCATAGGCCTTTGCACTGGTCTTGGGCTCCTGAAACATCAAGGGGGAAATAAGTCATGCACTGATTCACTGGTCATGTGCATGTAGAGATAAGAGTCAATAAAATTGCAAGAGAGCTAAATGCTTTAAGTACATCTTTAACTCCTGATCAGGGAAACCATATCTGAGAGTGCTGCCTTGCACAGGTTTTGTGGGCTGCGTTTGAAGCCCAACCTTTGTGATCCACGCTTCCTAATTCACCTGCACTCCAGGAACCCCGTCACAGAGCACCTTAAGCCAGCTTTTCAGTGTCCTAAGTTTAATTGACCCCACACCTATCCTGTTCAGGGTGTTTCCCAGGCTGACGAACATTTAGTGGAAGCATCTCAGAGCATCACTTTTTTGTCCTTCCTCTTGACATTGACAAACGGTGACCCTGCTCTGCCACAAACACAAGCAAATGGAATAAACACGCATGAAAGAATACACTTGCATAAATCTTTCTGGAAGGTGTAATTATTTTCAAGGAGCTTTATATGGATGTTTCTAGATCAAAAGTTGCATGGACTGAATGCAGCCCAGAAGAACCTTTTGTATGGATTTGTTTATGTGGTGTTGCAGATATATATATATATATTTTTAAGTTGGGGGATATTAAATTTGACAACAATTCTTATTTAAATATGAAGTCATAAAGTACTGCAGGGTGACACAGCGCTTGGCGCTGCTGGCATTAGATGTGGCATTTATTATCCTTTTTGCTACAGTCACCACTGATGTGTGCCTGGTCCGCCTCCCTCATCTGTGTTCTCTGCCAGGCCCAGGCTGTGTTGTGACTTTCACCGAGGGCGGCCGGAGCACCTCTTGGCATTGGCAGTGAGAGCTTGAAGTATTTCTCCGACTTGTTTGAAGCTACTATTATGCCCCGTACCTCTGTTCAAATGTTAAGCAGACAGCCCAGTATTAACTCTGGGTGCCACATTTTCCCCTTGGGGATTGCTTTTCCTCATCTGCTCTGAAAAGTTCTGTATTCGTTGGCTTCATGTGTCTTGTAATAGTTTTATGTCTTTTTTTCCAGTGATCATAGTATAATGTTTCTGCCTAGTTAGAAACTGAGCCACAATCTCCACTACCTATTTACATGGATCTTTTAGAAGATCCTCTCAGCAACAGCATGTAAGTTTAACTCTTTTTCTAGCCCTGAAAAGAATGACTTGAATTAGGCTTGTCAAATAACCCAGTTCTTGGGCGTGGCAGCCCTCAGCTTGAACATCCATTGCCTTAGTCCGTTAGGGCTGCTGTAACACAATACTGTAGAACTTCCCTGGTGCTACAGTGGTTAAGAGTCCACCTGCCAATGCAGGGGACACGGGTTCGAGCCCTGGTCCAGGAAGATCCCACATGCCGCGGAGCAACTAAGCCCGTGCGCTCTAGAGTCCTCGAGCCACAACTATTCAAGCCCGTGTGCCTAGAGCCCGTGCTCCACAACCAGAGAAGCCACCGCAACCAAGAGTAGGCCCCGCTCACCACAACTAGAGAAAGCCCACACACAGCAACGAAGACCCAACACAGCCAAATAAAGAAAATAAATAAATAAATAAATAAATAAATAAATAAATAAATAAATAAAATACAAACAAAAGAAGTACTGTAGTCTGGGTGGGTCGTAAACAACAGAAATTTATTTCTCACAGTCCTAGAGGCTGAGAAATCCAAGATTGAGTGTCTGGTAAGAGCCTGCTTCCTAGATGGCTGTCTTTTTGCTGTAAACTCACCTGGCAGAAGGGGCAAAGGAACCCCCTCAGGCTTCTTTTATAAGGACCCTAATCCCATGACCTAATCACCTCCCAGAGGCCCTACTTTCCAATACCATCACATTGGGGGCTAGGATTTCAGCATATAGATTTGGGGGGACACATTCAGACCGTAGCATCCATCTTTGAGGTAAGTGGTGTGCATTTGCTTCTGAGCTCAGATCAGAGATTATTTGTGCCCTCTTTAAAGAGAGGACTGTGTGACAGTTGCCATGTTCTTGCACTATGGTTTAACTCCTTAAGTGAAGAGTGGCAGGTAGAGTAAGCTATTTCTTTTTAATAGATTTGATTGATTGATTGATTGATTGATTGCTGCGTCGGGTCTTCACTGCTGTGCATGGGCTTTCTCTAGTTGTGGCGAGCAGGGGCTACTCTTCATTGTGGTGCGCGAGCTTCTCATTGCGGTGGCTTCTCTTGTTGCAGAGCATGGGCTCTAGGCACGCAGGCTTCAGTAGTTGTGGCATGCAGGCTCAGTAGTTGTGGCTCGAGGGCTCTAGAGCACAAGCTCAGTAGTTGTGGCTCGCAGGCTCAGTAGTTGTGGCACACAGGCTTAGTTGCTCCACGGCATGTGGGATCTTCCCAGACTAGGGCTCCAGCCCGTGTCCCCTGCATTGGCAGGCGGATTCTTAACCACCGTGCCACCAGGGAAGCCCTTAGAGTAAGCTATTTTAAGGATGTCGTAGCCAACAGGAGGGAAGTCTCAGGAGAAAGCAAACACAGCTGTGGGATTGGGGTTACATTAACTTGTCAAGAGGGCAGAATTGGAGGCCTCTGAGGTCAGCTCTGTTCTCTACACTCCTCTTTCCCAGATGTTCAAAGGTTTTAGTATTCCATTCTCAAATGGTAGTATTTAGTATTCCATTCTCAAATGGTAGCCCCAGATTCCCCAGCATGATGCCTGGCTCAGAGACCTACCATGCCTGACCAGTGCCAGCACTAATAGTAGCAGCTGCCCATCCCCCTGTGGCTTCCCTGTGGGCCAGTAGTTACTGAGGGCTTTAACTACCTTCATTCGTTGAGTTCTCAAGGAACTCTGCACAATAAGTCCCATTTTACAGATGCAGAAACTGAGGCTGAGGACGTTTAATAGCTGCCCAAGGTCACATACCTATTAGGTGGCAGAGCCAATGCCCCCTGTCAGTATTTGGTACTAGAGGGTCACTTTACTCCAAAAAAAAAAAAAAAAAAAAAAAGAAGAAGAAGAAAAAGAGATGTTAGTATTTAAAAAATACGATAAGTAATGAAAGATAAATCATTTAGAATAGGTTGCTGTCCCATGAAGGATGGTGACCCCGTATGAAGAGCGCATTGCTCCATCAGAGAGGATGCTCCACGGCAGTCTTCCCTAGCTGATGTCCGTGTGAGCCAGCGGCTGAGGACACACTCAAGGAATAGATGTACTTCTATTCCATAATTGTTTGGATTTTTTTTTTCTGGTTGACCCAGCAAATTAAATTGCTTGCATTTCAAAAGAGAACGTTTCTTTTTTCCATTTCTTTTAAGCATCAGCATGTTATTCCATTGTTAGCTCCTAGCCAGTTCTGAATTTCAACAATATTATCCACTTTTGCAAAAAAAGATCCTAGAGCTTCAAACTTGTAAAAAGCAGTTTGAGGATCTTTCTTTTCTTCTCTCTGTTACTATTATTTTACTATTATTAGAATAATGTATTGCTTTTCTTACTGGTTATATCTTTTTCTGGGGGAAGAACCAGAGTTTCTTGAAAATATTTTTCTTTATTAGAAATTTCTTCTTTTTCGTCTTTACTGGAGCATACTTTCTTTACAATGTTGTGTTAGTTTCTGCTTTATAACAAAGTGAATCAGCTCTACGTATACACATATCCCCATATCCCCTCCCTCCTGCGTCTCCCTCCCACCCTCCCTATCCCACCCCTCTAGGTCGTCACAAAGCATCGAGCTGATCTCCCTGTGCTATGCAGCAGCTTCCCACTAGAATTTCTAGCTAGAAGAGCAATTGTAAGATAAACTACCATTTGCATAAGTTTGTCATCAAAGAAATGAAAAAGTGATAAAGGAACAGTGGAGAATGTATTTTTGTGACAATAACATAACGTATTCCTAATATTTGGCTATAAACTAATTGTAGACATATTTTAGAACCAGAAATGTATGGAATTACATGATTATAGAAGAGGAAAATTCAAACTGGTTGACTTATAATATCATGTGTCATAACAACGTTCAATGCTAAGAGTTAAGAAATGAAGCCAAGTATGGAATGAAATTGGAAGAGAAATCTTCTCAAAACTAAGTTTTGACAGGAGGAGGGGGCCTATGTGTGCCAGGTTTTAACTGAGAGCTAATTATAATGGTCATATTACGAGTTGTGTAGAAAGGAGTTTGTTGATTCTGGTGCCTTAGATACACAGGTGACTGGACATTTTTTCAAAGGTCTAAGTATTCCTTTTTGGTAAAGATTATCTCATCAAAATGTAGACAACAGAACCTTTAACTGGTATCAAGAAGAAATTATTATAATTAGTATTATATCCTTTTTTTAAAAAAGAAAATTGAAACAGAAAGGATAGGGATACTCAATGATTCCAATAAATGGACTGAATTTCTTGGCTTTTATTTTTTGTGGTGGTTTGTAATTTCACTTAAAATACATTAAATAGGTGACAGTGAAATATTTTAGCGTCTCTAACATACCAGGAGACACCTGATAAAGACCCAGTGGCTGGTGTGGCTTCAAACCTATGAGGCCATGGCTGCAGAGATATCCCTAATTTCGTTGGTAGAGGTCACTCTTGTAAAGAAAATCTCATCATACAGGCGCTGCTGAGACGCTCGCCCTGTTCCCTGATGTCAGCGTCACCATGGAGATCTCATTCCAGTGAGGGGGAATGGATTCCACAGTCCTGCTTTGGAAATGTGTAAATAGCAGATGCTTTTATTGCCTTTGTTTGAATCTCTGCCCTTGCAGAGCAACTCATACCGGAAGCTCAGAGCAGAGGAAGTCCATATTTGTCTGCTGTGATTTCCCCCCCGCCCTCCATGTAAGCAGCTTGGTCCCCTGGGACGAGAGTGCATAAAGACAAGTTAATGGGAAAGATATGCATTCAGATTTCACATAAAGAATGTCAGAAAACTGAATAATGTTTTCCTTGAGTCAAAGAAATAATTCAAACTTGCTTTAATAATTTTTATTAGACACTTTTTATTATAAGCTATTAATGTACAATATATGGGATAACTAAATGGTTTTATCAACTGAAATTTATAATACAAAATGGAAGGGTACATGTTTCTGTGAATTTGAATAGACTTGTTTTCCTGAAACTTGGTAGTTAAGAGCCTGCATTTGAATTCTAACTGACCTGGTTTCAAATTCCTATTGATCTTCTGTTTAATCTGGCTAAGTTTTTTTAAATCTTAAGGTAGGGAAAATAGTAGCATCTAACTATTGTTTAATAGTCTGTCTCCTTCATAGTAGAGGGGCTTAAATGTAATAATGTATATTGAAGATTAAGCATAGTAATATATATAGAAATATTCTTGTTGCTGTATCACACCCCAAAGAGAATTTTCATCTTTTCTTTATATCTTCGTCACATAATTACTGTGGTAAAACAGAACCATTACAGAAACTGATAAGCAAGAGAATTTAAGTAACTGGTCCAAGTGTATCAATGACTATGGCAAATCTGTGCTCAGAACCTCTGTATCCTGATCCTCATTCAAAGGCTTTTTCCAGCACATCTGGCAATTATAATCATCCATGCTTTTTCAGATACGGTGGTTATGGTATCATGCTAACCACCACCAGGGATAAAGTCGGATGCTATAAATGGAATGTTTATATTTGGGATTAGATTTTCACATAGTAACCAAAGTGTTAGATAAGAACTGAAAATTAATTGATGGAATATTAAGCCTTGTGTGCCATAAAACTGACTACATCTTTTATGAATTGTATACAGTACATCTATAATTTCTTTCCTAGTGTAGGGACATTTCAACAAAGGACGCTTTTCACAGAGGAATACAAATCTCCGGTTTCCACAAAACTAAAAGTTGGTGACAGACGCCGATAGGCCCTGATTAAGATAATGGTTCATAGAATTATATATATAAGTGTGGAAGCAGGTAAACATATTTGCAGATGACTGTCACAGCATCATTTCAGTGGAAACTGGATGGAAATCAGAGGCATGAACCCAACTTCTTCTTTTTTTTTTTTTTTTTTTTTTGCGGTACGTGGGCCTCTCACTGTTGTGGCCTCTCCCGTTGAGGAGCACAGGCTCCGGACGCGCAAGCCCAGCGGCCATGGCTCACGGGCCCAGCTGCTCCGCGGCATGTGGGATCTTCCCGGACCGGGGCACGAACCCGTGTCCCCTGCATCGGCAGGCGGACTCTCAACCAGCGCGCCACCAGGGAAGCCCCCCAACTTCTTGTTAGCAACTTCTACCAGCTTTGCACCAATTCCGATACTAATTCAAAGTGTGCTTTGCACCAAGATAATTATACCAGTAGAACCCCTATTCTCAAAGTGAGAAGGGGCACCCATATGCTACATTTGACCCAAATCTACTTAGAGAAGAAGGCTGTTCGTTGTGCCCAGGAGTTACATACTAAGTTTTTAAAAAAATGTTTTATTTGTTTATATTAGGTATATATTTGATTTATACTTATTTTGAAGGAAAACTATATTTGAGCTAATAAAAATAGCTAACATTTATTGAGGATTTATTCTCTTCAGATTCACAGTCGAATTCTTACAACCACCAATATGATAAGGAAGCATAGAGAATAGCATCTGCGGGGCAGGGCTGGGTTAATGCAGAACCCGGGCTTTGACGACAGGGCTGTGCTCCTGGGAAGTGGTGCCAGAGCAGATGTTCTGCGTTGTGGCACAGAATCGCACTCAGGGAGGCACTGCCTCTACCCAAAGTTTAGGATCTTTAGAAGCAGGGTTTCCTGACTTGCTCAAGTCAGTGGTAATGGCAGAGCCCGAGCTGCACCCCAGCCGCCTGCCTCCAGACCCATGACAAACCACTGGAAGGTATTGCAGGCTACTCTCTGCTGAATTACTAATTCACCACAGTGTGTTAGGAGTGTCGGTCTGTGCACACATGTGCTGGGAATGAATAGGGGAAGGATGAGGGCCGTCATGTTCTCAAGGCCTAGCACGGTGGCTGGCAAATAATAGGTGCCCAGTGAACAGTTACTGAGTGAAGATTAGGTGTTCAGAGCAGGGGCGAGTCACTCTGGATTGGAGTGGATAGAGAAGGATCTTCAACTGAGCTTTGACTCATAGGAGGGATTTGAATAGGCAGAGAGTTAGTAGGAGGGGATGCCTAATGGGGAAAAAAATCATACCAAAGCCACACACTCATAGGAAAGAAAAAGCCCTTTTCCAAGGAGAATAAGTAAAGCAGATAAACTGGAACATAGTTGGTTGTTCCAGGTTGGAGCATAGTACTTAGATTTATCTCTCCATCCAACCATCCACCCACACACCCACCCATCCACCCATCCATCCACCCATCCACCCATCCATCCATCCATCCATCCATCCACCCACCCACCCATCCACCCATCCACCCACCCATCCACCCATCCAATGCTTATTAAGTATCAGGCACCATGTCATGGGTAAACCTACCATAGACTTGAAAGATAGGTTGGAACCTCATTTTGAAGAGTCTGGAATGCCAAGCTCAAAGATGAACTTTAATTTGGTGATAAGCCATTGATGCTTTTCTGAGCCATGGAGGGAGATGGTGAAAGTTTTCCGAGGAGAAGGAGATTAAGAGAATTAAATAGGACCGGTGGGAGAGAAAGCAGATGGGAGTGAGAAAAACCATGAGAGGGAAATGCTAAGGTCCACAGGTGAGAGGCCAAGCTCTGGACTGATGTGGTGATGGGGGTGAAGAGGAGGGGCAGGAAAGGCCTGGGCTTGGGAGACGGTACAGAGGCAGCATCTGTGGCCATGGAGACAGTGGAGGGGGGTGTATGCTGACAGTACCGACTCTTCTGGGGGCAAGAGAATGGTGGTTAAACAGGAACAGGTTGGACTTTCTTTTCTCAAACTTCTTATCTCTGCCTTTGCATCTTCCCTGGATCTCATCCTGATGGATGATTCCAACAGCTGATACCTACCAACCAGAGAGTTCATGAAAGAATAGGTCAACTCTCACTATCTTGTTGTAGCAAGGAGCATGTTTTTTTTTAAATCCATAAATGGAACTTATTTCTCCAAGCTGGTTACCACGCTGACTTTTGAGAACCTCAAACTTAAAAAGGAATAGCAACGTGTAAATATATAAAGTCAGATCATTTTGCACAACATTGGTTTTACATTTCTCTATCTTTTCTAATCTTTTGATGTCAGAATGTATGGTAATGCCTAAAGGAAGGTTCTCAAAGTATATTGGCCTAGAGACAAGGGTTATAAATCTTCCTCTGTTATTCTTTATTGTTAGATGGAATACATTTACAGCTAACCTCAATATCAGTGAGAAAGAGTGGGAGCACGGAGAATTGAAGGGCATAGATGATCCTGAATCCATATTTATTGCAACCTTGTGTCTAAGCCTCTGCTATCAACTGTTTTACCGAGGCTTCTAACAGGGAGCAGTTTTATAAATTTGAATTTGATCTACTGACCGGACCCACCTTCTCTGGTGGGAGGTTGTGAGCAGGGAAATGGCTAAATGGTGCCAGAGCAGAAAGCATAGAAAACATCACAGTTTCTGACAGTTGAACAAATTCTTGATTTTAGTCACTGAAAATTGAGACGTAAATGAATCCATGTTGCTTGGCATTGAAAGGACTTTTCCCTTTTTTGTGTGCTGAGCGATGACAGTTCGTTTTCCTTAATCATCACTGCGTTCCTTTTACGTTCTTGGAATCCTGGAGCTGGAAACAACATCAAAAGTTCATCCTTTTTCAGTTCCCACTTGCCAACAGAATTATACCTAAACCGTCCAGGCTGCATCATTGTCTGTTCTGTTCTCTGAGTCTGAGTCTGGGAGGCTGGTCATGGGATTATGATGGATGGGAGTTAGCTGGCAACCTGCTTATAACACGCTGTAGTTTTGATAGTTATTTGTCTGCTTAGCAGTGGCATAAAATAGGCACCAGTAGATGAATGTCTTCTCGTTGGCCATCTGATGCTCTAAAATGCAAATGATGGGACTGTGAGGAAAGAAAGGACAGTTTCTTTTGGAAAACAGTACTTTTCATCCATCAGAGCTTTGTCATGATAAATTTGGCGCAAAGCCTGGCACAGAGTAGGCCCAGCATAAATGTTTGAATGATTTAAAAATTAGCCAATAAATATTTATCAGCTAGAGAAACATGGCTGCTCAGGAGTAGGTAAGTGACTCTTATTTCCTCTGTGTGTTCTTGTCACTTATGGCTGTCAGCATGGTACCAAAGGGACCCTGTCAAACAGGAGTTCATACCAGTGCGGGTGAGAAGGGTTCCAGAATCAAATAAGTCTGGGAAACACTATGTTCTTCTATCATCTCCTCCTTGGAGTTGCAGTGTACATTAGCACACTAAGGGTTTTGAGAAGACCAGAAATAAAGAAACCTGTTTATACTGGTTAAATATTTCCCAAATCTCTTTGGCCATAGGACCATTTTGGGCATAAATGCTATTAATCATTCTCACTTTAGGAAATACTGCTTTTTTAGGGTTAATTCACATTGTGCCCGAAAAAGACACGGTTTCCCATTCTTACTCATTTTTGTATGCATGTGTGCTGTATGCTAATGGACATACAGTCGGCACAATGTGGACTTCTGCACGTAAAATGACAACGGCCTATGTAGGGTTGGTTGGGATGATACCCACGCTGGTAAAGAAAGCTGGGGTGAGGAGTGCTGTGTCATAAAGGTAAAAATGAACAAGGTCATGAGAGGAGTAAAACGGAGAGTGGGTTCTGAATTCAACGAGCCTGTTTTTAACCCAAGTAGACAGAGCTTCTAACACGAGTCTTAAGACCTTGGGTCCGTCTTCCTCGATGATTTCAAAGTCCCCCTTAAGACAACTGTGTTTTCAAAGCTTTTGCAGACAGAATAAGCACTGACAACCATGAATGTCCTTCACTCATACTTAATGCTTACTATCAGACTGTTAGAGGAATATCATTCCTAAAACCTCAGCCAAGCGATTATTTGGAAATGAGAGATTATTTGAGAAAAACTCTCTAAAGCCTCCACAGCATTGCATTTGGGACTCTAAAGTGTTCTCCCAACTTATTTCTGGAAGTCCTACAGCATCTTTGACTTGTCAGGGTCATGCTACAGGAACTGACAAGGAACAGAACCCCACAGGTTCTCTGTGGATGAAGCTACCAACAGATAAGGGAGGGGCTCGTAGGAAACACAGACCAAAAATATCTCACATACCAGACACAGGGAAGCTTGTCTCTGGTCCTTAAATATCCAAGGGAAAGTGCAATAGATAAATAAAGTCTATTTCATGCAGCTCTGAATGGTGCCTTCAACTGACCGCTTTACAATCTGCTCCAAGCAAAGAAAATTGAAAATAGATAGAAATCAGCAGTGTTTCCGGTGTCTTCTGCTGGCATTATACATACTGTGAACAAAAAAAGTATTACACTGCACGTCCACGTATCCACAGACAGAGAGCAATAAGCTTGAAATTATTCATCTGGACCACGTTTACTTTGGAAAGCGGCATTAAGCTCTCAGAGTTCGTATTGGAGAAGAAATTGAATAAATATCAAAAAGTTGTTTAAAAACTTTCCCTTTGTGTGACTACAAGCTGGGGAGCCCACAGGAGTGTTAAAGTTTAGCTTAGCTTGAGTGCAGGGCATACAGTTCCTCCGTATCTAAATCTCAGAAATAACTGACTTTTTCTATTATTCCTTGTATGAAGGGTACCATTTTTGTTTTAGCTAGAGGTAGACTGGGTCTCAAGTAGATTGTTCTATTCTTGTTAGGATATAACTATTCTTCTCCATTTGTTACCCCAAGGATCATCGTGTGTATGGTAACTGTGGCATCAGTTACTAGAAAATGTATTTGTTGCTAAAATCAGATGCTGACTTTTATTGCTATCAAGGACTGTTACATTCAGAAGAGGGAAGGAGCGCTCCTTCTCCACATGTTGCTGCATCCTCTCTGTTATGAAAATAAAGGGTTCTTACCTCATATCCTATTGATATATCAAGTAATAAATGTGACAGTTACCGGTTCTGTTTTCCTTATCCCGTCTTCCTGCACCACTGAAACGGAACAAGTTTCTTACTAGTAACAGATGCTTGAAACCTTCTTTTGAAATTCCTCTGGAGACGCTGCCCTGTTGATTCCATTAGATGGGAAGTGGCTTTATGCAGATGTCCACTTGCAGGGATGCATTGTTGTAATTGCTGTTCTGCTGACCCCTTGCTGAGTGCCATGCTTTTCTCTTGTAGGTGATGTGCCTTCAGGACTTTTTTGGTGACGATGACATTTTTATTGCATGTGGACCGGAGAAGTTCCGTTACCAGGATGATTTCTTGCTAGATGAAAGTGGTAAGGAAAAAAAAAAAAAGTTCAAAACCAGGGGAAATTTGAGGCAGCTTTCCAAAATGAGCTGCACCAGGCCAAGATTATGTCAACTCAAAAGCTACCAAATCAGTTTCAGATCCTCAACCAACATGGCTTTTCCATATCTTGAATTTCTTTGATTTTTTTTTTAATATAGAAAACAGATGAAATGATCATTGGAAAGGTTAAATCATTTAAAGGGTAAATTACCAGTGGCTAATTTATAACCATTTCATAACTACATTGATGTTCTATAGAAAAATCATGGTGCATATTTCTACATTTTTAATTATATATTTTTGTCAAAATGCGTAGTTGAAAGATGTGTAACATAAAATTATTGAGTATATGTCTAGACTCAGCTTTCGCATGGCCTCCGTTATCCTTCAGGTCCTAACTGAGAAAGATGGTTGTGTGTCCTTTTCCTTTAAATGCTTCAGAATTTGTATGTCATTAGAATCTATGAAGGATCAAAAGAGAGAAGGGAAGCTTCCTTCCATTGAAAATGGAATGTGAT